>NC_088691.1:22120563-22745563 GCF_028017835.1 Emys orbicularis | reverse complement strand
AGGCCTGTAAATTCCCGTATATCTACTCCAATGCAATTTTCCTGAAAACAAATGTTTTCTGGATGACACGGCTCCAGTGACTCACCTTCCGTCAGTTTTTTGACCCTCGAGTGCTGGAGGTTCACCATCCTCAGATCTTCAAATGCCTGCAGAAGCATCCTCTCTCATGACGCTAGAAGAATCCATGTCCCTTTAAACTGATCCAGACAACAGTTTGGGAACAACTTGTCTTCTTACAAGTTGTAACAATTTGTAAAGACATTCATACAACCAATGGGGATTTTAAAGAGAAGCTATTCAATCCCAAATCCATTACCAAGGAAGAGAAACAAATAATCCAATTTCACCAAAGACTCCTGACTAGAGCGCTCACGGATTTTTTGACAAAACATTTTTTGTCAGAAAATGCTGATTTTCCAAAACTTAAACTTTTTATGGAAAAGTGTCAGTTTCAATTAATTTTTTACTCAAAAAAAAAAAATGAAAAAAAGTTGTTCAAATGAAATGTTTTGACATTATGAAAATTAAAAATTCTCATTTTTCAGTTCAAAATGATGTTTTGTTTTGAAATTTAAGCAAACTATAGTAAATTTTTAACAAATTAAAAATGGTGAATAATCAATTGAAACATTTTAAAATTATCAAAATGAAATGTATTAATTGAACCAAACCATTTTTCTTTCTTTTTTGATTTTCAGTTCATGAAAATTTTCTAGATTTGAACTTTACATTCTAATTCAGAACAAGAAATTGTTTTGATATCTCAAAGATTTTCACAGGACGGAAAAAAGTTGCCTGCCCAACTCTTCTCCTGACAGACAGATAAGGTAGGAAAGAAAAGTTCTGCTGTCAGGACTCCAGGAGAACTTGTAGCAGCCAATCAAAGTTTTTTTCTCCTTTACTAGGGAAAGTTGGAACAGATCCATCTGGAACGATAGCCAAAAACAATGTGTGATTCTCAGAAAAAGAGCTATCTTTTTGAGGACATGCCTTTGATCTAATGGAGTGTACGGCCTAGGTAACTATTGATTATATCTGATCTCCAATCCTGTATAGAACATTCTCAGCTGAGGGTCATATTATGGATGAGTCCAATGTGGTCTTCCACCTGTAATCACTATGTTGGTGGGAAGGAGCTGAAATTTCAGAAAACAAAGATTTTTTTATATATAGTAAAACTATCATGCTGGTTTGTTACTTTCCTTGATAGCTTTAACTCTTTGCCCTTCCTTTCTGGTCCCCTGGGAGTTTCATGGAATGTTGCAGAAAATGGAACTGTCATTTGAATAGCAAAGTGTGACACCTTGCAAAGAAAAATGATGAAAGGAATAAGATGGAAGGGAGGGAGTGGGGCAGGAAGTAAAACTAATTATGATAAATGGCAATGTTTGCATTCAGACTTAGCTGAATAGCAACATCAAACAATTTCAATCTCAACTGTTTACCCTGTATAATACAGATTTAGCTATAGAATGGGCTCATACCCATTGATGCAGCTACAAACAGAACTAATCATTACTAAAAGTGGGACTGTACAATGCTCATTTCTGTAATGCACTTTGGCAGAGAGGATAAAGGTGTGCCAAGCAATCTGGAAAGTATAAGACAACAAAAGTGCTATGCAAATGCTTACAAAAGGTGAAATAATGTAAATGCTTAAAAAGAGCTCTGCCAACTGCTCGGGCTGCTATAGGTTGGTGTTTGGTTTCTTTGCCTTTATTTTCAGCATAGTGAAGTGCTCTTGCATCCCCCGGATGTCAGGTCCAATAAATTAGTAAGTGGCCTATCTGGCATTTGCTTTGTTATGTTTCAGCTGATTGCCAAGGAATGTGCTTCAAGTGGCAGGCCAACCAGCCCTGGAGAGAGAGCTGCATTCAAATTTATAACACACTTTTGGTGATGAGAGACCTGCATCTCCAGAATGCTATATGCCTGTTTTCTTTTAGTGATGAATAATTTGTACCAAGGAAAGAACAGAAAGTCAGGAATCATTATTTTTTAGAAGCTGTTTGTGGCACTTGTGAAACCGTGAAATGCTTTGGTTTTGAAAACAGGACGTACAGCAGTCCAAAGTTAAGAACATGATCCTGCCAGGTGCTGGGTCTCCATTTTGCAAAGTGCTGGGCTTCCTCCACTCCCAATAAGCCCCTTGTGAAGCTGTGGAGTAAAATGTAGTGTTAAGTATAGTGCCACTCAGACAAGGTATTTCACATAGTTGTACATAATAATGAGTTAAATATCAGCAGCTCAGTGACTGTGCAGGCAGTTAGAGAAACTCTGACGTGCTTAGCCTTCACTCACTCACATATGCCTTGGACATTAGAACCCATTTTGCTATAACTGGGGATGATGACCAGGACGCTGAGGTTATCTCCTTCTCTCTTTAAATGACTCATGGGGTTTCTGACTCCCACTGGAAGGGCCAGGAGAGACAGATGGAAGGAATCTTAATTTCACATCTGTCTAATGGGGGACAACACCCAGTGATTTAATCATTGGTGTCATGTGTATATTTTTTAAAACCAGCCATGAACTGGAGCATTTCACACAATATGCTTTCTGTGTGATTATCTGTACAGCACTATAGGTGTGCATGGCAGGAACACAGGAGTTCCTCAAGAAGTTACAGTTAGACAGAACATGGCAAGGGAAGACAGTAGGGTAAGGGTGGATGGGAAGACAGGGATACAGCAGTGAAAGATCACAAGAAGCTTTGCTTATTTTCTAGGCATCTTGGTAGTTCTTTAAGTATAATATATTAAAACATAGGACCTAAAGCTGCTTTAAACTCAGAATTTCCATTGCATGGGAAATTTTGACATTTCAAAGTTTTCTTTCATCCTGGATCAGAATGAAAAATTGAAATTTCAAAATTTACTGCAAAATGAAAATTCAGAAAAATTTCATTTAGGAAATAGTGAAAGGACCTTATCAAAATGCTTTGTTTCAACTTTATCATTTCTTATAATATAATATAATTAATATATGGTGAAATCAATAAAGTTGAAATGAAGTCCTTTGACTTTATAGAAACAAAATGTTTCAATAATTTTTCATTGAAAATTTAAACTAAATTGATACATTCTCGTGAAATGGTTTGATTTCACTGAATCAGCATTTTCTGACAGAAAACTGTTGGGAAATTTTCAACCAGCTCTATTAGGTGATCTCCAGAATGCAGACCATCAAGCAGTAGGGAGACAGAGATAGGGAGGAAATTCCAGGGATAGGATACTGTTTTTCATGAAAAAAGAATAGGAGTACTTGTGGCACCTTAGAGACTAACAAATTTATTGTAGCATAAGCTTTCATGGGCTACAGCTCACTTCATTGGATGCATGTAGTGGAAAATACAGAAGGAAGATATATATATATATATATATATATATATATATATATATATATATATATATATATATACACACAGGGAACATGAAACAATGGGTGTTACCATACACATTATAAGGAGAGTGATCAGTTAAGGTGAGCTGTTGTCAGCAGGAGAGAAAAATAACTGTTTGTGGTGGTAATGGAAATTATATGTCTTCCTTCTGTATTTTCCACTGCATGCATCCGATGAAGTGGGCTGTAGCCCACGAAAGCTTATGCTACAATAAATTTGTTAGTCTCTAAGGTGCCACAAGTACTCCTGTTCTTTTTGCGGATAGAGACTAACACGGCTACTACTCTGAAACCTGTTTTTCATGAATAGAACATATTAAAGAGAAAGGACAGTGCTGTGCTCAAGGCACAGGACAGTCAGGAGATTTGGGTTCTATGACCAGGTTTGCAACAGACTCACTGTGTGACCTTGGTAAGTCATTTTACCCACACATAGAGGTTTGTGTGCTCAGTGGTAAGGTTTGCTTTTGATGGCCAAACAGCAGAGAAGCAGGAATGAATTGTTACTGCTCTGCAGAGATGGGCCCAAACCAGAACCCCAGACACAGAGCTGTGTTTGGAGCCAAGTTGGCCACTCCAGTGAACAGGCGCCAGCTTCCTCCGGGTCCCGGGGATGCTCAACTCCCCCCTCCACTCCAGGCCCCGTACCCAGCCTTTCCTCCAAGCTCCTGCCCCACCTCTTCCCATCTCTGCTCCACCCCCACCCTGCCTCTTCCTGCCCAGTTCCGCCCCCTCCCTGAAGCTGGGTGGTGGGTGGGAGGCGCTGGGGGGAGTGGGATAGCTGGCTGCCGGTGGGTGCTCAGCACCACTAATTTTTTTCCATGGGTGCTCCAGGACTTCACAGAGTCAGCGCCTATGCTCCAGTGTATCTCTCTGATGGGAAGAATCCAAACCCCCTGGAATGTGAGAAGATTTCAAACTCCTCCCAAGTTCAGAAATGTTTGGATCCACAGGTCTCGTTTGGTGCATGATATGGACAAAGAGTTTGGAAATGGGCTTTGGCTCAGCTCCTTCTCTATTTTAATACAAGAGTCAGGAAAGAAATAAAGCTGGGGGGCTTCGTTGAGTGCTGCTGCTTTCTGAGCACTGTATGCATAGTGCATACCCGCCGACCTACTCACCCATCCTTCAGATGAGTTGACTTGTTCTTCAGAGTTCAAAGTGATAAGCACCTGTCAATTTTGCTAAACCTGCGTATGAACTGACATCTATGCTTAGCCCTTATGCAGTTAGCCCTGAGAGGGACTGAAATAAAGAGCTGTGATTCACATTTCGATTGGGGATCTAGCCCTTCCTCTGTTGCCTGGGGACAATAGCTGCCTCCTCTCCTATCTTTGTTTTCATTAGGGGCAAATAAACTAACCTCCCTTTTCCTTTCATCGTTCTTGCTCAAAGAAGATGGGAGAATCAGGGATTTGAACCTCGGTCTGCAGGCTCTGGGCAGACAGTGCTTCCATATCATCAACAGATTGCCTTGGCAGGGCCATGGTCAATGCACCATACATCTTGCGAGACCAGTCACTACAGGAAGTGCCACCCATGTTGGAAATAAATGGCAGCCCCTCCTATGACCGCTGATTGATCCAGACCTACTGTTTAAGTCTGGAGGGAGTACCAGGAAGTTGTCTATGAAAAAAGGCAGATCTCTGACCTGCTGCTGAGATAGACTCTGCCTTGTTCCTGCCTCCTTGCCCTTCCTTCTGGTTCCTGGCTCTTGACTCTGGCTTGACCCCTGGCTCCGGTTACCGGCTACTGACTCCAGTCTGACCCTTGACTCCCGTTCCTAGCTATTGACTCTGGCTTGACCCTTGGCTATGGTTCCTGGCTATTGACTCCAGCTCGACCCTAGGCTCCAGCTATTGACATCTGGCTCCAGACTTTGGCTACCTCAACCCCTCAAGTCCAACTACCTATGGTTCTAACCACTGAACCTGACCATCCATGCTTCGGCTTCTGACAGAAGGCCTCGCATGTGTGTCTGAGGCCTTGTCTACACTGCCACTTACAGCGCTGAAACTTTCTTCCCTCAAGGGTGTGAAAAAACACACCCCTGAGCATGTAAGTTTCAGTGCTGTAAAGTGGCAGTGTAGATAGTGCTCCAGCGCTGGGAGCCGTGCTCCCAGCACTGGTAGCTATTCCCCTCATGGAGGTGGTTTTATTACAGCACTGGGAGAGCTCTTTCCCAGCGCTGGAGCCGCGACTAAACAGCCATGTTAAAGTGCTGCCGCGGCTGTGTAGACATACCCTAAGATAAGAGTAGCTCCATCTTCGGGGCCTATTCTGTTCAACTTTCTCTTGAAACTGCCAACTAAAGGGCCAGTTGTAATGAAAACACCTCAGGAACTGAACAGAGATCAGCCACCCATTGCACATAGGATATCCACCAGCCATGAGATGGTAATAAATTTTACCTACTGATGGATCGTTCCATAGTCTATTAACAAAGCCCTGAATCAATCAATCTTCTCCAGACATCATAACTGAGGTTTGGAAGCTTCTTCCTTTGCCTAGTGTTTGACAGGGAACTGAACAGACATCAATCAGCCACACTGTCCTTCCTGCCTAAGGAACTATCTGATTACTCAAGGAAGAAAAATGTAGAGACAACTTCAGATGCTGCTCTGAGGCACTTAGCAGAAAACAAGCTGGTTGGAGCATTTATTTATGAAAATTCCACCCCATTGGGATAAGCCTCTTGAGATCTTCCATACTGCAACTGAGAGGGGTCCCATGCAATGAACTCAATCACAGTCACAGACATGTCAGGCAGACCTAGCAAATGCATTCTGCGGGAGAAAAACTAAACACTTCCACAGTGAGACACTTAACAAATCCCAGTGGACAATAACTGCAAAATGGCTGTGATCTGCTAATGGGATCTGTGACTGGAAACAAGAAATTATGACTCAGAAAGGATGTAGCTAAAAGGCTACAGCAGGGGTGTGGAGAAGGAGGAAAGACAGGTTGGATGGTTCCAGCGAGCCCCGTCCCCTTTGAATGTTATAGGAATGAGAGTCCATTTACTCCCATTCCCAGGGTGCAGAGGGCTGCTGAATCTCCCTCATTTGGTGTCTTCTCACTTCTGCTGCCTATGGAGAGCACTCCTGCTATGTCTGCCCATGGGGGAAAGTCCTGATTCTGCATGTGTGCAAGAGTGTAGTGGATGGGGTGGGAAGAATGCTTAGCTCCCTGCCTGTGGAAAAAGCTAGACATACTTTTGTAAAACACAGAGGGAAAGAATCATGAATAAAATATAATGCCTCCTACCTTCCATCCCAGGATCTCAACGTACTTTACACACTTCAATAAACTGAGCCTTGCAACACCCTTGTGACATTGTGACACAAACAAATATTCTTTACCAATAGGGACACGCAAGCACTTGGAGGTTAAATTACTTGCTCAAGATAAGGCCAGTAGTATGTGACAGAGCCAGAATCATCACTCTCAACGTCTGATTCCAAGCCTGGTGCTTTAACCACAACACCACACCTTCCCCTACTTAGATGATGCTTGTGATGTGTCTTGGCGGATGGGGAGGAGGGCGTGCATGGAAGCCTGGAAAGTGGCGATTAATTACTCTCAGCAGGGTGAGCTACATGTCTGCGGAGAGAGAGTGGAGCTGCATGCCATTCACTGTGCACATAATCTTGAGTCAAAGGTTGGCAGGTGGCCATTTCCCTGGGAGATGTAATTAATGTTATCTGAACTGTGTAAAGAGTGCCACGAAGTGCCAGGTGTACCCTCTCGGCAGCCATCTGTGAGAGAGAAGGATACATTTGATGCCTTTCCCAGGAGCCAGGAAAGAGCAGAATTAAGAGGAGGTAAGAGAACCCCTAGGTCTGTCTGTAAGATCTATGGGGATGACCAGTGCACAAGAGACAACTGTGACCTTTCAGAATCTGCTGTGATTTAAGATGTTTTATGTAGATGAAGGAAAACTGATGTCCCTATGAGCTGGAGGATTCTGAGGCCCAAAGGAGAGGAAGCAGCAGCAGAGCTGGCAATGGGAGGAGACAGTAACAGTGGGAATTCTCAGCAAATCAAGGGCTCTTTCCCTGCTGCCTGTGCAGCTGCACAGGCAGCCACCTGCCTCTTTTCTTCCATCATTCTCTCTCCATCTCACGGATTGCTTCCCCGAGTTTTCCTCCCACTACCAATGTAGGCCTGGACCTCAATAGCACAATCTGCCCCACAAAAGATTATTTACCCTGGAAAAAGCGTGGGCCTGTTAGTGACCCTGCTCCTTTCAGGGATTTAGGATTCCCTCCCCCCAAGTCTGTCCATAAGACACCAGGAAATACCTTTGCTACTCACACACCAGCAGGCAGAGCTTGTTCACTCCTGACTGTAATCCAGCAAAGGGACTCAGCCACTGGCTCCCCCACACTTGCGTGAAAGGAAATCATTCACTCCTCCCTTTATTGGTGCGACCACAAAGTGCTCCACTGAGATGGGAAGAACCAGAGGACAGCTCACGTCCATTTCAGATCAAAGCAAACAGATCAAAAACACGCTTGATATCTGAAGCTAACAGGCTGAGCTCCCAGTTATGCTGCATGGGAAAACAGGCTAAGTGTGAAGTGTACAAAGAAACCGACACTCTCTTGGATGGCAGGATAGTTCTGCACACACAAAGGTGCTTGAAGGTAAACTTGAAAGGATTTGACCCAAACCCTCAGGGTGTTTGTGTGTTGTGTCCTGCAAATACTAACACTGAAAGCAGCTCAGGGAACTGCACTCCTTCCTCTGAAACCTTTCGTTCCCCACTGTATAACAAAGCAATGAAGTTAGGTTTAAAGTGGTGACATTTCTGTTCCATCCCTTCAGGGAGACCTCTACTGCATAGATGCATTGCACACTACTGTGTACCCTACAGAACACAAGAGCCCTCTGAGTCTCCACTAGGACTTGTCTAATCTATCTAGACCCATTTATATGTGGTTCTTAACTATGCCAATCGTCATGGTAACTGAGAATCTGTTCTTGCTCATCTCATTGCAGGGAGTCCAACAAAGACTGTAGCCAAGGGGTAGAAGTAAGTAGCATTCCTGCCCCCAAAACAATAGGATATTTATACTGATGTATACTGAAGACTCTGTTGAGCTATGGGCCTGATTCTGAGAGTTGCTGGGAACCCAAAACTCCTGTTAGCTAAAGTGGGGATTATGGATGCTCAGCAACTCTCAGGATCAGGCCCTAACTAAGCTTTAGCTCTGCAGTATGTGGACAGAGATCTAATAGCAACAACACAACCATAAAACTCTGCAGAGTCAGTGGTGAGGACCCTGGCTGTAAGGTAACATAGGGCTCTCTTTTCTAACTTTCCCTTTCTCTGTATCCTTTGGACTGTGATTCACTGAACTTTGGTACATATTCCAAATCAGTAAACCCTTTCCTTCTGTTTCTCTCTCTACCTGATGGAGTTCAGATTTAGGAAAACAAAATCACCTCTCCCCATTCCCCACCCCTCTCAGGAAAATCAGACATGAAAGGGCTGATGTTTTCCTGTGTTTAAAGAAGTGTGTATGGGGATGGGGGGAATCTTAAAGGTGTCTGGTTTTCTCTGTTTGGATCAGGTCTCTGGCAGGTCATGGAATAAAAGGAATCACTGGGTAAAGAAAAGGTCAGCCCTCATCTCCATTCTTCTGTGCTTTTCTCAGGGGATGAGGGTGGGTAAAAACTTAAGTGTTGTTTTGGGCTTTGATTTCTAGCCAGTACTGTAGCCGCCCCGAGGGTTTTTGGAGAAGAAGCTATAACAAAGAAATAGGCCCGAGACTCTTATTCTGGATCTGGATCCAAATTTGCCCAAAGTTCTGGGATATTTGGCTTGGAGGCCTGGTCCAGCTATATTATTCTGAAAATGTTATTTTAGGAATCAGTCTGTGTTCCATCCATCTTATACTTTGCAGGGGAGAGAGAACTTGTAGGAATGTGTCTCTACTCATGAGGCTTCGCATTTTTGGAAGACCCTGCCTTAGAAAGAGGCTCGCAAACACCTGCTTGATATGATTCTTACAGTTCTTGGATTTTACCAAACTGACCAGCAAGGCCAACAATTCATGAGTGTGACCCTTGCTGAAAAAACAAATGGATATAGTGCTCATGTCAGACAATCTCACTCACTGCCCAAAGCCTTATTTTGTATTTCCTGTGCCTGTGAAATGAGGATAGACTCTAATATGTACAACAGAAACACAGGAAGTAGATATGGGTGGTAATCCTTGGGTTTCTTAAATTCCAGGCAAATCTCTCATTTCTTGGATGAGGGCAGTCCATTGCTGTTCAAAAAAGCACTCTCAAACTCAGCCCATGTTCCCTGCATTAATAGAAGCTCTGAAGCATGGAACAGAGAAAAGAATTCCATGACTAGAACATGAGTCAACAGCACCATTTTCAATGCATGCTTTACCAGGCTGCTTTGTTAAGGTCTGAATATGACAGCTGGTAGAAAGTGAGATCCCCATCTGGATGACTTGTCAGAGTAGTGAGAAGCCATTTCCCCTTTTCTCTTGAGCAATGAGGGGAAACATCTTCTTTTGAGGAGTGCAGAGCATCCAGTAGGATATGGAATTCAGGTAGAAGCTGGCTTAACTCTAAGTGTTAAAATCACAGTGCTTGAACCGGGCCTGGTCTCTGTAGTATACAAGATCCTATTTGTTGGCAAGTCCAGCATTATCTGAATAGTTAATCACAGAGCACATGTTAAACTGAATAAGGGCATGGCTACACTTGCAGATGTAGATCGCTGTGAGTTAAACTCGCCTTCAGAGAGCACAGTAGGGAAAGCGCTGCAGTCTGTCCACACTGACAGCTGCTTGCGCACTGGCGTGGCCACATTTGCGGCACTTGCAGCGGCATTGGGAGCGGTGCATTATGGGCAGCTATCCCAGCATGCAAGTGACTGCAACGTGCTTTTCAAATGGGGGTGTGTGTGTGGAGTGTGACAGGAAGTGTGTTGTGTGTATGTGGGGGGAGAGAGAGTGGGGTTTTGGGGGGCTGAGAGCATGTCAGCATGCTGTCTTATAAGTTCAGACAGCAGCAGACCCCCCCTCCCCCCACCTCTCTCTCTCACACACAGCATTCCACAGTAAGGGCTTGCATGCTGGCTGTCAGAAATGGAGCTTTGAAAGGGCATTTCCGCATTCCTACAGGAGTTCAAAACAATGACAAGAGTGACCACTTGACTTAAGGGGATTATGGGACGTTTCCGGAGGTCGATCAGAGCGCAATGACCCAACACCTCGTTCACACTGATGCCCGTGCGTTGTAGCCAAGGCGCAGCAAACGTTATTCCTCTCACCGAGGTGGAGTACCAGCAGCGCTGTAGCCGCGGAGTCAGAGCGCTCTACGTACCTTGCCAGTGTGGATGGGGCGTGAGCTAGGGCGCCTGGGGCTCCTTTATTGCGCTGTAACTCGCAAGTGTAGCCAAGCCCTAAGATAAATAACAGATGTGTCTTGTTAGAAGACACTGTAGTGTAAGCTCTGTAGTGCACGTACTTAATATGACTGCCTCAGTACTTGTTAAAATAACTTATTGTAACTTAATGCAACAACAAATTATATAGGAAACAGATGTGTTGGCAGCATAGTAATTTGAGTCATCCCCCTATGGCCACATTGAAAAAACAGTGGTGTAGGAACACACATGGCACAAACGAAACATTGATTTCCTAATAACATCATGTTTCACTGAAGGTATCATTAACTTATGAAGTGATTGGCATCATGTGGAGAGAACAAAAGAGGGGTTCTGTGCCCATGGATTGAATTTCTGCTGCTTGTTAATTTGTGGCCACAATCCTGTAGTAATGTCAATAATGTAAATTTACTATTATTTTCAGTTTATAAAAGACGGGGTCCCCTGATTTCTATAGCATCTTGTTTAGCCAAACTCTTTGAGGGCAGCCAGAGCATTTCAGGACATGACTATCAAAGGAGGATGCTCATTACAGCTGACCAGCTAATGAAAGATTACCAAGCTAAAATTTTTTTACTGGAGTGTCATTACATTCTGTGGGCTGCAAGGGTGCTGCCTCAACATGTGCTTTCTTTTGTAGGCCAAGCTGTTGCAAAGCAAAGAGGTAATTGATTACAAATACCGGGCACGAGCTGCCGCTTGTATCTCTTTGGGGCCAGTCATGGACCAGTCTTACCGCAGATTTCAGTGGCAGCAGAATCAGGCTTCGCACATAGTGCGTAGAGTTAAATCTGGGTTATCTGCTTTGCCATAATTGGCCCCCAAGTACCCAAACTACCATACATCTACTCTATTGGCAAAATAATTTCATTGAAGAGGAGACAGTATCCTTAGCCAGCCGCCCAGAATTCCACTAGCAAGACTAACCTGACTAGGGCTGGTGGATGGGACAGGTAGTGCAAATGCTTAATGAATTACGGCTTGTGTACACTTAAAAGGCTGCAGCGACACAGCTGCACTGGTGCAGCTGTGCTGCTGTAGCCCTTCAGTGAAGACGCTGCCTACACTGACAAGCAGGCTTCTCCTGTTGGTGTAGGTAAACCAGTTCCCCGAGAGGCAGTAGCTATGTTGGAGAAGCCCGCCCGTCGACATAGAGCTGTCTACACCAGAAGCTAGGTCCTTGTAAGTGCATCACTCAGTAATGTAGTTATACTTGTGATGGGTTCGATCCCCGTCTGGGATGCCACCTGATGTACTGGGGTTTCACTGAGCCTCTCCTGTTCCACCAGCCTGGATTCCCTCTCTCTGTTTTGCTGAATTAGGCTCTCAGACTGAAGTCAGCTCTGTGTGAGAGGACTCACCCAGCACTCACGTGCACACACCTTTTAGGAGATAAACCCAAAGGTATATTGTCTTGCGCTGTATAGCAAAATCTGCACAGCACAAGCTCATAAAAATTTGCCCTCTTCCTCAATGTGAAGAGAGATATGCACAACTTCTTGCCCCCCCAGTTAGAAATTGCACAAACTGGGTTTAATAATAAACAAAACAAATTTATTAACTATAAAAGGCAGATTTAAAGTGACTATAAGGGATAGCAAACAGAGCAAAGCAGATTATTAACATAGGTGTGTGCACGGGGTGTGCCGGGTGTGCCTGGGCACAACCTCTCAGAAGCAGCCGGCAGGGCACAATGTTCCTGGGGCGGGGAGGGGTTGCTCCAGGCACCGCCCCCCGCAGCTCCCATTGGCCGGGAATGGGGAACTGCGGCCAATGGGAGCTTTGGGGGAGGTACCTTGAGGCGTGGCAAGGGTAGCGTGCAGAGCCCTAGGCCGCCTCCCCCTCCCCTGGGGCTGCGCGGGGATGTGGTGCGCGGTGCGGCGGCAGGGCAGGCAGGGAGCGCGCCGCTGTGGGTAAGCGGCGCCGGGGGAGCCCAAATCCTTCCTGCACCCCGCCCCCTGTTGAACCGGGCTCCCCTTCCCCAGGGCCGGGCCCGGCTGCTTTAACAGCCCCATGTGCGCTGGCAGCCTCCCACCCGGCAGCACCAACACAGCCGCTTAAGGTGGCCCGTGGGGCTCACGGGGGCGCTGCCGCAGCTCCCCCCTCCCCCAAGGCAGCTGCCCCCCTCCAGCGCCCGGAGCCCCAAACCTGCCTGTGCTCCCAGCGCTGGCAGCGGGCCTGGGCACTGCCCGGGGTGGGGGGGATCAGGCCGCCCCCGAGCCCAGCTCACCTTAAGTGGGGCCCGGGAGCCAGTGGGCCCGGATCAGGGGGCAAGCCCGGCCCACAGGCCCCCCCGGAGCCCGGCTGCGAGCTCAGCTCCCCGGCGCTGTTCGGGGGCTCCGGCCCGGCTCCCTCGGCCTTGAGTCCAGCTCTGGGAGCAGCCCGGCCCTGCTGCGATCCGCCCCGGCTGCCTCTGCCCAGCCCCCTCGGCCCAGCCCGGCACCCGAGCCTGCCCGCCGGGACGGGGGAGCCCAGATCCCCAGCCCGGGTCCCGCCTGCAAACAGCCTACCCTCCTGCACCCCAACTCCTTGCCCCCTGCACCCCAACCCCCTGCCCTGAGTCCCCTCCTGTCCCCCAACCCCCTGCCCTGAGCCCCGTGCCTGCACCTTGCCCCCCAACCCCCTGCCCTGAGCCCCCTCCTGCACCCCAACCCCCTGCCCTGAGCCCCCTCCTGCCCCCCAGCCCCCTTCCCGGAGCCCCCTCATACACCCCGCACCCCTCCTTTGCCCCAATCCCTTGCCCTGAGCCCCTTCCTGCACGCTGCACCCCCTCCCACACTCCCTCCCACACCCCAACCTTTATGATGTTTGCCTTTAAAAAAAAAAAAAATTCCCTGGGTGCACACCCTAATGAAATGTGCTGTGCACGCCTATGATTATTAAGCAAATAAAACAAAACACGCAAACTAAGCTTGATTCACTAAAGAAATTACTACAAATAGTAGTAATTACTACTATTTGTAGTAATTTCTCACCCTAAATATTGTCACAGGCAGGTATTATTACTCACAGGCTAGATGCCCTTCCAGACTGGGCTCAACTCTTCTCCCCTAAATTCAGTTCTTCTTTCCAGGTGTTTTTCAGTGTCTCTTTGGGTGGGGAGGCAGAGAAGAACCATGATGATGTCACTACCCTGCCTTACATAGTTTTTGTGTATGGCGGGAACCTTTGTCTTCCAGTGGAAAAACACTGGCATTCCAATGAGGGAGGGGACGGGTCCAGTACCAGGTGCCTCAGTCACATGTCTTGGCAGGGTCGTAGCAGCTATTACTCGTAGGCTATCTGGAGCATCCACAGGAAGACTAAGTTCTTTCACAGTCCATTGTCTTTGCTGATGGGCCATAAGCCTTGTCTAGCTTTTTCATTGTTGTATCTGAAGGGCTAGTTGTGGGTGTCACCCAAAGTAACACATTTGAAATACAGATACATGGTCAATATTCCTAACTTCAGATACTGAAATGATACAGGCATACAAATTGGATAATCACATTCAGTAAATCACAACCTTTCCAATGATATCTTACACGAGCCATCTTGCATAAAGTATATCTCAGTTATGCCATATCCATATCATAAGAACATTTCCATAAGGAATATGGAGTGTAACGTCACAATACCAACATACGTTGCTAGTGTAGCCCAAGCCTTAGGCTTTCCATCCCTGAAAATGTGGATTCAGATCCAGCTTAGATTTTTTAAGGCCAGAAGGGACCATTATAATAATATAATCTGACTTTCTGCATAACAGGCCACATAATTTTGCCTTCTATATATGAATATAGGGCCGGATTCTCCTCTCACAGTGGTGTAAATCATCTCTGTTAGAGATATACTGCTGTAAAGCCACTCTGAGAGGACAATCAGGCCCTTGCTGATTTCATACTGGTCTGTCTACATCACACAAACCACCACCCACCCTGTCTTTGCTTAGGAAAGGCATAAAATTCCAGTAAAAAGGGATCAGAAAGTCAGAATTAAGATGCATTTCTACCTGTGCAGGGAAAACTTGCACAGCATATCTGACCACATCAACTGTGGAAACATGGTCCAGCTATAACTGCACAAGATTAGAGCCAGGACTCCTGTGTTCCATGGTTGGCTCTGCTTCTGTGTGTGGCCTTGAGCAAGTCGCTTGGATACTTTTGAAAATATTGGTCTAGTAATCATGGGTTCTTTTGTTTCTGATGAGCAACTTTTAGACACAGGGGATCTGATTTTCAGAGACACTGCACACCTGCAGTTCCCCCTCAAGTGAATTGGAATTGTGGGTGCTCAGCATCTTTGAAAATCCAGCTCTAGTTTATTAAATTGAGCACCCAAAAAGTGAGAAACCCCACAACGAATGTGCACTTTGATAATGTAGGCCATAGCCTCCCTGTACTATAGTTCATCTACCTGTAAAGTGAAGACAAAAATGCTTGCTTCATGGGGCTGCTGAGGGGCTTAATTAATGTTTGTAAATCACCTTGAGATCCTTGGATGAAAGGCACTATATTATTACTGAATTTTTTAAAAGAAGAAAACTGACATTCTTGTTTCATATAAAGTAAAATTGCAGTGTATGAGTTTGAATGTGTGAAAAGGTGTCTGCCCCCTCAAAAAGTGACAGAGAAGCTAGAAGCAATGTGCCCAAGCATTCAGAAGAGACTGGACTTTTGGTCAGCAAGGGGCATCTTGTTCTCTACTCTATTCCTCCTGGATGCAGTAGACTTTCACATCAGGCACTCAGCACCCAACTCCATAGCAGGCAGATGACACAATGTGAAAGGTTTGCTGGAAGGATTCTGACAGGTTAAATTCCATTATAACCATGTCATGTTACATTATGTTGGATCCCTTTCCAGACAGCGCAATCAAATGTAACCCAAAGTGACAACCTGCACTGTACCGTGACCTAACTCAGAGTGACAGAAATGCAAAACTCAAAGGGACAGAATCCAAGAGATAGTATTGTGGAGAGGTGGGAGGAGCAAGGTGGTAATTAGAAAATATGCTACTCAACATGGGCCTGGACTGCTCAGCTGTCATTCACTCCCTCCTGAAGTGCTGCGGGCTGCAGTGGCTGCTGTTTGTGTCAAATGTGCTTTTGTGAAGGCTCCTCTTTCCTTCCCATTGGGGACTCCAACACCGGAGAGCTGCTCATCCCCAGCCAAGCAGCTCTAAACCTACCCAGAATCAGGCAGAATTCCAGTCGAACATCAGCTCAGAATCAGTGTGCTGGTGCAAAGTGATCCACTGAGACCTAATGAGCTCCTTCCACTAATTTTCTTTCTCGGCCTATTTTCAATCTTTTTATAACTAAAATGTCTTTTAATTTCTTCAGTGAATTTGGTACTGGTAATGGTTACCAAACTGAGAAACCTGGAGAGTTCAATTATCTGATCGAATCTATCAATCCAATTTCTAATGCACCCTTCACATGGTATCTAGGCAACATTTAGCCACAGAACAGTTGTGGCATAGGCTATAGCGATGCAAGCTCTCCTGTTTGCCTTGCCATTGTGACATAATCCCTCCAGATCAGAGTTATCTATAGGGACAAGAGGGAAGTCTAGTCTCCATGACTTATTCAACCTTTGTCCCCATCCACATGCTAAGGCTGCCAACACAGATGTAATTTCATTTTCAATAGGAGAGAGGGTTTCTGTGTGTGTTTCACTAGGAACTGGCCTCTCTGAGACCCCCATTTCATTTCACATAAGCCATTAGATATTCACTGGATGGTAATGACTTTTAGCCACGATAGAGCTGAAATGGATTCCAAACTGTGGCCTAGAGATTGAAGGCTGTGTGTGCTATCACCAATCCCTAAAAAAAATATTTGGGGGACTGTGGCAGGGTGGACTAGGTGCGGAGGTCCCCTGCTGGAGGCCTTGTAGCACTGCATCACCCTGCCCCAGGATAGAGAAGCGAGAAATCCTCCAGGCAGCCTAGAGTGGCTGCAGAAGAGTGGCCAATCAGAAGGGCTGATGGAGCAGCCAATCAAAGGCCAGAAAGGCCCTATATAAGATAAACAGCAGAGCATAAAAGTTCAGTTGCTGTATGGAGCTTGATGAGGGAGGACTGGGTGCCTGGCTGGCTAGATAAGCAGCAGGCCATGGACAACTCACTACAGAGAGCTCACCAGGCAGAACTGAGCCCAGGGAAGGCTGCTAAAGACCTGGTGCCTGGCTGGATAGAGTAACAGCAGGACCATGAAAAGGTCAGTGCAGGCAGGCTGAGCTCAGGACCTGGCCAGACCAGGGTACCGAGATGGGCCCTGCTGCTCTGGTTGTGGACTGAGCCCAGGTAGGGCTGCTGAAAAGGACACCAGTGGAGGGTACTGAGATGGACCCTGGTTGGGTGGTTGAAGAAGGCAGTGACTTGGGGAAGAAGCCTGAGAGCTAGGGCCCCATACCAGGGCCAAGAAAGTACTTGGACTGTATATGCCAGAAGGGGGGACAGTGTGTGCCACTTGCCTGGAGGGCTGAGCTGCCGAAGACCAGCTAAGAGAACCAGTGGCAGGGGGAGGGTGCTTATGAGAGGAAAGTGTCACCCTGATGTAAAACCAAAAAATAAAAGCAGGCTCACCTAATTGAGAGAAAGGTGCGCCCCCTGCTGCATAAAAAGAACTGTTTGCAGGCACTATTGACCAGGGAGAAGGGCATTCATAAGAGGCGGATGCCACCCCATTACAGGGACAAAAAGCTAGTAGAACTTTTTAAAGCTTAAAAACAGTTCAAGTTTGAATTAAATTTGGGATAGTCTTTTGAACTTGTGTTCCCATCCTGAATTACACATTGCGTCTACTGCACTGATCCAGAGATTCACAGACACACAAACCTCCAGGTCCATTTTATATCTTCTAATTTTGCAGCACTAATAAGCAGAGCAGTCCATGTCTGTAAAAGGAAGCTGTTGTAGCTTTGGGCAATTGAAAGAAGCAGGAATTAGTACATGCAATACCTGTGTTGAGTAGATGCTGTTGCTGGATTGCCAGCTCCCACAATTTTATCACTGATCTAGTGATATGATATTTTTCTTAAGGCCCCAGATGCTGGAGTTGTGAAACACTCATTTTAATTTAAAAAAAAAAAAAAAAAAGTTTCTAGCCTTCATGGCTGTGTAGAAAATCGGGGAAACATGAATGTAAGGGTTTATAAACCCAAAGGCAAATAAAGAGCATCAAACGTATTTTAAAAATCTCGTGATTTTTGAATGCTTGGGATTGGCAAGCTTGTAATTGTTATGTACATCTGTGAGGTGTGGCTGCAGAGACCAAAGGCCATGCCTCCATTTTGGAAGACACAGCTTAGGACAGAAGAGAGCCCAGAGGATACAACCAACACCAGTCTGTGGTTGCTATTGATTTACAGTTATGTAATGTTTACAATAAAATAATCAGCTGTTAAATATAAGCTCTCCTTGCATTAATAAGGAGGACACAAAGTGTTTAATAACACAAGCCACTTGATAACAATAGTGGGACCAACACAAGAGAAAAGATGGAGGACCAAAGTCAGGCTGGAAAGACATTACAGTTTTTGAGTTAGCCTTAAGTCTGGTTGTGACACTGGACCCTATATTCTTCAGTGATACATAATACATCATAATTATGTTTAATCATAAGATAAATCATGAGGTATCATTGGAAAAGTTATGATTTGCTGAATATGAATATCCTATTTGTATGCATGATCATTCTTGTATCTGAAGTTATAAATACTGTGTATCTGTACTTCAAATGTAGTTACATCTGTGTAACCTCCACTAGACAAGATGCTTTCAGTCTAGATAGCTGGTTGGGAAGGGCCAATTCAGGGCAATGAGCCATTAGGGAAAACAGTAGGTCTTAGGAGAAGCTTATCTCCTGGTGAGCCTTCCTGAGAACACTCCAGACTGCCTGTAAGTAATGGCTGCTATGACTCTACAAGGACATGTGACCAGGCCACATGATTCTGGACTCCATCTTGGGATGTCAGTATTTTTACACAAACCGGTCTAGGAATCACCCTTTGAAACAAAAGGTTCCCACCATATGCTAATGCTATAAAAGGCCGGGAGTGACATCTGTGGTTCTTCACTCCCTACACAAGATGACTCCTAGAAAGACCTGAGGAACAAAGACTGAGCTGGGTGGAGTGCTGGACCCAGGCTAAAGGGATTTCTAGCCTGTGTATGAAACATCTGGGGATTCCAAGCTGCAAAACAAGTGTAGCTTGTGCCTTAAGAATCTGCAAGTCTGCCTGTACCATCAGTTTGGATATGAATACAGGTCTGTCGCATCTTGCGCGCATTTAACATGCACGGTTTCAGCTTTACGCGGTCGGCAAAAACAAAAAAAGAGAAATAACAATTTTAATACTGTACCTGTAGTGTGGGCGATTCTGCCCGCCATTGAACTCAATGTAATTTTGACTATACGCGGTTTTCGCTTTATGCGCTAACTGCGGATCGGAACCCCCGCGTAAGATGAGACTCACCTGTAGTAGATGCTCACCCTAGCTATCTAGTATATTAAGCTTAGGTTGCATTTTTCTTATTTGCTAGGTAATCTATTTTGATCTGTTTGCTATCACTTATACTCACTTGAAATCTATCTTTTCTAGTTAATAAACTTGTTTTTGCTTTATCTAAACTAGTAAGCTTTGACTGGAGTGTATGGGGAAAATCTCTGTTTGGTTACCACAAGTGTGCATGGTTTTCTTTAGATTGAGGGAGAGGCGGACCGGGTATTAAACCTGTATACTGGCCAGATTTGCCTAGGGCAGGATGGTACTCCTGTGGGGTCCTAGCCTGGGAAGCTGGTGGTTAGAGAGCCTGTGTGTAACTGCAGCTGGGTGTGTCCCTACCTGTGTGAATGCTGGTGAAAGTGCAGACTGGAGGGCTTTGCAGCTTGTCACAGCAGCACAGTGTGAAAGGGAACCTAGGCTGGTGGGTCAGAGAGCTCAGTGGTACCCCAGTTCCAGGTGGGGGAACCTGTCACAGTGGTTCTTGACTGAAAAGTGACTAAAATGTCATAACAGGCATTTTTCTGCATGTTGATTGTGTCTTGCGTGATCAAACATGCTCAGAAAAAAAATAAAGATTCTGTTTTTTAACTGTGTAAGGTATCAGAAAGAACACAGCTCAACTCTCTCATATAGCAGCAGCAGTAGTAAAGGTCCTGCAGGCTAAATTAAGCCCTCATTCATAGCTGGGTAAACACATTGCAGTCCATGGGTTTACACAGGTGAATCAGATTTGAATTTAGTATACAATGCTACAAGAAGACTCCAGCTCAGTCTCCCAAGGTGGCGCTGGCTCATTAGGGCATATGAGACTACAAAGCAGTAAAAATTATTTCTGTCAATGAATGAAGCAGATATGACTCAGTATGCACAGGGAACAGATCTGTCAGGCTTGGCCATTTGTACACTGTCACTTTTGGAATAAACTGCATTAGAAATAGAATGCAGTTCTATCCTTCTCATCACCAGCTTTCTTCTGTCAAAACACAACCACAACATAGCCACAGTATGTGGTGTTTTTTTTTTTTTAAATAAGCAGAATTCAGCACATCTTTCCCCTCCCCCCCAGTTTAATTCATTCTCATTTAAGCCTTTAAAAGTTATTACACATTATTAGCACTTCAGGACTCATTTTACAGCCACTTGCTTTGATCCTCAGCTTATTCAAGTCAGTTCACACTGAGCTGGTTCATAACTTGTTTAATAGTTAATTTGTTTGGACTTCATTAAAAGCACCATAGCTCCAGGCAATGAGGAGGTGCCGATTAACTTGTCAAGTGATTTAAAGTTAAGAGGGGAAGTGGGAAGAGGAAGTTCAGAGCCTTGTAGCTCTTGCAAGGGAGAAACATGAAGAGAACAGGCTACTGTCTTCCTTTAAGCAACAGATGGTCTGGAATCCCACAGCTACAGCCTCAAAGATGTGTATTTGTGGATCATTTATTCTGGGTATTCAGCAGTTGCTGAGTGTCTGGGACCTGAAATGTGCATGTGAAATTTCAACTTTAAGCAGTTCTGTCATTATGAAGACAGATTTAGTTGCTAATAAAACTTAAGCCACTAAAACAGAAGGTTGGAGAAATAGCCTTCTGAGAAGTGCCATATTTGACAGGATTTTTTTTTAAATTAACTGTCTTTTGACAGAACTGTCCCACATTCCCTGTACAATATAGAATCTACAGCACAACATAGCAGAATTTCAGATCAGAATTTCACAGCACCTTTAATGATACCAAAAATATTCTGAAAAATTGGGTTTTAGGCCTTGTCTATAATAGGAGGGTTTTGTGGATATATTTATACATAGTTAAAGCAGCAAAACTCTCTAGCATGAATGCCATTACAGCCGTATAGAAATGCTTATGCTAGAAACCAGCATAAGCTACATTGGCGTAAGCACAGTTATACTACAACTACATCTATAGTAGGGTTTTTACCAGCATAGTGATATGGGTATAAAAAAAAAATTGCACCCCTAACTGACATAGGTATGCCAGCAAAACTTAAGTGTAAGCCATGCCTTTGCTGAGGGCTATAATACAGAAAATGCCAGCTACTGAATGGAGTGTTAGGAGAGCCAGGAGATCCAGTAGCAACTGGCTGGTGGAAAGAAGGGAGCAAAGCACTTCAGGACTCATTTTACAGCCACTTCCTGAACAAGTGGGAAAAGCAAGAAATACTAGGGTCTTTGAAATGGGAAAAGTGACAGTGCTGTGATCGCACATGAGTAAACACAACTTTTCACAGGTCAACACTAAATCACAAGCTGTTTTGGGAGCTAAACACATGATCTCAATTTTTTCTGAAGGTGCCAGAGCCAACGTGATGGATACCACTGAGGAAAAATTTTCCAGCGACTGTGTTTGGGATGTGCACACACCTACCTTGGAAAGGACATGTGCAATCACTTGAAGAAACTCTGACCTGTATATAATGTCAGGAAAGATAGGCCCAAACTAAAACTCAGGGTCTGACACCATCACCAATATTCAAATCTAGATCCAAATTGTCCCTACCTTTATAATGGGTTGAGCTAAAATCCCAAATCAAGATAATCAAGAACTTCGAAGTGGGGAGTGGAGTGTTTGAAATCCAGATCCAAATTTTACAGCTTGAGTCCAGTTATTAGGAAAATGCAGAAATGTCATGGAATCAAAGCAGCAATAGATGATTCCTATAACTGATACAGTTATTAGGTTAGATGTATTAGGCTCTGGAATAATCTCCCAAGGGAATCACTGAAAGAATCATTGCCTGAGGCTTTTAAACTAGAATGGACAAAACACTGGCACTTGGGGGTGGACTGGATAATCTAATAGGTCTCTTCCATCTCTAAATTCTGCCATTCAGTAGGCCACATAATCTGTCCTCAGGTGGCTAAGTACAAGATTGTTCTCTGCAGTATGTTCTCTAGTGCTCTGTCCAGTCTAATGTGTGGTAGGGAACTTTATTTCTATTGTTGTTTATTACCTGGGAAATGCCTGGTTCATTGCTTGAGTGCTCTTCAGATGGATAGAGGTTACACCAGGCAAAGTGACTGAGAAATAGGTATCACAAGTCATTCTGCAGTTCTGCCATGTCTTCTTTATTTGGAGGGAGCTTTGTTTATTCTGCTTGTATCAGAAGGCATGTGTTATGTTTGCTGTACCGGGGTACTGCAGGGTCTCAAAGTGTGATACATGAGCTGTCTGCATAATCAGGAAGCAGTCTTGTCTGGCCAAATTTAAACTTAAAGATCGCAATGTCAAAGTTTTATAAAAACCTAGGCACTTTTAAATCAGGAGTGTTTAAACCATACTTGCTCAGATATATCTAGTCTGAAGGCATCAGATCCACCTAATTAATCCTCTGCTTTCTGATATTTTAGGGCTGTAGAGTCTGATTCATATTTATTTTGTTTACTTTTCAGTTCACAAAATTTCATCCATCAGACTTCTGGGTGCATGAATAACAGTTCCAAAAGTAACAAACTGATGAATGCTAACCCAGAGATAATGACCATTGCCCCTCCCTCCACCCCACAGATGCATGCAGTCACAGCAGCCAGTTGCTCTATTCAGGTCCTGTCCTTCAAATAAAAGCCTGAGTGAAGAGAGCCTAGCCTCGCCTTCCCTGAATGCCAGCGATCTGGATCTGGACCAACTGGGGAAGTAAATTACTGAGTCTAAAGCCTTTCCCTAAGAGTGCCCATTTCAGATCTAGATAGTGGAAGCCAAAACCTGCTCGACAATGCCAACCGTTGAGACTATCACTTCTGGCATGTATGGAAGAAATTCTGTCAAAGGGGATTTCTAAATAAAATAAAATAAGGGAGGAAAATTTCCTTTGCTCCACTGAAAAAAATTTCTCCACAGAAATGTGGTGCAGTATTATTTTATGACTTTCCTGCTAACAGGAACAAGTAACATATAGCACTAATCTTCAAAGCCCCTTACAATCATTAGCAAATTAATCCTCATAATACCTTGGTGAGTATTATCATTTTACAGATGGGGAGGAAGGGTCACAGAGAAGTTACGGGACTTGCCTAACACCGCATGGCATGTCAGAGCCAGGACAAATGCTCAGGGGTTCCTGGCTCCCAGTCATGCGTTCGGATCATCAAACAACCACAAGGCAGCAAAATCCATGCACATGGGTAAAGAAATTAAATAAAAAGAGCATAAGAATGAAGGGCACAGAGGAAAAAAAACAAAACAAGAACAGAAATAATAAAATAATGCTTCAGTTGGAAGATGTTTTCAACCCTGAACTGACTTTCCCTCTAGTTCAGGTAGAGAAAACTAAACAATTAGCATTTATACAGTGCTTTTCATTGTAGGGGATCTCAAAGAACTGAGCAATCACACAGGAATCTCTTCACCACCAAACTGTAGCTACCTCTGGGGATAATGGACAGCACCTGGGAGAAAAACACATGTCAAACCTATGGCACAGTTATGGGCAAAGACACTGGGGAAATCCCTATTCTTACAAAAAATTACCATAAGACCTTTTGTTTACCGCTTTTAAGGTGTCATCTGAAAGAGGCCACCTAGCAAACTATGTGGAATTGAATTTATCTACATGGGAAGGATAATAGGGTAAGCCCACCCTGCCAGGAGTTAAACTGGTGGTTTCTGGTAGTCTATATGTTTCTAAAGTCCTGTTTAGAACACTAAGTCATCACCCCTGCTATGTGGCCAGACTCAGCAGTAATTCCACCACTGCTGGACATAAAGTAAAACAGCGAAGAGTTCATTAATAGCTGAGAGTTCCACTGGCAGATCCAGAGCCCTAGCATTTGCTCCTCTCTGGAAACCTTTCTTGGGAATTTACAGATAATCTGACACGGAGTAGTTTTAAACACTTATTGAAATAAGATGCCAGTTTTTCTGCCGAGTGCAGTATAACATCTCTCCATAAAGTGTGTCACTTCCTTCTTGATGTATTTGTACATGTATCAGCAAGGAAGTGACAAACAGTATTGTGAGTTTCCAAAACTCATCTGTATGACCCTATTTCCTCTTACCTCTGTCTAAGGTTCACTGAACCCTTATGGGTATGAACTAGGAGTCCTTTCTTGTCCTTTTTAGCAATCAGATATCTGCTTCTACAGTTACAGTACCAGAGGCAAAGGATTCAGTGCAGGAAGAATATCTCACACAGGTCAAGGAAACTAGTACCAGAATGAAAAGATTATTCTTTATGCATAACGGATGAAATCCTAAAATCCTCACTTATTTCTCATTCTATTGTTACTCAGGTCAAACCCCTCACTGATGTTAACAGGACTTTGACTGGGGTAAAAGACAAGTAAGGTCTTCAGGATTTGGCCTGACAAACTGTAAACATAGTAATTAAATGCTGTTTGTGATGGCACAAAACCATTTTGTCACTTGAGTTTCCTAAACTCACTGAAATTATCTTTTTAGAATTGCCTAACTTTAATTCTAGCAGGAGAGGTAGAAGCCTGGGAATTGTTCCCTAACAGATTAGACCATTGGTCCATTTATTCTGATTCCCTGCCACCAGCTGCAGCCAGTACCTGATGTCATTAGATGATGAACCTCGAGTCCATTACATCTGGCCAGTTGAGCAATGCTGTGCTTTGGGGGAGGGGCATGCCTTCTGGATACCTACAGGTGATCCCTTTACTCTCCACTGCTATAAGAGATTATCAAATCAAATCTAGCCTATGTAGCTCTGCAGCCACTCCACACACGAGCTTCAATGGGAGTTTTGCAACTGAAACAACTATAGGTCCTAAAATCCTAGCCGTGCTATTTTTCATGATGTCCTTCTGTTGTAAATCTTCTAAAAGTGGCCTTGAAAAGTTATTTACATCATTAGTTCCAAATGTATTGACCTTTCTCTTGTATAAAGATTCTAGGATGGGTAAAGGGGAGAGAATGCTCAGATTTCACTCTGCTTTTTATTTCTGAATAATCCAAACAGGACTTCTCTAAGGTTCCATTTCCCTAAGATCACTAAAGAGGTACCTTAAAATGTGGTTCTGCTCTGAAGTGTCTAAGTAAAAACCATACTTTCCTATTCAAAAGACCTGTTCCCTATGTGTATTCAAATATATATTTGCTTATTTTAATAACTAGTATAAATTTTTGCTATTTTTTTTTACTCTAGTTCAGGGGTAGACAACCTATGGCACGCGTGCCGAAGGCAGCATGCAAGCTGATTTTCAGTGGCACTCACACTGCCCGGGTCCTGGTCACCGATCTGGGGGGCTCTGCGTTTTAATTTAATTTTAAATGAAGCTTCTTAAACATTTTTAAAACCTTATTTACTTTACATACAACAATAGTTTAGTTATATATTAGACTTATAGAAAGAGACCTTCTAAAAACGTTAAAATGTATTACTGGCAAGCGAAACCTTAAATTAGAATGAATAAATGAAGACTCGGCACACCACTTCTGAAAGGTTACCAACCCCTGCTCTAGTTAGCAATGCAGAGCCCACCCAGAAATGGGAAAGGGAGCTAGAGTGTATTCTGGCTCTAGCATTATCAACAGAATAGTTAACTAAGTTCTGACTGCAGAATCATTTTTGTTAGTGATATGTGACAGAGCAGACCTCAGCTTGACTCTCAGCTCCCATGCTGTGTTTGCAGCTGGCAGTCATGAAGAAAAAAAAAAAGGCATCTTTTTACTTGTGAACGGGGCACATTTGATAGAGACATCACGGAGACACATTAACCACAAAACCCCACCATGGCATTTTTAGAGTCACTTGTCAGAACAGAACAGCAGCACACCTCAGAGAGAGGGTTTTTTTTGTATTTTGCTCTATGAAATACAGTGGAGAAAAATGGTGGGAGGAATCCAATAGGCCAACAAAGATTCCATTCTGTGTAAATATCTCACTCCAACCACTCAGTTCCTAACCTTAAAGGATTCCAAAGTCCATAGCTCATTTTAGCATACCAGCTGCTTCCACTTTGAATATGGTGACAGCAGGCAGTGTGAAACTGACATGATTTGGAGACAAGCCAGTTTTATTATAAAACAATATTTATATATACACACACACACACACACACACACACAAATGATATTAACAGAACATTATTCAGGTTACAAAGTCAAGCACTCAAAAATTAGGAAATGCATAAGTAAAGTTGCCTGTGCAAACTTAATTCGACCCCCTTGTGCATATGCTCTATGCTACAGTATTTAATTATATGATTATACACTATTTATTTCCACTGGACCACTGTATCATGCAATGCACAGAAAGGGAGAATGGGGGACACATGGTGCCTCTGACATCTGGTAAACAGACCCCACAAGTTCAAACACCTCAGTAACTGTCTATAGATCAAAGACCCCAGGCTCTCATTAACACCTCCCAGCATAACAGTACCCCACATCTCACCTCTGCCCATTTTCCCAGTATAGTTTAAAAAGTGGACACCCTGAATGACTTATCTCCCAGACTAAAAGAAAATAAATAAGAAATGCGGTAGGAAGAGGGAAATGAGGGCACATGGAACCTCTGCCCAGAAGGGAAGACTAGGAGACAATGATGTAGGGAGCGAGGGGGACATACAGCCACTGGCATGTGGTGGAGGCAGGGATGGGAGGGCACACAGAGCTCCTACTAGGGTGGAAAAGGGGGAATGAGAGGGCACAAGGAGCCTCTGACATGGGAGGGCAGGAGGGAGAATGAGATCCTGGAAGGGATGAATGGGCGGGGGGGACACAGGGAGAAGGGGGGCAATGGCAGCACGCACAGAACCCCTGGCATCGGGGAAGAGGGCAGAGAAGGGTATAGGGGAAGGGGGAATGTGGGACACAGAGCCCCAGGCATGAGGAAGGGGATGAGGTGTGGGTTGCAGGGAGTCTCTGAAATAGAGGGGAAGGGAGGGTAGCATACAGGAAGCTTGGGGGTGGGGGAGATGGAGGAACGTAAGGAACCCCTGGTGTGTGTGATGGAGTTGGCCTACAGAAGCAACTAAGTGTTTGACCCTCCTATACACGCACAGCACAGTAGTAGTCCAGAGTGGTGAGGCTAACCTGACTTTAATCCATTTTTGCATCCTCCTAAATCTAGACTGTTCTGGAAGCTGGTGTAGCCCTCACAGCAACATATGCAACCCTTGCCCAGCTGCACATAGGTCACAGTACTACCCACAATCTCCACTGCACTATGCACTGCAGCCCTGTCCCTCCCATCCCCAACACGCGTCTCCTGTCCTCCCCTGTCCCTCCTCCCCCAGCACACTACACTGCCCTATGTCAGAATCAGCATGGAATTCTCCTGGCCAGCTTTTTCCAGTCCCCTTACACCACAGCAGCAGCATACATAGGCTGGGCCAAGGTGGAATGCGGAGATAGAGATAATGATGGCATTTTACTGTCAAAGCTGAGGTTCCAAAACCTAGAACGTATGTGATTTTATGGGTGAAAACAGAGTTTGTTTTAAAAAAATCAGGATTTAATAGAAACTCTGGCTTTCTTCCCGAACCACATTAAATTCAAACAGGCTGCTATCAGAACCAAAGAGGTTTGGATTTTACTGGGTGAGATGGTTAAATCCGACCTCGAGTTTGGGATTCTATATTAAATAAAATGAAATAAAAATGGTTTATAGTAGCTATAAATGTGTTACACTATTATTTTCTGATTGAGTGTAGGGCATGTATCTCTATCATCACATATATAGAGGCACAAATACATATATACATAACAATACAGACATTTTATTAGCACAATAATACATTTTGCTTTGATTAGATGTATACATGTATATGCATTCTGAGTGCTAGAATATTAATTTGCATGCATATGCTGCAAGTTTATCTAAGGGCATCAAAACAGGTTACAAACTTTAATGAACTGAGTCTCACAACACCTTGTGAAGTGGATAGAAAATGTTAATTTCCCTGCAATTCTATCACACTCTTGCATCTACAGTCTTTTATCTGTTTTATTTCACAATACAGTTGAAGACAAGATATGAAATACTCCACTTTCTAACACATTTTTGTGGTCAGTTAGAGGACATAAATTGGTGGTGGAAACAGCAGGCTGAATATACTTCAGAGAGCCTAATTCTGAGAAGAGCCTTACTCCTCAGGTAGCCCACGAAAGCTTATGCTCAAATAAATTTGTTAGTCTCTAAGGTGCCACAAGGACTCCTGTTCTTTTTTCCTCAGGTAGCTTTCTGGAATTCAGTGAAACTACTGGAGAAGCATGGTGCTACTGAGGGTAAGTCTTCACTAGCTGATTGCAAATTAACTCAAGGTAGTTGCACGTTTGTAATGGCTAGTATGGACACACTCCACACATTTCATCCAGGCTACAAACATTTGTTTTTTTATGCTAGGGATCATCATTGGGTAAAGAACAAAAGTTTTTAGTGTTGTAGACCAAACACGTGGGGATTGTCCACACTAGCTTTTACAAACATGTTAACTACCTTGAGTTAACTGGCAGTCAATTAACTCCAGGTACAAAAATCTAGTGATGACGTACTCTATGTGCAAGTGTGGCAGAAGTGGGCCCAGAGTGTTGTAGTTCTTTTGCTAAGTGCATGCAGCACAGGCACTCAAAACATGGCTGAAAGGTCTAAAGTACACTCTGTGGCTGTAAATTGAATGTTCTTGCCATGCTGAGAATCCACTAACACAAAGGCTGATTTATGTAATGACATCACAAGCTGTTCATGAAAAATGTGGCTCTCTTTAAAGACAAGTGCAACCCAACTATTTGCTATTGCCCTCCAAAAATTCTCGGTTCTCAACACAAGCAGATTTGTGTCATCATGACAAGGCTGACGCCACCAGATGTTACGGAACATAATGACAATGTGTTAGCCAAGACAAAAATCATACATACACAGTAAGTAGCTTTTGAACAATTATACCCTCAATAGGGAGTTTTACAAAAGTGTATTTCTTTATGATCCAGGGGAAATGAATGGGTTGCATCCCATGGTGAGGAGAGTCAAGGTCAGGTAAAGAGCAAAGAACTTAGGAATCTGGGGGTTCAAATAAAGGGAGTCAAAATGTTGACCCCTTGCACTCAAATACTATTGTGATGGGTGTGAAAGAGGTAGAAAGACAGATAAATGCAGACCATAGCAGCAGACTTACCAGAGTTTCCTTCTCCTACAGACCCATCAGAGTAGGTAATTCCCTGCAGAAAAGCCCAGGCACATTCCTTCTATGGCTAAGCTTCCAAGCAATCCCTGCAGTAAAGACAGGCAGTTGTTGTAGCTTCCCTTTTGAAAGAAAATGAGCCTGTTAACCTTAGATCTGCCAACTGATGGATGGGCCCTTCCTCCCCTCTGAAAGCTTCTCTATTTTCTTTTTAAAATGAAAATCAGAGGAAAAAAAGTCAACTGCAGATACAAAACAAATGAAGATATGTACAGTGCCTGAAACTTCATTTACAGAATGCTTTTACTTCTCTGTGTAAAGTGAGAGTTGCCATCCAGAGATGTGATCGGTGTTTAAATTTAACTGGCTCTCTCTATGAGTCAAGAAAGACAACAAAAGAACCTCTAAGAAATGACAAGGTTGGTGCTGGCAGAGATCTATTCTGAGATTACTCTGGGTCATTTTGAAAGCATGTTGGATTCTTTAACAGTTCTGACCTTTGCAATATAGCAGTGTAAAACCTATCTTACATGCATTAGAATACTCTGATTAGATTTCTGTATTCCAGAATATTTCTTTTATAGTTTTTTTTATCTTCCCAAAGAAACAGTGATTTTCCAGCCAATAATATCAGGGCTAGAAAATTATGCATGTGTACATTCATACAATTGCATCCCAGTAGTTGACCGCAAGGAAGTTACTCAAGATTTATATGGATGTAACTGAGTACAGAATCTGTACTTTTGTCTGGAAGAGGTGGTAGAACCATTTTTATGGTAGGAACATAGGAATTGACTCAATGGATCAGACCAGAGGTCCATCTAGTCCACTGGCCCTGAAACTGGCCAGTTTCAGATACTTCAGAGGAAGGTGAATTAAACCATCTAATGGAAAATTAAAGACTAATCTGCTCAAAGAAGAAGTTTCCTTCTAACCCTGTCAGGTAGTGGCTGGATTATGGCCTGAAGCATGATGGTTTATGTCCCCTATACATTTTTTTAAAATTCTTATCGTATTAACATATTATATTTAACTATGGATGCTCTCATTCCCCTGTGAATGTTGAATCCTACTAAGCTCCAGCCCTTGGTGCTATCTTGTAGCAACGAGTTCCACAGGTTAACAATGTGCTGTGTTAAAAAGTATTTCCTTTTAACAATTTTAAATATATTGCCTTTCAGTTTCATTGAGTGCCTTCTTGTTCTTGTATTCTGAGGCAGGAAAAATAGGAGCTCTTGATTTACCTTCTCCATATAATTCATTATTTTATGTAGCTCTATCATGTTCCTTCTCATTTGCTTCCTTTCTGAAAAAAAAAAAAAAAAAAAAAAAACAGTTCCCAACTTTTCAATATGCCCTCATACAGAATTCCATGACTACCCATGTACAACATTACACCTGTTAGTAGGACAATTTGCTGATAACTCTAAACAATTGATTTGAAATCTACTTTCAAACCTCTGTGTTTTATGAGCAAGTTAAAGTTAGTGATAACAGTTCATATGGTGACAGCACTGATGTGAGCCATTTTTGTACTATGTTCTCTTCCAGGAGTAAAGTGTAAAATTTATTTTATTGAAAAAAACAGTTTATGTCTACCAATAAAATCATACTTTCTCCCTAATATTGGACAGAAAGAACAACAAATACAAGTCATTGAAGCTTTTTACGTAAGATATGGTAAAACATTACCTCGAAAGCAATCCCTATATACCTTTTACCTATGCCACACAGTCAGCGTCAGGCTTAGTTAATGTTTATAAAGCCCTTTAAACCCTTAGATAAAAGGCAATCTAGAGGTGTGAAGTGTTACTAATTATATAATTTTTAAGACATGTAGCCAATTATTTTAGTTTATTATCCATTTATTGTGTGATGTTATGATTAATCAATATGTTATATCATATATATTCATTGTATGTTAATTAGAATGAATTTGTAGAATTACAAAAGTATAAGATGGTTCCTCTATATACTGATCAAAGTATTAGACATGGGTAAGACAAGCTGAAATGCAAGAACCTGTAGGTTGAGGCCTGCAAGACTTTAGCGTAGCTATTTTAGGCCTTGGAGACAAGAAATGATGACATACGTGACCAGAAAATAACCTGATGCCCTAAGACTATGGGAAAAGAGGTACTAACTGGTAAGATTGCAAAAAATTACCCAGAATATAAATATTAGATCATAAAAATACTGTAAAGTCGCATCTGTCTCCGACATGTGTCTTAAGGATACAGGCTGTGAGTCAATGCTAATGAGAATAAAGGGAACTGACACAGCCTATAGAAAATTGGGGTCCCTTAAGTTTCCAGGGGTCACAGACCAATAAGAAAAAAGAGGGTTGACACTTTTGGACATGCGTGGAATGTAAGTCTAGACAGAATCACATTATAAGAAGGGGATGCCCAGAACGGGAAAATTGAGCTCCTAATGGGACACTCCAGCAGGAACCATCCCTCTACAGATGATCAAGCCATGAGAGATCCATCAGACCCTAACGCTATTGTTAAGGATGGGAGTATAACTATATTTGTAACTTGTACATAGGTCTATATAGAATTTCTCTATGCCTGGGTAATCGTAACTTTAATAAAACTTGTAAAAAACAGTCTAGACCTTGTACTTGTGAATGTATGTGTGGTCACTACCTTTGTTCTTTGTGTTCCTAGAGACTAACTCTGAGGCAAGTAGCAGAGGTGACTTTCACTCTGTTAAACTTGAAACTGTAGCTGCCAGAGCCAAACCCACAGTGGTGTAATACCACGTTACAAAATTCACTTTAAATAAAATGCTACAGACACAATGAGCAGTTGAAATGTCAATAATTTGATTGGGATGCCAAAGATTTCCATGATAAAAAACAAAGAGCATTTCACTGCAGATTAGGAGAGAATCTCTCAATCCATTTCAGTGCCTGAAGATCTTGTCGAGCTGTTCGTTTTCAAGGCTTCATCTGTCAGAACAGAATATGGTCTTTCCTTTGACTTCAACGGGCTTTGGATCAGGCTCATGGCCATTCTGTCTTGTCAGGGATGCAACTATGATATAGATGATTTATTGCACCTTTGGATTGCTTAAGATCATCTTTCTGAAGGAGACAGGGTGATGCCACACAAATACATTTTCTATATCGTTCTTTTAGTGGGTCAATAGTCTTTTTATCCAGTGATATTCTTCAGATTGGCTGAGTCTGGTCACATGACCACATACATGACTTGAAATAAAGAAAGTTCAGCAAATAGCAAATCTGATGGACTGCAGACCCTTTTAGCTTGTTAGGCATGTTGCTAGACTAAAAACAAATGTTGTAGAAAATAAGAGTCTATGTAGCATAAAAATAAATGAGAATACTTTCAAACACTCCCACAGATACAAGGATGTCCTCCTTTTGTCCAACAGTGTTCAGAGACCAAAAAAAAAAAAAATACTCTTTCAAAAAAGTGCATGGGGAAGGGTGCAGTAGAGGGGGAGGGGAGCCTATTAAAATGAAGAGAAAAAACTCACTTGCATTAATCCAACCTAGTAGAAGCTTCAATTGTTAGAGCTTTGTAACTGGCCACACAGCTCTTTCAACTGAAAAAGACATTTCAGTAGAAGGTGCGTGTAGAACAATAATTTGAAAGGGGGATTAGTCAATGCTTCAGTCTAACTGCCAAAGCTGGTTTATTTTCTGCTTGTAACAAGCAGAACCCACCACCGCGGCACCTCCTGCTGGCCGTCCTAGAAATTAGCTCTCAGCTCTTCAGCTAGTGGTGTCATGCCTGCCATCACTGCTGTCTCCACTCTTTGGACCCACATCGCTCTCCAGACTGCAACATCCTCTTCTGGGCACAGTACTCCAGCTGTGCCCCCACTCCAGTATCTCCCCGCTTCCGAGGGACCAGCAGTCCTTAGTCCCACCACTTACCTCAGCGGCCAACTACAGTTCAAGGTCCAGCCCCTCACTTCAGGGGCAAACTGCAGTCTGGATACCAGCCACTCTCCTCACTGGAAGATGGGATGCAAGCGGTTGGGGGGCCCAGGCCCACCCACTACTCTGGGTCCCAACTCAGGGACCCTGAAGCCAGCAGCCACCTACTGCCCTCATCCAACCTGCTGCCTATTGTCCCTGGGCCACTTCCCCTGTAGCCCCAGCCCCCTCTCAGACCTTATAGCCAGGCCCTAGTCTGGCAGTGGTCAGCCTGCCCCTGCCCCTGCAGCACTTCTTCAGACAGCCTCCTCCCTTGCCTTCCAGGGAGAGATTCCCCTCTGCTCTCCTGAGCAGCCCTTTATATATGGCCCTTGCCGGCCCTGATTGGCTGCTCCAGCAAGCCTTCCCCCTATTGGTGGGCTCAATAAATCCTTTCCTGATTAGTGGGTTCTGCACAGCTTCCCTGGTGCTGCTTTTAACCCCTTCTTCTCCCTGTGTGGGGCAGCCACCCCACCACACTACTAGTTCGGAAGCGAGAATGCTACTCTGTGGATAGTCACACTCTGTTGGTTGGCTGAGTCATTTTTTGTTGTTTGGAGTGCATAGCCCTTTTCCAAATAATTTTATTTTAACAGAATATATGCTAATCATTTTGGCTTTATGGTGCATCTTTATAGTTAACTCCCTGAGTTTCACCAAAGGCTGGTTTAATATGGGGGGTGGCAGGGGGAAGGGGTTGATCAGGGCTCAGTCCTACATATCCATTCCCTTACTGATTTCCTTTTGTCTGTATTTTTTTTTTTTATAACCTGTTTGGGATAGGGAATTTATTTCAGCACATAAAATGTAGCCTGATTTTCAGAGGTGCTTAGCACTCTTCTTTCCCATTGAATTTACAGTCTAAAATAAAATGCAGACAAAGAAAAGGTGGCATGGGGAGGGATGCAAAATAAAAGCATCTTGAAAAAAGGAGCAACAGTTACTCAGCTTCTATAAATATCAGGCCACTTACAGAAAGCAGGTGCCGAAATATGTGCTTAGGTTCCCAGCTTTAGGCATCCAAGTGTGAACATTTTGGCCTCTAAGCTTAATTTATCTAAATGCGATTTATCTAAGTCCATCCTAGATTGTGTGGGGTTTTGAATGTGTATTTGGTGGTGGAACAGACAAGGCAATGACATCTCTGGTCATGCTGTAACAAATCCTTCAGAATGGATGGATAGCTCTTTTCCTAACTACGCTCCCACTAAAGTCAACAGGAGGAGGAGGATGGTGGCCATAGGCCATTGTTCTCTACAGGACACTGCGGAAACTTCTACCACCACTCTTCAGCCACCGAGACACTGTGATCTTGGCTATCAGGCCTCTCTCTTTTGTTTGATCAACAGATGTAAATTGAGAATTGGAATCACAGACACCATTGTGAAAATGATATTATTCCCTGTGGGATTTTGATATGTTTTGGGGTGTATATATGACTAGATCATACAGGAAACCCTCCAAAATATCAAGGATATAGACAGAGGGATAGACAAGGTAAATAATGTTGAGTCGTTGGTTTAAAAAAAACCTGCCCAAAATAGAACAAAACAAACAAACAAACCTGTACAAATCTTAAACTAACAGCCAGTTAAAAAAAAAGAAAAGAAAAGAAAAGAAAAAAGTGCCAACAGCACTTGGAAGGTGAAAACAGTTCTTTCCCATTCTAATTTATTCTTGACTAAATGAGTAAAACTCGCCTGTTAAAAAGAGCAATAGATTAGCCTGATAAATGACATAGACAAGAGAGGAAAACAGCGATGCTTTTAATTCCTGTGAGTATCTCCTGGCTTTGTCTCAGCCTGCTTTATATGCCTGGATTATGCTAACACTATTAATCTTTGTGTCTATGACTAAGTCCTGGCTTTTTACGTTAGTGACCTGATTTTGCACTAACATGCTCCTCCCAGCTTGGTGAAGCTCCTCATGTGATCCATTCTTCCTCCTAAATAAAGTTGAACATTTTGGCTGGGATCAGTGAGTGCTGCTGAGGTGGCTGGTGTGTGCAGCTGTTCCAGCCTCGCAGGGTCTGCAGCTCGACCAACCCGCATATTCAGCACTAGCTGCCTCTCCGTTTTAAAGAGCACGGCGGAGGAGAATGGTTAGTTAACACCGTGGCAGACTTCATGCTCGGGGCTGTTTTGCCAGCCCCACAGCCCCTGACAACCCTCCCTCTCCAGAGTAACCCCTGGGGCTGAGAAAGATGTGGCCGGGCAAGGTAAGTGCTGCACGGTTCTGATGAATCCAATTGTATCCTTTGTGCGGAGTGGCGGGTTCGGCAGGGGGTGCTTTTGTTTGTTTTTAAACAAATTCTAAACCCTTTATTTTCCTGTTGTGCAAGAGGGCAAGGCGGAGGGCACGTGTGGCCTTTTCCCGGGAAACCTGTCTAATGAGCTGATTTTGTGACCACCTGGGGCTTGAAGAAGGGGAAAGCGTGAGGCGATCAGAGCACTGAACAATGCATGCTCCAGACGTGCCTTTAGTCCGGAGGGGCAGGCGGCTGCATCGCAAAGAGAGCGGCTGGCAGGAAGTTGCAGTGTTGCATTTTGCTTTAGTCAGCTACCGCAAGCCGTCGCCTCTTTGCATAAAACCGGCTGGAGAGAAATTCAGCACCTGGACAGCTCCAGACCCGCACGGCACAGCCCTGCCCTGACTTGGAGAGACAAAACACTTCCGATGATGGCAAAGCTACAAGGCAACCTTGGCGGTTTGCTGCACTTTGAGCGGTTTAGTGGACTCCTTTTATATATGACCCAACTCTATATAAACATACATGATGCATTCACACACATGTAACATGCAGTCCCTTTCCCCACACACATACACTATGCACCCTCCCCACACAGCCCCTTGCCCCCTCACAGATAACACGCACCCCTTCCCCCTTCCACACATACATGCCATGCACACACCCCTTCTTTACATACATATAACAGGCACCCTACCCCTCCCACACAGGTAATTGTACCCCCATCTCTTCCACACACATGCACTCATCAGGGACCCCCTTCCACACATGGAACATGCACCCTTCTTCCACACACATAGACAGACACACATAACATGTAACCCACCCTTACACACATACCATACATTCTCTTCCGCACATACCTAGAACATGTAACCTTCCTTTCACACGCCTACACCCATACATGTAACACACACTAATATATGTCATGCCCATTGGTCTGTAATGCAGTTCATATAACTTCTCAGTTCTCTGACTGTGCTCTTTTAAGTTAAAGGCAAAGCGAGCCCCCATTAGAATATCCAGAATGTCAAAGGAAAGTCTGTCTCCCTCTCCTTCACTGCATTGTTCTTCAGCCTCAGCTCAGACAGAGCCCAGCTCCACTGCACCTTAGTTCTTCTATCCCCAAAAGGAGACTACTTCTGTTTTAAAGTGTGGGTGGGGGAAACAGGAGGCTTGATGCTTTTCCTGCTCTATCACCCTTTATTGTTAGGGATCCAGACAACACCCAGCCCACGGATGGGAGTGGGGGGAAAGAGAAATAAATGTGATCTCCTTCCAGAAATCCACAGATACTCTGCATATACATCCAAAATACCATCCCTCACTGCCCACCCGCTCCACTTCTTTCCTCCAACTTGTTATTTTTCCTGCACATCTTGGAAGGTGCAATTCCCACAGTGCTGAATACATTACAGTGTTATGCTGGGTCTATTCATCCAGAACAGGCACACTGGCTGGAATGTGAGAGTCTCTCTTTTCTAAATGAGTTAGATGAGCAATTGAATGTTCACAACATTATCTTCTGCTCTTTGGCAACTTCAAAAAATATTATCCCTGTATGAGTTTCAGTCTTGCCATTTCTCTTTTTCATTTAAAATCCATGGAAACATCCCATCCATAATTATATTTATCACGAGCATGGTAAAGGAAAAAAGGGAAGGGGTGGGGGGAGAAGAGAGACTCATTCATTCATTTCCCTTTTACAACCAATCCATTAACTCTGAAACAGAACCTTCCTGCATCTGCAAAGAAAATCAGAAGTTAATGGAAAGGGAAATGAAGGTTTTGAGATTTTAATTTATTTTGTGAGGATTCTGCTTCCAGTTAAAAAAAAAATCAGTTCCAAGCAGCTTTCAGATTTTTAATCCATTCCGTGTTTTATGGGTTGACTAAAACAATCCACTTGGATCTGGGCTGGTGAGCATTTGCTCTGACTCTGAGAGATGTAAAATGGAGCACTAGGGACAAGCTGATCTTTAAAAAAATTACCATACATTCACTGAGAGATTTTAAGCATTGGATATGCAGGTTCTGAGAGACATTAGGGTCTGTTTGGAATTCAGAATTGTGTTTTCACAGAATAATGTATCATAAAAATCTAGACCATTTATAGATCTCCTAGTATGCTTGATAATTACCCCTGATTTTGAAAGGTGAGAGAGGTGGGAATCAGTGTAGAGACAGGTATGGAAGGACAAGAATGTGGAACTAAAAGAAGAAAAAAGTTGTCCAAGAAGGACGAAAGGATGCGCCTGCTTGTGTGAGGGACATTTTGGATCTGATTATGTAAGACTGTTTTTCTGACAGGAAAAACAAATTGTGGCTTATCCTCAAGAACCATCCTATGAGGGGAAATATATTGTATGTAGTTTTGAGACCAGAAATATCAAAACAATTTTAACAATGAAGCCTACTTCTAAGTGCATACGTTAAAGGAACAGACCTGTTCAAATGCTCAGAGAATAACATTACAATACAACATGGTTCTCCATATACTGATTTCCTAACTTGTATTTTAAATAAATTGAATGTGGACACCTGAAAGGAACAACACCCTATGACAGTGGCTAAAACTGTGCATTATAGCCCAGAAGGGCTGCTATAGGTAAGGGTTATTCAACACAACCATCATCATTATCTAATCCTATAGGTTCACAACTGCACTGTAAAATATTGGCAAACAAGTTTCTCAGAGCTTAAGACTATCAGCCACCCTTTCACCCCAACATACATACTGAAGTTAAAATAAGTGTTGCACATGTATAACTAGAAAAGCACTGATTTGGGGGGCATTAATTCATAAAAATATGCAGTGCATGAAAGACAGTAATCATGCCTAAGAAGACATTAATGTGTATTAAGTCATAGCTGCACACAATTAACATGTTAGATCACCACAACTGAGAAGAAACCATTAAGGTCAATGAGATAAATATGAATTTCAAAAATAGGTGAAACACAAAACAATAAAATAGGTCTGTTGCTTCATCTTTCCTGTTCTTTGAGATTTTCTAGTTTAAAATTAAAAAATTTAAAAAATCAAATATGAATCCTTAAGAGTTTTATATAAACCAGAAAAACTGAGGAAATTCAGTAATCCTTAACATGCTATATGTTGCCTAAACTGAGCAGCAAATATGGTGTATAAAAACACATATTAGAGACTTCTGCAATATATAGGCAAAAGAGGCCACATGCTGAATAGTGCTGCACTAAATCTAAATCATTGGGAATTGTGTGTGCTCAGCTTCTCAGAATTCAGCTCATTGAGCTATCAAGAACATTAGAATTGGAATTCCAAAAGGATATTAGAATTGGAAAAGGTACAGAGAAGGGCAACAAAAATGATTACAGGTATGGAACAGCTTCAGTACTAGGAGAGATCAAAAAGACTGGGTCTGTTCAGCTTAGAAAAGAGACAAGTAAGGGGAGATAAGACAGAGGTCTATAAAATCATGAACAGTGTGGAGAAAGTGAATACAGAAGTGTTATGTACTCCATCATGAAACACAAGAACTAGGGGTCATCCAATGAAATCAATAGGTAGCAGATTTGAAACAAACAACAAGAAGTACTACTTCACACAATGCATAATCAACCTGTGAAACTCGTTGTCATGGAATGTTGTGAAGGCCAAAAGTATAACTGGGTTCAAAAAATAATTAGATAAGTTCATGGAGGATAGGCCCATCTATGGCCATTAGCCAAGACGGTCAGGGATGCAACCCTATGCTCCGGGTGTTCCTAAACCTCCAGCTGCCAGAAGCTCAGATTGGATGACGGGGGATGCGTCAGTCTAAATTGCCTGTTCTGTTCATTCCCTCTGAAACATCTGGAATTGGCCATTGTCAAATACAGGCTACTAGGCTGGATGGACCATTGGCCATTTTTATGTTCTTAAGGACAGTGTCAGTTTCAGCTCTGAAGTGACTTGCTTTTGTCAATTTAAATCTGTCCCTAAAAGCTACCTGAAAATACTATAGTGTTTTCTTGGAGAAATTAGTCTCATTAGAGTTGGTGTCTATAGGAACAGGACTGGGTCTTCTGTTGAGTTCATGAATCTCACACCAATGCTGAAAAGAGTATTATGAGTAACACTAAAGGCTGCAGCCTTGTTTTGCAGTGGAGAAGGCAACAACACAGAGAAAGAAATAGGAAATAAACACTATCCCTCCACAAAACGTAACTATTAAAACAGCTAGAAAAGCAAAGTCATATTTCAGAATACAGTTTAATGAAGCTAAACAGGAGTCACCAGACTGAAAACTGTTAGAAGCTGAGTTCTCTCTCTCATTAAGATAAAAATAGAGTAAAGTATGCTAAGAGATTAGGGCTGGAATTTTATAGATTTAATTAAAGAACTAATTGACTTGCTTAAATCTTCATCTAAGTGTCCTGTTATATCACAGGACATAACAGCAAAGGGTTTTTTTTTTAATGCAAAATGTTATTTTTGGGAGGGGTGTGTGCATAAATGTAAGTCTGGTGTAGCACAGGTTGTGGCTTTACTTTGGGACACAAGGTTGGGAAGGTTAAAATAAAAGTAGGTTGTATTTCTGGACTTCTCAACTAAACTGATCAGGTGCTGATTCCTACACTTAGTGACATCACAAGAATGCCTTGATGAGGCTTCTGCTCTGTAATATCCCCAAGTTTACTTTTAAGTCCTTATCTTAAAAGGCGTCCAGTACCTTCTGTGATGTATGAACCACTGTCAGCTCCCCATGACGTTAGCGGGAGTTCAGGTTCCTCAGCTCTTCACAGGTTCAGGAACAGAGGGCCAGTTTTACAAAGGTATTTAGGTGCCTAAAGATGGAGGCAGGCACCTAGTGGGATTTTCAGAAGTGCCTAGGCACTGTAAGTGCTTTTGAAAATACCATTGAAGTGCCTATCTGCATCGTAGGATGCCTAAATACCTTTAAAAATATGGCCGTTGGTCCTGTGCCGGAGACTATGAAAAATCCCTTGCACAACCAAAATTCAGTTGCCAGCCAGAAACCTCATACTATTTGCTTCTTGAAGTCTTTCCCTGTCCCTTATTTGTTCTCACTCTAGTTTTCATCTGCTGTTTTGCATAGGAGTATATTACTCATTGTCTTGCCACACAGGCTCTGAAGGAAGAGAGGCAATACTTACATATCTGGCTTACACCATGATGGATATATTTACTACAAATATCCCTCCATCAAACAGATGTAAAAACAGAAAAACCAGGAACACTATTCCGTAATACAATAAAACACAATATACCATTCAAAAGGCAGCAGGAAAATCTACAAGATATCTGAAGGAAGAATGACACCCTATAACTAGATATACAAAAATCCCCAAATATATATTTAAGATGCTACAACTGCTAGAGGTAATACTATTTTATTTATAAATGGAGGATGTGTATGTTACAACTCAGGGGCCAGACATCTTGCTCGTACTGAAACCAATGTGAATTTTGCCTCTGATTTCACTGGAGTAGAATTATAGCCCACCCTAATAGCCTTAGAGAAGAGCTTTTGGCCACTAGTGGATGACACCACTTCTCACATTTGTTGGTGGTTTATAAGACCCTCTAATCCATTCCTATTCAGCTGATACAATCTGAAATTCAGACAAGCAAGATCTGGATCAATTACAAAAATGCACAGTATATATTCATAGACTCATTAACATTTCTCATACCGAACCTGAAAATTCTGGGCCCAATCCTTCCAGTGGAGGTAAAGGTCATCAGCACCTCACAATATTCAGCCCTTCCTAATTTAACTGCAATAAAGATTGGCAAAACATAGTTATACAAAAAGGAAATAGGAAAAAAAACATGAGGAAAGCTCTGTCTCCGATCCAGTGTTTAGTTTTAAAGGATTCTGCAAATGAGTCAAATGCAAATTGTTAGTTTATTATTAAAAAGCAAAGTGATAAATAGAGTAGGCCGTATTCTGCTCTCACATACAGGGCAGGCAACTTCCTATATGAAGTCACAAAGCTGTTGAGTAACATTAAACAAAGTTATCTTTGTCTGAAGCACTCTTTTATTTGGGGGGAGAGCAAAGAAGGGGAGGACCAAGAATGCTTTTCATGCAAATGATAATCAAACATTCCATTTTTCCTCTCTCTCCCAAAACTGCAAGAAAATTCAAAATCCACCTGCTGACTCCCTATTGGAGAATTCCATTTAGAAGTACAGAGAACACACTTCAGGAATGTATATTTGTTCAATCAAATAAAATTATTAGAGGCCAACACACAAGAAAAGACAATCCCTGCACTAAGGATCTTACAATCCAATTCTGCTTCCCTAACTCAAATTGAGTAGTACTGTAGCTCAGAATAAGAAGATGCTACTCAACATGAGCAAGGGCGGCAGAACCTGACTCTAAACTGTGATACATACTGTATCACTAGCATACTCTTTTGTTTCTGATCAACAATCTGAGCCACCTTATACATCCTTAGTGCGAGACATTTTGTCACCTTAAAATTAACGGGTTTTATTCACTCCGTTGTAATGTGCTCAATATACACATTAAACGTTAATGGAATTTAGGTGTACACATTATTGGGGTATTAGATCTCTAAGAAAGTGAACTACAACAATGCTTAAGCAAGAGACACCAAAGACATTTCACTTTCGCTTTCATGATACATGAAAACAACCAAACAGCATAGGAAATAATTTGTTGCCCAATATTCAGAATGAACCAAATACATTTGCATTTTTATTGCTGAGGGTCAACTTCAAGGAGGGACATTCTTGTTTTGTGTGAGCTTTTACTGTGAAATAAGTTTAGCTTTTAATATATGTTCCACATTAAAGATTCTTTTGTCATTCAAAAGATGCAATGATAACTAGTAAAAAAAAACCCTTTGAAAACCATTTAATTTAGAAACAAATCTGCCTTTGTCTTTTTTTCCCATTTACACTGTAATTAACTACCGGTCCTTGCTTGAAAACTCTCACTGATTTCAATGGAGCCAGAATTTCACCCTGAGTCTTTAAATTCTAAAAAGTTCAGGTGGTGGAAAACCAGCAGGGGCAGGCAAATTCTCCACTTGGATGTGTTTTTTCCCTCTACTCTGGCACAAGTTTAGCAGTGTATATGATAAATACAGCAGAACTCTCCTACATATTAAGGGCCCAGGGCTGTTTCTGGTCCTAAATGACTGTGCGAATGAAATTAGGTATTAAAAAAGGGCATAGATCCTACTGAATAGTTTTTAAATGGGAAGTTTTCCCATGAGAGGCTGTTGACTTTTAAATTTCAGTGGGAGGAGCAGTTGACCTTACACTCACAGTTTGATATGTAAAAAGAACGAGGAGTACTTGTGGCCCTTTAGAGACTAACAAATTTATTTGGGCGAAAGCTTATGCCAAAATAAATTTGTTAGTCTCTAAGGGTATGTTTTCACTACCGGCCGGATCGGCGGGAAGCAATCGATCCAGTGGGGATCGATTTATCGTGTCTAGTCTAGATGCGATAAATCAATCCCCGAGTGCTCTCGGGTCGACTCCTGTACTCCAGCTCGGTGAGAGGCGCAGGCAGAGTTGACGGGGGAGCGGCAGCAGTCGACTCACTGTAGTGAAGACACCGCGGTAAGTACATCTAAGTACGTTGACTTCAGCTACGTTATTCACGTAGCTGAAGTTGCATAACTTAGATCGATCCCCCCCCCCCCCCAGTGTAGACCATGGTTAAGATGCCACAAGTACGCCTCGTTCTTTTTGCTGATACAGACTAACACAGCTACCACTCTGAAATTTGATGTGTGTACTTTTTTGCGAGTGGCTAATATGATGATTTAAAGGCAACCCTAAAGGCCCTGGGCTAAATTTAAACATAGCACTAAGGGCCCCATCCTGTCAGCAGAGGTTTCAGGAGCAAAAATGTCAGTTACTTCAATAGAAGCAGATGCTAGGATTTCTTTCTTCTCTTATACATTCACTATGCAGAAAATGTATTCATCTTCCAAGGTTCTGCAACAATTTTTGCAAAATACTGCAGGTGGTTGGAAATTTTAACTGCTACCCTTCTGCTCAAAAGAACAGATCATATGAACACAGATTAATTGCTAAGTGGAGATTGGGATCTTTGAAGGTCATTACTTTTAAAGTACTCTGTTTTACTTAAAAGACTGATGAGAATTACAGATTAACAACACAGTATAGTTTGCCCTTTTAAAGTGCAGACTGAATAAGAAAAAGGATGAAATTGCCTCAGTTGGAGGATGTTTTCAGGTTCTTTTTTATTTAAAAAAGGATTAAACACTTTTATGAAAAATAATAATAATATGTGCCATACCATGAGCTAAAATAAAAGTCCAGAGCTACGAATACTCATGTTTTGAACATAAACTGATTGTAAAATACATCCTGGGACAATTCTGATTTTTCATATGTTGTTCCAGTGTCTGCGGGGATCCCTGAAATACCTTGTGCTTTAATTTAATCAGTCAAAAGTTTCATAGGGACATACGAATTACCAGACTGGATCAGACCTATGGTCCATCTAGTCCAGTCTCTGACCATGTCCAGCACCACATGTTTCAGAAGAAGGTACAAAAAACCTTGTTGTAGGCAGTGGGATAATCAGTTATTTTATGAAGGTCTCATCCTGCTCTCTTACAGTTTGAGATTGGCTTAAACCTTGAAACATGACATTTTATGTCCCTTCCAACATTCTTTTTTAGCATTAACTTTTTATAACTCTGGATATTCTTGTTATCCATAAAAGTGTCCAATCCTTTTTTGAATCTTGCTACATTCTTGGTCTTGCTGTGGCTATGAGTTCCGCAGACTAATTCAACATTGTGTGAAAAGGTATTTCCTGCAGGGTTTTATAATTACTAGGTGTTTGTTCCAGAGGTAGTTGTACTGCTATACATTTTTTTAACATGTCTAACTCTTCATATAAGGAGTATTGGTTTTGCTTCAACCAGTATTCAGGGTCAATTCTTGTCATAACATGTCAGATGACAACACTGCAGTGTGTGTCTGATGAGTAGAAGTTTCAGTCTAGGCAGTACAAAAGCTCTGCTCCGGCTGGGAAAGAGGGGGTATCCTGTGGTTCCTTTGTCTCTCACTTCCCTCCTCTCTATGGTTGCCAGAAGCATGAACGGGAGGGCAGCAATGGATAGAGACATGCAGGAGGAAGAGGCAAAGAAAAGCTTTTCTTTGAGCTACTCCACTGCTGCAGGCGGAGCAGATTATTATTTATCACTGTAGTGCCTAGAGGCCTTGACTGATATTGGGGCCCCACTCTGCAAAGCATGCATAAACATATAGTAAAATATTTTCCCTGCCCCAACAAGCTTACAAATTGAATAGACAAGACAGATAAAAGAAGCATTAACATTCCCATTCTATAGATGGGGAACTAAGGCACCTGTTGTTTTCTTATACGTGATTTGCCCAAAATCACAGAGGGAAACTGTGTCAGAGCTAGGAACTGAATGCTGAGACCTCCTGATTCTGACTGTCAATCCAGTTGCCTTACAGATAAACAGATTCTAAGTTCAGAAAGGACTATTGTCATCATCTAGTCTGACCTCATCCATAACATAGGCCGTAGAACTATCTCTTAACCACAAGACCATTGTTGCTTTTCAACCAAAGAAAGGAGCAAGAATTCAGAGCTCTAGTTTACAGTCCTAAAATATCTTGACATAAAAGCACCCCAATTTTGATTTTGAAAACATGGCCACCTTCACTGATTGTCAAATGGAGCCGGGAAGAATCCCCACTCATCTTCACATTATAGTATTGTATACCTGGCTGGGTGTCTTATGAAGCTTTTACATCTTTTTCTGATGTATCTGGTAAAAGCCAGTTAGAGAAGGGATACTACGTTAGATGGATGTTAGGTTGGGTAAGATATGACAAGACCTACTTTTTCAGAGGCACTGAGCATACTCCATGCCCATGGACTTCAGAGTGGGTGGTGGGCTTTCAGCAACACTGAAAATCAGACAGGCAGTTCCTAATGGTCTTAAATCCCTCATCCCAGTTTCCTGCCTTAGGCTGCTTGACAACGGTGCTGTTTGTGGAGATGGATAGCATTATAATAACCGTGTTGCTCAAAACCTCCTGAGATATCCTTTTTGAACAGTGCAAGCAGTAGACTTACTCATTAAAGAAGCTGGGTGTTCTCCACCTATAGTTTTCTTATAACTATACTTGTTCTTTACCAACAAGTTTTTTGTTGTCCTAAGCTAAACTAAATGCTGGCTTTTAAACTTTCTTTAAAATAGACATTTATTTTTCACTTTGTGAACATATTGTTTCTAACTGGCAAGAACTGCTCATTTACATCTTCTAACATCAACAGAATGCTAATCTATAGTAAACAGTCTTTATTACAGTCAAGAATGGCTTAGAAGTGCTGTTAATTAGTAAAACAGACCCTCAGTTCTCTGCTAGCCTGAGTGGGATGAGCCACGGCTTTTCATAAGTAGGATCAGTTACAATTGCATCCTGTTATATGGAGAATCTTAGAACAAATGCTTGTGATGCAACATCTCCAAGACCTAATTTTGGCCTTGAAGCATTTAGAAGTCGGGTGGAGGGGACTGTTTGGAGCAATCTGTTATTTCAAATAAATAGCTCTAAAAATGTTCATCACTCTCCTTCCCAAAAGAAAATGTTATGGGGCCAAATCCTGCTATCCTGACTGGAGGGAGAAATAAATTACTTCAATGGCAGTTCTGCCAGAGTCAGGACAGCAGAGTATGGTCCCTCCTGACTTTAAACTGAACTTCAAAATGACATCTGAAGCACAATGAGGTTCTGATCCTGCAAACCCTTCCGCACACCAGTTGTCCTTCACTAGACTAACCCCTTTTGACTTCAGTGGAACTGCTCGCATGATTAAATTTTTGCAGGATTGGGCTCTATGTCAATATTCATGGCAAACAGTAATAAAACAGTTCTTGTGGTTTTAAGCTATATCACAAGTATACAACATCAAGTCTTTAAGATTCTAGCTTTTAGCTCATGTGACAGCTGATGAAAGCAAAACTCTTACCTAACCCTATGTTATTCTTAACCTAGGTAATTTTTCCAGACCCCAGCTTTGCAATCAGTGATGACATCTCTGAATTACCAGTTTAAAAAGGACAAAAAATAAAATCTCTTCCAGACAAGGTGAATGTGAGAACAAATATTAAAGAAGAGGAAAAAAAATCCGTTCATTAGAATGAAATATTTTTTTCTGTAACTGATTTTGTTAGAAACTATGATGTTAGAAAAACCAAGTCTGCCTCTCAGCAAAAAATCTGCCTTTGATTTTATTCTCTTTGGGGAATACTTCGGGGGAAAGAAAACACTCCCTGTGAAGCAAATTCATAAGATGTAAACTATGCTCATTGTAGCGCTTATTTTTCCTTTAAGCCTGAGGAGGAGCCCTGCCACCAGAATGTTACAGGAAAATTGATTTGATTTTCTCTAATTATCCATTCAACAATCCAAACAAAGATTCAAAAACTGGCAGTGAGATCAGCAGCTTTTTCTTCTGACAGAGAAGGTGACAGTGAGCACCAGTTTCTGACTTATACACCATTTGGATATAGATGACGTGCATTGTTAACTTTCTGACACATCCTCTTCCTTATAAACTGCATGGCTTCATAAACAAATAATACTTCTGAGCCCCATCTATGCCTTGAGAAGCCGAGAAAAAAAATTCTTATGGACAACGTCGGCTACGTGGGAATCCTAGTTCATGTTTCTTCAGAAATTTTGAGTGAGTGAGAGCAACTACTGAATCCCAATGAGGCCCAAGTTCAATGAAACTCCTGTACCTGCACTTTTGGCTTTGACGGAATATGAAAACTTTGCTAAGCTGAATGCAACAGGAGACACTGAAACTAAACAGCTAGAAGGGTCCCTCTCATCCACGGTTGCATTAATAATAGTGCTGATCATTATTTTCTCTTTGATAATGACATCCTTAGTGACCTACTGTTTCCACAAGTGGCAACTGAGGGGTAAAAAACTGCAGAAAGCGCAAGAGGAATATCAGCGAGACCATGAAAAGAGCATGTTCCAAAGCATGTCAGGACTTGTTTCATAAAAGAAATCAATCCAACATGAAATATTCCTGCATTACCTGAACGTGAAAAATAACTAACTATTGGAAGCTACATATTGAAATATCCACCTAAATATATCCTGGTTTTACCTAATTTGTAAGAATTTTTAATAGTTTGGAAATTTCCAACAGCTTCCTTATAAGTCAAAAATATTCAGTTGTCTCATTTGTGCAAAGTAAAATAAATGCAACCATGTATTTTAATCTGCATTTTATTTACAAAAAAACAGTAGGTCAAACCCTGCTGTCCTTACTCTATCAAAATTCCCATGGAAGTCAAAGGGCCAGAGTCTCAGCTCGTTCCAATCAGCATAGCTGATAGGAGTTGATCATTAGCAGATGATCTGGCTCGAAATTTGATAAGCTAATGAGAGCTTTATCTGAGTAAGGTCCACAGGATTTTCCCAATTACCACCCAATCCCGAAAGCCTTCTGGGGCAGAACTCCCAAAGACTTCAAGAAGAGTTCCATGCACAGATTGAGCCCTATGTTTGCTAGCAGACTGTATGTTGATAATAATTCCATTTATTTTGTTTAGGGTCCATGGGAATTGAGGGCACTCAGCACCTCACATGATGGTCCCAGACTTATTAAGGAGCATGCAAGCTGAACACACTTTTTTAAAGCTTGCCATTATTTTTAACCAGGCTTACAATGGCGTGTTTCTATTTTTGTAGCCTGTAATGTTATGTCATGCAAAAGATGCCGACTCTATTGTGGGTAACATATGTAAGTAATATTTTCTAACAAAGTGTTGGATGTAACATCAGTATAAGTAGCTGTTTTAAAATGTAGAAAATATGTAAAAAATGCAAACAAAAACCCTGCTCAAGTATATAGCTTGCTTGCAATTACCATTAGCCGGTGCTGTATGTATTTTTAAACAAGCTATAATACTGTGATAATGCTGTACACTTGCTTCTGTAGGCAAAAAAGTTCAATTTAAAAACTGGCAAGAAGATTAAAGATGTAAATGTTCTTAACAGTGTTAACAACAAAAATATGGATTTTCATAGGATATTCTAAAGGCAGACTCTGTTACAGGCTATGGATCTATTTTACAATGTATTTATGGATCATACACACTATTCATTGTGAGAACAAACAGTACTATTTTATTAATAAATAAATAAATAAGCAAGCAGTGAATGCCCATGTCCAGAAGGTGGATAATGCTTTCATAGGGCCCCCTGATCTATTTTATTAGCAACTTGAAAGGCATGTTCTGAAAAGAACAAGGTACCCACTACCTTATTTGGGGAAAGGGCAAAGTGGCATTCCCCCCACCACCCCTTATAACTCATCAATCCCATTTTCATGTCTGTGTAGGTAAAGACCTGTAGTATATCAACTACGTGAGAGAAAGGGACAGTACACTGGGGAGGACAAAAATGCAAACCTAATCCATACATTATTGATATATACATTTGTGAAAATAAAAAACTCTGAAACATTTTAAATTTTTAACAAAGTGCCACTTACTATAACATCTATACTGTATGCAGCAGCAATTTGCGCATGTTTGTGTGTCCAGCTACATTTTTATTCAGTGGAGACAATAAAAGGTAATTTCTTTGTTATACCAGATAATATTTAAGTTGTAACTTGAAGACACGGGGCACATTATTATTTTTAAAACTATACATATTAGAACAACTTTCACACTCGATACCAGGGTATATATTCTGGGTTAACTGCACTGAAATCAGTAGAGTTAGTCCAGATTTGCAGCGGCGTAGAAGCTGGGCACTATGTCCATACGATGCTTCATCCCCACAGGAGGGCACTATTCTTTAAAGCAGTAAACCTTTCACTTCATTGCCACCAGTTCAACGCTCCTGACAAACTTTCTATTTGAATGAATGGGATCGGACTGGCTTCATCGGCTCTGATGACATTGGCTACAGTGAAAGGTGTCTCAAGGAAGGAAAGGTAAATTTGTATAATCTTGGCACCAATGAAGCTACGTAGATTGTTGATCAGGGATGAGTTTCTGACAAGGCAGGGGGCACTAGAGAGCTTGTGGCACTTCTAAACTTCTCTCCCAGTGAGTGTGGCCTGCACACAATGAAGAAATTTAAAACTGCTATAAGGCTTACTGGTGAAGAAACTAGCCAAGCAGCAGAGAGCACAAGGGATCGGAAATGGGATATACAGTTTTCCACCTCTGCCCTTGTTTAAATCCAGTCCAGGTCAGTAGCAATCGAACATCATTACCATCTTAAGGCATTGCAGTGGCCTATGGGGAATGAAATGGACATTTTGGCCTATTTTCTAGTGGCAAGTATCCATATCATAGAGTCCACTCCTATAACTGGTGCTCAGAAAAGAGGCTAAGGAATGAATGGGCTTGGAGTTAACTTCATCCCCCCTCAGAGTTGACCTCTTCAGGGAGAGGTGGGACAGTTCAGGGGAAGATTGCACTGCCATGGTGGCCAATGCTGTATCAGTCTGGTGCTAGTTTCAAGATAATAATCTTTCAGGTTGTCAGTTCAGCAACATTCATGGTCAGGTTAGCAACAAATAAAGTGCAGCCTCAGAAAAACCATTACTAATGAATATGTAAAATAAATCAGTGTATGTAACAAAAACAAATTACTTCTGCATTTGCAAGATGTTCATAGCAGTAAACTCTAGTACTTCACAAATCATTCAGAGGATTAAAAATGGGTAAGAGTGTGCAGTATGAAAACCAAAAAAGAAAAACTCTAAATGACACTTAACAATGGATGAACTAATTTGTTTCAGTGCCACATCTGCTTCTTGTATGACTCACCCCGCATCAGTTTTGCTCCTTTTATACCCCAATGAGCACAGACAAGGAAACCAGATGAATACATTTTTCTTGATCACAGTTTTAAAGATGTTTCTCCAGATCAAAACAAAAATCTCTCTCAAAAAAATAAATGGCTCCTGGGGAGTGTAAAAGGAAGAGCACTGATCTAGGCACCTTTCTGTGGTCTCCATGTCAAAATTCTTTGGTTACTAGTCTCAGTCCCTGCAGGAGTATGAAATAAGTAATTTACAGGGCAAGCTCTCTCATTTGCTTCATACTGTACATCAGCAATAGCTGCAACCAGGTAACAGAAAATAAGTGTTCAGATCCCAGAGTTACTGTTAATAAAATATGAAAGAGAAGAACTCCAAAACTGTTCTGAGCCTGCAGTACTGAGCAGCAGAAAAAGCTACACATCACAGACCATACGGGTGCTGAATTTTTAAATAAATTTTCTGAACTGCCTCTCTAAATTGGGTGTGAATGGTACACTGCGGGAAAATAAAATTGGTAAGTGCCTGATCGAAAGAACTTATAATTCAGTTTATTTACACAAACAGTTGAGAACTAAGAGTTAAAAAGAAATACTTCAAGCTTTCCAGTGACAATCTGGACAGCAAAAGCAAAGTTCAAATGCACTGTTGTGTCCTGTCAACATGTATTTAGAACCCTGTATCTAATATTCCCTGTTTTTAGTAGTGAAACAAAGCTACACAGATGTATTATTTTGCACTGTGTTATGCAAGGGTAAATTTTCAGAGGGTCTTAGGCATGGCCTCCCTTTTTGTGTGTGCACTTTGCTACCACTGCTCCATAACAGAGCCCTTATGAGACCTTATGTTGAGTAACGGGGGAACTTTTGCTAATGGAGTTCAAAAAAGTTCAACAAAGAATTAGGCAGAGTTGGGGAAGTGGAGTCACAAGACAAATATGGGGCAGAGATGGAATGTCTAATGTGAACAGGGTTATAAAAGTGGAAAATAGGAGACTTATGGGGGATTTTAAGATACCTAAGGATGGTGCATTAACAAAAAAAGCCAGTGGCATCTTGCTCACCATATAAGATAGCTATATAAGTTGCAGTCGTGATCTAAAACTGAAAGTGATGCTAATGGGAGTTCTTAGGATGGGCTACTATGCCCAGAGGGTTGCTAGAAGGTGGAATAAGCTGCCAGTGAAAGAATGAGAACAGCTAGTATTAAAGAATTTAAGACTGCTCTAGAGATTCACTGAAGGCCTAACCTACTCAGGCAAAACTAATGAAATCGTTCATGGAGGTTATTCATACCACAAGATCAAGGATAATCTAAGTGAACCTCTAATTCCCGCCATCCTAATTTATTTTCATGCTTTATATTGATTTGTGCATCGTGAAACCATGTGGCTAAACACACAACCCTGGGTACACTGATCTGATAGCTACAGTACATAGTATATGTAACAACTACATACCTGTAGTTTGTTTAAACAGAACATCAAATCAACCCCATCAATAGATTTTCTTTTACCAAAAGGGAAAAAAATGCAACACCAAAGTACCATTCTAATGTCTTAACAAGCCACTGAACTATTAGGCAGTGATCTCCTTCATATACACATTTGATAGACAAATGTCTTCCCAGATCCTCAATTGCTGTGGAAGGCCCAAACGCGCTGAAAACATGGAGGTTGCAGAGGCCAGCGGGTCTGCAACTCATGTGGATCTATTGGCTACACATCCCCGGTGAGGGATGATGGAACACGCTACAGCTGTCAGTAGAAGCCATGATGGTGACCATAGTAGTGGTCATAGTTCTGCTGCCCACATGCCTTGCTTGGAGTGAGCAGAAGGATTTCATTGCTTCCTGCCCCCAGAGATCTCCTGTGCAAAGCCCCTTTCCTTGGACTTCCTATTAGTATCAGACTTTCACCCAGAGATAATCTCAATGAGATAGTGACATTCCTTTTCAGGAATCGATAGAAAGTCACAGCAAATGCATCAGCAAGTTCAGAAAACAGTCAAAATATTATCTTAATTGACATTTTATTCCAGTTTTATTCTGTATTTTGTTTTCTTTCTCTTTCTAAACATCCACCCCAGACAGGTTCTATGATTAATTTAATGCCATTTCTTGTCCTATTGGCATCCTCAGGGTTACTGATTTATTTCAGTTCATATTCTCATTATTTCAGTTCTATAAATGCCCAGTTTCATTTTATTCCTTTTACAGTTACTCTGCAACCTTCTCTTTCTCTCCTCCACCTGGGGCTCTAGCTTTCAATTTAACAGGAGGCAGAAGGTAAAGATTGACCTGAAGCCCAATAATTACACCTCCCCACCCAGAAAAACAGAACCATCTATTTTTTGTACAGATGGAAGAAGCAGTGAGCTGCTCTGAAATCCCATAAGCAAACCCACAAAAACAATAGTTATTGCTTGTCAGAATAATAAAAAAAATGTCAGCTTCCATAATTTGAAAAATGTATTTGGTTGGATTACACTATATTGCAGCTTTTGCATTCGGGAAGGACACAGAGCAGGACTGTCAGCTGGAATCCTGTGCTCTGGGAATATCTGGTTCTACCTGCAGGAATATTTGCCCACTGATTAGTTTGTCACTAACAAAACAGTTCTCATTAGTAGGCATTAGGCACATGAGTGTCACCAGAAGATTTTTGCCAGCTCTTACGTTCTTTGATTAATGCTCATCATAATCAGGCTCTACACTTTCTGACCTTTCTCATTCAGTCTTTGCCATATACTCCTTGGATCCTCAGAAAGCTTGGGGAGGTTTTTGTGTATTTCTCCTATGAGTGTGAGCGAGTCCTGAAATAAAAGAAAACTGCAGTGAGGCATTTTATTTTGGACTCCTACCATCTGTCACATACTATACTGATACAGGCCATCTTAAGGGCCAAATTATCCCTTGTGCAGAGCTACCCATAGAAGGGCCAGCAAATTTAATGAGTTACAGCTCACAATATCCTGCAGAACATTGCATCAGAGAACGAGGATTCTCCCCACATCAGAGTGAGCAGGATGTGAGAGCCAGCAAACCAGAGAAATCCCAGGGATCTCAGGACATCTGAGATGGGCAGGGGCAAAGAGGCTCGCTGCCTTTATTCAGTTCCCTAGGTGCACACCCATGCTGTCAGGGCCTACAGCAACCCACTCCAGAAGGCTTTCCTAGCATGAAAGTAGGAATCCATGGGACAGAATGCTAATCGGGTCAACATTATCTTCCAAGAGGAAATCCCTTTTGATCTGTCGATGCTGCTGCAGACCAGCCATCTCCCCAGGCATAATACAGAAACAAAGAGTCTGAATAGCAGAATATGGGGTTGGAAGGGCTTCTGTAACACTGACAGATAGAAAGAGTATGTTGCAGAGCCACTCTTCCTCCTCTTTCCCTGAGTCTATGGCCAGTTTTCACTAGGTCTAACTCCCCTCCGTTGCATCAGGTACTCATGAACCTTGATGATGAGCATGGTGTAAATACTTAGATAGGTTAGAATGAAGAGTAGTGGGAAAACTAGCAACTACAAAACTCGCTTCAGGTACAAAACAGGATGATTTGAGAATCCATAAGATAAGGGATGAAGTGTGCATGCCAAGCAGGAGAATATTGTAAATGAAAAACCTCTGCATTCCAAATCTACAATTCACAAGGTGGCTGCCATCTTGAGCTCATTGAAGCTGTAAGGAAAAATAGACAAGGTTTCTATCTGAAACCCCATGAGAACACTTTTTATTTTGATGAAATTCAAATGGCAGCACCATAATACAGTCATGGTTAAGAAAGAGCAGCAGGAACAGCCTCCGCGACAGTAAAACTGCCTCTGCATCCATGCAATGCGGCAGTCACCTTGCACCCCATTCCTTGAAAAGAGAGAAAATGGGATGGAAGCCTGTGTGGATGTAACCAGCAAGCATCATATAACAATGATATAATTTACTATGTTCCTGGCTAGCCAATCAGAAAACAGATCATGGGAAAGCAATCCAGACACGCCCAATATAAAAAACCTCTGGAAAATGGTGAGCCAGATTTTCAGCTGATGTAAATCAGAGTAGCTCCATAGATATGATCAGTACAAGGTGAGGATCTAGCCCCATGCAGGTTAGTAACGACATGGGGCCAGATTCCATCCCAACTCACATTGCATGCAGGTCTATGCGACTGCATGGTCATAAATCAGGATGCAATTTGGCTCACGGATTCCTCAACTGCAAGTGTGTACAAAATGCACCGGAGTGTTTGTTTTAATAACATTTGCTTACTTTGACATAAATCTGTTCTTCTAATTTATCTTGGAGTAAAGCTTTCTCCACTAAAGTCTTCTTTTGTCTGAGAAAGGTAATCTTGGCCAGTTCTGTCCATTTTTTCTTACAATCATGGCATTGTGAAGGCTGGTGTAGTTTAGTTTCTTTCACCTGTAAAATGAGAAGTTGAAAAAATGAACGAGTAACATATATCTTAGCAAGGTGATCGCTTCTATTAAAAAATAACAAATAAAAAATATAAATATATATAGCTTTTGAAGAGAAAGATTTGCTCTTCTAGGGAGCCATAAATTACTTCATAATCTTTTTCACAATATCATCTTGATGAGCCGGTCTGAATGACTTTTACACTAAACTACATTTGCTTTCCCCCATGTGCTACCCTTTCTAGCAGCAGTAACTTTGTTTCATTTAAGGTTAATCTGATTTTTTTCAGCCATCATATCACTGACTGGTAATACAACAGATTTTTCTTGTAGCAGGCTAACTGAAACCTACATGCCATCTTTTAAAAGACAATAAATATTTTCACAACTTTTAAGAAGAAAAAGAACCCTAAAGCGATATTGGTTCAAATATGTACATACAGTTCTGAATTAAAACCAAAGTAAAATTGAACAAGCAGTTTCCTTCAAGTGTTGAATAACAATATTTATTAAAGTGTGTTAGCTTATTTACCACAAAATCTTGAGTGTGCTTAAAGGCTTTATACAAATCTCAGGATATATATCTATATAGGATTTGAGTCTGATCTCACTTACACAGATGTAAATCAGGACTAACTCCATGGAATTACACCAGAGTAAAACCAATGTAAGCGAAAGAAGAATCAGGCTTACAGACTGTAACAAATTTATTAGTAGCTGTTTTTTATTACATTTTAGTGTAGTGAAAGGAGGTAAGTAGCTGTAATTTCAAAACTGTTAAAAAAATGAAGCTCTCGATATCCCAGAACTGACTTTCAAAAACACCAAAAAGAAAGAATCAAGTGAAAAAAAACAACCCCACTATTCTCTGCTCACTTGGCACAGGGTTAGCTGATGAATGGTTTAACAATTACTTTTACATGCTGTATGGCAGTAAATTAAAGCAAATGTATGTGGTAGTAACTGAAGCAAAATACATGACTGCAATTATTATTCACCACTCATTTTTTGGTTCTATCAAAATTATTCTCCAATGCAGACATGCTGTACCCATTTCAAACGAGGCACAGACACTTTCCAACACCAAGATTTATGGGTAAAGGCATCTGTAGGTGATGACTGTCACAGTAACATATTCAAACCCCCTTACAAATACAAAGTTAGAATTCAAGGATCATTGGAGAATAAACAACAGTTTTGTGATTCCTGACACACACACAGTGGAAAGAGGCGTTGTTTGTCTCAGTCTGCCTGTCCTATGGGAAAGGAGCACTGGGCTGGCAGAAAAGAAAAGCCCTTCAAACTGTTAAAATGACACATGCACATCTTACCAAACTTACTGATGCAACCCAGATTCTATCAGGCATATTTTATTCTTTAGGCAAGTGTTAAAAATTAAAGGTTGGCCAAAAAAAAAAAAAAAAAGATCAGGTATTTAGGAATGTTTCTATTAAAATATGCCTAAACACTTCTTGTTTTTCGTGCAAAAGAGTGACAAATAAAAGCCAACAATTTTCCATGAAATCTTAGCTTAAAAGGTATTTTGCTAATGTGTCATTCACAGTGACGGGCTAAAGTCATACCTATGTGCTAAAATATTTTACCTTTGTCTCCGTGGATATTATCTTTTTTTATCTAGGAACACTGATGTCAGTTTTCCAATCAAAAGCTAAACCATGCCACAGGCCAGATACATCCATGGCCAAGTGACCCTAAGGTGAAGATCTATCCAGCAATATTTACCCTTCTGAAAAAACACTCCCCTACTGCCCACATTCATCTATTCCCTAGAGAAGCATGACCTCAGGAGAGACCAGGGACTGCAACCGGGGCAGAGAAGAGGCATAAGGGGTGACCTTTTTTGTGCCCTCCCTTCTTGCAACCAGGAAACATCTAGCCCAGAATGTATTATATATTTACACATATTTCTGTTTTTGTGCTGGTGTCCTGATAGCCACTTCTAATTCCGGACTACAATAAAGAGTTTATACAAAAGGGGAGAGGAAGGGCTCTCATATTTTACTCTCCCAGGCTGCCCTGGAGGCTTCAGTCATCCACCACTTCTTTTGACTGCAATCCTGTCAACTCTCTGTGGCTGAAGTAGCAAGACAGCTTCTGACCTCTTTTGAGCACAGCCAATGCCACTTTGTACATTAACCAACGGGGGCACTGTTATAGTGGGGATGCCAAACCTCCTGGACAGTGAGCACGTTTCTCTGATGCTGCCCCCAGACTCCACAAGTCACTTCCAGAACAGTTCTGTACACAAAAGGGCAAGGGCAGCCTGACAAGCATCACTTACTACTCTACTCCCCAGTTAACCTAACGGTCATAGAGGTTGACAATAACTATCCACCCCTGCCTCTGTGAATTACTCATATCGTCTATAATGTCGCAATGAAAAATCAGAATTTTGTCAGTAGGCAACATTTTATATAATTTTGCTATTTATTAAAAGCATTTCTGCAGCATGGTCTTTAATGAGAAAATCAGAAACACAAATCCTGCAGTCCGCACTAAGGCAAAACTCACAATGAAGTCAATGGGAGTTTTGCATGAGTAAGAACAGCAGGATTTGGCCCGTATAGTTTCAATTTTTCTTTAGGAGCCCTCCAAAACCAACCAACCAACCAACCAACAAACAGGCATGATTTATGTTTTGGTTACAGTACCTGTTTCATTGTCTCACTGATATTTTTCAGATGGATTCTGTTCACCAGCTGATCAGGAATAGTACAGTTCAAGTCACCTGTCACTGGCTTCTCTGAAGTGAATCCATGCTGCAGATCTTTATGTTTGCTGCTGTTTGATTGCTTAGAGTTCAACTGATGATGGATCTGGCTTATCTTAATGGCGCAAAAAGACTGCAGAGCATCCAATTCTTCATCTGATACTTCAGTAATTTCTGTCAACAGTGCATCATCAAAACAAAAATCGCAATTACTATATCAGAGAGGAGAAGAATCTCAAGTCTTCTACTGTGACCTCTTATCATGTAGTTAAAGAAACCCTGCAACATCAGGTATGAAGGTATTTGCATTCATAATCCATTTAGAAAAATGCAAAGTATAAACACCTCTATGATGCACCAAAAAGGAAACACAGTCCAAAAGGAAGGGGATAGGATAAAGATCACATGCAAAGAAAGTACTTGATGTAGAGCACACAAGACAAATGCAGATTTACTAAAGAGAAAAAGTAAATGTGGTAAATAAAACAATACAGAAGTTACCCTTAGTTTAGACACTTAATACATTAATGGAGACCATATGATTGCTTAATTTGGATTTAACCCCTTCTTAGCAGGAACTGCAATCTGCTAGAGCAAAATTCATTAACATTTGAAGTCAGAACTCCAGATCTGATAGCAAACCACACACATATTTAGTAGTTACAGTTCTATTAAAAGCTACTGCTGGAAAACACTTAAAATATATTATATATTCTACAGTTCATCTTCACACATTTTTTTTAAAAGACAATGTTATTTCATTAGCAAACACTTTCCTCCCAAGTTTCAATGCTCATCTAATAAATTCTTTATTTGGTTCTGTTTAAACATCATCTTTCACTCTCTCATTTCCTTCTTCCTTTCAGGTGGCATTTAATAATAAATAAAAAAGTGAGAAATTACAATTAAGATAGTAGCGTAATAATGAATTTAAGGCCAGACCCAACACCCATTGAAGTCACATGAGTCATTCCATTGACTTCAATGGGCACTGGATCCAGCCCATAAAGAACAGATAAAATGAGTAACAAATTTCTTGTGGTTACTATTTACATATTTCATTAGCAGCATTGCTTTGTTGAGTGATGGCTCCATGCAGCTTTCATCTGTTGCACTGTTTTTAAGTGTTTTATGGAGGATAAAGAGTATTTCTCTATATCCACATTCAACTTGCTTTTGCATGATTGCCAAAACCCAACTGCATGTGCTTAAATTCATATTATTCAGAAACATCAAGCTGTGCCCTGCCAAGTCTATGTGACAGTGTAATTGTACCACTGTAACAATTCCCTCCTATAGGCTGTTCCACTCCTTTGTCGTATCTTGTCTAAAAATTGATCGTAAACTCTTCAGGGCAGACACCAGGTCTTCCTCAGAGACAAACACCAAGATTCCAGAGCTACATCCTAGCACCTCACACAGTAGTGCTCCAATTCTGTCTGGTGCCTTAGGGCATCCCCACAATACAAATATTAAAAAATAATAAGCTAGCGTACAAAATTCCTCTTAAATATGTTGTGATGAATTTAATGTGACGTCTACAAGATGTAGCTCTGGAATCTTGGAAGGAAACAGAACATCCTTTCAGAAATGCAGCCTATCTTTATAAAGAGCAAGCAATCTATATTTAAGATTAAGTGAAGTTGAAAACAGTAAGCCTTGCTTTATGGACGACAAGGAAAGCGAGTGAACTGTAACAGCCACAGTTCAGAATCAATTATAGCAAGGTAATTTATTCCTCCTTATGACTTGGTGTATCAATTCCACTAACGACAAAGCAAGACATGGTATTACCTCGTATCCCACTTACATGAATAAGAATGAGCCATACTTTAAAAGCAACACAACAAAATTGCCTTTTTCTTAGGTAAGATCACAGAGGTTTGACTGGAAAAGATAATTGCAGCCATCAAGTCCTTTCCCCTACAAGTGCAGCACATAGGCCATGTTACAAAGTTGGACTGATACACTGGAGAGGCATCGAGTTTTAATTACACTAATCAACTGTGCACATGTTCACATGTACTGCTCTCAGAACGGATAAAGCAAAAAAGAAAACTACCACTGCAAAAATGCAGTACTTGAGTTTTATTTATTTCACAGAGATACATATATACAACATACTGTGAGGAATCACAGGGCTCAAACCAAAGCCCACAGGCAGCCCTCAGGCCACGACTGCCACCCAGCAGCTCATCTGAATAACTAGGGAAGGGTCTAGGGAAGGACTAACTCACAGAGGGCCCCGTCTCCAAATCTCCTGCTTGGGGGAAACATCCAGTCCCCCGACTGGCTAAGGAGTACTATATAAACCAGGAAGTAACAGTAGGAAATTGTCTGCACAAGAAGAAATCTTTGACTGGCTGTGATGTTGGACGCTTCCTGCTTACCTGTCTCCTGAGCCCTCCCTTCCTATCTGCTTCTGTTTCCTCTTCTCTGCATGCTCCTGGTTCCAGTCCCCCATTCCAGACCCCCATCTACTCCCAGTTCCTTACTACTGCAGGCCCCTGCTCCTCTGCCTTACCCCGACGCTGTCTCTGGCTCTGACCCCTGGCTCGGCACCTGACTCTGACTCTGACCTCTGGCTTGGTACCTCACTCTGTCTTTGGTTTTGACTCTCTGCTCTGACCATTAGGCTTGACCCACACATGCCCCGGTCATTGAACATACTTTTTTTAGCGCATGTTACTAAGGAACTGAATGTTTTTTTACAGAATTCCAAGTCAATAACAGATATTATGTGCAGACTTAAAAATTACAAATGAACACAGTCGAAAACAAAACAGTTGAAAACTCAGCTCTTCCTTTGATTATCTACCAAGACTCTGACAGTATCATAAGCACCAGAAACAGCATAAGGAATTGCAGCACTTTCAGCCACTTTTGGAATTAATTCTACCATCACCTGATGGAAGGAGAAACACAAAATCCTGAATGAAGTTTCTGAAAAGTAAAAAATTCTTCAGGTCACTTTTAAGCAACTTTTCCCTAAGTCTATGTATATATTCTTTAATTCTCAAACAAGCACAGAAATTATAGGAAGATAGGAAATACCAAGTCCGATCAGGTCCCCCTAATCTGGTGTTCTGTCTGCCAATATCAAATGATTAACAGGAAGCTGCAAGTTTAAGGTTGATTTTGAGCCATCATGCTTAAGGCTTAAGCCACTAGACCAAATTCTGGTCATGATCCTCAGAATTGCTGTAGGTGGTCAGCACCGCTCAGGTTCAAGCTCCCTAGAAGGGTTTTCTGTTCCAAACCTAGTTTCTCTTAAAATCAAGTGAGAGGTAACTTCACAGAACCTCTGAGGATCAGAGCAGTAGAGGACTTTCTCAGGCAAGGCTTAGGGACAGAAACACAGCCCATACACTTCTGAACATTTATTCCCTGTCCTAGTAATAGCTGGTACATCATCTTTGCCAATATCTATTTACATACTAATCTGTGGGGGTAAGGGGGAGTCTTCTTTTTTCTTTGTCTTTTTTTATGGGCATGTAAAATATATATTTTCATTATCATGTTAAGGCTGGGCAAAAAGATTCTGTGCATAGGCTGGTAAATATGCGCCACTTTGCAAGGCTGCCCTAAAAACTTTCACCTTCCTTTTAAAAGGAATTTTCTAGGTGGGAGGTTGTGCATAGAATCATTGTCAAGCAATGACTAAAATCATAGCCTGGCAAGTTAGGAGTTAACATACAGCATGAATGTATACGGCTCATTTGAATTAAAATGGAATTAAATGTATTCTGAAACAGTGCCTTCCATATGCCAGCTCTATCATAGCACTTTACCAAGTTATATATTAAATTTTAATAAAATAAAATATAGGCGTTCAATCCACATCTCACCCCATTTTAAAACCAGCCTAACTTCATTAACTTAAATGGCATTACATCTGATTTGCATCAGCATATGTTAGTTCAGACTATGCAAACACATCCAATGCCATGAACCCAGCAAAAGCTCATGCTCACCTTTGGCTTTTTAGAACCCTCTAGCAGCAAGATCCAATGGTTGGAAGTTGAAGCTAGACAAATATGGATGGAAATAAGGCATAAACTTTTAACAGTCAGGGTAATTAACCACTGGGACATTTACCAAGGGTTGTAGTGGATTCTCTATCACTGGCAATTTTTAAATCAAGACAATGTTTTTCTAGATGATAGGCTCTAATTCAAAAAGGAATTATTTTGAGGATATTCAATGACCTGCGCTATGCAGGAGGTCAGACTAGAGATGATCACAATGGTCCCTTCTGGCCCTGGAAACTATTAATCTAGAAATAAGAATCAAATTTATTGTGAGAAAGAATGTTGGCAAGGGCTGTGAGATTGTCCCTTATTCCTTTAAATAAGCAATGGGATCTTTGACTCTCAGATGCACAACATATCATAAGTCACTGATTTAATGTCTCGGCAGACACAATCAATGTCAGACTATTTTTTAAAAATGAACAGTTGGAGAATCTTGGACTCAAATTTTACTGAAAAAAGAGGCAGCTAATAAAAAGGAATGAGTTAAGTTACTACACACTGTAAATTTGTAAAAACTGGTATTCCATACCATTGTACATTGTTATTAATCTCTAATCCTTTCAGCCTCCTGCATATATGTACAGTATTTGCCTGTCTTTCACATGCTAAGAAAGGGCATACACAGAGTGTTTGGTTTTAATACAGTTTTCTTCTTTGTCTTCTCTCTCTTCTTTCCATCTTTGGGCTAGACATGCTTGAATGCTCACTCTCCATTTGCAGTGGCAGACGTAAATGTCACTGTGTATCTCTCTACAGACAATCCCTGACAGTGCTGATTATTGTTCCAGAAACATGCTTCACTGATGCTTGGTTTCCCAGGACCCTGCATGTTGGATCATCCCCAAGTCCTTATTTTCAGGGGCTCGGAGAAGGGCATCAAAATAGAACTGTATTTTACATACTTCATAATATCATAAAACATTGAACATTAGGGAATTCAAGCACAACAAACTGAATCACCCAGCCGCTCTCATTATAATGGCACTGAACACACACCATGTAGATAAGTAAGTCGCTGTGTTTATATTTTAAACCCTGCTTTGTGGTTTATAACTCACTGACCTACATGGTTTTTGCTTTCCACATGGAATTCCCCCCCCCAAAAAAAACAGTTTGAATGTTATATAAGTGAAAATAAAATAAAAAGAAATGTCTAGTTTTTCAGTGTTTGATTTATTTTGCACTTTTTATCATTCAAATAAAAACTTTGATTTAATACTAGAAACTTGGCAAGCATTTTGTTGTTATTTTGTTCTACCAATTTCTGGTATTTTAAAAAGAGAAATTGTAAAATGGGTAAAGGAAAATTAATTGTGAAAAGCAGCACCCATGCTTGAATGATAAGTGCTGTTCAGAAGGATTTTAACTCTGCATATCAAGATCGATTTTCAAAATTGTCTAAATATGCAGACAGTTCAGATATGGATTAACAGGCTGCGTGCCTAATAGGCAAAAAGGGAGTTCACAATATTTGTGTATACTGTATAATATAGAGTAGCTACAGGCTAGCTGGTAAATCAGGTTACTATTATTAAATATAAGTATTTGATCATTTGGAGCCACATCTGGTAAGGTGTGAATGCCTCCTGCCTGGTTAAGACTGATGTCAACAGGAATTGAGGGCACTCAGCACCTTGCACGATCAAGGTCTTCCAGATGAGACATTACAAAGGTATTTGTCTTTGCTTTATTAGCTCTCCATGGACATTAAAGCTTTAATAGCACTTTTCTTAAGGGTGAGGGTTTATAGATTCATAGATTCTAAGGGACAACTGTGATCATCTGGTCTGAGCTCCAGTATAGCAAAGGCCATAGAACTTCCTCATTTCCCTTTATCCTGCAGGGTTGTGCATTAGAAGTTTACCTCAGAGGTGGCTAGATTTCAGTGGCATAGTACATATTTGTGAAGTGCTTTGGGATCTCTTTGGAGGAAAGGTGCCTGTGGTGGGGCGGCTGCCCCACCCCCATGTGAGAGGGGGCTAGAGTAGGCCAGAGCGGCTGTGCAGGTCGGCAGCCAATCAGGGAAGGGCCTACTGAGAGCTAATCAGGGCTGAGATTAGAGCCAGTCAATCAGGGCTAGGCTAGGCCCTATATACAGGCTGCCCAGGAGAGCAGTAGGCAGTCTGTCCCAGACCTTCATGGGGGAAGGTCTGTCTCCAGAGCAGGAGACCAGCACCTTGGACAGAGCAGTGCTGGGCAGGCTTGGGGGGAAGCATAGGAAGGTTCTGGCCCAGTACCTACCAGACTGTGGGCCCTGATAGAAAGGGCCTAGAGGGTGTGAGGGGCCAGATGGGAAGTGGCCCAGGGACAGTTGGACAAGGGGAGAGGAGGGCAGGGAGGCTGCCACTAGAGGGTCCCTGGGTCAGGACCCAGAGTAGTGGGTGGGCCTGGGTTGTTCCCCTCCCCCCACTTGTACTGCACCTGACCCCACAGTAGGGTGGCCGAGACAAACTGCAACTAGCCCTTGAGACAAGGGGCTAGACTTTGGAGGCTGTGGTTGGCCACTGAGGCAGGTGCAAGGACTGTTGCTAACCCCCACCCCTTGGAAGGGGTGAGGCTAGACTAGGGGGCACCGTCGGAGGGCAGTGGTCTGAAATGGATGTTGCCGAGTGGGGAACAACGTGGGTCCGGACACCAGCAGAGAACAGATGATGGATGGGACACCACCAGCAGAGGGTGCTCCCCATGGACTGAACTAATTCCTGGAGTGACCAGCGGGAGGTGCCACAGTGGTGAGTCCAACTCTGTCACAGTGCCATATATTATTTTACCTGACAACAGTAAAAATGTTGAGCAAACTAATAGACATTAAAAGAGAAGACTGGCTCTGTGTTCTTAACTAGGTCAATTGTGTGCAGCTATTGCAGGGAACTAAAATGTATATATCCCTCGTGTTTCAGGGAACAAACTAGCTATGTCGGCAGGGGTAGAGTGAGTCTTGTCAAGAAGTAGATCCTTGAAATCATATTGCACAATCAAGAACATTATGAGAGGGATGCCTCTCCCTTCCTCTGAGTGTCAGCTGTAAGCCAATGCAGTACAAAAAACTTGCAATTCAAACTGGAATAGACAGAATTCTTGCCCTGTCCTTCCCAACACAGGGGAGCAGTTTTCTGGGGGCTCATGCAGGAATTCCACCCCCCCCTACATGTTGCAGAACTGTAATCCATGGTGCTGGAGGTTTCGGGGGAGAGGACAGTGAGTCCAGGTATGCAGCCATTGGATTCTGTCTGTGTGATGTATTGTCCAAACCCTCCCTTCTCCAGTGCAGTCTGCTGCCACTCCACAGCTTATGCGGGGGGAGGGTTCCATCGCCAAAAACCGCTTCTTGAATCCCCTCCTACAACAAGCCTGTTTACTTGGGCTTGGCATCAGAACCAGAATATCAGCCAGAGGCAACGTACCTGACTAGTTCACTCTGGTGTGACACCTCATATGTTTCTATGTATCCCATAACCCTTCATGTATTTGTCGTATCTAAGTACAACAGAACACGTCAGCCTTAACTATTCTGCATTGTCTCTTTCCTTGAGAGGACAGGAAGCAGGGATGAGTAGTTACAGCAAAGGCAAAGTCCAAAGGTCTGGAATCTTTCTGGCACTACTTTAGGTTTGTTGCGTGACCTTGGAAAGTCATTAAGTCTCTTTGTGCCTTAGTTTCTCTCTCTCTCAGTAGAATGGGAGATAATACCCACCCACCACTCAGGGATGTTGTGATGTTTAATTCATTAATGCATGTTCTATGCTATCGACCAACACAAGATGATCATGGTTTGCCTCTCAACCTTACAGCTCCTTAAAGCCTAGTTGGGTAGTGTGTTAAATATGTCAATAGTTACTGTCTTTGGGCATGTGGAAACCTGTGCGCACACAAATGAGAAACTAGATCTATTCAGCAGACAGGAATATATGAGGCCAGGTTTAAAAAAAAAAAAAAAAAAAAAAACCTCAGATGCACAAAAATAGGTCTCTCTGCTCCCCTTTATGCACATACAAAAACACATACACCACTGAAATAGAAGTTTACATGTACTCACTGCTTGTATCTACATTAGCCTTTTTTACTCTAAAATGTCCCTGTGTTGCTACCACTGGTACAGCTCCATCCACACCAGTGATGGTGGAAGTACTAGTGTTGACATGTATTTTAACCACCATGTCATCAAACCCTGCTCAGAACCGTTCTAGACAACCCAGTGGCTAAAATGGATATATTAGAGCCCTCACTGTTGCTTTAACTGATGCAGTGATACCATATGGGAGAAATTTTAAGAGGAACAAGTTTAGCATAGACAAGCCCACAGAGGTGAGATTAGACTTCTAAATTAAGCACTTGTCTAAACCTTTTTATTAAATTCTCCTAGTTAAACTTTCAGAAATACAGACATCTGCAATTTAGGAATTGTTGCTTTTCATGGTAAATTTTATAGTTGTTAGTCATTTTATATAGGTATGACATCTTTTTATGTATAATTAGCAGGGCAGGTGCTACCATTAAGGCAAACTAGGCGGTTGCCTAGGGCACCAAGATTTGGGGGTGCCAAAAAGTGGTGCCCCCAATTTTTTTTTTTTTTTTTTTTTTTACAGCGTTCCTGGGCTGGGCTGCCGGCGGCGCGCTGACACGTGCGGTTCAGACTCCCTCTCCCAACGCAGCGGCTGCTCCACTTCTCCCGCCTCCCAGGCTTGCGGTGCCAATCAGCTCTTTGGCACCGCAAGCCTGGGAGGGAAGGAGAATTAGAGCGGGGGCAGCATGCTTGGGGAGGAGGCGGAGCAGAGGTGAGCTGGGGGGGGGGAGCTGTCGTGGGGGGGGGCACCGCAGGGCGGGGGGGGGGCAGGGAGCTACCGCAGGGCTGGGGGGTGGGGCGCAAGGTGGAAGTTTCACCTAGGGCTTGAAACTTCCTTGCACCGGCCCTGATAATTAGCATACAGTCACTTCTGAAGTGCATGTACTCAATAAAACAGGCTAAGGAGGTAGGAAAGAATAATAAAGAGAGAAGCTTTCTTGTTTTCTTAAAGCAAATATCCTGGTTTTATCTGGAACCTGAAAGAAGGAAAACTACAACTTAAAACATAAAAGGCTATTTCAGGGTATTCCCATAGGCAGGCATGTGATTTATTCATATCTAACAATGTCACTAGTAAGATTTGGAAAATTTTTGCTGCACTACTTGAAGAGTAATATTTCAATGTGTATACTGATAGAATTTCACTAAGTTTACTGATGAGACATTAATTATACAGCAGCCTAGTACTAGATGAGCTCATCTTCAATTATGTATAAAAACAATTAAGAAGTAATCAAGATAGTCTCCAAGTAGATAAAACAATAAGAGGCTCTTATGGCTACAGACTATAGCATTTATTAACTCCAAGAGGAATAGACATTTGTAGACCACATCATATGAAACTCTCCCCTCGCCCCTGCCTCCCTTCATCTTTTTCCTTCACTGCACTGGTGATAAATATAATTATGGATGCAAAGGATTAAACCTGACAATCCCTAACCCTGAGGGGGAAAAAATCAGAGGTAAAAGATTTCCTTAATGCTATATCATTACTTAACACTCCTTAAATGAGCACAAATTAGTGGGCCCTGGAGTATAAAGATCTTTCTAAATGAGAATTATATGATTCTGACGTATTTTAAAAACAGTGGTCTTAGAGGGATTCCCCAGATAAATCCTTAGTGCCTCTCTCCTACTGACAAGACATGATCAACAAAACTGTCTGTATTCGTGACTGTCTTTTGCAAGGTAGATACACCCTGCCACACACCCTTCCCCTCAGGATAGGACCCGGTGGGGGCCCTCCCTCTTCATCCTCTCCTCCCACCTGGGAGAAGTGTTCATTAGCATGGGCCCTGCCTGGATGATGTAGTACAATGAACTCGTAGGGTTGAAAGGAGAGGTACCACTGCATAAACTGGGCATTCGTGTCCTACATGGTGTTGCACCACCAGAGGGGTGCATGGTCAGTAACCAGGTGAAAGGGACTCCCTATCAGATAATACCTCAGGGCCTTGAATGCCCACTTCACCGCCAAGGCCTTCTCAATCATTGAATATTTAGTCTCCCAGGGGAACAGTCTCTGGCTTAAGCAAAACATGGGATGTTCCTCCCCATCCAGCTCCTGTGACTGTACTGCCCCAACTCCGACTTCTGGGGTGTCCATCTGGAGGATGAAGGGTTTTGAAAAGTCCAGATGAAACAGGAATGGTTCCTGCATACCAGTTGTGTGGGTGCAGCAGTCAACCCATCAGCCATTGGAATGTGGCTGTGGCCCCATGCAGTTCTAACAGCATGGTGACAAATTGGTATAAGCTGAACGATGTAGGGAAGGCCATCTTCTTTCAGGATGTCAGGGTCAGAGGGTGAGTATCCCTTGGTCAAGCCTAGTATTGATTTAAAAAAAAAATTGCACTTCCCAGCCATTCCAGCAGCTCATCTATCTATGGCATCAGGTAGACATTGAAATGTGAGATGGCTTTGACCCTTCTGACGTCTATGCAGAACTTCATTGTCCCGTTGGGCTTTCACTCCAGGACTCCCAGGGCAAGCATCACCTCAAGCTCCTTCCAGACCACTTCCCACATCTTTTGGGAAGCAGACGGTGGTGGTCTCAGACCTTCTGCCCTGGGCTGGTGGCTATATGGTGGCTGGTTACATCCGTCTGCCGGGGAGGGGGGGTGACAACACGGTGGCAAAGGCCTGGGCCAGCTGTTGTAATTGTAGCTGTTGCTCTGGTCAAGGTCTTTCCCAATATAGCGGTCCCAGCTTGGGAGGGTAAGGGGTGATCAACAGGCCTTCTCAGGCCTTCTACACTTTCAGGAGCTTAACATGATATATCCAGAGATCCCTCCGTCATATCACTAGCCAGATCTCTTAATCCACTGGTCCCACCCTCTGAACTACTTCAAACAGTCTCTGCCACTTGGCAAGTAACTTGGACTCTGACAATGGCAATAAGAGTAGAACCCTGTTCCTGGACTCAAAGGTCCACAGCTTGGTCCCCCGATTGTACTTAACTTCTTGGGTTCATTGTGCCTGAAGTAAATTCTCCAGTGTGAACCCTGGAGACATTCCCGAATCTATAAGATATAGGGGACCGACCCCATGACCCTGGACTTCTCCCAGGTGTCTCAGAGCAGGTCCAAGAACCCCCTGGGCTGTCTCCCATAAAAGAGATCAAATGAGGAGAATCCCATAGAGACCTGGGGAACCCCACTGCCACGGGTTGTCATCCACAAACTTCTTGAGCATGGCCTTCAGGCTTCTGTTGAACCTCTCTACCAGGGCATTGGTTTGTGGGTGGCTCACTGTTTTGAGGGCTCAGATGTTTGATAGGTGGCACAATTCTGCCATCATTTTAGACAACACATTTGTTTCCTGGTCTGTTAGTATCTCCCAGGGTACCCAAACCCTGGCAAAGATCTTGAGGAGCTCAGTGGGTATGGTGGGGGCTGTGGTCACACGTAGTGGGACAGCCTCGGGGTACTGGGTTGCATAGTCCACAACTACAAGTATGTAACAGAACTCTGACCTGCTCTTCTCCAAGGATCCCACCAAGTCCATGCTGATTCTCTCAACGGCATTGCGACTGGGAGTGGGATCAGAGGTGCCCCCAGTATCCCCCTCAGGCCGGCTTGCTGACACTATGGGCACGAGACACAAAAGTCTTGCACCTCCTGTGCATGCCAGGTCAGAATTGAAGCACCATTCTGACACGGGGCCAGAAAGGGTTAAGCAATTTGCACGCTAATTGACCCAGATTCAACCTTTAGAGACATATTGATAGATAATATTTGTGGTTTTGTGTTTACATATATATTGTTAGAATGTAATCCAACAGCTCCTGTCTATTCCTGTATTCTCTTAATTCAGAGATCAAAAGAAGATATCACTATATTTACAGTTCATTTAAATTTTAATATCACTGTCTTGATTTCTCTTTGAATATATAGCAAATCACCTGCAAATGGCAGAGATAGGCAATTGCCTTATGTTAATCCATGTAGCTAATTACCAGTGATGCTTAGGAAATAGAGGGTTACTTCAAAAGCCTATTGTTCGCCCAAGGACTGCATGGGTCAAGAGGATGCCCAGAAAATGTATAAAGGGCTTTTGGGACCTGATCCTTTCATCTCAGATCTGCTTAAGCTTAATTCACAGCCCTGATATTGAATATTTGGACACTGAACTATAACCTGATGAACTAATTCTAAAAAGGACTCTTAGCAATTCTAAAGCTCACCATATCTACTATGAAACTAACCTAAGTACTGTATTAATTTCTGTATGTATAATCTTTTAACCAATACACTCTTTTCTTTTTTAATACATTTTAGTTTAGTTAATAATTGGCTGTAAGTGTATATTTGGGTAAGTTCTGAAATATTTAACCTGGGAGGTAATGTGTCCGATCCTTTGGAATTGGTAGAACTTTCTATATGATGAACAAGATTTTCAATAATCCTCATCGTATTAGACTTGGCTGTCTGGGTGGAAGCCCAAGGCTGGGTTGCTTTAAGGAAACTGTGTTTTGGCTTCTGTGCTACCAGTAAGGTATTGTAGAAGCTGTTTTGTTGCTGGCTTGGTAAATCCAAGTATTAGAATAACCACCAGTTTTGGGAAGTGTCTGTCCCATTCTCTACAGTTTGCCTTAATTGAGCAATCTCAGTGTGGCTTCTTTGGAACCCTAATCACAGCCACCCTTTGCAAGGTTTTTTCTCACCCCGCGTGCCCACGCCAGGGCACTGAATGGGCCAGCCGTAACAGGACTTGTTGGAATCTCCAGAGGACCAGCAATTATCAGAGGTCCTCTCATGCTTGAGGATCCTTGGTCAGCCAGTAAAGGTGGTTGTTATGGACCTCAAAATGTGTCCCCTAGGGTAGCTGTTGGTGTATGCCCCCCTCCTCTTCAGGGTCTGACTTGTTTCAAGGCCTTAGGGTCAGGTCTTCCCTCTGCTCCCTTAGGAAGTTCCTATCAACTGCCAGGCATTCCTGTCCAGCTTCATCCAATGCGGGGCATTATACTGGTGTTTGGGGGACCTTCACCCAGGTCAGGTCCCTCAGGGCCCAGAAGTCCCCTCTTTGCTGGCCCAGGGTTCCCTTCCTCTAGATTTGGTTTTCCCACTCATGCAGGACTTCTCTGAACCATGCCAGTCGTTTCCCAGGATCACTGGGCACACCAGTGCTGGGGCTAAGCCAACCCAGCATACTTCACCAAGGCACCCTGCCTCAAGGCGCACCCTGGCAGTCGGGCATGGTCATACATCCCCGTGGATGCACTGCAGGTGGACAGGAGCCCCCAGCGGATCTGGGGACTTCGCCAGGTTAGCCCAGACCAGTATCTGACTGCACCCTGAATCGATGAGGGGCTGTCACCAGGGTGCTATTCACCCACGCCTGGCTATGGCTGCAGTCCATAAAACAGCAATCACACTGGAAGTGCCCCTCTTGACTACACTCATAGCATTGGCTTTTGGGTATTCCCATGCACAGGTCAGGTCTCAGTACCCCAAGTCCACCTGATGGGACTCTTTCTCACAGAAGGGTGGATGTGTGGTTCGGCTCCCGCCATGAGTTGGTCAGCAGCAGCCCTGGCTTGTTCTGGGGCCTCTCCATTTTGGGCCTATGCTTCCCTCTATTGGCAGTCCGGCCCCTGCCCCCCGGGGTTCCCTGGTTTAGGGTTCTGCTGTTTGGGCCCTTCAGTGGTCAGATAGTCCTCCATCAAGGATACCACCTCTGCAAGGTTTGCCAGATGGTGACCTTGCACCCACTCTTTTCCCCCGGTGGGGAGGATCTGGGTGAATTGTTCCAAGGCTACTTGGGCCCTAGTCAACTTCTCTGGGTTTAGCCATCTCCAGCAATAGTCCTGAAGGCACTGAAACACTGTCTGAGGTCAGGCTCCGAGGGAGGGTTAGCATTCCTGGCAGAACAGCTGTCGGTAGGTGTTGGGGCTAATGGCGGTGTGGCCCAGGATGATTGCCTTCACTTTGGGGTTATCCAGTACCTCATGAGAATCCAAGTTACAGTAGCCAGACTGTGCTAGGCCAGTCAAATATGGAGCCACCAGGGTTTCCCAGTGCTCCGCAGCCATCGGGTGGCAGTGCTGACCCGCTCAAAAATGACGAGGAATGCCTCTGGATCATCGCTGGGCCCATCTGGCTGAGTTGCACCAGTACCCCACCAAGAAGTCCCCTGCCTCTGGTCCTGCCAGGGCAAGTCTAGGTGGCCTGGTCAGTTGCAGCTGCGTCACCATCTGTTGAACCAGGCACTCCTTCCGTGCCTGGTGTTGGGCGGCTAGCTCCCAGACCAGCTGCTGTTGCTACTCCTGATGCTGGGCCATCTGGAACTGTTGCTGGGTGGCTATCTGCTGGGCCTGCTGCTGTTGTCGTTGGGCCACTTGCTGCTGCTGGCTCTCCAGCATCCACTTCAGGAGCTTCTCTGTTTCCATATCCGCCATGAGGGTTTCCTCATCTGTTCCTCCTTATCTGGACCTTTTAGCACGTCCCTATCATTGCCTGCATTCTACACCAAGTGTCGTAGGGTAGATACACCCCCATCACACTGTCCTGTATGGCATCCCTGAGTTCTGTAATAGAACAGTCAGAGCTACAGACTCAGAGTCAGGAATTCTGACTCACAACTGTGTGGCTACTGGCCACATGCTTAAGTGTGATTTTTAAAAGGGGTTTGAGCTCGTGGCCCCTTCCCCTCCCTGCTTGTGTGTGGTGGTTTTTTTGGTTCTTCATGGTGAAGAGGGGTTAAAAAGAGTTGGGGACCCAGATACCATAGGACTTCACTTGGCTGAGATCTGATTGCTGGATCAAGGACTTAGGGATGACCCAAAAACTTTTGAGTTCGTTCACTCAAGAAAATCCACTTTTACTTCAATTGTTGGCAAAGTCCTTGTTTCATAATTTTTTTAAATTAAATAACAGTGGCTCTGACCAGTGTTCCCTCTAATTTTTCCCACCCATGTGCAGAATGAATTTTGTTATGTGCAGCAATATGGAGGTGATGTGTGACATATCACCGCCATATCAGTGCACATAAAAAAATTCATGTGGTGGGGGTGGGGCCGAGGGGTTCAGAGTGTGGGACGGGGCTCAGGGCTGGGGCAGAGGTTTGGGGTACAGGGGTGTGAGGGCTCTGACTTGAGGTGCAGGCTCTGGGGTGGGGCTTGGGATGAGGGGCTCAGGGCTGGGTCAGAGGGTTGGGTGGAGGGGGTGAGGGCTCTGGCTTGGGGTGCAGGCTCTGGGATGGGGCCAGGGATGAGGGGCTTGGGGTGCAGGAGGGTGCTCTGGGACTATGGTGGGGAGACAGCACTCCCCCAACCCTCTCTCCCAGCAGCAGCACCTGGGCTGGAGAGGAGAGGCGCCTCTACCTGGCGTGGCAGCTCTGGGTCTGAGGCCGCAGGATAGGTGCCCCTCCCCTGGTCCCCGCAGATCCAGCCAGGGCTAGGTTCAGGGAGGGGCACCCCGGCCGCTTCAGATCCGGGCTGGGTTTGGGGAGGGGTGCCCTGCGAGAGGTCCAGGCTGGGCTGCTCAGGTTTGGGCCAGGCCACCTCAGCCGGGTCCGGGTCTGGGCCGGGCCAAGCCACATGGGTTCGCGCCACGCTGCCCCAGCCTTGGCTGGGTCAGGGCCGCCCCAGCCAGGTTCGGCCTGGGGTAGGGTCCCCCCAGCTGCAGCAGGTCCAGGCTTTGGCATAATTGGGGCCAGGGGCTGCTCCAGCTGTGGCAGGTTGGGGGCTAGGTTGGGGCTGGGGAGGGGCGCCCCTCCCCAGGCAGGTCCCCGGGCAGGTTCCCTGAGCGCCTGTACGGCACTTAATAGGCTGCTGCATGGCCAGGTGGCCTTGCAGCTTACAGGGAACTTAGGTTCTGACCTCCTTGGAAAAATTTAAGAGGGACTTAAACACCTTCCCCTGAAGACCGCACTCTTGCAGGCATGCCAAGCACATGCGAATAGCATTCCTCTCTATTTACATAATACTACATTGTCTTGGTTAAAGCTGTTATGTGTTCACAGATTAGGAGCAGCTAATGTTATAGCCAACAGAACCACTGCGGGGGTGGGGGGAAACTGTACATTTCATTAAACAAAATGTAATTGAAACAAATTTAAAAAAGAAAAACAAGAAATTCCAACCAGCTCTGTAGCTGGTTAAAAAAATGCATCTGAATTTTGAAGTTTTTTTTTAATCAAAATTGAAATTTTGTCAAATCTAAATTTTAAAACTTCATGCAGCTCTAGTGACTAATGTGCCTGTGGGGTCTCCAATATCACTATTTCACAGATAACATATTTATACAAGATGCAGAAGGCAAAGAGGTCTCTAAAACAAAATTACAGGAGGAATGAAAGTGGGTCTTTTTTTTTTTTTTAATTTATTGGACAGACTTGAAAATATACAACTAAAATATGAAAAATTCAGATTTAAAAAGCAATGATTTTAATACAGATTTTGAACTCACCTGTGTGTGTTTTGATAGATTTGCCTTGCTTAATGTTATCTTTATTTTTGAGACGGCTGATCCATTTTCCAGTCAACTCTTTTTCTATCGTTTCTGAGTCTGACAACTCAGAGTGATCACCTATAAAAATAAGTATCAGAGGGGTAGCCGTGTTAGTCTGGATCTGTAAAAAGCGACAGAGTCCTGTGGCACCTTATAGACTAACAGACGTATTGGAGCATAAGCTTTCGTGGGTGAATAATCACTTCGTCAGATGCATGTAGTGGAAATTTCCAGAGGCAAGTATAACTATGCAGGCAAGAATCAGTCTAGAGATAAAGAGGTTAGTTCAATCAGGGAGGATGAGGCCCTCTTCTAGCAGTTGAGGTGTGAACACCAAGGGAGGAGAAACTGCTTTTGTAGTTGGCTAGCCATTCACAGTCTTTGTTTAATCCTGAGCTGATGATGTCAAATTCACAAATGAACTGAAGCTCAGCAGTTTCTCTTTGAAGTCTGATCCTGAAGGTTTTTTGCTGCAGGATGGCTACCTTTAAATCTGCTATTGTGTGTCCAGGGAGATTGAAGTGTTCTCCTAAAGGTTTTTGTATATTGCCATTCCTAATATCTGACTTGTGTCCATTTATCCTAGGAGAACACTTCAATCTCCCTGGACACACAATCTCTTCCCCCCCCCCCCCCCCATGGAGATAAGGTATAGGAGATGGGGAGGAGGGGGGGACACCCTGACACTAGCCCCCCTCCCCTGCACAGCAAGCAGGAGGCTCCCGGGAGCAGCCCCAAGGCAGAGGGCAGGAGCAGCACATGGCAGTGGGGGGAGGGACAGCTGAACTGCTGGCAATTGGTACCCCGCTGGGTGGTTGCTGCACAGGGAACTTAGGGGAGCGGGGAGCTGATTGGGGGGGGGGGAGAGGCTGCAGGTCCACCCTGGTTCCAAGCCCCCACCAGCTAGCTGCAATGGGCTGCTCTTCCTGCAAGCAGTGGACAAAGCAGGCGGCTGCCAAACAATGTTATAAGGGAGCATTGCGCAACTTTAAACGAGCATGTTCCCTAATTGATCAGCAACTAACAACGAAACAACATTAACTGGGATGACTAAGTGAGAAGTTACTGTACAGACTTACATTGGAAAATCCACACCCCTACGCAACACAGTTATACCGACTTAATCTCTGGTGTAGACAGTCCTATGTCAGAGGGAGAGCTTCTCCCATCAACACAGCTATCGCCTCTTGGGGAGGTGGATTAACTGCGCTGATGGGAGAGCTCTCTCCAGTCAGTGCAGACGGCACAGCTGTACCAATACAGCGTTTTAAGTGTAGACCTGCCCTAAAACAGGTATACAGCACAGCTGAAAACAGTCAAATCTTGCAGATTTCCCCCCCATCTTTAACAAGTATTCTTTACAAGAAAAGGCTGTCTCACTTTTTATATGTATTCCTTTAACTAGTCAATTTCTTCCATATTTTACTTTTGTGTGCTAGATGATTATTCCTCTAGATATGCTGTTCTGGCTGTATAAAGAGCACTTAAAAAAAAAAACCTTCTGCAGAAAAAGGAATAGTTTATTAAAATGTATGCACTATGAAAACTGAGATCCAGAACCAAGTCACTAAATTTAACATATCAGACAATTCACTTAAATTCCATCTTATCTAGTCCCAAGGCTGGTTGAAAAAGGAGGAGGAATGGTGTCAGGCTGGCAGCTGGCTGTAAAACTGCCAAAGAAATCAATTAAATGAGTCCTTAATATGCCCCATATGAACTAGGGTGTTTCCCAGATGGAAGGACTAGAAGAGCTGACCCCAAACAGATGGAACTAAGGCTAGAAGAAGACACTTATATAATGTGGCACGAACAAGTCACCAAGGCAAACATCTCATTACGCAGATCTTTGACACATTGATCTATAAGGCTAAATTCTGCCCTTGAGTGCACACGATTTCCATTTAAGACATGTGAATCCAAGGGCAGAAATTGGCCTATAGTAAGCTTTCATGCCTAAATAAGTTTTATGCTGGATCCTTAACTGTAGCAGTGCTAGTTACTTTTGTAGAGAGAAAGGTCAAATGTATTGTTGGGTCAGGGAGGGAAGGAAAGACACTAAGGATATGGCTATACTGCAATAAAAAACCCAGAGCCCAAATCAACTGACTCAAGTATACAGGGCTAAAAATTGTAGTATAGATGGTCGGGCTTGGGTTGGAGCCTGGGCTCTGAGACTCACTCTCTAGGGGTTTCAAAGCCCAGGCTCTAACCTCCGCCCCAGTTTGAACGTCTACACTGCAATTTTTAACCTTGCAGCCTGAGTTCCCCCAAGCCTGAGTCAGCTGACCCAAGCCAGCCATGGCTGTGCCCTGGGTATTTTATTGCAGTGTACACATACCATAAGGAGCACTAGGATAAAAGGCATATGTTTGCTAATGTTTTCAGCGAACAGGTTTTAAAATTCTAGTTCAGACAGGGTTAACTATATTTTAACATTTGTTAGCCAGCCAACGTGAACCCAAAGTGGGAGGCTGGGTTATGACACAAACAACTACCACAAGTTAAAACGCAACTTACTGTCTCGATTAGTTTTTAAAACATGTTAGTTAAACCACTTTAGCGAACACATTTTAAAAATAAATTATTTATCTTAGAGTGGACAAGCCCTTATACCAAGAGAATGTGACAGGTTTAAATAGCAGCTGATCAATGGCTTGAAGTCGCCACTGTATCTCCCAGACTAAACAAAAGGGTAGAAAAGGAGACTGCAGGAGGATGGGGAACACTACCAAAATGTCAAAGATGGCAGATCCCTATTATGTCAGTAGTGTTATCCTCCTGCCTCTGCTTCTTTTACCCTTACCTGCTGTAGGTTTGTTAATGTTACATATATTTTTTTAGAGTGATAAGGTGGGTGATGTAATATATTTTATTGGACTAACTTCTGATGGTGGAAGAGAAGCTTTTGAGCTATACAGAGCTCTTCTTCAGGTCAGAATAAGAGTTCTGTATAGCTCAAACGTCTCTCTTCCACCAACAGAAATGGTCCAATAAAATATATTATCTCAACCACCCTGTCTCTCTCATATCCTAGGACCACCATGGTTACAACAGTACATTTTCAGGTCTTTCTCCAGTCTACTTTTAAATGTCCCTAGTGATGGATCTTCCACAATTCCCTTGGGAAACTATTTTTACAGTCTAGCTATTTTTCTGAAACGGAAATTCAGTCAAGGTATCTTTAAGACCTGTTTATCATACCAATAAAACTCCAGCACACAGTAAGATTGAATAAGGACATCCATACCTAAACACTCAATTTGGTACATTATACCTCCTCATATACTCTCCATTAAGTCTTGATTCAGCAAAATTACAGAGCTGGCTGAGGAAGCCAATGTTTTGAGGCTTCTGTTGCTGTGCACAGCAAGAAAATTGGATGTAATTTTTATTTTGTTTTTGCTGATCTGTGCCCTTCTGTGTAATTTTAAAATTGGGTGGAGGACTGACTCAAATGCACAGAAACCTTGCGTACCTTCATCATCCTGGCTTACTGACTGCCATACGCTTTCAGATATATCTAACACAGCAGCAGGCCACTCCAACTTCTCTGTGGAACAATAAGATTCAAACGGTTCACTCTCATATTGCCTGCAGGCTTCCTTCTCCTCCTCCTCCTCACTGAAGGATTCAAATGTATCCTCAAAATAGTCTGAAAGAGTAGTGCTGCAACTCTGGCCTGATTCCATCTACCCCTCTTCAAAGCACCGAGTATTCAATCCAGCTGGTCACCAAAGTAGAATACTAAAAATAATAAAAAGAAAAACCCATAACAGATTTGGTAACACATGGCTCTTAGAAAGATTCACCTGGACTACTGCTCTGTAAATCATCAGTGCAATTTACTCAGTCAAGTTACAAATAGCTGTTACAGACTTGTGTGTGTGCAAGGTATAGTTCAACCTCAAACAGGGCCGGCGCTTCCACTAGGCGACCCTAGGCGGTTGCCTAGGGCAGCAGGATTTGGGGGGCGGCATTTTGCTGCCCTCGGCAGAAATTCAGAGGCGGGGTTCCTTCCGCTCCAGGTCTTCGGCGGAAATTTGGCGGCGGGTCCTTCACTCGGTCCAGGACCCACCGCCAAAGTGCCCCGAAGACGAGGAGCGGAAGAACACCCACTGCCGAATGCTCAGAGGAGGAGCGCTGCTGCCTAGGGCAGCAAAAACTCTGGCACCGCTCCTGACCTCAAAATATGAGTCTGAAATAGTTATTTCATGAATTTGCAATATATCAAAATTTAAGTGATTTTATTTTAACCTCATTGCAGATGTACATACCCTATAACCTACTACTGCAGATAAGTACAGCTCATTACTTAAGCCACATTTAGTACAGTTATGGCTGATCACTGTAGTTGCTCACAAAAGATTAAAGTATATACTTAAAGTTTATTGATATCAAAACTACCATAAGACAATATCCTTTAATTTCTAAAAATGTGCAGAACCTGACAATTTGTCAAATTAGCTAGATTTCTATTTTTTTATACTTTTCACAGATTTACGAATAGACTGAGGCCAAGTTATGAATTCCTTACTTAGGCAAAATTCCCACTGAAGTCCATGGACATTTTGCCTGAGTAAAAACAGACAACCAGATTTTACCAACCTTATTCATAGAACTATTCCTGGAGTAATGTACTACTCAATGTAAACAAGGTTGTAGCCCTAAGTAAGGAATTCAGGCTATCCCACTTTACGATGACTGCCTTCTATAGCAGAATTTTTGATAGCTTAGCTTTCATAAAAGGCTTTAAAAAGAAACCATGCAATCGTGGTATTAAGAATTAATGTTAAGAATTTACACTAAATTGTGGGTAAAATTTTTCATATGAATATGAAAAAATGACCAAGAAATTGAAATTGTTGCTGTGGATTTTTATCCCTCTCACTGGCCACTCAGAAATGCAAAGCGTCCTTGGACTACTCAGCTTTGTTTTGAAAATTGGAAAGAAAACACAGACATCAACTGCTTGATATACTTAAATTAATGGGGATTTATTCCAAATCTGAAAAAAGAAAATGAACAAACAAAAAACCAACCCAAACTGTGGGAAGAAAACAATACTCACATACATAATTGGTCATTAATACATTTTAAAGCATCAAATGTGCTTACTTTATCCTCTTTCATTAGGATTATGTCTTAACCATTTCCTCCATTCTAATCATGGAAACGCTCTGCTCAATTTAGGTACTGTTATAGCACAGCAAACAGAGAATTAGAAGCAGCCTGATCAGAGTTATTTGTATGCCTACAAATGTCTTCACATGATAAAGTACTTACAGGTACTCTTCCTTCCCTAGTCTTTAATTTAGGTTGTTTAATAAAATATTAATCCCACATTTCTTGAGCAATAAAAATTGCCATCCATTTTAGATCCAATTTGCATTTCTTGTTCGTTTTTTCATGTAAAACAGATCAGTTCCAAACTTCAAATGCCCAAGTCAAATAAAAAAAAAGGCCAATCTCTATTTAAATACAGCTCAACCTCTTATTGAAAAAAGATTATAATTTAACAAAACAATTGGTCCTTGGAGAGAGAGAGAGTCATTATTTTTCTTTATCTGAGGCTAAAGATTCTGAGAACAGGTACTTGCATGTTAAAAATGATTTATTCTGTGAACAAAGTCTTTATAATGATGGCAACATTTAAAAACAGATTCACAAAAAATAACTCCTGTAAAGGAAGAATGCTGGAATGAATGATTAAGGCCCTAATCCTGCAAATATGCAGGTGCTTAAATGTTAAGCAACAGTAGTCCCACTGAGTACTCAAAATATATACTGGAGCAAGATTTTCATGAATAAGGAAATAGTGGGTAGGTCACTATCCTAGTGGAAGAGGATAAAATAAGCAAGATCAAGTTTTTAAAATGTAGCCATAGCCAATTATGTATATAAATGCTGTTTTCTTCTGATACTGTGTGGTGTTGTGTGTTTTTGTTTGTGGGTTGGTTTTGTTTTGTTTTTTTTGTCTTCAGGACTATTCAGGTGCTTAAAGTTATGCACTAGCATTGGTCTTTACAGGATCAGGGCCTACACTTAAACTCTACACTGCATACAAACATTAAGTTTGTACAATAAGAGAGCAAAACACGGATACACAACTAATTAGAATGCTTGAATCTGCAGTACATACATAAGGTGAAATCCTGGATCCATTAAAACCAATAGGTGCCACTGACTTCAGCTAAGACAGGATTTCACCCATATTTAACTTTGCATTCAGACACGCATGTAACTGCCATCTTTGACCTCAATGGAAATTTTCCCTGCATAAGGACTGCAGGATCAGACCCCACGTAGTCAATAGCTCACTTTTTCCCATTGATATAATTATAAAACTAAAGTGATCTTAGCTGAATACGCACCCTACCAATGCCATAAAGCAAAAGTTTGCAACATAGAGATTTAACTTCCAAATTATGTGTTGCATTCAATGTTCTAAGTATACTCCTAAATTTCAGTTAACATTGATCTGTGTATAGTGGTGAACAGAAGACCAGAACACAAAGAGCTTGAACTTGTTCTCACTGAAGCTAATGGCAGAACTCCCATTGAGTTCCATAGCACAGGATCCGGGCCAAAAAAAGAGGATCTATTATAGCTGGCTGAATGGTGTGACAAATTAATCTGAACCTTGTCCATATACCGGCATTTGTAATTTCTAACCAGAAATATATTTGTAAATCCATTTTATATGGGTCATGTTGCAAGCCTATGGGTACAAGATCAGAAACTTAACACCTCTCTAAAAGTGTTACCTCTGTCAATGTTATGTACCTTGAACAGTTTGTGTTTTTTTAAAAAAAAAAAGTGTTATGGGAACTGTGTATTGATAACATCACCTATAGCATTTTGTTTGAGACAAGCTGGGTAATAATCTTTGTAATGTAAATCCTCTGGGATTCTTTCATCTGTCCTCAATCTTAAGTATACAGTTATAACCTATATAAGAAAATATCTGACCTGACACCAAGTCACATCCATGTATTAGCTAATATCATCAGCTTGCCAAAGTAAACATATGAGTCTATCTAATTAAACAAACCCTACATATCACTAAGGGCCAAATTCTGCCACTTGGGAACCCACTGACTTCAATGGCATTGCACTGGTTTATGGTATGTGTCCCTGAATGAAGATCTGATCAAAAACAGCTGCTGCTCCTGTTCTCCCAGGCTTCAGAACACAAATGTCCATCTCCTGCAGCCATGTCTGTCTTTATTTCTACTGTCAATTCTGAATGAGCTAATAATGCCAAAATAGTTCTAAACCCAAAGATAATAAATTCCTGAGATACTGTCTCCAAACATTATTTTAGCAGTCAAAACTGTTCTTATATTAACTCAATATGGGACTCTTGAAAGTTCATATGGCAAGAAACCTCTTTCCCCAAACTCTAAATGTTTGTTTGTTTGCTTCTTTTTAAAATTAAAAATCAGCAGAGATGTAGCATGATCTAGGTGTGAGGATTTGTTGGACTTAACCATGGGTCTACAGGGCATCAGGTGGGCAGTGCTTCCATGCTGCCTAATAGGCAGACTCAACAATGCTACTGTCAACACCCCATACATCCTGGAAGACCAATCTTTGCAGGGAAGTACCACCAATGGTAGAGATGACTGGCAGCTCCACTTGATAAAGTGCAGGCATCTTTGTGTCTGATGATAGATTTAGGGCTACCCCTCCCTTCTCCTTGTTAAGGGTTTGATAAGGTTGCAGCTGCCTGAGGAATGAGGATGCCTTTTTGGGTAAAGTAGTGTTATCTCCCTCTCCCTTTCTTTCCCAGCTGCACAGGCGAGTTTGGGGTCATGGTCCCTTTCTCCCTTCCCTGCAAACTGCTGATCCAAGGAGTTCATGACTGCAATTATAGCAAAAAAAGTGCATCTTCAAAGTAAAATTTATCGGTAGAATATGTTAATGAGGTAAATAATAATCCGGGGCAGGGATAATTATATTCAGTATAGGATTATCAATATTCATTGTATGGGTGTTCATATTACTCCATAAGGGTTTTGGGGATGTTATAATAAATGTAGGAATTTACATACTAATGTAGATAAAGAGTATGATGTAACTAATCCAGTGCTTACTGGACAATTGGGTCCAGGGGAACAAGTACCGCAATAAAGAAGCCCATCTACTCAAATCTGCCTCTGGGTCAGCCTGTTTTTCTTCCAACAAAATCCACTAACTGGGGAAGTAAGGATTTGAAGAGGGGGTTTCCTACCTCTTAGGTGAGTACTCTAACCACTGACTATATGGTATTCTGATGTGGGGACTCCCTCAATCTCTCCTATTGACACTGTTCCAATGTCTCTAAAGAGAAAGTGGTTAAGGGGGACTAGGGACTGGACTTTGGTCTCCCATTTGGGTGCCCTCACTTCTAGGCTACAGAGTCAATCTCTCTCTCTCTCTCTCTGCCCCAGTGACTGTTCCACTGTAGATAAATACTTAAACAGTCATTAGATCAGAGAGAGAGAGAATGCCTCTGGGTATGGCTACACTGCAATAAAAAACTCAAGGCATCACGTCCCAGATCTGGGATCAATTGACTAGCGCTGCAGGGCTAAAAATAGCAGTATAGACATTTGGGCTCCGGTTGGAACCCAGACTCTGAGATGCTCCCCTCTTGTGAGGTTTCAGAGCCAAGGCTCCAACCGGAGTCCTTTGTGCCCATGTCAATTGACCCAGGCTCTGAGACTTGGTGCTGCAGATACTTTTTTTTATTGCAGTTTAGATGTATCCTCTGTAGCCTGGTGGGTAGGAAGTCAAGGCACCTAACTCAAGCTTTGTGGATCACAGTGCTGTTCCTGTGACTTTCTAGGTTCCTAAAAGTTAGGCACCAAGATGCTGACTGCTACATTGCCTAAGTCCCTTTGTGGATCTGGGCCCTACTGTCTAGAGCAGGATTCCTGGGTTCTATTTGCAGTTCTATATGCTTGACTCACTGTGAGCTTGGTGAAAGCCAGATTTTCAAAGGTATTTAAGCACGTAAAGATGCAGTGGGATTTTCAGATGTGCCAAGCAACTTAGGCACCAAACTAGTATTAATTTCAACTGGTGTTAGATATTTAATCTGTTTAGGTGCTTTTGAAAATCCCATTTAGGCACCTAATTGGATATTTAAGCACATAAATACCTTTTAATTTATGGGCAGATTTTCAAAGATGCTCTACTTCAGGGGTAGGCAACCTTTCAGAAGTGGTGTGCCGAGTCTTCATTTATTCACTTTAATTTAAGGTTTCGCGTACCGGTAATACATTTTAATGTTTTTTTAGAAGGGGTCTCTCTCTAAGTGTATATTATATAACTAAACTATTGTTGTATGTAAAGTAAACAAGGTTTTCAAAATGTTTAAGAAGCTTAATTTAAAATTAAATTAAAATGCTGATCTTATGCCGCCAGCCTGCTCAGCCCGCTGGGTGGGGGGTTCAGGGCAGAGGGCTGGGTGTTGGGGGGGACTCGAGGTCAGGGCAGAGGGCTGGGGTGTGTGTGGAGGTGCAGGGCACAAGGCTGGGTGTGTGGGGGGGTTCAGGGCAGAGGGCTGGGGTGTGTGTGGAGGTTCAGGGCACCAGGCTGGGTGTGGGGGGGGTTTAGGGCAGAGGCCTGGGTGTGTGTGTGGGGGGGGGGGACTCGAGGTCAGGGCAGAGGGCTGGGGTGTGTGTGGAGGTGCAGGGCACAAGGCTGGGTGTGTGTGGGGGGGTTCAGGGCAGAGGGCTGGGGTGTGTGTGGAGGTGCAGGGCACCAGGCTGGGTGTGTGGGGGGGGGGGGTTAGGGCAGAGGCCTGGGTGTGGGGGGGGGGAGGGACTTGAGGTCAGGGCAGAGGGCTGGGGTGTGTGTGGAGGTGCAGGGCACAAGGCTGGGTGTGTGTGGGGGGGGTTCAGGGCAGAGGGCTGGGGTGTGTGTGGAGGTGCAGGGCAGAAGGCTGGGTGTTGGGGGCAACTCAAGGTCAGGGCAGAGGGCTGGGGGGGGTGTGGAGGTACAGGGCACAAGGCTGGGTGTGTGTGGGGGGGTTCAGGGCAGAGGGCTGGGGTGTGTGTGGAGGTGCAGGGCACCAGGCTGGGTGTGGGGGGGGGTTAGGGCAGAGGCCTGGGTGTGGGGGGGGGAGGGACTTGAGGTCAGGGCAGAGGGCTGGGGTGTGTGTGGAGGTGCAGGGCACAAGGCTGGGTGTTGGGGGCAACTCAAGGTCAGGGCAGAGGGCTGGGGAGGCTGTGGGGGGTGCAAGACAGAGGGATGGGGCTGTGGGGGTGCAGGGCAGAGGGATGGGGTGCTCGGCTCGTGGGGGTGCTCCCAGCCCCCTGCCCTGAGCGGCTCATGGCAGGGGGCTGGGAGGGATATGACCTGTTCCACCCCTAGGCCCGTCCCTACCTCTCTGTCTGCTCTACGGAGCAGCGAGCACGCTGCCGCTCGGCTCTGCTCCTCTGGGGGGAGGAGGAGGAGGGGCCAGAATGCACCACGTGCGAAGAAGCGGGGGAGGGGGAAGCTTGGCTGCCGCAGGATCAAGCTTCTGCCTCCTGCCCCCACAGGGGAGAGTGGTGGGGAAGGGGTCCCGGCCCCCCGCCCCACTCAGCCCACCCCGCCCACCGCTCTCCCCTGCGGGGGCAGGAGGCAGAAGCTTGATCCTGCAGTAGCCAAGCTTCCCCCCTCCCCCGCTTCTTCAGACAATGTGGTGCATTCCGGCCCCTCCTCCTCCTCCTCAGTGGGCAGCAGCGTGCCACTCAGAATTGGCTCGTGTGCCGTGTTTTTGGCACGCGTGCCGTAGGTTGCCGACCCCTGCTCTACTTCAACTCCAACTAACTTTGACAAACTGCCAGTACTCAGCACCTCTGAAATTAAGCCCTAGGCTTTGGCCTGCCCATCTGTAAACTCACATATGGAGGTTGTGAGGCTCAATTAAGGATGGTTTGTAATGTATTAAGCTTTAAGAGCTACTTATGGAAATGCAAATTAGTGTTTCACAGCCTATTGTCTACTGCATCTGTTAGTGGCTGCCATAATGATGAATAGGTTATGAAGGCAATAGGATAGGGTCTCAATGTCAGATTGTAAAAGGGTTTCTATTTTGCTTTTAGGCTGGTTCAACAATCAAAAGAACTTTCTGATCTAGACTTCTAATATTAATAAACATTGATGTAATTCTTCTGCTTGTTACAGCAGCATTAATGCAGGATTGAAACTGGTTATTGAGTTCAAGGCCATGGGAGGATAACAATAAGAAATGCAAGCTGGGAGTCAATTAGTACTCTAACGCACACACTTACCTAATATCTTGGTGTTAAGTGAAGCTTCTACCACAGCAGGCATAGAAGGTAGGGGAAGGAACTGGAGGAATTCAGCAAAATGATGGATTGGCTGAGCTGGAACCACTTCACAACATCAGATGTAACCAACATCACCTTGTCTTTACAAAACAAAGTGGTAAGTTACTAAACAAGTTGAATTAAGTATTAGCAGCAACCTTTCACACAATGCTGGAATATCCTGGAAAGCCAAAATTACAGCTAAACAGACTTCAGACCAAATTAGATGTGCTCCTACTACAGCAGGTCTTATGTAAAATAATGAGGATGTAGCAGATATGTACTCGCTTTTGCAAACAGCAGGTTAAATTCTCTATTGAGGGCTTTGGGAGGGAGGAATCGTGGAGGTGAGATGGTTTGAAATGCTCTGTAGTAACTCCCTTGGCCAGCTACAGAAGTGGCAACAAAAGGTGGCTGTAACATGAGGCCAGAGAACATGGGAAGGATTCTAGAGGAAAACCTGAGGAAAAGAGGTGCTCTCTTCTCTCTTTGTAAGCAGTAATTCACACTCCAAATGGGCCACCACATTCTCAAACTATTTAAAGCACTAGCAAGAAAAATCAGGGAAGAAACTATTCTCTCTGTAGATTAGTGTTTGAAATAAAGAAAAAGAAACATTCAAAAACTTGTAATTCCTGAATTCCTGTGCAGGAAGAAGATTTTTTGTAAAACTCTATCACAAAGTATAATACTATAATTTGATATATTTCTCATTTGGAAATGGATTTCACAAACCACATGTTCTGAACTAGAGCTATTCAGCTATTTTTGATTTGATGTTTTTTTAATTGAAATATATTGATTTGTTGAAATCAATTTTTTTTTTCTTTTTGCAGGAATGTACCAGCTTCAATGAAACGCTCGTCAAGAAAGGTTTTTCACATCCAGGATGTAATTTAACCCCAGAATAGCCAATTGCCCAGTGATTGGGCTAATCACCTGGGATGTGGAAGACCCTAACTCAAATCTCTGCTCTGTGTAATTTAGATCAGGATTTGAACCAGGGTCTCCCACATACCAAATAAGTAGTCCCTTAACCAGTGAGCTATTAGCTAATGGAGGAATGAGGGTTTCTTGTTGCTTTTCACATAAAGCTTCTAAATGTTTCAAGTTCATTCTTATGCAGAACAGGAAAACTATTTACCACCCAGCACTATTCTGGACATCTTTTAGCAACACTGTTCTGTTGGCACCAGCATCAGGACCACTTGCAGTCTTAGCAGCAGTATGTTTCCAATGATGAACAAATGTCAGCAAATTAACTTGTGCAGTCATAGCCTAAGGCTGTCTACACTAGCACTTTTGGCGGTATCACTTATGTTGCTCAGGGGTGTGTGGGGGTCCCTCTGAGCGACATAGGTTACACTGACAGAAGTACCAGTGTGGACAACACTATCTTGGCAGGAGAAGCTCTCTTGCCAACATAGCTACTGCCACTATGGTGGTGGTGGCTTAATTATGTCAATGGGAGAGCTCTCTCCCATATGCACAGAGCAGCTACACGAGCAATTGCACAGCTGTGCCATTGTAAGCTCGCTAGCGTAGATATGGCCTAAGTGTATTCTGCTTGCAAGGTATGTAACTTGTTAGATGGAAGGGAACAAAATTTACATCACTCATTTCAGTCTACTTCCTAAGAATGGTCATACTAGGTCAGAACAGTGGTCCATTTAGCCCAGTAACCTGTCTTCCAACAGTGGTCAGAGCCAGCTGCTTCACAGGCAATGAACGGAACAGGGCTATTTCTCGAGAGATCCACTCCCCATCAGCTAGTCCCAGCTTCTGGCAGTCAGAGGCTTAGGAACACCCAGAGCATGGGGTTACATCCCTGATCATCTTGGCTAATAGCCACTGATGGACCTAATCTCCATGAATTATCTAATTCTTTCTTTAACATACTTTTGACCTTCACAACATCTCATAGCAACAAGCTGCATAGGTTGACTGTATGTTGTGAAGTACATCCTTATGTTTGTTTTAAACCTGCTGCCTATTAATTTCATTGGGTGACCTCTAGTTGTTGTGTTACGTGAAGGGGTAAATAACACTTCCTTATTTACATTCTCCACACGATTCATGATTTTTATAGACCTACATCATATCCCCCCTTACTTATCTCTTCTCTAAACTGAATGGTCCCAGTCTTTTTAATCTCTCCTCTTACAGGAGCTGTTTCATACCCCTAATCTTTTTTGTTGGCTTTCTCTGTACTTTTTCCAATTCCAATGTATCTTCTTTGAGATGGAGTGACCAGAATCGCACACTGTATTTAAGGTGTGGGCGTACCATGGATTTATAGTGTGGTATTGTATTTTCTGTCGTCTTATCTATCCCTCTCTTAGTGGTTCCTAATATTGTTAGCTTTTTTAACTGCTCTCTTTTCCCTTGGAACTCTAGTAGTGACATCATCTTCTTTCAGAATACTCCCTAATTTTATAGCAAAGGAAGGTTTTACAAAAATCACATTTTTGTTTATTAGGCTTATGTCACATAGAAATAAGAGCTCATCACAGAAGTTCACAAACATGTGGAAAACTGGCAACTCACTATGCATAAAGGTGTTTTGTTTTGTTTTTAATGAAGAGGTACCAGGTGAGTTACGGAGGCCACAGTTTCTCCTTGTGTGATATTGGTGACATTGCACTTGGAATAGTGTGTACAATTCTCAACACCCCAATAGAAAAAAGACAGTGACAAAGAGCATAGTATGACCGTCAGGAATGGGGATGCTTTCTACTAGTTAAGTTGGTGTTCTAAGTTACCATCAAGAATATAATGGATTTAGGGGGTGTTTGTCATTAAGTGTTGCAGAAATGTTTAGTACCCCTGGGCTGAATTATGGCTGCAGAACTGTTTGGCAGTGGGGAGGTGGTTGAGAGGCAACTACATTAGGCATTGTAAGAAGGTTTGGCAGCTGAGAGTAAGGGGGAAAATAGAGTTGGGGGCATGTCTTGTGGGGGTGTTTCCTCAACACCCCCATAATCTGTCAGATAATGTTTCAAATATTTTTTTTCCTGTGTGCAATAGAAAACAACCCATATATTTGCATGTAATAACAGCTACTCAATTGTCACTGAAAAATACATATTGGGGAATCTATAATTCTGATTACTCAAATTCCAGCTGTAGTTCTTATTAGAAATACAAAGGCAGCTATTAAAAAGGAAAGGAAAGGAAAAGATGTGCCATTAAGGGAAAAGCAGATTGAAAATTTCAGTGCATAATATATACTTTCTCCAAGATCCTAGAGCAAACTATAAGGGGACGGCTTTCTTCATGACTGAAAATGCAGCTAACTCTGGGGTGGAATAGGGCAACTCACAACTAAATTATCCAACATTTTAGGACATGAAGTGATCAGCACTGTACTCAATTGAAACTGAAGGGGAAATGCAGGGAGGCAGAATGCAGTGACTCAAATTGGAAATTGATCAGGAATACATTGGTGTTACTATCCCCATTCTTCCTAAATGAGCTGAAGGATCTTTACATGGCATAAATATTCCTGAAAACTGGAGAAAGGCACAAAGAAAGCACTTTACTTGAGGAAAATACAGTGAAGTACAGCAAGGCTAAGGACAGGAATTCTCAAGCTCAGGATAAACTTCAGAGCCTCCCACTCCATGTAACCAAGCAGCCTACATCCAGTTGCTGCAGAGTGCAGGAGTGAGGAAGAAATAATGAATGTGACCTGCTGCTCCCATCCACTGCTGGACCTAGACCAGCAGTGTGTACTCATGCTTTGCATTAATCCGCTGGTGCACATCCCAACCCGCTCACACCCCCTTCCATAGCAGCACTTCTAGGACACACTGAAGGACAATACCACAATGAACTGCCAAGTGCTAACACAACTTCCTGCAAACTGGAGTGTTGCCTTGCCCATTTCCCATTTAAGTTCTAAGCCAGGCTTGATCCCACGGGGCGTGAGAGATGCAAAAGGCCAGCACATCTTGTGTCAAAGATGTAGCCAATGTTATTGCAAAGGCTCCTGCACTAAAATCCCCCCTCCACTAGCAGAGGAAGACCCCCAGAACCCGGGGAGGGGCTGTGTCCGCCCCCCACCCCGGAACACGGGGAGACCCTCAAACCGGGGAAGGGGCTTTGCGTCGCCCGCTCCCCCGCACGGGGAGAGCCGCTCCGGGGGACGAGACTCCGAACGGGGAAACCCCGGCCTCACCTCCTCCTGCAGGCCGCTCCCGTTGCGGCGTTGCCCAGGCAGCCAGCCCGGCCTCTCTCCCCGCCCCGGGTGCGGCGGCGCCTCCCCTCCGCTCCCCAGAGCCCGCACTTGGGTTCCGAGCGCGGCCGCTGCCCCAGGCTCTCTAGCCGCGCGGGGCGGGGGCCCGACTGGCTCAGCTGCCGCTACTGCTGCGGGGGAAGGGGGCCCGGACTCCGAGCCTGCCAGTGACAGACGGAGAAAGCGCCGGGGCGGCCTGGCTGGGCGCGGGCCCCGGCTGCCCCAGCTAATAGAGCTCAGCCTACGACTGACCCCAGCTCGCTCCGTGGCGGTAGAAGCCCCCAGGGCCCTGTCCGCATAGGGTTGACAGCACATAAGAACGGCCCTACTGGGTCAGACCAAAGGTCCATCCAGCCCAGTATCCTGTCTGGAGTTGGCTGACAGTGAAAACCCGCCCTTTGTTTGCATGTAGCCTTAGACAAGACATAGCCGAGGGGTGCAGGCAAGGAGGTTCATAGAATACCAGAGTTGGAAGGGACCTCAGGAGGTCATCTAGTCCAACCCCCTGCTCAGTTTTTTTGCCCCAGATCCCTAAATGGCCCCCTCAAGGATTGAGCTCACAATCCTGGGTTTAGTGGGCCAATGCTCAAACCACTGAGCTATCCCTCCCCCCAACAAATTTCCCGGGCCCTGGCCTGCCTCCCGCAGCATGTCACTGGCGTGTTTTGTCCGGAGCTGTGCTTCACGCTGTGTTTGGCTTGCGCTCTTGAGGTCATGTTTGGACTGTGAGATCTTCAAAGTAGGGACCTCGTCTTCACTTATGTTTGGCTAGCATTGGGCACCTTTTAGCACCCTGCGACCCTGATCTTGAAGGAGGCTTCTGGGCATTGCTGTAATACAAAAGAATAATGTACAACAGACAGGTTAGCCACTGTAGATCAGGATACATGGTGTAGCTAATGACTGCATAATTGGAGAGAGACAGTAAAGAGCAAGATGGAGATGGATAGGCAATGCTTTGGAGCAATGGTTCTCAGGCTGTGGTCTGCAGAGCATTTGCTGGCATGTACAGAGAGCTGGCTGCTCACACTATGCTGGCCCTTCTCCTTTCTACTCAGCCTGCCAAATCAAAAAAGCGACACCTGCATTAAATACTTTCCTCATATTATTTTTTTCCGTTTGTGAAATTGCTAAAGATGCTACAGAGATTTTGTGTGATTGTGAATGGGAGGGGAAATAATACACATGACAGAAAATGAGAGTTGGTGGCGTGACAGTGAAAGGAGAACACATAGTTGTGGTCCACTATGAGAAAATGAAAAAATATATATATATTCAGAAAGGTCTGCCCTCTATATCAAGAAAATTTGTACCATGTGCTAATACATCTCTAACCCAAGGATTCACCTGTTATTTATTGTTGTATTTCCATCTGAGGAGTTTAGTGAAGCTAACAGCATAGTAAGATTCCAAAATGAATAAGAAAACAATTTGGAGTAATTTAAGATAGGCTTCCTGTTTTCATGCTCTGGGATATAAATGATCACCAGCTTAGGCCAACCTCTTCACAGTTTCTTCCAGATCACTAATTAACATATCAAATAAAACAAAAACTGATAGAGCCTTACAGTTCACCACTAAACACCGTTCCCCACAATTCAACACTTTCTCATTACCAATTTTATGAAAATAGGTAATGACTTTAGGTTACTGACTTGGTCAGAATTTGAATTGTTTTCCTAGAGATGAAAGATTCTGACATTTCATTTCAATCTCCTGATCCACCCAATCCCTTTTAAATTCATAATTTTGGTGCATGAAAAATATATTACTCTAACAGGTTTATTCCTTTGACATTTATTCAGGGAAAGTATTGTCTTCACATTTGAGTCATTTGGTTTGGAGTCCAGGATACAAATAATGTTTTTTTGTCTTTCTTAAACAGGTCAGTTTATTGTTGTAATGCACCATTTGATGCCTAGGAAGTTCATATTTTGAACAGCATATTCTTTGAACCGATATTTGTTTCTAAAGGATTTGAAGATGCTAATGGATGGCCCAACCCAGTTATGTCAGAGGATATTAAGATTTGCTACCACTAATGTACTGGAGTTGTTTCTATACAGAACTGTAAATAGTGTTGTGTGAGAAGCACTGACAGGCTTTTACTGCAGCTCATCTCTTCTTCATATGTTATGTTTAAATTTAACACAATTGTTGAATGTCTTAGTACAGGCAAATGCTTTCTGATGTCTCCATCCACTAAGACTGCAATATCCCTTTTAACCACAGGGCTGCATAAGAATCCATATTCGATGAGTGTGTGCATTTCCCAGGTGACTGTAATCCAGTTAACCTTGTGGACAGAACTAATTGGGCTCTCATAATGAAATTCATTACCCAGTGGTGGACTGGCCTCACACCATACTCTGATGATGGGTAAAATTTATGTAACTCATTATATACCCAGGTGTTTTCACCCAGAAACGTTAGAACTCAAATATTTGAAATCTGAGAAATAAGTGTTTAGAGTTAAAAATATCAATAATTTTTGTCTTTACCAGCATAGACATTGAAAGTGCTGCCAAGTAGCACCCAGACTCTGTAAATCATTGAACAGAATGCTTAACTTAAAAATATTGCACAGAAAATGATATGGAATGTGTCTCTCTCTGAGGGGTTACTGCAGAGGGCCTGCTGCATTTGAAGAAGTGAGGTTCTTACCCACGAAAGCTTATGCTCCCAATACTTCTGTTAGTCTTAAAGGTGCCACAGGACCCTCTGTTGCTTTTTACAGATTCAGACTAACACGGCTACCCCTCTGATACTTGAAAATGGTGATTTCAATTCCAATTAATCCATATCTTCAATTAGGAAATGGACTGGTCTGCGGCTTAGTGTTGTTTGAGACTGGCAGTTGTCCATGGCGGATCAGAAGTTGTGCACACAGATGAAATATTAATAGCCATCATTACTATACAGGTTTAAGTAGACCGGAATTAAATGGTGCCACAAGATGAAATGGAACAAAAATGTTACAGATCGGTGTTTGTAAGAAACTGAATAATTTTTCTAATGGCTAAATATTGAATTTTATAGAATTATTTAAATCTTGAAACTAAGGGATTATTCATATTCTGGTGGCTATGGAAACATGCAGTTTATGTAATCTTGGCTGGACTACTTGGCTGAAGGACATGCTCCTTGTTAAAATTAAGTGACTTAATTTCATAAGTATTTGGTGCCAGGCAGAAGGGAATAGGGACTCCATGGTAAAAAATATTTAGAACTCCAGTCATGAGCCACTGCACATAAAAAAGAATCATTTTATTACAGTAAAAGTAATGGAGTGACTGGCAGGTGTCTGTTTTTAATTATGCTCTGCCTGGCAGAAAGAAGACACAGTAGGGTTCTACTTCCATTGAGCTACAGAATAGGATGGGGAGGGGCTACAATCTTTTGTGAAAAAGGCAAACTTCCTTTTTAGAAGCAGCCATACTGTCTTGTATTGTGATCTTGTCAGCTTTTATAGGCAAAGTTAGATCAGACTTGGTAAGTATGTGGATGAGAGACTTCCAAGAAAAGCACTGGTCCTGAAGGAAGTGCTATGAGAGATCAAGTAATTAGCATTTTTTGCTCCATGTCAGTAACAAATCTGTTACCTCCATGTGGTGCTAGAGGACATTATGCTGCTGAAAGTGTTGTCTTTAGATGAGACTTAAAACAATAAGATACTTTACCACCTTGATACTAAGGATCCCAAGTCTGTTTTTGCAAAGATTTGGGTATTAGGCTTTGTGACTTGCCCTAGATTCCAAGCTGAGTAATTATATTCTGCTTTCCTAATTTTAATTTGCACTTTCAAGTGGATATATTATTATTTACTTTTTGTCCTAATGTGCTGTGCTGTTAAACAGCTGACACACATGTTCATCCTCACAGTTGGCAACATTTCAATGGGAAAGGCATATGTAGACTGTAAGATGCTTTTGGATCCTTCTCATCTTATGATTACAGTGTAATTAAAATACGAGACACAAAGCAGATCATAATTCAAATAAAACAGTCCTAAAATTGCTTTGAGGAGCTCATTAAAATCCATAGGAAAGTGCAGCCACTTCCTCCCACCAGCACTCCAAAATGATGATAGACTCGCCTTTCTGTGTCAGGAAACACAAACACACTATCAAACAATTTTTTTTCATTTATTACACATTCAAACCTTGATGGGAAACTGTGTGTGTGTGGGGGGGGGGGGGGAACAGCATCTGAAAAAGGAAGTTTAAAACAAATGTTTTTCAGAGAGTGATTTTTATGGTAACGCTTGTGAGTTCAAGAATATGTAATGCAATGTCAGTGATTTTTCAGCATCCCAAACATTTCCAGAGAGTATGATGCCTTGTTCTTTTGGAAATTGCATAGCTAAATTCATGATGTTCATGTTATACATTTTATCAATTTCTCCAGCAAGGTCAATTGAAATCTATATGTCATCTGTTTATCAAGCAGCAACTGGCAACCAAAGTGGGTCAATAACAAAGCACAGTGAGTTCCCTGTTCTAGTATTAAGCTATCTTCAAAATAACTGCCTCTGCCTGCACCTCCATGTCCTTGAGTTCCTTAGGTTTGAGTTTCCTCTACCTTACACCGGTATAATTCCACTAACTTCAAAAGAGTTACTGCTTGTGACAGACTGAACAATATTCTGCAACATCCTGGACAAATCTTGTGGAATTAAGATAAACTTTACTGAATTAAGTTAAACCTTATTGAATTAGGTTTAATACCTTTAGCGTCCATTGTATTAAAAATGCAATTGTGTATGTGTTGTTGTGGATTGTATGTAACTCCTCTAGAAGGAGGGGGATGCTAATATAATTGCTCTGGTTATCAGACCCTTTGAAGCCAGCCCCTGGAGAGGTTCACATATGCTAGTTTAAACTGGATTCTCCAGGGACAACCAGACAAAGAAAGGATTTTTGGATAAATAGCCTGGTTTTATACAGGCTCAGGTCCTTCTTCCTGATCCAGCACAGAGGGCCCCAATCCTTAGGGAAATGTTAGAAGGACTGGCCCTACTGAGGCCATATAAGACGGTATGCTTGTTCTGAGCTGAAGTTGTGAGATACTTGAAACCACAAGGAAACCCTTTTGGGTGGGGTTTGGAAGGACTGCTCCTGCCAGAGCCCATGTTAGGGTTGGGGTGATCTCTGGTCGGCTTATTTGCACGCATGTAGGTTATTTTATTGTTTTTAACATGTTTTCTCTTAAGATAAAATAGGCATGCTTAGAAAGAAGTATGTGGTTAACCACCTCAGAATAGAAAACAAGCAGGCCTGCTCAGGCAAACTGTCGTTTGCTGGGGATAACACAGTGAAGGCAGGGAACTGTACAACCTGGAAATACCCTGGTCAGAAGGGAGAGAGATGTCGGTCTCAACCCAAGAGAGGAAATAGCCATGGAATCCGGAAGCCTGAGAGTGGATGCCCTTCCAGGACCACTGAGGGGAAATACAGGTGCAATTGCCCGGAAATGTGACACTCCTCATTTATACCAGTGGGAGAACAAAATCCGCCCTCTATCTTTACCTTATTGTCTGTCTTCCCATTTTCATCATTTTTAGATTTCTTCCCAAATACACAGTGCTTTATTTAGCATGTGGATTTTTAACCATTTGCCCTCACGTGTACCTGTTTGCAAGAGTAATGTGCATTTTTTCCCAGTGCAAAATAGTTAGTTTGCAAATATCGCAGGTGCTTTTTTGGATATTCTTTGCATATCCAGGTACTTTAATATAGTGCATCTGTAATTATGTTTCTTTAGGCGGGTTGTGTATATCCTTGAAATTAGTCAGAGTCTGAAAGAGAAGTGAATCCAGAACATATATAGTAAATGCTTGAGTTTTCTTCCTTTATTATTGTTTTCACTTGGGATTTTTCCATGGACTTTTCTGAAGCACTCCCAGCCTGCTGCTAAAGGGAGAGCTTTTCAAGGGAAAGTAGAGCTCAACACAGGCTTCGCTCAGATCAGTACTGGAAGCAGCTAAGCAGCTTTCCTCAATAATAGGTTGGCTCCCTTTGGAATCTGTCAGACTCTGTTTCAAAATGATGAGCCATTTTGACACTTCAGTAAATACCTTCTATTAGAAATTGAAGCCTTTCCACAGAAACACAGTGTTTAACTTATCGCTCTACCATTTAAACACAATATTTAACTGGTTTCTTAACTAGGTTTTTATATCATGCTTATCACTGTGTTATCTGAGAATCTTACAGATTCTAAAAGAATTAGCAAGGATCTCTGTTTCTCCCCTGCCATCCCTCTGTTGATTGGTTACTATCATTATTAGAGAAATCTAAGCTGAAGAAGTGACTTTGTATGTTATTTCAAAGACATTGAGATTCATGGTCTTTCTAATATTTTGTTTAAATGAAGAACACAATCACAGACCAGTTTCTGAGAAGTCTTCTGTGAGCATGAGTCTCACCCTTGTGGTTCAGCATTTGATTGTTCCAGAGCAAGGGTTCGCAGACTTGGTTTGCGGCTTGTTCAGGGTAAGTCCCTGGTGGGCTGCGAGACGCTTTGTTTACCTGAGCGTCCACAGGTATGGCTGCTCGCAGCTCCCAGTGGCCGTGGTTCACCATTCCCAGCCAATGGGAGTTGCGGGAAGCGGTGGCCCAGCCTGCACCACTTCCTGCAGCTCCCATTGGCTGGGAACAGCGAACCACGGCCACTTGGAGCTACGAGTGGCTCTACCTGTGGACACTCTGGTAAACAAAGTGTCTCGCGGCCCACCAGGGGCTTACCTTGAACAAGCCGCAAACCAAGTTTGAGAACCCCTGTTCCAGGGGAACAGACTAGCTATTACAGGTGGTCATACTTGTGGAGGAAGAGGCAAATTTTAGGTAGCTTGGGCTTATCCCATCAGGGCTTTGAAAAGTGGCACCAGAACCTTGAATTTGGCATCTGGTCACAAGCAGATGGACATTTTCTTTAGTTAGAGCAGGGGTGGGCACACTACGGCCCGGGGGCCGCATCTGGCCCTTCAGACATTTTAATCAGGCCCTTGAGCTCCCACTGGGATGTGGGGGGGTCCAGGGCTTGCCACACTCCGGCGCTCCAGCCAGAGAGCAGGGTTGGGGGCTTGCCCTGCTTCACGCGTGCCGTGGCTCCACATAGCTCCTGGAAGCAGCGGCGTGTCCCGCCTCCGGCTCCTATGTGAAGGGGCAGCCAGGGGGCTCCGCTCCGCACGCTGCCACCGCCCCAAGCACCGCCCTCACAGCTGCCATTGGCTGGGAACTGCGGCCAATGGGAGCTGCAGGGGCGGTGCCTGTGGACAGGGCAGCATACAGAGCTGCCTGGCTGTGCCTCCACGTAGGAGCCCGAGGGGGGACATGCCGCTGCTTCCGGGAGCTGCTTGAGGTAAGCGCCACCCAGAGCCTGCACACCTAACCCTGTCCCGTGCACCAACCCCCTACCCCAGCCCTGATCCCCCTCCTGCCCTCCGAACCTCTCAGTCCCAGCCCGGAGCACCCTCCTGCACCCCCAGCTCCTCATTCCCAGCCCCACCCCAGAGCCCGCACCCCCAGCTGGAGCCCTCACCCCCTCCTGCACCCCAACCCCCAATTTCATGAGCATTCATGGCCCTCCATACAATTTCCATACCCATATGTGGCCCTCAGGTCAAAAAAGTTTGCCCACCCCCGAGTTAAGAGTGTGTGTATATATATGTCAGTACATATACACACCCTATAGGGGGCATGTCAGGGAACAGGCAATAAACGCCTGTTATATTTGTATTTTGGGGTGATAGACTAAGGCAAACATCCCAGACATTTGATATTCTGACATTCTGTCTGTATGTCTGTCTAGCTCTTTACTCATTACTATATTATCTGTTCACTTATCCTTCTCTCTTGTGATGTGGATGGCAGTTCACTAGAAACTGAGCTGGTGCTACCAGCTCCTTTTTGATAGCTAGCTGTGGCCGTCAGAGATCAATAAGATGCCTCCAGCTCCTCTTTTGTGCACACACTAATGGCTCTTAACTGAATGGTATTGCAACCACCAAGCAGGTTTGTCATTCCCTCAGATGCATTTTAATTGATTGTAGGAAAACATGAGATAGTTGGGGGAAAAATTAACTTTAAGTGAGTTCCCATTAGCACCAGGAATTTCAAATTCATGTAGCTTGATTATGGAATATATGTTAACTTAATTTATTAAAATATCTAATTTCTTAGAGGGTAGGCAGAGTTCATATGATGCATACTGTTATGTATTGTTCTGAGCAGATTGTACATAAAAAAGCAACCAGTATATAGATATTGGGCCAAATACTGCATTGATTCATCACAGAATCTCAAAGCATATTTGAAACATTAATTAAATTATCACAAAACATATAAGTTAGACACTGTACAGAGAGGGAAACTGAAGCACAGAGGTTAAATTATTTGCGCAAGTTCACACAGAAATAGAATCCAGGGGTCCTGACTCCTCGTCCCTTGCTATGACAAGGCACAGATCCTTCATACTTTCATAACATTCCTAATCTGATCATGAAAATACATTCCCATTTCTGATTTTCTTATTCCTTTCACATTGGATACATTATCATGCAGGGTGAATCACCATACCATAGAGTTCTTGAGTACATAGCAGGATAAGCCCTTAAATATATATCTTATGCTATTTCTCACAGTGTAATATGATGGATATTTCTGAAGAATAATTGCATGTCTTTCACTTTACTGGGTCTCAGAACCACCTACAGGAGGGCGGAGATAGGTGTCAGGAAAGGAGATAGATGGCAGAAAGCTAATACTCAGTTGGCAGACAGGTTAAATGATGAAGTGCACTGGGGGTTGCCAATGTTTGTGCATGAAAGGGAATTTTCAGCATACCTAAAGAGCAGCTCACAAATCCTGTCAAATGCAGTTCATGTCTTGTTATGTCAACTAGAGAGATGCATCATCTTTCTCAGTTTTTTCTTAAGCATTATAGTCTTCGCTACATGACATCATACTGATCTCTATGCAACAGGTTTCAGTGATACCACTATACAATATCAAAAGGGGCGCGTGGGGGAGATAGTATCCTAGACTTAAAATTCAGTTGTCTGAACTTGGGGCACCATGTACATTTGGACTGGAGTGGGAAAGCAGGGACCAACTTCGTGAATTACCAGAGCTGTCTTATTGCCCTGGACTCCATGTGAGCTTGGACCAAACCCCTCCAGTTCTGTACAATTCCTAACTTTGGGAAAGTTTGCTTCCAGCTCCTCTGTTGTTGCAGTGTGTGCATGGGCTTATGAGATGTGGTAATGGGGTATGGAACCTTTCCCCTTTGGGTTGCCAGTTCATATGCATGTCAAAGCTGTAGTAACCTATAGCCACTACCATGTAATACTGGTTCACTTGTAGAGGTGGAATGAATTGGTGGTCTGCAGCCAGTCCCTTCCATAAGTGATTAGTCTAAGCTATGCAGTTGGAAGACATTTTGTGTCAGCCACAGTGCCTGAGTCCAGCAATTTCAGTGAAGAATCTCCTTTATATTCATTACAACCAAGTCCTGTCCCTTCCTTACTATGAGGCATACTACCAGGTTTGCATCACAGAAACCACCACTAACTGGCCCTCCTGTGGGCAGTTTCTGCAGAGAGGCCAAGGACTAAATGAGCCATGGAGACTGAACTTCCCTTTCATCCCTAGAGGGTCATGAATCATATTAGGACTGAAGCATATTGGATGGCAGGAAGCAAAGCTTGCACAGCCGGTCCCTAATCTGGTGATAGATGCAAGATTTCCAGGCTCTGTCCTAGGCTGCCAACTTTTCCCCACACTAAATTTATTTTCTTTTCTTTTTTGTAAATGATAATCTTTTATGGTAAATACGAACTTTTTTTCTAATTTGGATGCAACTTGAAATAACAGCGAACTCCATTTATTTCCAGTGTCTGGAGACTGGCCCCCTATAATTTATTTAGTGCCATTTCCATTTAAGTTGTCCTGTGTTCGTCAGGGATTTCCATGTGACTGGCTGACTGTGGCAGCTGTTTACAGGAGCACAGCTGCCATCTCTGGGAATTCTGATCTTCACAGCCATCAGTAAGGCACAGACCCTGACATTTAGTGCTAGGCTATGCAAGCACTTCATATCTGTTACCACTTCTTTTTCCAGGCATTTTTACACTGTTACAACAATGCAACCTAAGTGTCACTCCTGCACACTAAGATGTGTATTTTTAATTGCAAAGTAGAAAAAAAGATAGTGTCAAAAAACAAAAATCCAAAAAAATCACTGCATAAAGTGCTGCTTCTGGACAGCAGTCCCAATGGCTTCAGATGCCTATTTATTATTTAATTTGCATAGTCCTAATATGCTTAATGCAGATTTTTAAAATTTCCTTACATATTGAGGCATCACTACTGCACCATCTTACAGTCCCTGTCAGAAAAAAAGGCCATTTTGTGGGCTGAGTGAACTGCAAGTTTATTTAGTCTATACACCAGCTCATGACAGACAGATCTGACCTTTCCCCATTTATATTCAGTTATATCATGTATAATGTGGGGTTCTTGAAATGTGTGGATGGTGACGTATGAGCTCCTAAATTGTTAGAAGTGGAAGGTCTTGCTGTATGTCCTTAGAATAGTAATTTCCCCCTCATCTGCAATTAGGCCTCAGATTTCACCTATGATTTCAGGGGTCTGGTTGAATTATTAGCAAATAGTTTGTTCAATGATTGACAGGGAAGAAATAGTGAATAATTTGGTTGCTTGGCAGTTTAAAAAATTAATCCTCACAGACAATGAATTTGACTATTTGAGCAGCTCTAGTCATCATTTGGGCATTCTTATTATAACAGTTCCTCTGATAGGTACCTTGACTAGCAACTGCTTTTAGGTGGGCTTCAAGGAGTCCCTGGTTTCTTCATCTAATTCTTCTTCAGTGTCCTCAAAGGCTCCACAATGAGATGATCAGGTGAGGAGGGCTGGGCTGAGCATTGGGTTATCTGGGAGAAGTGAAAAGCAGTGATCACACTGTGTGCTGATGTTACAGGGAGTTTGGCACTAAATGTGGGAAACACAACTCATATCCATGCGCACAATGACCAACAGACTTGCTGTGTTAGAACTTATTTAAGACAACGTGTGATAAAGCACTAGCATTACCAGTGGCCATAAATTGTTTAGACTTTCAAGTATTCAAGTGTAATTCGATATGTAGTCTACGTGTGGTGCCAATGCCACTACTCATTAAATTATAAATCATGCAGTATAGCAAGGGTGACCAAACCGTGGCTCATGAACCACGTGTGGCTCTTTTAGAGTTAAAATGTGACTCTTGGAGTCCCGCACGCCCCCCCCCCCCCCCCGCCCATTCTTCACCTACCAGACTTCGGCGGGGGAGAGGAGAGCTTGTGACCTCGGCCTTGCAGCAGAATGCTGGGGAAGGGGCTTCTGCCCAGCAGGGAGGGGGGGTCGTGGGGTTTCAGCCCCGCAGGGCATGCCTGCCAGGGCTCGGGGCTTCAGCAGGAGTGGGGCTAAAGCCCCACACTCCGGCAGGTGCCTTCCGTGGGGCTGAAGCCCTGAGCCCTGGCAGCTGTGCCTTGGCTCTCAAACTTCTGGAGATTGTCGTGTGTGGCTTGGAGGGTCAGTAAGTTTGGCCACCCTTCCAATATAGTGTCATGTGCATCTGCTATACTTTGAGAAAGTAGGCAAAATGCAGAGGAAACGAGCAAGAGTATTGCTCTTGGGTATAATACAGTGCTAAGTATCAAACCATGGGAAGATGCATGTGTCCCATCCCCCTCTCAAACTTTGCAAGTGTAGAAGACTGAATATCTGTAGATAGCATGTCCACAATTTAAAAAGCACCTGACTTTTCTGAGCACTTTATTGTGCAGGATCAACTATCAGAGCAGTCAACTCCTTATATAGTAACACAGGTTTTGGATGAATATTCATGCTGGTGCTTGTGGATTTGAGAACTTCTTTTGATGCTGTGCTGACCAGGCAATCCTATTATAACATCTATATCTTTATGCTGAAGCTTTCACCTTCTTCACATCTTACCTGGATAGTAGACAGCATCAAGTTTCTTTTAATGAAGGCACTTTATTCAAACCCCTGCTCCTAGTTGCAGATAGAGTTCTCCATGGCTAAGGAAGTGGTATGATATTCTTGCCCAGGCTAGCACTGAATATCAGAGTATGACATGACAAAAATGGCTGTGAAGGTCAGAATTGTAATAGATAGCAGTTGAGCTCCTGTAAACAGCTGTCACCACTAGCCAATCAGCATGGAAATCCCTGACAAACACAGCACAACTTAAATGGAGATGGCACTGCATAAATAGAAGTAATAATAGCTACACAAGACAAATAATTCTTTTTGTTGGTCTTTCCTAAATAGGTCAGTTTATCATGTCCCACTTGGTGCCTAGGAAGTTCATATTTTTAACAGCATAATTCTTTGAACTGATATTTGTTTTTAAAGGATTTGAATGTGCTAATGGATGGCCCAACCCAGTTGTGTCAGAGAATATTAAGATTTACTAACACTAATGTCTTGGTGTTCTTTGCTGCACAGAACTATAAATAGTGCTGTGTGAGAAGCACTGATAGGCTTTTATTGTAGCCCATCTCTTCATATGTTATGGTAAATTTTAAACACAATTGTTGAATGTGCTTTCTGATTTCTCCTTCCATTAAGACTGCAATATCCTTTAACCATAGGGCTGCATAAGCATCCGTACTTGATCGATGTGTGCATTTCTCAGTTAACATTGTAGACAGAATTAATTGGGCTCTCTTAATGAGATGTATTACCCAGTGGTGGAATTGCACTTAATTCTTCAAGTACAGTGGACATCAGTTTCCAGGGCTGTCAGTCCAGCTCCTTTTACCATCACTAAATTTACTCTGTGTGTGTGTGTGTGTGTATTTAAAATAATTATGATTCTAAAACTGTTGCATGTTTTTTAAATCTCACCATAAGACATCATTGATTTGTTTAGCTTTTCAAATGAACACTCCTCCCTTGCTGTAAAGGGCCTTGGGATGACTTTTTGCTTGTAAAAAGTTCAATAAAAATGTAAAGTTGTTTGTGACCCAGCTTCACTCTGATAGTCAGAGATGAAAAGCTGGTGGTGGCCACAATCTCTATCTCCTCCTGTTATGGCTTTGCCATCACTATGATGAATTTCCAGAGCATAGGTTCTGGCTGTGATCAGTATCACTGGCCAGCGTCACTTGCAGGTTTCACAAAGGTTCAGTAATCTCTGGTCAGTGATGTAGACTGAAGAATCCATACTGCAGAAATTTAATTCTGCTAACGTTGTCCCTGCAATTGGGTCTTGTAGTGCAAATGACACTGAGTCAAAATTCCACAGATTTTTTTAAATAGCTTGTAACCACATTAGTATAGACCCTATAACTTCATAGTGATTACAGGCTGTATTGATTGTACCTCATAATTATGCAGGAATTTACCAAATAACCTCAAGAACAGTTACAGTGTTCATTGCAGTGTTTTAGAACATTGCAATGTTATAGAATTACAACAATCTAGTGTCGAAGTAAATATCCAATCCCCACTCATTGCATTTCATTTTGTTACGATGCAGTTACAAAGAGAGTTTGTGCTATTTTTATGATTGATAGAAAATAAAGCAACATCAGGTTTTTATTCAGAAATTTCGTATTTCTCAGGAAATATCTGCTGATGGTACTATGCAGTTGCTGTATGAGCAAGTATACCTAGCTCTTGTTTTTTAACCGAGATAATACTTAGCATGCTACCAGAGGCCTGGTGTCCTGCAGATACACAGTGCAAGGGAGCATGCCAGGCTTGAGTGAAAGGATGAAGGTATTATTCAGTCAATGGAATGACAAAAAGGTTTAAGGAGCTATTGACTGTACTGCAGCATCCTGTCACCAAACTCAGCCTGTGGTGCCAAGGGATGATGAGACTTTAAAAAATGTTTGAATCAGGGAATGATGTATCTAGCTCCTAATCCTGCATGGTCAGTACATCCAAAATTCCTGCTGCATGGGAGTTTTGGGTGTATAAGGAATGCAGGATGATCCCTTTAATGAGCAGCGTTATGGATTCTCTTTAATAAAAGAGAATTTTAGCTTTCTTAAATATCTTTTACAGGGTATCCAGAAATGGGTTGCACAAAAGACTATAAGTAGCAGAGTCTAGGGACTCAATTTTGCCTGCAGATATGCTGATGTAAATGGAAGGGGGCACCTGTGTCTCTGTGGGCAGAATGGTGGCCTGCATGTACAAATAGAGCAGCCATCCCATCACAAGCTCAACAATATCCAGAGATGGAATTCAGTTGCTGGAATGAAGGGATGCCCCCTTTCATTGAATCTCACCTCCCGTCATGACAGGCATCGTGGCTCTCTCTTAAACAACCTGGCATAATCCTAACACTTGATCTCACCCAATAGCTTTCACTAAGAGAACATAAATGTGTTGGGCAGGAAACTGGGGTTATCCCCTTTGTCTTTTGGAAAAGTAACTTGGTATCTTTCCCTTCCACCTGGATCACAGGAGTGCAGAACACTGCCTGAGCACCAACAGCAGCTTGTGGTAGCCTAAAATTTTTTGCCTGCAGCTGCCCTCTCCTATTGACAAGGCAAAGAGTAAAACAAAGCAGATCAACTAAAGGTGCTTATTGCCAGTGATGCCTGTTAACTGAGGATACAAGTTCAAATGAATAGGCATGTTGCATATTTTTACTTTTGATGTTAAAAAAATGCTAATTCCTATACAAATAAGGTGTCGCGTTCAGGGTCTTGGCAAGTTGCTAATGTGGTTTTGGCATGGCAAAGTTTGGGCATCTATCAACTCAGTAGAGAATCACCAAAGGTGCGCAAGACAGACCTTGCTTTAACACTTCATCAGAAGGGTGCCACTTCTCCCCAGGCTTTTCCCCCGCACTCTTTTACTGCCATTCAGTGTCTATATTTTATTGCTCTTTTGCACATTAGCAAGTGGTCTGTATCTTCACTCTTTGCAGTTGAGTCCCAAGCTCAGGGCCAGCTCCAGGCACCAGCCCAGCAAGCAGGTGCTTGGGGCAGCCAAGGGGAAGGGGCGGCACGTCGGGCTGTTCCGCAGCAATTCGGAGGCGGGTCCCTCTCGGAGGGAAGCACCTGCTACTGAATTACCGCCGAAGAAGAAAGCGGCGCGATGGAGCTGCCGCTGGAGTGCCGCCGATTGCAATTGCGATCGCGGCTTTTTTTTTTTTTTCCCCCCCCGCCACTTGGGGCGGCAAAAACCCTGGAGCCGGTCCTGCCCAAGCTGCCAGTAAATTGTGAGGAGATGGAGCTCACAAATGTAACAGCTGTCCAGCTGTGTGTAGGTTTTGCAGGGCACTGAGATCAAGCCCCTCTGTGACACCTGCTTAATCCCAACAGGAGGCAGCAGCTATTTAAAAAGAATCCCATTTAAAAAGAATACTGTCTTTTGACTGTTAGAATAGAAATTATAACACCAAAACACATCAGTGACCTAGGAGACCTGTAGCATGTGATGTTTTCAATCAAAGTCATAGCAGTGTCCTGCTGCCAGTATTTTAACAAGGGACTCCTACAACCATTTCCCCCTTTGGCCTAAGATAAACTGTGTCTAGTAGGAGAGTGTGTGCTCCACAGGGGAGGCTGAAGGGACTAGGAAATCTAGTAGTATTCAGTGTTCCCCTTTTAATAAAATATTCTTTCTCACTACCACAGCCAAGCACAGAGGCAACACCACTGGGCAAATAGTTACATTAGGCTGCATTTTATTCCTGAACAATGTGCCAAGAATCTTGTTAGTATAGCAAAATGCTCAATCTCAGAGGTGCTAGAACAATTTTTATAGTGGGGGTGCTGAGAGCCATTGAACCAAACTGTAAACCCTATATATAATGGAAACCACTTCAAGCCAGGGGGTGCTGCAGCACCCCCCGCATCTTTAGTTCCAGCACCTATGCTCAATGTGTACGATTTGAAATGGGACAAGGGGTGGGGACTTTTTTAGGGCAGTCTGGGGATATCCTTCTCCAAGAAGGTTTTGGTGCAGTCCAAACCACTCCCAATGCAACATGTTTGCTCTTCTGAAGATCTTTGAATCCCAGGATAGGGTTTTTAATGAGTTCTCTGGCAGAGTTGCTTTAGTCGGTATGCAGAGAAGGGGTGACTCCATCATGGAGCAGGTAAATCATCCCTGCTTTCCCTTCAGTTTGGTGATAGAAATTCGAACAAGAGAGCCCCCTCTTTTCTGAGTCAGAGAAAAGAAGCACAAACTCCTATTCAGAAAAGCACCAGTGAAGGGGTCATTCTGCTCTCATTGTACTCAGTGGCAATATGCCAATTAACAGAGACAAGATTGGAAGCAGCAAACCAAATACTCTGCAAGCAAGGTCCCCTTATCCTCCCATGACTCCGTTCACAGCACAGACTCACTGCTCTGAGGAGGGTTATTGTCTTTTTGTCTTAATTAAAACAGAATTAATTTTTGCTTTTTGGAGGGTGATTACTTGGAGCTTATTTGGATGTTTCCAAACAAAGGTACTTTTAAGTTGTAGGAGCATAAAAGAGATAAAAGTGCAGTACTGTAGTTGTTAGCTCATAGAGGCAATTTAAGGGTTAAGTAAGTAAATTGTATTATCCTTGTTACCCCTTTTGACCTCAGTGATTAGCTCATATTCAGGGTCTGGTGGGTTGTTTCTATTAGGAGGAGAAATTGGTGATGGAGTCAGATATTTCCTTGGTACAATTCTGTTTATTTACAAAGAATGAACACAAAGTCCTGTTTCCACAAATACAGTAAAAAAATCAAACAACCCAAGGTAGTTCCTTTGCTCACAGTTCCAAGCCTCTTTCCATCCAACACTGCCCCAAAAAGCTCTCCCTCTTGGCTTTCTCTCATGGCCACATCACCAGTGCTTCTCTTGCTGACTGCTTCTGCTCCCAGACACACAAACCTCCACGAGCACTTGCATTCAGCCCTGAGGGAAACCCCCTGCAAACACATAACTCAGCTTCTGACCAGCCTTGTGTGTTGTCTGTGCTTTGGGCAGAGGCTGCTGCTATTTCAAGTATTTTATTCTAAAAGAGCTTAACTGCTTCTTACATTTCTCCAGAATGAAAGGTGACTGTTATGCCCACCAGCTTCAGTGAAGTTCCATTCAACTTCCAGCATAGCAGCCCCACTTTACAGAGGCATAAACGGAGGCAGTGAGCTTAAGGATGCGATCCATGAAGGCACTTACGCGCTAAGGCATGACTGCGATCCACAAAACTCCCACTTAGCTGCTGTCTAACCCTGTAGGTGCCTAAACTCACTTGGCCCCTGAGCTTCTGCCTCTGGGCATGCAGACCACTGTCTCACTCTAGATACCCAGGTGCCTCTCTCCTGCCTAAGCCCCAGAGTGATTCACAAATGTGGGAAGACAGGTGGCCAAATGCCTAAGTGTGTGCAGGGCCCGATCCAGAAGGCATGCTCAGAGGCTATCTGCTGGATCAGACCCTTCAGCCGAGTTCACACAAAATAGCCCGGTGAGTGCCCTAGCCACTAGGCTATGATATATTCTGATGTCCCTCAAGCTCGCCTATTGAAGTTGTTCCACTTTTAATTAAATAATTGAATAATTAAATATTAATTGGGCCAGATAAAGAGTTAGAATGACACTATAGCCTAGTGGTTAGAGCACTCACCTGAGAGGATTTGAACAGGGATCTGCTACCTTTCTCCTTGTCAGGCAGAGGTGGGGGAATTGAACCACAGCTCTTCTATATCCTGAGTGAGCACCCTATCCACTATGCTAAAGAAAGGCAGTTTTCTCCTTTCCCATCCCCCTGGCTGTTTTGTGTGCACCCATCTGGTAGGTGGCCTCTGAACATGCCTACTGGACTGGGCCCTGCACATGACTTAGGCAGCTCAACACTTAACTCCCCCGGTCTGTGACTCTCAACCAGAGACAGGTGCCTCCCTAAAGCCCAGACTTTCTCTGTGAGAGGACAGGGTTTAGCATGCATCCCTCTTGTCAGCACCTTCCATTGACTAGCATGATGGTTTGTGGATCTCATTCCTAGGTGCCTATCTCTCCCCATTCATTGTATAGGAGCTTAGGTGCTTAACTTGGGTTTGTGAATCGCAGTGTTGTCCCTGTGATTTTCTATGTGCCTAGAAGTTAGGCGCTGTGATGCTCAGTATCACAATGCCTAAGTGACTTGCCAAAAAGTCCTAGGGGGAGTCATTAGCTGTGCTGGTTTTAGAAGTCTGGACTTCCTGGCTCCTCATCCTGTGTTCTGACCACAGGACGTACCTCTCCAGCAAACATTTCTTTCTTCTGTATCTGAGGAACCACAGCTTCAAGGGTGTTTGAAATCCAAAACTGGATTCAGATCTAACTTTGCAAACAGTTCCTATCTTCATAAAGCGCTGAAGTAAAATCCCAGATCTGGATACCTCCAAAATGTTTGCTATCCAAAATCCATATTGGAATTTTATTGCATGAATCCACGTTTACTTAATATATACAATACATTATACTTATGCTCAGCTGCATATATTCCATCCAGTGTCAGAGAACTTGTGTACTCTCAGTTTGGGCGAGACAAGAGGCTTTGGACTATGCTTCATAATCTTTTAAACTAATATAAGGGCACCTACAGTAGAGGCGAGATTGAGCGGTGTGGGTGTTTGTATACACTACTGAAAAATAAAGATGTTAAATTCAGTCCTTCAGAAAGTAGGCTGCAGCCCCTCTTTAATTATCTTACAGTTTAAGCCTTCCTTTTCCTTAGGATACTGTAGAATAAGAAATGGCAGACTTAATGAGAGTAATTATCAGAAACCATATAACAAAGCATGAGGCTGACCTATTGACCTAGTCCCTGTACTTACTGTAACTTCAACAAGTAATCAAAAGGAAGAAAAGCAATCAGGATGGAGGTTAAATGCCCAGCCACCAACCTCAATGTGAAAAGAAATATAGGCCATTTTGGCTGTTTTGGTTCTTCAAAGGTGAACTGCAAAACACACACAAAAATGTGTTTGTGCTTCTTGATCATGTATAAAAGTGAATTTGTAAAGTCCAGGAGGATTTTAAAAAATTGCTTTTTTTAAAAAAAATTAGGAATGACCCCTGTCTTTTAGGAGGACTTAGGTAAGATCTATGGAAGACTTGGATGATGCCATCACAGGAGACTGAAACTTGATCTACAACTCTAGGCTCCATTATGGGAATGGAGTTGATGTAGGAGCTGTCTACACTTAAAATGCTAATGTGCAGGGCCGGCTCCAGGCACCAGCCGAGCAAGCTCGTGCTTGGGGCGGCAGATTCTAAGGGGTGGCATTCCCTCGAATCCTTTTTTTTTTTTTTGCTCTGCCGCTCCGGCTGCCCCCGTGCTTGGGGCGGCAAAAAAGCCAGAGCCGGCCCTGCTACTGTGGCACAGCTACGCCACTGCAGCACTTCAGTGTAGACACTGCTTATGCTGATGGGAGGGATTCTCCCGTCGGCGTAGATAATCCATCTCCCCAAGATGCGGTCTCCACAGGGTCTTAGGTCAGCTTCATTACACCACTGAAGGGTATGGATTTTTCACACCCCTGACTAATGTAGTTAAACCTACCTAATTTTCTAGTGTAGACCAGGCCTTTAGGGTAAGTCTTCACTGCAGTTATCCCAGGCTCTTACGTGGCTATTGTCCCTAATTCCCCTTCTACCCATACCAAAACCTGTCACCTGAGTTAAGTGGTGCTTCCAGCTCAAGCTAGCTGGCCTGCTGCGGGGGTTGGGTTAGAGCCTGGACTCCACTTTCATTTGGGTTGGTAACCCACTCACTTTGCAGTGAGAACGCAGGCTAGTCAGTCTTCCAATGCCTTTCCACAATTCCCTCCAGCCCAGGATGCCCAGTAGAGCAAACAAGTTCTCCCACAATTCAAAAGACTCCTATAACTCAGCTTAGTGCAACACAGAGACTCCAGAAGTCCTAGCAACACACACAAGGGAGTTTAGCACCTGTGAGAACACAGTTACTTAGGCAGGGCATTGGAATGTGCCTACTGACATCTAGGCTAGGCTAATGCAGGTGCTCAGAATCTGGTGCCAGTCACCAGGTGCCAATGCTGCAGGATGACATACTCACACATTTTTACACTGTAGGAGCAAAGGGAGAGTTTTGTTGAACATTAATGGAACAATGAGGTTCTGATATCTATACATCTTAAAAAATTGCCATACTGAAACAAAACAGTAATCTGGTATTCTTGGACAGTGACCCGTGCAAACTGTTTCAGAGAAGCAGTATCTGACCCACCTCCAGAATAAACCACATTGGGCAGTAACTATTCACTGAAGAGAAGAGGAAGCTGGAACTGACACAAGCTGGAGATCAGTCTGTGCCCTCAAGCCTGGGCAACAATACCCCACATAAATTGATCCTAGTTAATAAAGGTCATTATAGTGCTCTTCCAAAGGGGCTTTTGCTTTGTTAAAGGAATGAAAACATAAACATATATTACAACATTGTCAAGGGCATGAACTGAATCTTCTTTCTATTTATCCAAGTGTGGTTTATAACACGAGCCATGGCTTGGGATTCTCTGCTTACCATCTGAAAATGCTCAGCAAGGTCATCTTCAAAACTTGACTTCTCCCTCTGATTCATTAAAAACAAAAACACCGACTCTCTCAAATGCCTGATCTTGATTATGTGGTGGCCATGTGTAGGAATAATGTGCTGCAGAGGACAGTTACTCATTAGTCACCCCTTAGGAATTTTTTTTTTTTTTTACTGCTTCATAACATGGGGGCCCATATTGTATTAGTTGACTCTTGTCACAAAAGAGGAGTTTAGTCTCATCATGATAAACCTGAAGCAAGGCTTTCTTTTTTGAATAATGCATTGGATCTAAACTAGTATTGCAGCATATAGTGGGGAGGGGGAGGAAATCCCCATCCAATTTCTCTTTGATTGCCAAATTCAGCGGGGGTGGTCACCCGCTCCTGCCTGGCTGGACTTAAAACAGCCCTGGAGAGGGCGGGGGCAGGGGGAAGTAAGCTCAGCTGTGGCTACGCCCCAATCAGTGCTCAGCTGGCCCTTATAAGAGGGAAGTGGGCCAGGAGACAGACACACTCTCTCTAGCCTTTGAGAGGGAGGGGCCTGGCTGCTGGGAGTGTACCTGAGGTGGAGCAGGGCTAGGGGAAGGCTAGAGGAGCTCTGGCCTGGAAATCCCCCAGGCTGCAGGCCTAGAGTGAGGCCGAATAGGTATTGGGGTTGCAGGGGGCAGCCCAAGGGTAGGCAGAGGCAGCAGGTCCAAACCCCCCTTGCCTGTGATGAGTGGCTTATATACTGCAGTCTGCCCCAGTGAGCGGGGGCTAGATGGGGACTGGGCAGTAGCCATATACTGAGGTGGGGTGGGGGTTCCCCTGGAAAGGGGCGACCCAGAGACTGTGGGGTTACTGCTAGGGGGCAGCACCCCAGCGGAAAGGGGCACCAGGGTCCGGGAGGGATATGGGGGCCCAGCAGTAGCGAGACACCAGCCGATAGAGGGCACTCTGGAAGCTAATTCCCTGAGAGGCCAGCAGGAGGTGCCGCAGGGGTGAGTCTCACACCGTGACACTGAGTAATTTGAATGTAACCTGGTCATGCATTAAAGAGACATGAAACACAGCGTTTCTGTTTATTACTGTGTCTGGGATTTACAATACGGATGTTGCCTTGTTGGGTTTTTAATTCTGATGACATGAACTTTGTTATTTTAAGTAAAATTCCTGTCCAAGACCAGCAAATCCTCTCTGGCCTTTCCTGGTTTAATAACGTGATTGCAGATGCGTCTTAAGAGTTTACTAGGATGGCTGGATGCGATGTTGCGACACAACAGTTATTATTAATGACTCATGTTCCCATGAATCAAGGATGGGAATTTCAGTTTAATCACTGCAGGTTGGAGTTATGAGGTTTGCAAGAACAAAAAGTATTTGCAATTATGTGAGTAAAGCCTTTTGGGAGCAGTACTGTTTTGAGATCTAACATTTATCTTAGAATATTATTGGCTGTACATGCTCTGACAACAGTGGAGAAGGAGAAGCACAGTTCTTAACTTGCACCGTAGGATGCCAACATCAGGAAGCCATGCACTGTAGTGGTAATTTGATGGTTTGGTTCAGATGTGACCCAAAAATTCATCTGACGAAGTGGGTATTCACCCACGAAAGCTTATGCTCCAATACATCTGTTAGTCTATAAGGTGCCACAGGATTTTGTTGCTTTTTACAGATCCAGACTAACACAGCTACCCCTATGATACCAAAAATTCAGATACTCTCCCTGACCTTCTCTATTCCTCTTGGGTCTGCAGAATTGAAGCCAGATTGTACCACAGGCTCATGTTGCGAGTGATGGAAGTGCACTTGCTGCCATATCCCTTTTGGAGGATGAAGCAATGGCTCATCCCTGCAGCTGGCTGGTATAGAGAAAGGGGACAGACCCATGGTCCATCTCCTTCCTGACCCTATTATTTGTAAATGTTTCTATTTCATGGAGCCACTGGTGCTTTCCACCTGCTTCCACCTCCATTCACTGTGATGTGCCTGGCAGGTTTGGTTGTTTTCCTTTCTTTCTGACAGTTGTATCTGGAAGAATGATCTGGCCACTAAATCAGACTTGGAATTAGGAGACCTGGGCAGCACTCCAAGCTCTGCCATTGCCTTACCGAGTGACCTTGGGTAAATCACTTTACCCCCATCTCTCCATCTGTATCTTCACTTTGCCTCCTTCCGGAGGGCCATGAGTCTTAATCATAATGGTTCTAAAGTGCTTTGAGAATGCTTGGCCCCCGGGTCTGGAATTCACTCCCACAGACATCAGGATCACCATGAACGTAAGCAGCATCTTCAGAGCAAAATGCAAATCCTACTTCTTTGAGGAGTCCACGCTAACGCCTCTGAAAAGAAAAGTAAGGCCAGTCCCTGCTGCCTGAATGGAAGGGAGAGAAATATTCTGTTACATGAGCACTTCATAAGTTTGGGAGGCACTGAGATACTATAATAATGGGCACCGTGTGCTCTTCAGATGGAAGGCTCTATGGTTTTAGAACTATTTTAGATGAACCGCCCACAATTTTGCAGATTTGCATTCCTACATACACACAGCACTGGAGAGCTAAGCTCTGGTAAGCAAAGCACTAGGGAAAAGAGGCATCGCTTAGAAAAGATTAAATTCCAGTGGAGAAAAACATCATTTGTATTTTTCTTGCAGGAGACCATGTGCTCTGTTCCCACAAACCTCAGAATAGGAATTAAAATAATATTGTTGAGGCAAATAGCTTAGGAAGTTTCCAATAAGGATTAAACAATTATATGAATAAGAAGAGCATCTACAGTGACACTAGGTAGGATAAAAATACATGTGCCATCAAACCTGCTGCTTCAGGGCATGAATAGATCACCAGCTAGGGTAAAGAAGCAATCCCACAACCACCACTAGCCTGGGGCAGGTGTATACATGGCCCAAGATTTTCAGCTGTAACAAGTCACTTGGGGTGCCTCAATTTCTAGGGACACAACCAGACACACCTTAAAGAGTCCTGCTTTCTGAAACTCAACTCCCTTTAAATGTGTTAAAAGTTGGCCACCCAAAATTGATAATCCTTTTCAAAACTCTTGGCTAGGAGATGTTAAATGTCTCATGAGATCAGATATGGGGCAAGTTGTGCTGAGAACAGATTTATTCTTATTTTTGGAGTTCTGGTAATGTGCTCACCCCTCTACAGAACCTGGAGTAAACAAAGTACCCATTCCAAGGAGTTTATAATCTAATAAAACAACAATAGATAATAAGGATTAAATGTGTTTAGTGTCACACAACATTTTCCCCCTTTAAAACATTGATACAAACCTGCAGTCACCTGGGCGCTTTATGGTTGTCACTATGCTGTATATTGAAGCTACTCAGAACTTTATGGTGCTGGAATTTGGATCCTCTGCGCCTAAAACACAGGCCCTTAACACCTGAGCTACAGGAGAATCTCCATTAGTTCTTATCAATACAGGACCTATGGCACACATCTGAACAGTTCTGATTCAGAAGAAAGTGGTGCATATATATACATCCCATTGCAACTGCAATGTTGTTACCACTATGTTTGTGAAATTATCATTACAATGAGGATAAATTAGGAACACGCCTTAATGGGAGTACAGGGGAGAAAATATATCTTCTTTATCTAAATTATCAGCAGAGAATTTCTCTCTCTCTCATTTCATAGCCCATTGACTAGAATTCCCATGCCACAATCTTTTAATAGAAATGAAAAATGTCCTCCTAGGCAAGGAAAAATAAATGAAAAGATGATTTGCTTGGACAGATCATCTGGAGAAGGGGAATCACCTGTGCTTGTTTATTCAGCAAAAGAAGCTGGGGAAACAATGAGGAAAAATGACTAATGTTGTCCCAGGAGATGCATCACACTTTATTTGACAAAATGCATTTCATATGTATTATGCCTCTATTTGTTTTTTTGTTTTTTGGTAGTCAAGGCACTGAAATAAATGTTTTTCTCTTGTAATAATCAGCTCTGTTATTACTGCCTGATGGGACTTGTGTGTATATATGAGGATTGTGGTTTGGACAATGTAGAACTCATCTGTGGTTAGAACTGAGTAATCACATATGCTTTGTCTCTGTAAAATAGAGGCAAACTATCTCACTGATTAGTGAACCCTACTGCCTCCAACTACAGGACTTTCTCTCATCAGTTATACGGATACCTCTGACAGATGTTGCTGGAAATCTCAGCTTCCTTCAAGATGCTTTTGACTCCCCTTCCTGCAGTGATAAATCTTGTGGCTGTGATTCATAGCAATGCACTGTCAATTCCACTGTAACTCCCAAGGACAAATTTATAAAGAGGATGCAATACATTGTCAATGAGACCATTTACAGGAATGGTCACTAAACCTAATCCCAAAGCCGATCTTTTTGGATTCTGTAGCTAATCTCCATTAAAATGCTGTGATCATCCCAGGGGACCTGCAGAACTGAGGCCTACATTTTTCAGTGGTTGCCACTGTAAATTAATCCACATAAAAACCAATACAATAGCCCCCTTTATTCTGAATGACCTCAGTCATTCTGCAAATTAGAGGGAAGAGCTATCTAATTTATCCATCAGTCTTAGGTTTTACTGTGGCACCACTCACCACAGTATCTAAGAAAGGATGCATAGCTTTGCCCATCACCATAATTCATCCATCTTTTGGGTGGATAGTGACAATTTTCTTAACACCCCATAGCAATACCACACAACAGTTTAGGGCAGACCGTGAAGCAAAGTGTATACCAAAAAGCTGTTTAGTGAGACAGATTGTAAATGACCCTAGTTGCTGTTTGGCTAGGATACTGGGGCTAAGATCCCCAACTCTTATGAAAAGTGAAGTGGGATCTTTCAGGACCTTGGTTTTACATTGCATCCAAAACATAATCTGTATTCCTGATAGAAACAAACAGGTCTTGGGCTCATTAATCCTTTGAAAAGTTGTCAGAATCCCATGCAGTCCTCCCTGGAGCTTCAGCACTGGGCAGGCAAACACAGGAGGAAGCCATTTTCAAGCATTTTGTTTTAAAATGTATTTGTAAATGATCAGTCTATGCACAGATTCTATAGCATTCATCGACAACGTGCGTCATCGTCTGTGTAGCGCCACTAGGGTGACCAAACAGCAAGTGTGAAAAATCAGGACAGGGATTGGGGGTAATAGGAGCCTATATAAGAAAAAGACCCAAAAATCGTGACTGTCCCTATAAAATCGGGACATCTGGTCACCCTAAGCGCCACAGCTGCACAAAGGAAGTCCCACGTTCTTAGCTTTAATGGCACATATCCTAAAAATGAGTTTCTGAAAGTTCACAAAGTAAGTATTGTAATCATCTTAAATGGTGCATGTGCGTACCATTGCTCCCTACTGGATAGAATCAGAACTGCTCCTCTGCGTGTCATAGGTCGTATTCTGTTAACAACTAGTAGGGATTCTCTTTTCGCTCAGACTGTCAGGGGCCTATGATCTTAGAGCAGGAGGCTGAGTTTTAGCCCCAATGATACCATCAAATTCGGAGAGGCCTTGGTGCCAAAGTGGCCACAAATTTGTTTGTGGATTTTAGCGTGTTGGAGTTTAATAAGCAAAGCTTCTAGAATGCTCGGTTACTGGTTGTTAGATAAAGCATTCTGCAGCCATCTTCATCAACATGTAGCGATTCAACTAGCATGTCACTACAGGTCCCAGCTCCTGTGTTCAAAACCCAGCAGGTTTGTAAGGTGGCCACCTCTGACATGTTAAGCCCATAAAGAACACCAGGTGAAATTCTTATCAGGAAGGGGTTTGTTAGTTTTTCTTCCTCTGAGCCTTTGGGCTCATCAGCTGGTTTTCTTTTGGAAAGTGTGTTTACTTTGCATGATTTGACTTCTCATAGAGTTAATACTGAACCAGCAACCCACAGCATGGGGTCAACCAGCAACCCTTCCGCTGTGCTAGAGGAGGTGCTGTCTTTTGGATGAGTACTAAAACCAAGCTCCTTAACACTCATTAAAGATCCCATGGGACTTTACACAACAACAGGGGATTAGTCTCAGTACCTTGGCCAAATTTTAATTGGGGAATATTACACACAACCTCTGCCTCCCAACCTTTCAGCTGGATACAATGGACTAGATCCTCAGTGCACTTGAGCAACACTTGGCATAGCTGATGGCTTGTGGGGAGGGGAAAGCACAGATGCCTTTCTCCCATTTCCCCACCTTCCTTGATCCTAGGGGCAGGTAGGGTGGATACCCCAGCCTAAGGGCTCTAGCCCTAACCTTTACTGGCAGTAAAAGCCTGCTACTGTCAGCTCAGTATTGTTAAAGCACAGCCCACTTTAGTCAGCTCCCTTTGAGTTCCTGACATCTCTCTGCAGGGAGATGCCCCCCACACCAAGTGGGGCCAGGACCAGATAGCTTTACCCTACTTGGAGGGGCGACTGCACAAGGGGAATCCGCAGCTGACTGTTTTAGCCAGCTTTCCCTCTGGCACAAAGGGGACGGAGCACGGTCAAGGATCTGGCTCAATATTTTTCACATCTCCAAAGATGATGTAATTTCAGCTTCAGACAATAGGGAAGTATTTTAAAACCTTGGGCAACATATTTTGCTGCTGCTGCCCTCCGAGGCAATCTATATGTAATTTATAACAACATGGGTACACAGCATGAGATCTGTAGTCTACCACTATTCTACTTTCAGGTTTAGTCCTATGAAATAACTACCAAGCTATATTTTCTAGGGTACTTTCTCTGCACTTTGAATTAGATGGGATATATATTGTACAGATTATTGGCTTCCTCTCCTTCTGGGGCTTCTCTTAAAGTCGATAGGAAGCTGCAGCATTGTCAGGAACCCAGCTGTATGATTGCTCCTCTCTATCCATCTTAGGTATTTACAGAGCTCCAAGCCCCTGAGTATCTAGGCATCTGCCAAATTACAAAAAAGGTTATTTGAAATAAAATCCTCAGCATAGGACCATTGGAAGTGGCTGTGTTCTCCCTCTGACCTGGACAGGCTACCAGTCATTCAATGGCTGTACCACAAGGTCGCATTGTTGATGTACAAAGTCATTATCTAGGGCCAAGTTACTTGCAGGACTATCCCCCTGTGTCCCACCGAGTGGAGAACACTCGGATTATACTTGTGCTTTGGGCTGAAGCTCATGCTGTCTCACACAACAGCAAATCACTCTGGGAAACTTTCTTCATGAGGACGTCCATCAGAGGCCTTCTATTGCTGATCAGCTAGCTTCTCGCTCTTGCTGTTTGCGTCAGTTTTTTCAATGCCACTTAATATCACCTACCTTTCTGCATTGATAACCAATGGCTTTTAATGCACTAGATGGGATGTACCATCTACTTACAAATTACCAGACCTACCGTGAAAGGGGCTGACAAAAAATTAGCTTCTTAACAGAGGCAGATTTTCTACTGCAAGTGAAGCAGAATTGTATAAAGTAAGGTAGGGGATTCTCTAGTGTGTTCTAATAAGATGAGAAGATGCCTTATAAGGGTGGTCTTTTATACAGACTTCAGTGTATTTTTTTATACATGATGAAGTGCTAGACAGCTACCAGTCCACCTGGCTGCCTGAGGTACAATAGTTTAGCATTTTAGAAATCCATACACCACTCCTATCAAATAGAGAGAGGAAAAAAGGCTCCCACAAGTGCAGATTCCTCGCTCAGTGATAGGAGTCTTTTCACAATTTATTCAGTTAACCCCTTGCAGAAATTCTTTCCCACTGGAAAAGCTTGGTGTGGAGATTGTGGGGTTTTTAGTTCAAACCTTGAGCATGGTCACTGCATAGCAAACTGCAAAATAAATTTGTTCAGATTATTGTACTTATAAAAATTCTCAAGGTGAGCATGTTTATTCCTACTAAAACCAACAATCTAATTTCCAAAGCATCACGAAGGGCTTCACTTGTAGTGCAGTATTTTCATTTGATAACTTACCTAAATTAAGAGGTCGTATGGTCTCAATAGAGGACTGAGAGCCAGGAACTGCTGAGTTCTAATCGGGAATCTGAAACCGACCCTCTACCTGGCAACTCACTTAAGACTCAATTTTCATAAGTGGCTTCTGATTTTGGGTGTCTCCATTTTTGTGTGTCCAATCTGAGACACCTAGCACCTGACTTTCAGAGGCACAGGGCACCCACAGCTCCCATTCACTTCTGCTGGAGTTGTGAGTGCTCAGCATCTCTGAAAATCTGACCCCAGGCGTTTCAAGTTGGACATCCAAAAATGGAGACCCCAAATATCAGTGGCCAGTTCTGAAAATTTGGTCCTTGATCTCTGTGCCTGACTTTCCCCATCTGTTAAATGGGGATACAGATATTAACAGTGGTCATCATTAACAGATCAGCATTTGCCACCAGTTACAACAGGTTGATATCTGAACTCCCACAGTTTCCCTGTGTGTAGTGAAGGAAATAAGCGTGATCTGTTTGCACATGTTGATTTTTTTTTTAATGGCGACCGCTGTGCTTAACAGGAATTTTGTAAGGAATACTTAATGTCTGCCCCAGAGCATAAGAGCTGAGTGGCGAGTAAGAAGGGGGCTTGGCAGAGCTTCTCCACTGGCACAGGAGCCATTAATGTTCTTATGTCAGTGGCACAAAACTAGCAGCTCGAAGTAGTTTCAGGGCCAGGGACTCTCAATCTGGGAGCAGAGAAGAGAATCTGGCAATAAAGTACCATATAAGCCCTAAGTACATTCAACTCCTCTTACTACACTCTGTACCACAGAATGGATCAGCTACCTTGATTGATACGCACAAAACATTCTACTGTTTAAAAAAAAGTCTTAGAATAATGACAGTGGAATTGCAAACACTCTGGAGCTCTGGTGCATATTCTTGCATGCATTGCTCTCTCTCTCTTTCTTTTCATTGTTGCACTTGTGTAGCAGACATGAAAATTATATTTTCAGGTGAAAGATTAATTAGATAGCCAGAGAATGTGAGTGAACCACACAGGGAAATTAAGAAAACCTTGTTTAATGCAGTTAATTGAAAATTATCCATGAAACCTTAGGAGAAATGTCTTTACTTTTATCTACTCATATTTTTAAAGAGGCACAACACCCCCCCCAAACAAAACAAAACAAAAAAACAGCCCATCCAGCAGGTTCATTCTAGGTCTGCGAGGCAGAGATTTTTGACAAAAACAACATGAATTTGTTTCTAAATCTGCCTTTCCTTTATCTTAACTTATCTCTGAGCCCCCAGTGTGATAGGATCACAGAAGTGGGCACTGCACAGATTTTGGATTTATTTTCTCAATGATTAGGGCAGCAGCATATGCAAAGAATCTTAGGCTCTTCCAATGGAAGCTTATCATGCAGGCTCTTTATGTAATAGCCTGCTTGGAATCCTGATTAGAAGGTGCTGTTTATATTAAGGAGATGAGGGGGATGGAAAGAAAAGCTTAAAAGATGAGCCTGGCATCTGTCATAAAGTCCATGGCAAGTTAGAGATGGGCTTGAACACCAGAGATGTTTTTTATTGGGGGAAGGTGGGTAGCTAATTGTAGAGAGAGGAGCTGTTTTTTCCCCATATACAAATACCAACCATATACTTTCACTCTGAATGGCTTGCATTATAGTTTGAGACAGCAAAACATGAAAGAACAAAAGTAAAGTCTCCATTAGAGAGCATGTAGTGTCTCTGTCTCTTGTGTGACAGTCTGTATTGAACAGATTACAAAGCAGCTGCTGGCATCTCTGCAAACAGCAGAGTCCTTTGAGGTTAAAGGGTGGTCACAGCTGAAAGACTGGGGCTTGCCAACTCTGATTCAGAATGAGCCACGGCAGGGAGAGAGCAGAGAGCTTCCCCTATAAAGAGCTGCAGGAGGTTGCAATGAAGCAGGGAGGGTGTTGAGTTTTGGCCAGGTAAAGCCTGGGAGTACTGGGCCCAGTTCCTAGTAAAGACCCTGAGTGGGAGAAGAGGTTGGGGGCCTGGAAGTAGTAGGGCTGAGCTCCAGCCATGTAAGGCCTGAGAGACTTCGAAATTAGAAGAGGGGCTGGAGACTCCCCGCCTAAAGGGAGAGAGCAACTGAACTGGGGTTGTGCTTATGCCCAAATAAATTTGTTAGTTTTTAAGGCCTGGTCTACACCGGGGGGGGGGGGGGGGGGAAATCGACCTAAGATACGCAACTTCAGCTACGAGAATAGTGTAGCTGAAGTCGACGTATCTTAGTTCAACTTACCTCGCGTCCTCACGGTGCGGGATCGACTGCCGCTGCTCCCCCGTCAACTCCTCTTCCGCCTCTCGCCGCGGTGGAGTTCCGGAGTTGGCGGCAGAGCGATCAGGGATCGATTTATCGCATCTACGATAAATCGATCCCCAATAGATCGCTCACTACCCGCCGATCCGGCGGGTAGTGAAGACGTAACCTAAGGTGCCACAAGGACGCCTCATTGTTTTTGCTGATACAGACTAACATGGCTACCACTCTGTCGGAGAAAAACTGAGTTCTCACTTTTTGTTTGGGTACAGCAAGTCAGAAGCTTTATTCACTCTCACAATTGTGCAGAGGGAGAGAGCCAAGCAGGTCTCTCTCACTGATACCTAATTACAACAAGCATTTATACCTTTCAATAATGAGGGACAGCTGCATTTTGTTATACATAAGCCATCTTGATATCTTATTTCTTAATTGTTTTGACTCTTGCCAACATACAATATTTCCTATACCTTATCTACACAAGGTCTTCTACACCTTATCTATACAAGGTCACAATAACTTCTCACACAGTACTTTCTCACCCGCCTCACACAATCCTCGCTTCTACAAATCTCGCGTTATCAGGGCTACAGTTAGCCTGACTCTTGCTAACAAACTGTCATGCATTGCAGTTCTTTTCTGACAGTTCTTTTTCTGCTTCCACAACCCCCCCTTTTGTACTTCTAGTACAACAAACATTCTCAAACCTCTATTTGCATCAAGTCCTGGACTTCAGATTCTATATCAGATGTTTCAATTTTAGCGGTTCTGATTGGATGTAATGACAATGCATGATTAGCATGAACATGAAAGGTATTACTATTATTACGTCTTTTACAACAACAACAACATAATCCTAAGATAACTAATAACAATACAAGCAATAACATTCCCATAGCAATACTATAATGGGGTTGTTGTACAGTCTTAGTCACAAAGCACAATACATTATACTTAGTACATAAAGTGGATACTCTATAAGCAGTCTGAAAGGCATACTTTTCAACTTGATATATATTTTGAAGCATGTGAATTTGCCCTTGTACTTCAGAGATTTTCTGAATCTCTGGTAACAGTGAAAACAAATTCTGAAATCTATCAGGTACTAAACTAGTCCAATTAAAGGGTATCTGGAACCTAAGGGCTACTTGGAAAGCTCTATCTGCAGGCCAGTAAATAATATGATTGCCTGCAGTGGTAGTGAGATTAAAATGTATGTCTTGTAATGTGGTGTCATTAACATACACACAGGTATCGTTAGCTTGAAAAAGTAAGTGTCCTGTCAGGGTAGTTCCTTGTCCCCTACCCTCCCAGCAAACGTAGTCATAAACAGTGACAACTTCTCCTGGCTCCAGTTTACGGTTACACTGAAGCTGTGGGGTTCTAATGGCCAAAATGTCCACTGACTTCCTAACCCCATCCAAATGTGAGTTATAATCCCAGGAGCACTGACTAAAAATCGATTGGGCATATCAGATGGTCTAATTTCCCAGATGTCTCGGTGAATTATCCAATCCCACATGCATCCTCCCCATGGACCCGGCAGGATACGGTATGTAGGAGCCCACACCCCCTTTACCGGTCCATATGCTTGGAAGGAGCACTGAGAACGTCCGCACTTCCATCCAGAAAGTTTCCAAGTAAGTCTCCATGGCCACAGATCAGATGGTACTCCTGATGTGTCTGTAAGGGCAGTGGGCCAAGCCTGATGTTCTAGATCATTCCGAATGGACATCAGCTGGTCATTCAGGAAATCCTGAGTCTCTGAACATGCTAGATCCCACTGCAATGCCTTCCCAGCCTCAGTGATATTCAGTACCATCTCTGTCAGCAACTTCTGGGTCATAGAACTAAGGGCGGAAATAACATGTAACTCACCAACTCCAGCCTGTACCTGGGTTAGTTGTGCTCCAGAAACAAGGCCAATGGCCTTCTCTAGTTGGCCCAATTTCTCATCATGTTCCTGGTTCTTAAAAATATTCCACACTGCTGCTGCACTATTGGCCCCATCCCACAGGGATCCGGTCAAGTCTCTCTTCTTTCTAGAGGAAATAACCCAAGCCCTCTGTTGTGCTAATCTAATGGCAGCCCCCTGTGAACAATTTGGGTATTTATCTGATTATTCACTAATTGGGTGACCAAATAACAATAAGGGCCTCTCTCATTTAACACAGTACAAGTTCCAGGAACAACCATCATATCTACTTCACTATAGAACCCATCAATTGCAATTATTAATTCTTGGGGTTCGCTGGTAGTGATATCATGTATTTCTATCTCTACTGATCCATTTGTTTTCCATTCAATTGTTTGCTCATATACATTATCCTGAACTTTAAAGAATAATTTCTCTGAACAAAATTTCAGTAAATCACTAAGATGTGAAAGCCTTGGCCACTGGGTTTCATTGGAATATACAGTACGGTTTGTATCTGGGTAAGTTACAGTGGTGGTGGCAGGGGTCAAGGGACTAGTGGGTGTAGTCCTAGTGGTGGCAAGGCGGTTTTGATATTCATCTTCTGAAAGCCAATTAGGAAGGGCAGTGCACCCTGAAGGTACCTGTCTATAAGCACAAAGTCCTGATCCTGGAAAGAATCCACCCCACCACTGGACCCCGCATTCCCAGGAACGGTCCCCACAGTTCCCTCCTTGCCAATAAACGATGCTCCGTCTTCTCCACCAGGGCCAGTTCTTAATGTCTTTTGTAGTCAGGAATTCCTGGACTTTGGTGGTTTCAGCAGAGCGAGTGTTTCTTCTTTTCTTCTTCAAAAGCAGTTGTGATTCACCATAGTGCAGGGGAGAGGTTACTAGCACTTCACCCTGTACTGGTGTGATTCATGTAAAAGAATTCAAAGGCATTGTAGATCTGTCAGTGGACAAAGGAGAGGTTACTAGCACTTCACCTTGTCCTCCTTCCCTGCTGTCCAGGAGGCACAGCAGAGCTAGCAGGAGAAATAGGCTGATCAGCAGCTGGAGAATCCTCTCCAGGTGGAGGGGTCTTTTTGCAGTAAGAAGCATGGTTCCAGGTGGGCAGTCCTTGGCACTTTACAGCGGTGTTGGTGGTTAACAGGACTTGGAAAGGGCCTTTCCAGCATGGAGCCAAAGCAGTCTTTCGTTGATGGACTTTACATAGACTCAGTCTCCTTGTTTCAATGAATGGCAGGGCTGCTAGGGTCTTTGGGTAGCACTTCTTTTATCTGTGAGAAAAGAAACCTAACACATTTCCTTAATGCCTGGCAGTGTTTTGCAGATATCATAGTTGTTGGGCACATTCAGGCCCCCCCTTTTCTTGGCTGTCAGCCAAGTCTTAGCTGTGGGTAGTATCCTTGGATGGGGCCAACGTCTTATCTTTGGACTGAGCTTGCTAGCTATTTTTTCCTCAGTTAACTCATTCTGTTCTTTTTCCTTCTCCCCTTCTTGGCTTCTTTTAACCTACAAAGGAAACTTCCACTCTTCACTCATACACCTTTTCCCAACAATGAACACATACACATTGCCATTATACAGTACATTAGTCTTATTATTCAATATATGCCATGTACACCCTTCCAGTAAAATAACTTTATTACAGAGCTTTGGAGCAACAAGCCAGGACGAGCACACCCACTTTTGAGGAGTTCACTCGGTACAACCTCAGGTGTCCAATAGCTTTCCTCCCTCCCCAGCCCTCTGGCTAGAAATCTGAGGTAGCCAGAAGGATCCCATGGGCAATATGGGGAGTGGGTTAACCTTCCATGTCCTTGCTTCCAAAGACTGTTGGTATGCAAATTTTAACAACCATTTTTTCAATTAAAAATCTGGCCAATGAAGTTTCTTTTTCTTACTTAAGCAACTGTATTAGACTTTAGTATATCACATTTTCCTGATTTATCCAAACACTTTTTGTATTCCAAGTTGAATAAAACAAGTATCTGCTTTTTGATTTAACCCTTCTATTTAATTTTGAACTAGACTGTCTTATGAAAATATTAAACACAACAATTCTGGCCACAAGACAAACACCACAAGACAGGACAAAGAACACAAAAATAATTCCTATTGTACCAGTAAATGCATGGTACATTGAATGCTGTTCAGCTGGCATCCGTTTTCTCTGATGATCTGAAAGACAAAAGAACAGAGGTCTACCCCTTCTGGGTAGTCAGTCATTGCTTAAAATATTTCCTTTATATACACATACTCTTGTTGATTTTAGACAAAACAGAGGAATTACCCCATATTTCCTTGTATTTGTTTCATAGGCAGCCCAGGTTTCAGTGGCTTCTACCTTATTAGTTAGAAAATTGCATTAATACAGATGCTTTCTGGCTTGCTTCCAGATCCAAAGCTATCCACAGCTTAAAGATTCTTACTTTAAAAGGGACACAATTAACTTTCCCAGACTTTTGATTGCCTTTTACTTCTAGCTCCTGCTTTCAAACACCCAGTGATCTGAAAGAGACAACACAACCTATATTGGTAGGTTTGCATTTCTTTTACCTCTGCTACAATATACACTGCACATGTTCTGGGGAAAATGCACATCCTCTCCACAATTCAATTTCCACAACACTAGCCACATCCATTTCTACACAAGGTGTAACTGTTTCTTTTGTGCTTACAAAATCTCCATGCACCCCTAGTAAAGTGACAGCTCGACCACACAGAGCCAGGGGCACTGTCCTTCTCTATCTTTTTACCAGATCTTTTATCTGCTATTTTGTTACCCAAAAACAAATTCAAATCTTTTATTCTCCTGGCTTTTGACTACCCTGCTGCAGCCACAACCTTTGGTCTTTAGTTAAAACATTTTAAATCTTGTAAAGCATTAAGTCACCTTAAGGATTAAATGCTAAACACCATATTAAACAACACTAGTTTCCTGTGTCTGGCAAAAGTATTTTCGGTTTTTGCAACTTTAAAACAATACCAATTCATCTCAAACTTATAAAACACAGATTGTACACAGCAGGAGTGTTCTTCAGCACATTTGACTAACTTATTCATAGTCGAATAATTCCACTTAAATAACCTCTTGCCTGAATTACTTACAGACATTCCTACCAAGTTTCACTGCTTGATTCCCTCTAGCAACTACAGAGTTAACTTTTCACTCTCTTTTCTTAAATCACTTGCTTGTCTCTCAAAACTACACCCAACTCAACTCAGATTTTACCATTCCAATTATTATCCTGGGGATTTGAAATCCCCATGTTTATAATTACTTACTCCTTTCCTTCCACTATGCCCTCAAAGTTTCCAACCTGTTTTCCAATCTCTCTATCTATTGCCTGCCCGCTTGGGCCCAATCCTGCTTTTCTCGCTGAACCGTCCCTTCCATGGGCACCGGCTTTTTCACTACCAATTTAGATAGGAGGGTGGGCTTCTCAACTAGCCCCCACCCTTCCTGGTCTCTTCTCTTAAACATTCTTACTCACAAGGCTACCCGAGTCCTCCCTCGTGAGGCTTGCCACTTGGGCAAAACGCAGGGCCCATTGGCGTTTAACTATTCAATTTTCTCTTGTGGCAAACACACTGCTGTTACAGCATATGCAAACACAAATGGTTAAATTCTGACAAGTCCCTGAAGGACCGGTACTTGCTTAGCCAGTGCTTCCTTTTCTGCCTGGAAGTCCTGTCTCAAGGCTTGCAACTTGCCCTGGGCATAGGTTTGAGTTGCTGCCTGGTTCATGATCTATGCTTTTAATTGCTCAATTCTAGTTATCAAGTACACAACTCTTCCTATTACTCCAACTTCTCTATTGCCCAGTCCTGCTACGACTGGGGTAGATCCACCTGACACCCTTCCCGGTCAACCGGGGTGGAGAGAGGAATGCTAAATCCCTCTCCGGTTCTCAGACTTACTGCGGCTGAGAGTAGGCACACTTTCATACTCACACACGTATGTCCAGACTGGCCACGTCTGTGTATAACGTTGAGAGAAGGTGCTGTGCAATCTCCAACTTGCTTCCTCTCTTGGGAGGGCAGTTCTTTTACACCCTGAAGTCTCCTGGGGCGTCTTTTCAGTGATTCCAGTCCAGGCCGGCTGCCTGTGGCTTCTTCAGCGTCCCCAAACCACGCCGGCTCCAGGGTCGCAAAGGCAGACTGTTGGATCTCACTGGACAGTTAAGCTTTGCAAATGTAATCTCAGCACTGTAACTTGTATTGCCTTTGGTTTGACTATGTCTATATTTTTTCACAGCCAGCTGGGGCCGAAAGTAGTTTTTCTTTGTACTTAGCCTGGTCTGCATTGATTCTTGACCTTGAACGCAGATTAACTTTCTCTTTATCTCTGGACCAAGCTGAATTTCAAATTAACCCGTTCCTTTCCTCAATAGACAAATTGCTCCCATTGTGTGTCAGAGGCTTTCTTTTTTGGTGATTAAAAACTCCTCTGAGATGTATGATCTTATCTAGATTGAAGGTACCTTCTAGTGGGCATTGTTTAGATGAATTTTCACGCGTGTAATGATTCCAATTCTCTAAATACCTGCAGGTTGATGGACCATAATGTACGTACATAAAATAAGCTGGGGTACCCTTAGGGGGTGAGAGGGAATCCTTAGACTGTCCCCCACCCATTTTCCAATCACACACACAGGGAGGAGGATGCCCTGTCCGCGCTAGCGGCATATAAACTAAGGATCTCTCCCTACAGGGTACTCACACAGGAGAGACTAACGAGGATAGCCATGACCTCCTACACCTCCCTTCAGCAAAGAGCGTCGGCTAATCTCAGAGAGACGGCGCCGCTTACTCTGTTGCATCCAGTGAGATGGTCCGACAGTCAGTGCCTCACACGGAGAGGAAAAGGGGAGGGAAGATGGGTTCACACACTCCTAGACCCAGGCAGCTTCCTCGCCGGACGATGCCAGGCCGAGTTAGCGTACCGTGGGTCGGATCTCCTAAAAGATCCTCTAGTTACCGGGCTTGCGTTAGAGTAGTTCTGGTCACGAGCCAAAAGACTTCGCAGAGTACTCTGGGCGTCTTCCGGTAACACTCAATTCACACTGGTGTACACACACACACACACCAAGGCCTTACTCCAGGTACTATTCCCAAGTACCTCAGGTACTATTCCCAAGTACCTCGATGCATCACTCGAGGCGGTAAAAACCCCTCTTGAGGCGGTAAACAACCCCTCTGTCCGGACTATGAGGCAGTAAAAACCCCTCCTGCTGAGGCGGTAACAACCCCTCAACACAGGTGCAATCCTATGCACCTCGCATATGCATACAGAGGGCGGCAAACAATTCCCCTACGCCGCTCAGCATCTGACCTTGCTGCACAGTCAATAAGTTCGGATGGCGTGAGCCCAACAGGGACAGACGGCCCCACGGACAGTCCTCCTCCGACACCCCAATAGAGATTTCAAAAGGTCTCCTACCTCTATTGTGGCGCCATGGGGTTCGAAGGGGAATGATCCGTAGTAACTGCCGGTGCCTCTGAGGGCGTTGCCATCCCGGACGAGCCCCCAAATTGTCGGAGAAAAACTGAGTTCTCACTTTTTGTTTGGGTACAGCAAGTCAGAAGCTTTATTCACTCTCACAATTGTGCAGAGGGAGAGAGCCAAGCAGGTCTCTCTCACTGATACCTAATTACAACAAGCATTTATACCTTTCAATAATGAGGGACAGCTGCATTTTGTTATACATAAGCCATCTTGATATCTTATTTCTTAATTGTTTTGACTCTTGCCAACATACAATATTTCCTATACCTTATCTACACAAGGTCTTCTACACCTTATCTATACAAGGTCACAATAACTTCTCACACAGTACTTTCTCACCCGCCTCACACAATCCTCGCTTCTACAAATCTCGCGTTATCAGGGCTACAGTTAGCCTGACTCTTGCTAACAAACTGTCATGCATTGCAGTTCTTTTCTGACAGTTCTTTTTCTGCTTCCACAACTCTGAAACCTCAACTGGGGTTGGCACCTGGATGTAAAGACTCAATAAATAGGACCCCAGGAGGGGAATGTTTTAATTGCCTGTGGATGGTGAGTTATTCAGGGGCCCTGCAGAGGAGAGAAATGGGTAGCAGGGCACCACAGAGTGAACTCTGGCCATGAGGAGTTGCTAAGTGAATGTCCACCCTGGTACAGTGCAGTCTAGAGAGCCCCAGGTGTGACAGTTACATGGCTGCACACAATCTAAGGGCTATTTGTGAAGTTCAGATCTGGATCCAAACTTCTCCAAAACTTGGGCTGTATTTGGGTCAGAAGACTCTCTAGGCTGAAACAATTATCCACAGAGGATCTCCAGCTATAGTGACATGTCCATATTGGATCCTGGTGCTATCTCACCCACAGTGTTCCCCAGATACCTAAAGATGAAGTACAAAGGAACTGGAATTATCAGCCATGTCAGATGGAGTTTAGCCCATGCTCTCAAACATTGTTAATGTATCAGGTGGTCTGAGAGAAACCCGCTTGGATTGAGTGCGCTTTCAGATCCATACAGGCAAAGAGAGAGTAAGCTCCTTGGGGCACAGACCAGTGTTTTGTTCTGGGTTTGTACAGAACCTAGCAAAAAAGGGTTCCGGTCCATGACTGGGCTCCTAGAGCTTACAGCAACAGAAATAATAATAAACATGGACCACTGCATTTCTGGGCTTTAGCATTTGAGTGGCAAATAAAGCCATTCCTTTTGATGGCATCTGACAAAATAAAAACCTGGCTTAGTAAAATGCAGCATCATTATCTCTGTGTATGGCAGCTTCAGGCTCAGACATTTCTATTCAGGCAGTGGAGACCTGAACAGTTCCGGAGGAAGAGATGGGGGTGTGGTGTCTGCCCACCGAAATAATCAGCAATTGAAACTATAGTCAGAGAGCCACTGACTCCATCAACTTGGGTTCTGATCCTTATCAGTCCATCCCAACAAATCCCATATCAGTACATAGGCGTCAGTTTCTTCAGCCTATGGAGTCCCATTTATTTTAGTGGAAACTCACTCCATTAGCTCAGCTTGCAGTCTCTGTCCAGCCCCATTTGCACTACAGATAGAACCATGTCAATTGTAACCGTTCTCTGATGCAGGGCTACAACAAGCAGAGTCCAGCACCTACCCACAGCAGCAGGGCTCCTGCCCATGTCAGCCTGTCCATGCCTACTGCACTGCACTTGCATCAGGGTATTCTGGTGAAAACTGGGCAGCTATCCCATGGTGCTTTGAGGTCAGAGGGCTGGGGGTATTTTTCACATGGGGCAAATTCTTTGGGATGTACTTCTGCACAGACACGTAGGAGGCAAGAACACTGCCTAACCCAGTTACAGAGGCATGGTTAGGTGATGACCTTCAGCAGAAGCATAATGTGAGAACCTGATCCAACCTGACATTTGCCCTGTTCATGAGCAGTGTCAACCTATGGACCAGGTCTACATTAGACGCTTTTGCTGGTATAGTAATGTTGATTGGGGTATGGGTTTTTTTTGTATGACATTCCGATACTGTCAAACACCCTAGGCTTCATGCAATTATACCAGCATAAAAGTCCTTTTGCTGGTATTATTTATTTTGCTCTGGTATTATTTATTTGCACTCTTTTGCCAGTATAAGCTGCATCTGCACTAGGATGGGGTGCCAGCATAGTTATGCTAGCAAACCTTTTCTAGTGTAGAATAGGCCTTGTTTAGGAGCCACCTGTCCTACTACTATAATCAAGTTAGGTGACCCAGTTGCAACACTGTTAAAAGTTGTGGTGTAGATGGGACCTAAACAGCATTAAAAAGATGTGGCTAAGTCTGATTTACACTACATCTTTTAACTATATTGTAACCCGGTCTGCTGTATTTCAGAAAGGGCCTTAGGAACCAGGTGCCATAGGTACCGACTCCATGGGTGTTCAAGGGCTGGAGCACACATGGGAAAAAAATTAATGGGTGCTTAGCACCCCCTGGCAGCCAACTCCCCCCACCCCGCAGCACCTCCTGCCCACCGGGCCAGCGGCCCCACCAATCAACTCCTCCCCCTCCCTCCCAGCGCCTCCTGCCTGCTGTGATCAGCTGTTCCGCAGGGGGCAGGAGGTGCTGGGGGTGAGGGGGGATAGGGCGCTCGGGGGAGGGGAGGGAAGAGGTGGGGCAGGGGTAGGGGATTGGAGGAAGGGGTGCAGTGGGGGTGGGGCCTGGGGCTGAGCAGGGGTTGAGCACTCCCGGGCAAAGGAAAAAGCCAGCGCCTGTGCCAGGTGCCATGTTATCTTTGGGCACAGACTATGTATTGTTACCGCTTGGTTCAGAGTTGATAAAAGTCTGTAGTGCTGATGAGTTTTCCCACTCTGATGGCCTTCGACCCTTTGCCAGAAAACCTGGCGCTGATGAAAAGTGGATCAAGGCAGCTTTCCCGGAAAAATAAAGGAGATGTCTCATTTCAGCTGATGTTTGAACCAACTTGATTAAGACAAATTGTTGCAGATGGTACCCCTTTGAAACACTGAATGTAAAAATGAAAAGAAAGATATGGCATCAGCAGCATTCAGCTCTGCTGCTTTACTGTGTGACATTTGAAAAACTGTAGTAATGATGAATAAAAGAGAAGCCATCAACAAAATAAAAAGTAAAACGCAAAACTTAATACTAGGCAGATACCAATAGCTGTTTATAGCAAGTGGAATTTATTATACTGTTTATACCAGTAAGGAGGGTTCTCTCTAGTGTTTAGAATATGGAACCAGGACTCCTGGTGTCTCACCCCAGTTCTGCCACTGACATCCTTTGTGGTCTTGGGAGAGTTACTTAACCTCTCTGGGTCTCAGTTTCTCCAACTATAAAATGTTGATAATACTTACCTCCCGCACAAGGGGGTTGTGGGAAGCATTGTGAAACCTTTGGATTATAGGTGCGAAAGTGAAAGTTAATATTATTATAGGTTTTATTAATAAAGAATTGATTGGTTAGTGCCCTGCATTGTTTCTGTACCATGATTGAATACACAAAAGGAATGAGTTAGTTATACACTATGGATTTACTTGGCTGCACACAGCATTGCACTGGTTTAAGATAATGGTTTATTTTTAAACCAATTTAGTGAAACTGGTGCAAAAAGCTGAGGCTTGGTCTACGCTAAAAAGTTAGGTCAACCCATCTACATCGCTCAGGGGAGTGAAAAATCCACACCACTGAGTGATGCCTCACGGCACGTCTTCACTACCCGCCGGATCGGCGGGTAGCAATCGATCTATTGGGGATCGACTTATCGCGTCTAGTGAAGACGCGATAAAATCGATCCCTGATCGCTCTGCCGTCGACTCCGGAAATCCACCGCGGCAAGAGGCGGAAGCGGAGTCGACGGCGGCGCGGCAGCGGTCGACTCGCCGCCGTCCTCACAGCCAGGTAAGTCGACCTAAAATACGCAACTTCAGCTACGCTATTCACGTAGCTGAAGTTGCGTATCTAAGATGCCCCACCCCCCCGTGTAGTGTAGACCTAGCCTCAGAGAGGTGAATTACCCTGTGCTGATTGTCAAATCCCCTCCTGTTGGCATAAGTAGTGTCTACACTGAAGTGCTACACCCGTGCAGCTGCAGCATTGCAGCTGCGCTGGTGTAGCGTTTCAAGTGTAGACAAGCTCTGAGTGGACACTCTTATTTTGGTTTAACCCAGGCTTATTGTTCTTTATCTTCAGTCAATTTAGCTAAATAAAAATAAGCCTCTTTAACTGAAATAAGTGTCCACACAGGGGGTTGCACCAGTTTAACTGAGCTGGTGTAAAGCAGTGCAATTGTGTGTGTAAACAAGGCCTATACTTAAATGTAGGGGTTCTATCCTAAGACCCACTGCTATAAGGGTTTGGGAGATAAGGCTCTATTCTTTATTAGCTCCGTTCAATTCTTCTTGTGTTTAGAAAGAATCCAGCAAGAAAAGCCACCCATGTAATTCGTGAAGATTAAGGTGGAAATAGTGTAAATTGATTCTAAACTAGAATTTGGGGGAAGGGATGGCGTTATCATTAGTCAAACAATACAAAGCACTTTGGTGCAGTAGGTGGCAAATAGACAATTAGGCTTTACTAACTACTTCATCTTCCTTTAGGAAGAGGGTAATTAGCATAAAAATATCCCAGCTTTCTAAGGATATGCTAAGCCGAACAACAAGACTCCCAAAATTAGTAAGGGATGGAATCTCCATAAAAGACACTTATTTTTCTTTCTCCCACCCTCATGATTTGATCCATTTTTAATGGAAATGCTAATTGGGTCACAGAACCATCCCACAGTTTACAAGGCTGCTTGGTGGAGGATTTTTAAAAGTAAATTGTCTCTAGGAAAATAATGTTGTGGTATCTGTGTTGATCCCAGGGTATTAGAGAGACAAGGTGGGTGAGGTCATATCTTTTATTGGACCAACTATTATTAGTGAAAGAGACAAGCTTCTGAGCTACAGAAAGCTCTTCTTCGGGCCTGAGAAAAGTAGACTCCCAGCTAAATACACAGTGGAACAGATTCAACACGGAGTCCGATGACACCTTAAAGACTAACAGATTTATTTGGGCATAAGCTTTTTTGGGTAAAAAACCCACTTCTTCAGCTGCATGGAGTGAAAATTACAGATGCAGGCATTATATACTGACACATGAAGAGAAGGGAGTTACCTCACAAGTGGAGAACCAGTGTTGACAGGGCCAATTCGATCAGGGTGGATCAGTCCACTCCCAATAATTGATGAGGAGGTGTCAATTCCAGGAGAGGCAAAGCTGCTTATGTAGTGAGCCAGCCACTCCCAGTCCCTATTCAAGCTCAAATTAATGGTGTTAAATTTGCAAATGAATTTTAGTTCTGCAGTTTCTCTTTGAAGTCTGTTTCTGAAGTTTTTTTGTTCAAGTATGGCTACTTTTAAATCTGTTATTGAATGTCCATGGAGATTGAATTGTTCTCCTACTGGTTTTTGAATGTTATGATTCCTGATGTCCGATTTGTGTCCATTTATTCTTTTACGCAGAGACTGTCCAGTTTGACCAATGTACATGGCAGAGGGACATTGCTGGCACATGATGGCATATATAAGATTAGTAGATGTGATGGTGAATGAGTCCCTGATGGTGTGGCTGATGTGGTTGGGTCCTCTGGTGTCGCTAGAGTAGATATGGGGACAGAGTAGGCAACGAGGTTTGTTACAGGGCTTGGTTCCTGGGTTAGTGTTTCTGTGTTGTGGTGTGTAGCTGCTGGTGAGTATTTGCTTCAGGTTGGGGGGGGGCTGTCTGTAAGCGAGGACTGGCCTGCCTCCCAAGGTCTGTGAGAGTGAGGGATAGTTTTTCAGGATAGGTTGTAGATCGTTGATGATGTGCTGGAGAGGTTTAGCTGGGGGCTGTATGTGATGGCCAGTGGTGTTCTGTTATTTTCCTTATTGGGAACAGATTGTTTAGCATAAGTAGTTAAAACACATTCTATGGGACAATTTAAGGTGAAGTGGCTGGTTAACACTCTTGCAGTCAGAGGTCAAAGGGGGAGAGGGGGACTAGTGGGTTATAGAATGTTGTAATAAAGCCATCCAGTGTCTTTATTAAGACCATTATTTTTAGTGTCTAGCAAAGTTATGAATTTAAGCTCAGGCTGGTCTTCTGAAGGTGATGTGCAGGTTTCCTTTGAGGATGAGGACTGAAAGGTCAGGTATGGAGTGATCTTTTGTGAAAAGTGTTCACCCAAGAGTGATATGGTGGTTTTGTCTTTTATAATTTTTCTGCATTCCAAGCGCCATGCACTTGAGTCAGCTGACCTGGGCTCTGAGACTCGTTGCCACAGGTTTTTTATTGCAGTGTAGACTTACCCTCTGAGTACCTTTCCCAGACCTGAAGAGCTCTCAGGGTCAGGAGCGCCACCAGCTTTTTTGCTGCCCTCGGTGGCGGAAGGTCCCGCCCCCGAAATGCCGCCCCCGACAGAGGCAGCGGAAGGTCCCGCCCCCGACAGAGGTGGCCGAAGATCCGGCCGCCACAGTCGCCGCCCCCCAAATGTTAGCGCCCTAGGCGACCGCCTAGGTCGCCTAATGGGTTGCGCCAGCCCTGCTCAGGGTACCTCAAAAGCTTGTCTCTTTCACCAGCAGAAGCTGATCCAATAAAAGATATTATCCTGCCCGCCTTGTCTCTTGGAAAATAAATCTCCTCAGGGTGCTGGAACAATTTTTATAGTGGGGGTGCAGATGATGGAAACCATATATATGCTCTTTGTTATTATTATTGTTATTATGGCAGCACCTCCAGCACCCCTAGTTCCAGCACCACTGCATCGCCTCAGTCTTTGGAGAGAAAGAAATGGCATTTGCTTCCCTTGTTCTCTCTCCGGGGACATAATTTTTTAAATAGAACCATTAGAAGTGATCAATTTGTTCAAACCAAACATTTGCCTCTGCTGTGTTGCACTAACTATGCTGACTAACAAATGTGTGTCAGGCTGATTACTATTCATGGGGCCTTTTCAAGAACATACAAAGCATTTTATTTTCTGCTTATCTATTTTTTCCTTCCTATTTGGTTATCATCTTTCCTCTTCCTAGCATTTTCTGCTTGGTACTGAACACTGGAGTCGCATTAGATGTCTATAAGACTTGGTCTAACCTTAAAAAGTTATATTGGTATCCCTGCATTGGTCAGGGGTGTGAGAAAACCACAACTGTGACCAACATAGCTATGCCAAAACCCCAGGGTAGATGCCACTATGTCAATGGAAGAGCGCTGCTATCAATGTAGCTGACATTATTCAGAGAGGTAGTATTCCTATGCTGACAGAAAACCTCATTCTCTGGGTCATCTGCATCTACACCGACATAGGCTCCATAATGTAGACATAACATTACTCATCATTATAGAGAAACCACTGTGGTCAGGAGACAGTAACTCCTGACTTCTGATCCCAGCTCCAACAGTGATTGTCTGTGTATTCTTGGGTAAATTACTTTGATGCTCTGTGCCTCAGTTTCCCTATCTGTGAAACTGATAGTGATACTTACCTGGTGCCTTGGTAATCCTAAATGAGGATTAATTAGGTAATGTTTGCAAAGCGATTTATACATGACAAATACTAAGGGCAAGTCCACGCTACAAAATTAAGTCAACATAAATTGTGTTGACGTACACTGTAAATCACTTTTGCATGTCCACACTTGGATCAACATTTGTTCTTGCTTTCTTGGCTTCCCTGCATGCTTTGATTTTTCCAGCCGCCAAAGAGCGAAAACTGCTGTTGAACCCTTTCTGCATTGCTGAAAGTGTGGAGAACTTTGGTTTCCGTTAGCGTTTACAGTGTCTTCAAAGGTTCTTTCATTTTTATTCTATTTCAGTGGTTCCCAAACTTGTTCTGACGCTTGTGCAGGGAAAGCCCCTGGTGGGCCGGGACGGTTTGTTTACCTGCCGCGTCCGCAGGTTTGGCTGATCGCGGCTCCCAGTGGCCGCAGTTCGCTGCTCCAGGCCAATGGGAGCTGCTGGAAGCAGCAGCCAGTATGTCCCTCAGCCCGCGCCACTTCCAGCAGCTCCCATTGGCCTGGAGCAGAGAACCGCGCCACTGAGAGCCGCGATCGGCCGAACCCGCGGATGCGGCAGGTAAACAAACTGGCCCGGCGCACCAGGGGCTTTCCCTGCACAAGTGGCAGAACAAGTTTGGGAACCACTGGTCTATTTTGTTCTCATTTCCAGATTGATCTCAAACTTGTTAACACAGAGGATATCCTGGAAATATGTGAAAGTTATGAAACTGCAGAAGCAAACTTGGGGGGAAAAATACAGCAGCAAAATTTTTAAGTTGATAGTGAAAAAATAAGACATTAACTATTTAAATTTCCAGCACTCATCCCAATGATGGCAAAGCTGACCAATCAGCTGAAGATTAAGTTCTTGTGTTTTACTCACAACTTTAATCCTTGGCACCTGCTCCTGCTGGCAATGTCTGTGGAGTTATTTGAATGTACCTCTGGTGTAATTATTCTCTGGTTTCTTTGACCAAAGGAAGTGTTAGATACTCCAGCAGCTGGGATCAACATATTTTGTCAACCTCTTCATATCAGCATCCTGCTGTTAACTCCTGCTGTGAAGGATGGCTGCAGTTAGGCAGTGCACTGAAGATAATTCCTTATTGAGAGTGTAAACAGTATTTTAAGTCAAAATAGTTAGGGTTTTCTTCTCTACTAGAAGCTAAAGAAAAAGGAAGTAGTGTTATATAGGTGGAGGGTCTTGCCACATTTCACTCCTTTTTACCACCCAGTTATAAAAAAGCCTTTTCATAATGTCTTATAATCAGTTAATAGGTCTCTTTTTGTTGCTGTTGCATAGCTAGAGTTACACTAAACCATTACAAGACAGAGAGCAACAAATACACCAGCACAAAGTTATTTCCCCCCACCCCAATAATCTGCACAGACACAAAGTGCATTTTACAAAAAGTTTTGGCCTAAAAGCTGCTCCTGTAGCAGCACTTAACTGACAGCTCTTCAGCAACATGCCCAGAGTCACCATCAACTTGACATCCAGTCAATTTGGGGGGAGGCGGGGAATGTAAAAAGTAGTTTCAGATACTCCACCTGCTCCCTAGTCCCTCTGCCAACTTTTGCTTTTGCTGTCATTCACATTTTCTGAACGTTATTTTGTTCCCCATCAGTATGAACCCATGCAAACAACAGTGAAACTGACTATGTGTAATGCTAATACATGCATAGTATAGTCACAGTAACAAAGAAAAACAAGACTTTTCATTCTCCCCTCTAATCCCTTTTGCTTAGAATAAGCTTGTGTTGAAACAGTCAGATGTAGATAAAAATTCAGGCAAAGACATGATTTGACAATGTCCCTTTAAGATAAAACAACTAGTTTTTAATCAGAGAAAGTACTCTACAAGCCATTTTAAATATAATGCAAAATTAGTCTTATTAAGATTGCAGAATGGCTAAGGCATTTGGTAATGGGTAAGAGAGCCCTGTAGGTAGCTGGGTTCAAATTCAGCCTAAGTTAGTAACTGACCAAGAGTTCCAAGATCAGCTGGCTGTTCAATGCCTATGCGAAGGAGTATGGCAATATTGCTCCAGTTCCCAGTGGACAGCTGTCCACAATTAAAACCCCCACCAAGATTAGCCCTGCCATGAGAAAACATGCCAATAAATGAATGAACCATGGAGACTGAACCTGAGCCCCAAGGTAGTACATACTGAATTAACTGGTTAAACAATTAAAACGAGACCTATTTTCCCCAAATAGATATAAAGATAGGATTCTCATTTCACACATGCTAATGATTTCAGAAGTTTGTATTACTTCCCGCTTGTTACTTTGTCCAAAAAGCACCCTACATTTTTACAATATGGAGTTCTGCAGTTACAAGTCATCTTAGACATGAGCGCCTGAGTACATTGTTTGGTCACCAGGCATGGCACTTACAGGAAAATGATAGTAAGAAGTTTGTCCATAGACTGCTCTATTAAGGAAAGATGGTGGAGTTGTTATGATAGTATGATCAGTTGGTATTCCATAAGTAGTACATGCAGGCTGCAAAAGGGATCCATTGGTTGATGTAGGAGGCAAGAACTGGGCTCCTTGAGAGGACCCTATGATGGGGAAAGGTGGAGCGATGCTCAGGCAGATGTTATTGGTCTGAGGATGACTACCCAAGGAGCATCTGGTGGCTGAACTGGAACTGGAGAACCAAGGAGGAGCAGCAGCTTCCAGCAGCTGACTCTGGATTGGTGCAGGCCCATGTTGCTGCTCTTCATCCTGGGATTTCAGGCATCTACAGCAGCAAATACCAACGAAGGCCCCAATGACAATGAAAGCCACAAATATGGACCCAACGAGGAGGAAAGGTAAGTACATGGGCACTGGAAATGGAAAATACAGAGAGAGAAGTCAGTCATTTAATCTTTACTAAGGTCCTCATTTACAGAAGTTTCCCTAGCTATATCAAGTTTCATACCTAGAGGCTTCACTAAATCTTTAAAGCATCACCACAAAGTCTTACACCCTATCAGCAAGGGTTCTGATCCCATTAACTCTCCAAATGAATAGCAGGACCAAGATGGGCTCTTGCCAATGAGAAACTAGAATGAAGTTTTTGCCTAAACCCAGGTATTAGGTCAGAGGTGGGCGCCATTGCCTTTCCAAATTATGATAATCATTTACACCTATGCAGAGTGCTTTTGAGACTAGTATTCTGATCTGGTAGCATTTCATACCTATTGTTTTCAGGTGTAAGTGACAATACAAGATGCAAAGGACCAGAGAATTGAGCCCATAACTTGTTTACTTTATAGAATTAGTGATGAATGCCATGTAGAATCTACCTGTACAGGACAGGAGTTTAGATATGGTCACTAAGCAGCTCTAGATCTTGCAATCCCAATTTTTACAAACCAAAAATTCACCATTTTAGGAAACTTGTAAGGAACCAGAGGCCTCTGAGCACCCAGCACATTAGCAGTCACAGCAGCCCACATTATGCTTTCTTCACCTTGGAACATAAATCCTAGAGCTTGGCTCAGTGGCTTTTTGGTGCCTGGTCACTCCTTCGCATTTACACTAAGTCCCCAAATGCTAAACTAGAAGAACCTCAGCTGAAGCCTGGTTTCCACCCCACATTGTTCATTAGCTCTGGCCTGCATCACTAGAATTTAGTCTAAGGCATCCTGGTTTCCGCACACTCAGCTCTGCTTATAGATCACCCATTTCCCTCCTCCTTCCCAGACAGTACCTTAGGGCTTGTCTACAGTTGGAAGGTGTTTCTGATTAAAGCACGGTCTGAATTTAAAGTGCAACGGTATTCATGAATGGCTCCAGGGAGTTTGGGTTAAGCTGAACAGGAACAAGGCATTCATTCCAGAATAAGTGTGTCCACACATGGAGTTTAGAGTTAGTCAGGAGCAGTTAACGAGGAATTACTCCATGAGTAGACTAGCCCTTAATTAGCGTAGCCTAATGCCCAGGCAGTTTTCTGCCAATACCAGCTATGGGGCACTTTGTATTCTACAAGGGAACTAGACTTCCATTTTAAAACGATGGGGGAGGGCGGCCCAGAAATACTCTTCTTTACCACTTGCTATAGCTCATTCCCCTTTAAACAGGGTCCCACCGTGGGTCAAGTTGTCTAGAGCTCTAAAGAGGGAGCAGACTTGAGTTGAGCAGCTGGAGCTTTGAAGGTGGTGAAGGGGGGGATTAGATGTGGAACTGTAGAGGGAAGCACGGGCTGGTTGAGTAAGATGTGGAACTGTAAAGGGAGAATTTTGGAGTGGTGGATCTAAAAAGCATCCCAGCTCCCTAAGTGCACTGCAGAACCCAGGTCTCTGATGAAGTCCACCCCTTATCCTGCAGGTGCAGAAGGAGCCTGTTACCTGATGGAGGCTTGGGACTGGTCTGGTGATGGTCACTAGGACACAAGCCTTGGTCCAGCCGAGCCTCTCTGGTTGAGCAGCAGTAGCGCAGGTTGCAGGTGCCGCAGCACAGAGTAGCCTCTGGGCTGTCGTAATGCTCTGGGCACCGAAAGCCCCTATGCCAGAGCTGTGAGCTGTCCGCCCAGCCATGACAGTACTCTCCATCCTGCCCAGAGGTGCCCCCCAGAGTCAGCAACAGCACCAGGACACACAATGGCCCCCTCTCCATGACACAGAAACCTTCGGGCTTCCTGCCTTTCGCCCCCTCCGTCAGAGGACTCAGACTGGAGACCTCCCTAGCCTGTCCCTTGATTAGTCCACGTTCTCTGAACTCCCCAGTTGCTTAGGGCACTCCCGAGCAGCCCAGACCAGGCTCCCTCCCGATTCTATTAGCCACCAGGATGCCCCTGCACCCGCAATCAGCCCACCAGGATGTATGGCTGCCTCCTCCCGCCAGTCTGTGAGCTGTTTGTACTGCCTTCCCACAGCCTGGTGTAAAGCTCTGCTCAGCTCAGCCCTCAAAAGGTTTTATCTCCTGTCCAGTGACCTGCCTCCAATTCTCTCTCCCCCTCCCTCCCAACAACAAAGAAGGACCCACTCAATTCGAAACCATTCCCAGCTCCTCCTGGCCTATCACCCCTCCCCCCCATTTCCCATCCTAAACTCCAGCAGGGAAGAGGCTCTGTTTCCTGCTGGAGATGGCATATCTCACACACTTGATTAGCCATTGTCACGAACAAGGGCACAGTTAGCCAACACTTAAGAGTGTGGGATGCAGCAAGCACAGGGCTAGCCTGGTACCAAAGATCCATTCCCTTAGGGGCCTGCAGATGAGCTGTCAGAGAGGGGCAGCTGGGGAATGAGCAAAAACAATGCATGATGACAAGTGAGAAATTAAATTTCACAAGCAGAGGGAAAGCACATCTACTGCCAGCTTCCAGAGGGCTCTTTAGTGTAATTGGTACAAATTGCTAAGGGACATTTGTATAACACCACGGAAGATAAGCCATTGTTCGCCTTGTTTAACATGGATAATCAAGTATGTAAGTATACAGAACAGGATTTTGGTGTAAAAGTTTTGGCAAAATACATCTTGCGAGGCCGACATTTCCAAATCCTACCCAAGCTGCGCTGTTTTCTGTGCATAGTTAAAGGTGTGGAGGCTGAAACTTGCAAAGAACCTGCCACAAATCTGCCTCACAAAGCTCAGAGCAATCCATGAATCCAAAAGCACATTCAAGGGAACAAGGTACATATTTTAAGAAGCCCTCAGTTACATTTACATAGGAAAAATCACTGTTTTGCCAAGACCCTTTTCCAACACAGGAGTGCCTGGCATTGTCTTTCATTGTAAATAGGAAAAGACCATGCTTTGCTTCTGGCATGTCTTCATTGGGGATTTAGGGTCTGGTGCTGTTACACGGATGTAGCTCTACTAGAGTAAACCCTAGTATACAGCATGGGTGTAAACCTCTTGGGTTTGGGGACCACTGTCCCTGCAATTACATTCGTAGGTAAGGCCCAGATCCAAAAAGGTATTTAGGCTCCTAACTTCCATTGATTTGAATACATTTGTAGATCCGGACCTAAATAGTGTAGACAAGATCTATGTTCCTGAACAGTGCTAAAGCCCTGCAAAACTTCAAGGCCCTGATCCTGCAAACACTTACGCACATGGTCATAGGTGAGGAGGGAACAAGATGGGGCCAAGATCCTGAGTACCTACAGTTCCCATTGACCTCAGTGGAAGTTGTGGTCAGTGGCACTGGAACGTTTTTCATAGTGGAGCTGAAAAGCCAGCCCCCTTACCCCTGTCTGCTTCCCCCCCCCCCTTCCCCGAGCTGGGGCTGGGAGTAGGGCCGTGTCTCTGGGAGGAGGGCACCCGGACAGGGGTAAGGGGGCCGAGGCTAGGGCCAGCAGTCAGGACCCCCAGATGCAGAGCCAGCGTCAGGGGAGTCCCGTGTGCAGGGCCAGGAGCCGGGTCCCCGCTTATGGGGCCGGGAGCAGAGCCCTGCGTAAAACCTGGGGGTACTAAAGCATCCCCTGCACCTCTAGTTCCCGGGCCTATGGTTGTGTGCTTATCACATGAAACAATCAGGCTCACAGCAGGTAAGGCAACATCTTTCACTCCCCTATTGGAACAATTGGCAGCAGTGTTTGCAAATTGCTTTAAGATTCCAGGGTGTAAAACTCTTTACGGATGCAGCATTCATTAATGCACATAAAAGCTTGACCCTGTTCTCATTGAGTTTAAAGGGAGTTTTGCCATTAATTACAGATAGTGGATACAGAATAGAGTCCAGTTCTGCAAACGCACAGAAACACAGCCCAAAATGATCTCCCCTCTGATTACTCCTGTTATAACATTACAGACTGGCATGCACATTTATGCTGTATTGACAATTTCATAGATTCAATTGAATCGTATTTCCAATCTGCCAAAGACTTCAGCTCTCATCACCTTTGGCAGTCTGTCACCTTTCATGCATCACTCTTTAATTGGCTCTTTGGCAAACATGTTTATGGAGATTCCTCTTCTCTGCTCAAAATGTTACTCTGAAATCTAAATAGAGATTTCATTTAACAAGAGAGATTTCCAAACACTGCTCAGTGAACTGAGATATACTTTCTGCCCTGCTGCATCTTAGCTTTGCAACAGACAGCTTGACTGATTTGCAAAGGACCTGATCCTGCAAAGAGCTGAGCACCCCCTACGAGGTACGGAGCACAGTCTGAAGACAATGGGAGGTGAGTGAGCCCAGCACCTTGCAGGACTGGGCCCATAAACAACTGGGAAGATGCTTTATATTCTGTCCAGTCACAAGCTGTCAAATTTGTCTGAAAGCAAATGATGGCTGATTTAGGCATAGACCCCTAGCTATATTGAACCAAACTAACTTCCATCATGATTATTAATGATTAAGAATAAATGCAGAGAGGCTCTGGGAAAGTGCTCAGCACTTCTCAGGGTTTGTCACAATAAAATAAGCATCAATAATAATAATCAAATTAACACCCTACACCTGTTACAATGTAAGTACACTATTGAGGTTGCAAAATCAAGCACTCTGAAGTTAGGAAATGCCTGAATTAAGATTGTCTGTGCAACCTTGGTTCAACCCCCTTGTGCATGTGCATTATGATACAGTCATTAATTACATGGTCATGTATTACTTTTTTTCCTCAGGTCCCCTGCCTCATTCAGTGCACAGGTAAATCCTTAAAATCTGAGCTCACGTGTTCTGCATGGACATGAACGTCCCGGAGCATTTTTATAAATTCAGGGGGCTGCTGTAGTGCCCTTGTCCAAAATCTCCCCTCTTCACATGGTTGTGCAGTGGACTGTGCTCTCGTCATCCACCTGGCTGCTGCCACAGAGCTTGCTGCACTATAGATGTGGTGTGGATGGTCCAAAGATTGTATGTGCAGATGTAACTTGTGAACTACTTTGGGATCCTTTCAGCTGAAAAGCTCTATACAGACAGACTGGGGAGCTGGTTGCAAACAGCTGTAATAAATGTGAAATGACAGTTTCCATTCTATTCGATTCCATTCTAATTCCCTGAAAACAGTCACTCACAACATTCAGCTCCTCCCAGGATCGGGCCCATAATAAATACATGGTACTACATGAGGCATAATAAGTACATTAAATAAGAACATTCGCTATTCGCTTGTCCTGCAGTAGCAATGAAGTGTTTTTGACAAAATGCCCCTAACAACTTGTGCCTACTGAGAACTGTCTCACTAATTCCTGTTCAAATACTTTGGGAAACGACTTTGGTGCCCTGCAGTCACTGAGCTCTTTACATTTCATGAGTGCAGTTATTGAATACATTTTGCCTATGAGAAATTATACAAAATTCAATTATAGATAACCAGTCACATACCACAATGTATATCTATATATGCACACACCGTAATACAGCCCATCTCATCCGATCCCATGTTGGCTGTGCACCATTAATGTCATCTGCCTCATTTGCTAACCACCAGGCGGGGCCCTCGCTACAACTCACCGGTGTACTTCACAATGCGGCAAGACTGCCATCTTTTCTGAGGAGTTGAGATTTAGTGTTGGTGAAAGTGCTGCCTTGAACACTGGATTTTTTTGTTTGGTTAAAGACAAGTGGAAATACCGCAGGTTTCTTCTTCACTGATCTGCCAGTATTCCTTCACGCATGTAGAGGGGTCAACCCATGGAGATGAGGGGCTAGTTCAGAGTCCAGGTTTAATTACTGGGGCGAGAATAGGAATGGGAGTCAGTGAGGATGGCGAGACAGAGACTGGACAAGGAGCCTGGGGTGGGGAGACTGGGACAAAGATGGGTGATGACTGAGATTGGATGAGGAGCATGAGTTGAGGAGAATGGGACAAAGTGCCTGGAGAGGGAAACTGGCACTAAGAGGGGGAAGTGGGGAGATTGAGATTGGATAAGAAGAGACTGGGGGAGACTGGGCCTAGCTGGACAAGGAGACTGGCACTGGAAGCCAAGGTTGAGGAAAGACTGGGACTTGGACGGGTGGCCTGGATGGGAGACCGGGGCTGGCTGTGCAAAGAGACTGGGATGGGAATGCAGAGCCCATGAGGTGGAGACTGGAATTGGTTAGGCAAGGTGAAAACCTTGTGTGTGCAGTGTTTGTGCTTTATGGGCACTGAAGAGCAAAGCTGTCTAGCTGGCCTTGATGCTATTGTATCTAAAATCAGTTCTGTGCAATTTCTGGTCTCATTAGGGAATTGGGTCCTGATTCTCACTCTTTACAGTTGAGCAACTCAGCTGATTGGAGCTACTCCTGATTTACAGTGGTCTAAGCAAGTGGAGAATCAGTATTCTTAATTATCTTAATTATCACACTGTAAAATGCTTGAGGACAAGTCGGGGTCATTGCTTTGGGCAGGGTTGGGTCCCTTAATGCAGGTGTCAGAGTATTAATGATGAGGATGGTGCTTATGACATTGACTTTATCCTCACGCACAATTATTTCAAATTTGGTGACAATATATACCTCCAGACCAGTGGCACCGCCATGGGCACCCGCATGGCCCCACAATATGCCAACATTTGTATGGCTGACCTGGAACAACACTTCCTCAGCTCTCGTCCACTTATGCCCCTTCTCTACCTATGCTACATTGATGACATCTTCATCATCTGGACCCATGGGAAGGAGACCCTGGAAGAATTCCACCATGATTTCAACAGCTTCCACCCCACCATCAACCTCAGCCTGGACCAATCTACACGGGAGGTCCACTTCCTAGACACCACAGTACAAATAAGCGATGGTCACGTTAACACCACCCTATACCAAAAACCCACCGACCGCTATGCCTACCTTCATGCCTCCAGCTTCCAACCCGGACACACCACACGATCCATCGTCTACAGCCAAGCGCTGAGGTACAACCGCATCTGCTCCAACCCCTCAGACAGAGACCAACGCCTACAAGATCTTCACCAAGCATTCTCAAAACTACGATACCCACACAAGGAAATAAGGAAACAAATCAACAGAGCCAGACGTGTACCCAGAAGCCTCCTGTTACAAGACAAGCCCAAGAAAGAAACCAACAGAACTCCACTGGCCATCACCTACAGTCCTCAGCTTAAACCTCTCTAATGCATCATCAGTGATCTACAACCCATTCTGGACAATGATCCCTCTCTTTCACAGACCTTGGGAGGCAGGCCAGTCCTCGCCCACAGACAACCTGCCAACATTAAGCATATTCTCACCAGCAACCATGCACCGCACCATAACAACTCTAACTCAAGAACCAATCCATGCAACAAACCTCGATGCCAACTCTGCCCACATATCTACACCAGCAACATCATCACAGGACCTAACCAGATCAGCTACAACATCACCAGTTCATTCACCTGCACGTCCACCAATGTTATATATGCCATCATGTGCCAGCAATGCCCCTCTGCTATGTACATTGGCCAAACTGGACTGTCACTACGTAAGAGGATAAATGGACACAAGTCAGATATCAGGAATGGCAATATACAAAAACCTGTAGGAGAACACTTCAACCTCCCTGGCCACACAATAGCAGATGTAAAGGTAGCCATCTTACAGCAAAAAAACTTCAGGACCAGATTCCAAAGAGAAACTGCTGAGCTTCAGTTCATTTGCAAATTTGACACCATCAGATCAGGATTAAACAAAGACTGTGAATGGCTATCCAACTACAGAAGCAGTTTCTCCTCCCTTGGTGTTCACACCTCAACTGCTAGCAGAGGACCTCACCCTCCCTGATTGAACTAACCTCGTTATCTCCATGCTGATTCTTGCCTGCATATTTATACCTGCCTCTGGAAACTTCCATTACATGCGTCTGACGAAGTGGGCATTCACCCACAAAAGCTTATGCTCCAATACATGTGTTAGTCTTAAAGGTGCCACAGGACTCTCTGTTGCTTATGACATTATTATTCAAGGAGGGGATGCTGAAAAATAAACAATAACAAAGAGGCAAGGTGGGTGAGGTAATACGGTTTATTGAACCAACTTCTGTTGATGAGAGAGACACGCTTTCGAGCCTCAAAGAGCTCTTCTTTATTTCCCAGGCCTGACAAAGAGCTCTGTGGAGCTTGAGAGCGTGTCTCTCTCACCAACAGAAGTTGGTCCAATAAAAGATATTACCTCACCCACTTTGCCCCTCTAATATCCTGGAACCAACACAGCTACAACAACGCTGCATAAAACAATAACAATGCGAGCTAGAACTCAGGAGGCCCATCTGATGAGATGACAGGCGGGTACACACCTCTTTCTGCAGATCATTAGCTGAGGTTGATTAGTGAAGGGGCTTCATCTTAGGAGAAGGAGGCGTGCTGTGGATAGTAATTTAGCAGAGCCCCGAGTGCTGCTGTTTTAATGAAGAAACCGCAGGACAAGCTGATAATCACTTCCTTGCTTGATGTAATGTAGAGGAGGAGGAGGAGGAGGAGGCAGCATGTGCATTCTCTGAAGAAATGGCTCGGATCATGTTGTCTGATTTGCTTATGTCTCTGTGTCCCCCTTTTCTGCCCCCTCCCCTGAGCTCACAGCATATGGTGCCAAGCTATTCTTACACTGGAAAAAAAATCCCTCAGCAAGGAACAGACTTTGCTTATTCTGTAAATGCCTCAGTCAGGAGCCAGGTGAAAGTAGATCAGAGAATCAACAAGACACAGTATTTGCCAGTGTGGCTCTTGGATCAGAAGCAGAGGGAGAGGAGCCTGATAAGGTTATTAGTTTGGGAAAGGGGGATAGCATGGAAGTGGGGCACAATTTCCTGCTTGTTTTATACCGTTCCATTAATCCCTTCTTAGAAACCTTCTGGCTGGCTTCAGTGTTGGGTGTCTAGGTGAGCAGCCTCTTGCTGTATTTCATCAGTGCAATTGTGGATAATAATGCCAGAGCAAGGACCACATTCAAACATTAGGAACACAGAGGCCTGATGGGGAGTCACTGAGATACCATAGGCTTGGAGCTTTTTTGCAATACGCATTGTGTCTTTGTTGTAGCAGCGGGAGATGGACAGAGCTCTCCCCCATCCCGCAGGTAACTCTGGTAGGGAGAGTGCGGCGGCCCCCACCTTTTCATTGTGCCCCTCCCCAGTACCGGCAGGCACGAGTCGTCTCTGCAGACAGATGGAGGAAACAATGAGACAATATTGGTTAGCATACCAGGCAGTGATCGCTGTATGCCAGCCGCCGTTGTCTGGTTTTTCAGAGGCATCCCAAAAAGGAGAGTTTGAAGGAGGGTAATGAGGTAGCTTTGCAGATGTTTACAGGGCAATCCTCCTAACTGCGAGGGAAGCAGGGAGAAAGCACCAAGGTACTTGTTTGAAAATTTAACAAGAGGGCAAGGGCCGATTTGAGGCAGGAGTTGACATCTTAACGGTAAATGAGAAGTTAGGTAGGGTGGGGATAGGACATGAAGGACCTTGAAAGTGAAGACAAACCGTTTATATTTGCTGCAATACAGAAGGGGAGGCCAGCAAAGGATTCCAAAAGAGGGGTGACTCGGTCAAAATGATGGGCTAGGCAAATGATCTTTACAGTAACATTCTGATTGCATATGAGTGGGACAAGATTGCATTTGTCAAAGCCAGAGAAAAGGTGTTGCAGGAATACATGAGATGAGGAGATCCTGAACAAGAGCTTCTCCTAAGAATACTGGTGGAAGCTCCATTACATGAGAATTGAACACTAAGTTAGAGAAAGCAGTAGAAAACATAATGTAGGGACCAATCCTGCACTGTTTTCTGGGGAGGTGAGAGTGGGTGCCCTAATAGGTCTTTTCCATCTTTATTGTCTATGATTCTATGAGATACACAATCTGTAGGGCAAAGGGATGAAGTAAATGGAGCGTTGGGGCTTGCCATCCACAGATTCTGGGTCTCGTTCAGCCCTGGTGAAAGGGGGAGCAGCTCCTGACACATGGTCTACATTTGATAGCCAGACAAGAATTCAAAACGCAGAGGGTCAGTGTCTTTAAACAATGATATTGTCTGAGTTATTGCAGAAGCATTCACCAGAACGGAGTTGATGTACTTGGTGATTGACCCAGGACAGTACTGCTTATGGACAGATGCTGCAGTGAAGCACTCACCCCACAGGGGATTGAATGAAGCAGTGATTTAGGAGATGTCAGTTGCAAACCTCAAACTGATGTTTCTTGGTGTGAATCTTCATAGTGTTTTCTGTTTACTGCTTTTTTCTCTCTTGAAATGACTTTGGTTTCTCCTGAGATCTTTTTGCATGACATTTTCTGACATGCTGTAGACACAGGTTGTGATCTACTTGGCAGTTTTGGAATTGCTTGTTTGAGAGCTACCTTGCATGCCAATCAGTCACCTTATAACGGTTTTGAATTTACTGTCAGATAATGCACCACTCACAGATTTACTATGGAGTTCAGCTGTATCCTCATTTGCTTGTGTTTTTGTGACCACCTGTCACAATCCATCATTTTAATTCCTTTTTAATGATTTCCCTGATAAGATTTATCACAGCACAAAGCTTAGGCTGTATTGACTGCAATGAAGGCTTTAGTTTGTAATAAAAGAAACCAAAAGGGGCATGTGGTCAGAGTGACTGGAAGACTCGGGGAATAGTGCATGGAATATGGTCTGTAGAACCGTACACCTCTAGGTCATCAGTTCAGATGGACCCAGAGTTATTTCTGAGCAAAACCAGTCAACCTGAATGAAACTCACTGCTTCAATGTTGAGTTATAGCTTCACCATATGGGTTTAGACGAGAGCAAAACTCACCACGATACAAAACCATGTGAGCAGAAAGGACTAAATTCCTTCCTGATGCAATTCCATTGACTTCCCCAGAGTTACACATGGGATGAATTTGGCACAAATTGCTTTAAAATGCTGACAAAACCCACACGAACCAAAATCAGTGAGTTTTGCACAGTTCTAGTCACATGATACTGTGGTGAGGAATAATTCAACATGGTAGAGCAAGGCAAGGGATGCCAGCTGGGAACAGTATTAAACTGCAAGCAAAAACATCTACATTAAAACAGAGCATTTGTGATTCAGGCTGGGAGAGTGATTTGTATGAAATAAACATTGATCCAAACTGTTGCCCTACATTCAACTATCCCATATGAGCCAAACCTTTCTAGAGGTTTGGAATAGTTTAGTAACTTCATTTTCACGATTTTTGCTTTCCATCGAATGGGCACAGTAAAAATCCTGACTAGTAATCATTCATAGAGTAACAAAATCGATACAAATGGCTTCCAGCTGGGATGGGAAGCAAAAGTGCCAACATTTAGTCGGTCTCATATTTCTCGCCTGTGCAAAAGCAGGAGGTAGCAGAAATTACTCTAGAAATTTGATTTCCATCCCCCGAATAGAGCCAAGAGGTTTGGCCCATTCAGAGAAGCATCCTCACTTTTGGGTGCTTAATGAAAACCAACCTGACCTCAGACCCTTTTGCTGTTTGACCATTACTTCTTATAAGTGATGTTTTAATTTTCCTCCCCAGCTGGTATCAGAGATAAGAGACTAAATCCACTAGACATTAAAACACCGAAGAGTTCTGTCATGTGTTACTTTGGTCTTATGCTCAAAGTCTTTCTCTTCTTCTCCCCGACGGATCTCAGATATAATGCAAAATAATCTGCGAGCCAAAAAAAGTGAGCAATTTAAACTGCTGGTTTTGAAGCTCAGTCCCAGTTCTCTTACCCCTGTTCTTCCTTTTCTAGCATCTTGGGATGTGTCTTCACTGCAGAGTTAACGTGGGCTCTTGGGGTGTCACCCCTAATCCCCCTCCCATCCACACACAAAAACATCTCATCTGAGTATGATGGTGCTTTAAACCCAAGCTTGCTGGCCTGGCTGGATAAGCTAGAGCTAGAGAGTGAGCCACTTTCATTTGGGCCGGTAACCCATCTACTCAGCAATGAGGACTCAGGCTAAACCACAGAAGTGTTGATTGTCCTCCAATGCCTTCCCACAATTCCCCCTGTGTGCCCAGAAAGACAGTCAAGTTCTCCCACGCTTTCGCTAGGAAAGAATCATAGAGCAGTTCAGCTTACTGCAGTACAAAGAATCATGGGATATGCCCCCAGAAATCCTAGCGACACATGGGGCCTGCAGTATTGACCTAGTCTAGCTACCTTGCTATAAGCACTACAGTTCTGTGTCTCCACTGGGATTTTACAGCAGGATAGCTAACAAGTGTTAGTTATTCTGCTGTCAACCCCTCACCCCCCCAACCTTTTTGCAGTGAAGACATAGCTATAGCCTAATTGATGTAGTTGACAATGACTGCTGTAGATAACTATTAGTTGTAGTTGGCAATCCATGATCCACCTCTCGTCCTCTTTTAAGGATTTATTTCACTCTTAATAGTGCAAATCCTGCAACCCATCCCCACATGCTAGGGACACATACTGCTCAAATGACAATGGAGCTGGTGCAGTCTGGCAGCATGGTGGGAGAAAGTCTGTACAGATGTTGAGAGCCTGTACAGATGTAAGGCATCCACAGCCTTTGCAGACTGCAGAGATATGCTCTTCCGGAGGCTCCATCAGTTCATCTACAGTAGCATATGCCCAGGGTGTTGGAAATAAGGGAGGGGCAAACAATGCATCCTTAATTAAGCAGAGCCTTGAGCAAATTCCCTCTCCTCTGCACAGGGGGCCAGCAGCCATTTCTGCATTAGCAGAAGTGTTGTGCCACAGCTTTTTGCAGCTTTTGGGCCTCAGTCCCTGCTGAGCCCTCTCTTATAAAGATGTCTGTTCTCCTCTCAATATGTGCATGTCAGCTCCCATTAGCATCAACAAGGGGTAGGCATATACTGAGGAGAAACTAGACTTTAATTTTTCTCTTGGATTAATACAGAACCAGTAAACTCCCAAGTCTCATTATCTTACAAATCTTCTGAAACAGACACAAAGCAGCAGAACCCTGGGGCGAATAGGGAAGGCTGTAGAAAGTAAAACAGATATATCTGCTGGTTGGTCAGTAACAACACAGTAGGAGTTCAGCAAGATCTGCCTTTTCTTAGTCCAAACCTTTCCTTCCAGACAAGGCTCTTTCTGATCACGCGTGTCAACAATGAAATCCTGCTGGTGTTGTCATCCACCAGGGGGAGCCATTGATTGAGAGACTGGGGACCACAGCAGCAGCATGCCAAGAGACTAGGGCTGAGACCCATATGTTCACAAGCTTCCAAAATAAAAAAACTGAAGACACGCAGCCATAATAGTTGTTTATATTTACAGCTTCCTCACTACAAGGAGAGAAATTGCTTGTTGGCTGAGTTCACTGGCTTTGACAATAAAATACCAAAGCAGTCACAGAGCCATTCAAGAGAAACAGTTGGCTTGGGTCTCTGTTCTGTTCAAATCATTAGTTTCCAGGGGCCGCAGCTCCATATTTGTTATAGAGTGAGCTGGAGAACAGTCCTAGGGTGTATTTTAGGACTCCACAGTTCACATCTATCATGTGGGAACCCACCCACAATGAATCTGTTCAGGTTCCCTGGAACTACTTGAAATTAAAGGTTCCACTGGGTCTTTTTTCCAGTGCCTCTGGAAAAAATTAAAATTAAAGGGCCAGGTCCTCATCTTGAGTAAATCTATATAATCTGATTTACCTCAGCTGAGGTAACTGAGGCCACTCTGACAGCAAATGTAAAAGTGGCATCTTTTCACTTGCCATATTTATTTTGCTTGTATATTCAACATCACACCTGCTTGGCTCAGTTACAAAGGCATGTTTTTACTACTTTTTACTCCTGCTAGCCATTCTGAGCCAACACAGCTTTGGGAGAGTGAACTAGAGTCTATTTTGGCTTGTGCATTATCAACAGATGTGTTAACTAAGGTTTAGTCTACACTACCAAGTTTTGTTGGCATATCTATTGCTGCTGGGGCTTGTTCCGAGGGACAGGCGAACAGGGCAGTTGCCTTGGGAGACAACTTCCAGGGGGTGCCAGACACCTGTACTGCCTGGATTTTTCCCTCCTTCTGTTGAATGGCTGATTGTGTGGGTTTTTTTGTTTTTGTTTTTGCTCAGCTGCTCAAGGGGGGTGTGTGTGGGGAGGGAGGGCATGCTTAAAAATGTTTTCTGCCCTGGCCAGCAGAATGTCTAGGGCCACTCCTGATGTCATTTAGGAGTGTAAAATAGCTATGCCAGCAAACCCTACAGTGTAAATGCAAAGAGCTGACCGAAGAGTACTTCTGTCGACTTAGCTAATGTCATTCAGAGGGTACGTCTATACTTACCTCCGGGTCCGGCAGTAAGCAATCGATCTTCTGGGATCGATTTATCGTGTCTTGTCTAGATGCGATAAATCGATCCCGGATCGATCCCGGAAGTGCTCGCCATCGACGCCGGTACTCCTGCTCCGCGAGAGGAGTACGCGGAGTCGACGGGGGAGCCTGCCTGCCGCATCTGGACCCGCGGTAAGTTCGAACTAAGGTACTTCAACTTCAGCTACGTTATTAACGTAGCTGAAGTTGCGTATCTTAGTTCGAAGTGGGGGGTTAGTGTGGACCAGGCCTGAGGTGGTTTAGCTATGCTTGCAGAACTCCTTATGTCAGCTTATGCTGTGTCTCCACTAGGGGGCTCTGCCAGCATAGCAAGAGTGGCAAAGGCTCAAATTCCAGTTGCAAAGCAACCTGTGCAGTCCCCTTGTCTTCAAATCCAGCCACCAGTTACACTTGTGCTCTCTCACTAAAAGCAGTAGGGTTCCACATGTGTAATGGATGGCACTATTTGGCCTGCATATGTTTACTAGTGATAATCTATGTGCCGGAAAGAACCCAGATCGACTGCAAAAGTTCAGGCAGGGTGTGCAGGACTAGCAGTTAGGAAACAAATACTCTTTTACTTGCAAGTGTGATATAGAATTATTTAGACACAATGTACGAGTAACTCCATGATGAGGTTCTTTGGTTTGTTTTTTTGTTTTGACAAAGTTACTTTTCAGAGTGGAATTGCACTTTAGAATCTGAATTAATCAGATCTTCAGCATTACTCTTCTGAAATAACTGCTTAGGGTGACCACACGACGTCCCATTTTGGCGAGGACAGTCCCTTTTTTAAGCCCTGTCCCAGACGTCCCAACTTTTTTGGCAAAAGTGGGCATTTGTCCCATTTGCTCTCGCCAGCTTGATCAGGGGGATGCAGAGGAGCGTGCGTGGGGGCGAGCAGTGGTGCCAGCTCCGTGCAGGGGGGAGGCAGGGCTCACACAGGGCTTGGGAGAGCAGCAACGCCAACCCTGCATTGGGGAGGGGGCTCAGGCCACCCCCGTGTGCGGGAGGCAAGGGGGTGGCTTGAGTGAGCGGCTGGTGTGCGGCGTGAGCTCAGATGAGTGGCTTGGGCCAGCCCCACGCGGGGGGACGGGGAGGGCTTGTGCTAGCCCCGCACAGTGTCTCATTTTCCCTTTGGGAAATATGGTCACCCTATAACTGCTTTATAGACAATCTACCAGGGTATGAGATAGGGAGAAATGGCAGCGATAACTGGTATCATAGTCCTAAAGAATCAGTTTTAATCTATGGGTGACACAGTTTAAATGAGTCATAGCCACATAGGTCACATGCAAACTAAGTTTTGAGTCTCAGTTGATGTTTTCCCAAAACATAAAAGTGTCAGTAAATTGGAACAGTTCATCAACAGTTGACAGACTAAACAGGAGAAGTCCTGGCTGCAATAGCAGGTGATGTTGTAGGTCAGGACTAAAATGCACTGTTGAGCCTCAGGACTGGAATAAGGGTTGTTGCAGGTCAGGATGAAATTGTATTGGCAGAGCTGTGTTGGGGCAACTTGCACATTGCCTTACTGTGACAAAGAGCACAACATTTGAGTGTATTGCTAATAACTCTGAGGACGTTTCTAACATGAACATCAGGTGTTTGAAAACCAAATCTTGCCAAGTCCTTATTTCAACTCAGGTGGATAAACTGAACTTGGAACTTCCTGCAGCTTTACTAAATAAAAACGTATCACTGATAATTTGTCTCACATAATGGGACCCAGGGTGGCAGACATGGCAGGACAAAGGGAAATCAAAGGACAGAGGAGTATGTAACCCTAATGGTCCAATTTCACCCTGCATTAAGGTTGCTTGGTGGTGTACACAGGGTAGCCCGAAGCGAGAGTAGCCAGAAAAAGATAACCCAATTTTAGAGCTGTTGTAGTGGTTCCTATACTACCTCCTCGTGCTAGAGCATGGCTGGGGTTTCCCTGTGTCAAGCCTTGCTGTCATGACAGTCCTTTTGGGGCCATTGGTAGCCGAGGCAATTTACAACAGCCTTCAGGCTACTCTAACTTACAGTGGGGGACTGGTTGGTGCACAACCAGCCCAGGATCAAGGAAGTGCAAAGGCGGATTTAAAGCACACACTCCTTCTTGGGCGTGGCAGAGGATGGGGATCAATAAAATAGAATCACATCATACAGTCAGAAAAACTACAGATGGAAAAGGCCTATTAGGTCATCTTGTCCATCTCCCTTCCAGAGCAGGATTGTTTCCTACAGTATAAAGTCCAGTGCTTTGCCTGTAATTCCATGCAAGATGGATGAAGTTTGATATGTACAGTGAATCAGAAGAACTGTTGTGTTTATTGACTTCCAAACTGTAACATACTGGTTATTGCTCAACCTAATACTGACACATCTGGTAGTCTCTGTGGAATCCTGGTTAGTGGTTGTACAAACTGGATGGCAACTCAGCCTCACACAGATCACACACATTGAATCATCGCTCAAACACAGGCCTACACTTACATGCAATTGTCCAATGTTTGTAATCTGATTTCCTTCCCCTCACTCCCCAAGTAGGTCTGGTTTGGGGTCCTCTGGCCAAAATCAATCAAGTGATAACATTTGTAAGAATGCACAGTAAAAAACAAATATATAGTTGGAGACTAAAAAGAAGGTGAGAAATTATTCTCATAAACAAGAATAACAGGATTGCTACAGGCAGTGTTAGCCTTAAAATCCTGAGCTCCCCTAGCTAGGTTAATCTTGGGGTATCCCATCCCCCACTCAAATCTCTCTCCATCCTTTCAGATGTAGGTAATGATAATTTATTATCCCCATTTTACAGATAGGAAAACTGATGCACACAGAAGATAAGTGACTTACACAAAGTGATCACACAGCTAAATAGCGGGAAAACATGCAACAGAACTCAGGAGGCTCTAGATTCACTTCATAGGGCTAACTCCTTGACTACAAAAATTCCAAGAGAAACCAGAGCCTGAAATAAATCTATGCAACTGGGTAGGTAGATGATTTACTATATGTATGAACTGGTTGGCTCATGTCTTTCACCGTTTCTATATGCCAGGGTTCGGCAACCTTTCAGAAGTGGTGTGCCGAGTCTCCATTTATTCACTCTAATTTAAGGTTTCACGTGCCAGTAATACATTTTAACATTTTTAGAAGGTCTCTTTCTATAAGTCTATAATATATAACTAAACTATTGTTGTATGTAAATTAAATAAGATTTTTAAAATGTTTAAGAAGCTTCATTTAAAATTGAATTAAAATGCAGAGCCCCCCGGACTGGTGGCCAGGACCCAGGCAGTGTGAGTGCCACTGAAAATCAGCTCGCGTGCCGCCTTCGGCACGCATGCCATAGGTTGCCTACCCCTGCTATATGCTCTCAATAAAGTTATCCAAATTTTTTTTTTGATAAAGCTAGGAAAGCCTGATGTTCAATTATTGCAGGCCTTTAATAACCCTCAAATTAAAAATAATATTGTACAGTTATCCTCAGAAAAGGCAGGCATTGGACTCCCAGCTATTACTGAGAGGCTTGGAATAATGGAAAACAGGATTTTTGCGGGATTCAGATGGAAAAAGAGACTGTCCAAATTAAGTCTTCCTATTCTAAATAAATTAAAAAAAAAATTAAAAATAAATAAAATAAAAAAAAAAAATTTTTAATTTATTTTATTTAATTTCTTTATTATGGCAACATTGGAGAGATGGACTTGACTAATTGGGAATATCGAATAAGGCAACTCTAATTACTGAATTTACATTTTTTGCTTCAGAGGGTTTAAATAATTTGGAAAGCAGCACAAATTGTTACAGAACCTGCTTTGAGGAGGGAGAATTGTTTACATAAGATCATAACAGAAATTGGAAAAACTTCATAATTACCCTTTCTACTTTTTCAGTTATGGAGATTTGCCAATAAATAAATAAATAAAAGATTAATTGACTTAGAGACAATTTCAATCCTGGATTCTCAGTGGAACAGGATTATAGATGGAATATATAAAAATTTACACAATCTGAATAAAATTAACAAAATAATGTATACAGATAGGGGAGGGAAAAGCTTTTGATTTCCATTTGGAAGAGGAAGAATGGAATGAGATGATATAATATACCAGCAGCAGGACCCCACTTACAGCTTGAGGAGAGCTCAACCTAAATTTTTATATGGATTCAGTGGTACAGGCTATTGTCCATGAGATGACACAAGTGGTGCTGGAGAAACTGCAATGGAGAACAGTCCTTAGAACAAACCACCCTTGATCCTGTAAAGAGATAATCCTGAGCAGTCCTGGAAGTGTCCCACTGAAATAAATGGTATTTTGCACAGGCACAGAGATCTGGATAAGTGGATCACTTTGCAGGATCATGGTCCCCATTTGGTATTGCACCAAAATACAGAATTATTGGAAGAAAAATTACCAAAGTTACCAAAAATATCATTGAATGAGAAATATTGAGTTCTCTCTACAGGTGGAAGTCTCAGAATTAGATGATATTGAAACAGTTATGCAGAGCCACAAAGGGGCAGATTTTCTCCTGTGCCCGAGATCTCCCTGGTACTAGAGAGTGGGGAGGAGAGGCTATCAGGGAGTTTTGTTAAACACTTCACAAATAAGGGGCAGAAAAAGGAGAAGGCCTGGTTAATGCACAAACTGAATGGACCTCGGGAAAAGGGAAGCAAAACTGTCAGTGTCACAAATGATTTTGATCATCTTGGTAAGAGGATTTAGGGCTTGTGGATTATTTTTGCCTCCCAGTTCAGCTTTATTTCTGAAATGGCCAAATTCCTCCTACTGTTTCTCCAGTGAATTCAGTTCCCCAAGGAGGGTTTGGCCTACATTGCACCGTATCTGATGCACTTAGCAGAAGTCTAAAATTGCCTTTTAAACAGGACTGTCCTTTGCTTGATTCATTTTTTTTTAAACTGCTACAGTCAGCCCTGATACCTGCTCCTCTTCTGTGCCCCTAGCAAGTAACAGAGTTGAATGAAACAAGTATGTGATAAATTGACCTTTCTTTTATAAAACCTACAGTTTGACTAGAACAAGAAACCAGTTTTAGTTCCTATGAACAATAGACTATTAGTCCCCACCCCCACGCACATTTTATTATCTTTAGTTATTAAAAAGCCCTGACCCGTGGGCTAAAAGGTAACTTTTCCCATTGCCCTGCTACATCCTTTTATTTTTTTAATTAAATCTTGCAGATTTGCCTATATCCTTTAAGTCAAAGGGCAACGTGCTCTGCCCGGGAAAATTAAAGGCAAGCAGCAGACTTTTTCTTGCCTCCTTTGCAGATGGGAGATTGAACGACTTTGGCATTTAAAGATCTAGCTCAGGTTCACAAAAGGCAATGAAACAGAGAAAACAGAATGAGGAGTATCTGCACTGAAGACCAACAGGGAAGCATTTACTCGGCAGTACTGGGTCGAATATGGGCACCTGATATATAAAAACATAATTAAGGTCTGAGTGCTAGCTGTATTCTGTTTCCCAAGACTTCATAATGGTTTCTGGCTTCTTCTAGAAAGTCTATGATCTCACAGGCATGGCAAAGCAGTAGTTCCACAGATTTATAAAGCAGAGCGAAGAAGGATTCTAGCTTCAAGTGTCAGGGCCAATTCTGCTTTCCTATATGCCAATAACCTCAGGAGAGGGGAATTTGGCCTTATGTGTCTACTTTGACAATGTTTTCTGACACTTGCCTAGTCAGATGCTTTACCTCCTCCTTACACTGCCTCCATTAATGTGGGATAACGATTGGCATGGCCATGTTTGAACTCTCTTGAAGTATTTAATATGGGAAGTGATCAACAGTTCTGATTATTCTAAAAATATAATCCAAGTACCAGAATGATAAATAGCAGGGTGCTATGTCTTGAGATCTATTCCTATTCTGTTCTGTACAATCCTCCTTAGGCTTGTTGTTCAGTGTGGCGGCTGCCATTCAGTATTAAAAATGAAGTGTGTGTTGGGGGGAGGGGTGGATAGGTGAGGAATGGGGGATTTTCCATGCCTTTAGTGGAATTTGTCCACCTTTTAAATGTGCAGCTTAGAGCAGCCCCCTGCCCTGCTTAAATGATGCTGAGGGCAGTTTGGGCCCCTGCAGCATCCCACAATGGGAGGACATAAAGTTGGCATAAAGGTACTGTGCTGTGCCTCCTGGGAGTGCAGCACAAAATCTGACCATGTATCTTTAAGAAATGTTGCATGCAGGAATAGGAGCATATGGCATTCTGGTGACTGACTTCATGAAGACTAGAGACCCCATTTGAGAGATCATATCTGCTGAATGGCCTGTGAGATGCAAGACAAAACAAGTATAATTCTGATTCTGCTTCCTTTGAACTTTGCCATGACTTCAGTAGAAGCAGGATTGGTCCCTTTGTGCTCAGCTACTGGGAGGGGAAGGAAACTACACAACTAGGACGCCAACATCACTGCTTTATGTCACTTTCATATCTTGACTACACAGCACAGTATTTTATGTCACTCAGTGTGTTCTGAGCATACAGCATGGTGTTGATGATAAATAACCTGCAATTGTTTATCTTTGTGCCCTACGGTGTCTTCTGTAACAATGGAATGATTCTACTCAATAAGGCTCCCTGGGTGATTTGCCAATGAAATAATCAATCAGTTTAAAAAAGAGAGAGAGAGAAATTTATGCAGCCACCTGAAGGCAAAAAAGTGGGTAAACTGTAGCCTATAATTCTCTCTGTGTTTACAATGGGAAATGAAATGTGAGTAATGATGGCTACAAGTGTAACTAGTAAACAGAACCAGGTTCACAGATATGCACAACACAGAGAGAGAGAGTCTGGAGTCTAGTATACAACAGTTCCATAGTACTTTTGCATTGTAGGCACATGAGAAATCCCCCTTGATTTAGTCTTTAACAAGCTGCCATCTCCAACAGTCCTCTTGTTCATCTCGGGATGAGGTCTGGGTCTCTGGTAGCATTCCCACTAGAGAAGATAGCACACCTGTAAGCCATTCTGAAATTTAAGCTTCATTACAGAAAAGAAAGACCAATTATCTGAATGTGGCAGGGCAAAACCCTAGAGGAAATTCTGTTTCCAGCCACATAAAGCTAGTGTTTGGCTGTAGTCCTGAATTATATCCCCTTCTGTACCTTTGCCAAACAGTCTCTGACTCAGTTCTCCAAATGCTGCCAGTGTTCTAATATAATACTGCATTTCAATACCCACACCTCTTCATGATACAGTGCAATCTTTGGCATGTTTTCAATAGCTTCCCTAAACTCACATCAGAATTCACTTTGATAAGTTTCAGTAGCTTGCTGAGAGGCAGATAATCCATCCTTTGTCACTGTGGATTGAGTCCTGCCTTAGGAAAAACTACAACTCCATATTCACCCAATGAAAAATAAAGTTAATAATAAAACTGCCACTGCTGACAAACTCTTTTAGGTCACAGTTTTGTTTAGTGGAATAAACAGCTTACGAGTGTAAAGCTTGTTGATATTGCAAAAGCTATTGTATTTGAGACAGTCTCTCTACAACATCCTGTTTCTTAAGCACTGTACCTCTTCTCTTTGGTTAGATGGTCATTTATGCTAGAGAAAAATCACAAAGGGTGACCTGCCAGATCAATATATGGAAGTGCCTACTTGTTTTAGGTCCAATGCAACATGATCTCCTTTATCCATTGCTGTAAAATGGCTCTGAAGAGTCCTTTACCCATAAGTTTTACCTCTCCATTTACAGATGTAACTAAACATTGTGAGCCAAATTCAGCCCTTAGCTACCTGAGTGCAACCAATGGCAGTGCTAAAAGGAATACAAATCATCTCTTAACTCACAGGAAATTCATTCAGAGGTTAATGAGTCCCTCTGCACTATGGAATCTCCTTTAAGGAAGGGTTCCAAGAAAACCACATACACATAAACCCCACCAAAGCCATACTGACCAGAAAGGATAGATGGGCATCCCCAGGGAAAATCCATGATCTGTGGGGTTTGAGAACTTAGAGGTGGGAAACCATTGCAAAATATTTTCTGAAGAAATTTGTTTGAAATCATAAATGTGTGCACTCTGGCCTTCCTCAAACTTCTTTTCCATTTCCATTCCATGGACATTCCTGAAACTGAGTTTTAGTAGCTTGAATGTTTGCAAAAAGTGCATTTCATATGAGCATGCCTCATAATGCTCCTGGAGAGTGAATCTATTCAGGAAAGAGAAACAATACCATGTAACATATGGGATATCAGAAATATATATTAGAATTGGAAAAGGTGCTGAGAAAGGCAATTAAAATGATCAGGGTTATGAAACAGCTTATATATGAGGAGTGATTAAAAAAGACTGGGACTGTTCATCTTAGAAAAGAGTGGGGATATGAAAGAGGTCTATAAAATCATGAACAGTATGGAGAAAGTGAATAGGGAAATGTTATTTACCATGTCACACAACACAAGAACTAGGTAGGGGTCACCTAATGAAATTAATAGGCAGACAGTTTAAAACAAACAAAAGGACGTACTTCTTCACAAAGCAATTGTGGAACTTGTTGCCTTGGAAAGTTGTGAAGACCAAATGTATGACTGGATTCAAAACAGAATTAGATAAGTTCTTGGAGGACAAGTCCATTAGTGGCTACTAGCCAGGATGGGCAGGTACACAAGCCAATGCTCTGGATGTCCCTAAACCTCCAACTGCCAGAAGCTGGAACTGGAGGACAGGGGATGGATCACTCGATAATTTCCCTGTTCTGTTCAATCCCTCTGAAACATCTGACACTGGCCACTGTCAGAGATAGGATACTGGGCTAGATGGATCATTGGTCTGACCCAGAAAGACTGTTCTGAGGTTCTGGCAATTCACAACTAAGCAACACAGCTCAAATTTTGATTTGCAAAACACAGAGTTAATCATCTTTATTGAAAGTTTTATGGAATAATTTTGAATAACCAATGAACCTAAGAAAAATCACAATCTATTTGCAGATCTTCATAGGAAAAGGGAAGAAACTTTACTGAATAAATTATCCATTATAAGATTATTCGCTTTGCTCCAAGTGCAACAAACTAGATAAAAATATATTACAAACACAGTGTTCACCAATTAGCTTCTTAAACTCTGCTGGAAGTGGATCAAGTACCAGGAGATTTCATCTGAGTGGCTGTTGATGTCTTTTGTTTTCTTTCCATTAAAAATATCTAGCCACAGCAGCTATAAAAATAAATACACTCATCTGAATATTTTCCTACCTGATAGCCCATTAGTGATTTTCAATCTCCGCAAGCGATGCCTTATTTAGCTGAAAATCCTCTGAATCTGAGCAGGTTGGAGGTGCTGTGCCACAGCCCCATCACAGCATGTCTAGCAGATTATCAGTCTGAAGAAAAGCAACTGGGGAGTCTAAAAATACCATGGACACCTGAGCCTCCCCATTTGATAGTGCTGCATTTAACAAAGCAAAGGGATGGTCTCTTCATGCAGATTGCGTGTTGCTCATTTGTCTGCATTTGCAACCTCTTCTGCAGAGTAAAACAGTTTGAAGGTGAGAGTCGGGGCTGCATAGGGCTCTATTTAAACAGCACAATTGTTGATTGACTTTAGGGATAAAATCTCAGAAAAGCAGTGCATGCTATGTTAGATGTGTGACTCCTTCTTAAATTAATGAGACATGACCAACAACCCAGCATCATGTTTTGGAAAAGGTAACCCTTAATGTCACAAGACTTCATTTATGAAAATCAGAATCTCAGTCCCATCAGCCAGTAGAAGGTCTTTGGAGCTACTGCAATTGACGCAGTCATCTTGTACTAAGGAAGTGGCCGGCCAGCCAAAATAGGAACAAACATTGCAAGGGTTTCCTCACACTACTGATCCACGTAAAGCTTCAGGGGAGGGGCTTTTCTTTAGAGGATTCCCAGAAGTTAAATAGAAATAGGTGTCTTTTGTGGAGGACTGCCCTGAGATCATACAAAGCCTCATCAAAACAGAGCTCTGGCACCTGTTAAAGATCATGTCATTTTAAAACCTGCTTCCACCAAAGATCCCTTTAGAATAATGGGAATCCCTGAGGTCGCCGCGTTTACAGATATTTATGCCCAGCTCTACCTTCATGCTCCTGGGTGGCCTCAGGTTTCCTGGATTGGGTTACTTCCTTTTTAAAATTTTCTCCTCTGGGAAGCTATGTAAGAACAGTCAAAATCCTAAAATATGAGGAAAAAATCCAGATTATCTTGTCCCCTAAGGCACTTAAGTCTCCTGAAAAGACAGCTATTTCTTGAGTGTCATTAAAGTGTGTGTGTGGGGGGGGGAATCTAAGGCCAAATTCATCCCTGGTGTCATTCCTAGGGTTGCCAACTTTCTGATTGCAGAAAACTGAACGTCACCTTTGCCCCACCCCTGCCCCGCTCCATCTCCATGGCCCTGTCCCTGCTGACTCCATCCCCCCTCGCTCACTCTCACCCACCCTTGCTCATTTTCACCAGGCTAGGGCAAGGGGATTGGGTGTGGAAGGGGGTGAAGGCTCAGGCGGGGGGTGTGAGCTCTGGAGTGGAGCCGGGGATGAGGGATGTGGGGTGCAGGAGAAGGCTCTGGGCTGGGGGGTGGGGCTCAGGAGTTCAGAGCGTGGGAGGGGGCTTCGGGCTGGGGCAGGGGGTTGGGGTGCAGGAGGGGATGAGGGCTCCATCTGGGGATGTGGGCTCTGGGGTGGGGCTGGGGATGAGAGGTTTGGGGTGCAGGAGGGGGCTATGGGCTGGGGCCAAGGGGTTTGGAGTGCAGAGCGGGGTGCGGGCTCTGGGAGGGAGTTGGGTTCTGGGAAGGGGCTCATGGCTGGAACAGGGGATTGGGGTGAGGGAGGGAGTTCGGAATGCTTACCTTAGGTGGCTCCCAGAAGTGGCCGGCATGTCCCTGCAGCCCCTAGGTGGAGGCACAGCCAGGCAGCTCTGCATACTGCCTGACTCTCAGGGCGGGGGCAACACGTAGAGTCTCCCTGGCCCCTGCATATAGGGGCTGCAGACACATGCTGGTCACTTCTGGGAATTGCGCAGAGCCAGAGCAGGCAGGGAGCCTGCCTTAGCTCTGCTATGCCGCTAACCGGACTTTTAATGGCCTGATCAGTGGTGTTGACTGGAGCCGCCAGGGTCCCTTTTCGACCGGGCATTCCAGTCGAAAACCGGATGCCTGGCAACCCTAGCCATTCCACTGAATTAACTGTCATTGCACCTGTAATGAAGTTGGCTCCTAAATACACAGTGTGTCATATTGTTAGTACAGATCATATTTCATGCATTTGGTTAATTTCTGAAAGGAGTGTCTTTCAGAATGGTATTTCAGAAATGCATGTGGCTGCATGTGGATCAACCAGGCAGAATCAATTAGCTGGGGAATTTTGTTTCACAGCAAGAACAGTCTTTGCAATGTGGTGTTCACTTGCAAAACTACAGAACCCAGCATCTCCTCAGGACTCAGAGCATTTTCTCTGAAATTGTTTCTTTAATCCCATCTAAGCACATCGTCTTGATGTCAGTATTTTTGGCAACTTGCTCCTGCTACCAGTGTTAAATTAGGCCCCTTTTGTCAGCAGCTACTTGGACATGCTTTACAGGAGTCTGAAGAGATAGATGTCTGAAAATTACCCTCTCATTCTGTACTCCATAAAAATGGCATCATGAAATGCTTCCTGAGTGTCTCCTGCACAAAATGTAAGTGGTCCAATTACCCCAAACCTGATTGTTATACTAATGGGCATTTGGCTAGTGTATGTAGCAAAGCTTAGCTTTTGCTTATAAGATTCCCAAAGTATGGGCATGTACATTGAAAATGAGTTTACAGGCATTTCACTTAAGAGTAACATACTGTAGCCAAAATTAATTCCAACCTTACCCCCATAGTAAAAGAGGTAGCCAGACTGAATGTCAGAATGTGGAATGGCCATAGAAAACCACTTCAATTATTCAAAAAATGCAAACATACAGACTCCTAGGAAAGATTAGCTTGATCTATACTTAAAACCAAATTCATCCCTGTTGTAACTCCATGGAAGTCAAGGATTAATAATGTGAAACGCAGGATTAATATAAAAATATCAGTCCCATTTGAAGACTTTGCAGGTCTTTCCTAGGATGCAGATTGTGTGCAATGGTGATTTCACAGCACAAAACGTGAATGAAGCCTTAAGAGAGAAGGGAAGGATTTGTGTTTGATGCTATGGTCTGAGCACAGACTATGTTATGGTCTGGCTATCAAGAAGTTCTAATCATGGTTCTGATACTGACTCTCTCTATGGCCACGGCCAAGTCACTTAGCTGCTCAGTCTTGGTTTCCTCATCTGTAAAATGGGAGTTATAGTGCTTATCTCACTGGATCATGAGACTCAATTAGTTAGGGTATATATGACAACCTTCCTCAGGCAAAACACCCATTGAAGGCAGTTTTGCAATTGACTTAAGTGTATGCAGGACTGGACCCTTAGACACACCTTAAAATGATTTCTGTTCTACTGTGACACTGAAGCCCTTCATTGGCGCAGAATATATTGAGGTGACATGTCTCCCTTTGCTCCAACAGCATGATGGCACTGCTTGGAACCAGGAGATACTGAGGCCTCCACTAAGCATAACTCTTGTTCTAAAAATAATTTTTGTGGCAGGCACCCTGAAACTCCAGCTATTTCTTTCATTATCATGCCTCCAGTTCATCTCAACATCCACATTATTCCTCCTTAGTGAGCCAATGCTATGATGGGTTTAATGCAGAGGTTTTTTAGACATTCCAACTGATTAGATCTCAGGTTAATCTTATGAAACAAAGCTCAGCCTTACCTCAGCAATGAGTTGATCAACTCATTGAAAGCCCTGCTTTCTAGCAAACTAGCGAAGCCACAGGTGAGGCACTGTGTCAAAATAATATTTTGTCTAACCCCTGGTCATCTCACACATTGACACTGTAATCTCCTCCTTCTCCTCATCTCATTTTGCCAGTGATGTCAGCCATGATCAGCCACTTTTCTGACCTTTGTGTTTTCTCCCATGCCACTGCACACTAGTGGGGAAAAGCTCCCAGTCAGAATTCATAAAGCCATCACTTTGTCCTCATATAAATCCTTCCCCCAAACTCACCTCTACAACCTGATAATGAATAGGCAGGTAGTGAGTTGTGATAACTGCTGCTGACTGGCGAAGAAACGTGCCCATTCTGTTATATTTGTAACCTATTTCCTCTGCTACTCATACCAGTCTGCTTGTGTGTCTATTCCCTTGTAATGTCTCATCTTTTAGGTTGTAAACTCCTTGGGACAGAGACTGAAATTTATTGTATGTTTTTGTAGAGTACCTAGCACAATAGGGACCAGCCTGGTTGCAGAATTTAAGTGGCCTTATTTCAAATGTTTATTATTAATAATGATAAAAGATACCACCACCGTAAAGCAAAAATAGGTTTGGATTGATCTATAGCACCATTTCCAAAACCCAGAGAAGCAAGAGGAGATTGGAGATAATGGTTCACATTCATCACTGAAGCCAAGGAAATTACACCGGTGATTAATTTCGCTTACTGTATTTTCCTTGTTGGAATTTCTGTATGCTCACCTTCCTCCATCCCACACAGCTAGGTTGCCGGATAAAATAAGGTAGATTACAATTGTGGGGGTTCCCATCTGTTTTACTCAAGAAGGTCCTGGACTCTTGTCAGAGAAACTGGAAAATTATATGGTATTTCAGCATTTCTCCTTTAATTAAATCATCTGTGACTCAGGATGCTTAGATTCATGCATAGCAAAAGCAGTGAGGAAGTATAAAAATGCAGTCCTTTACCCACTTTCCAAAGGTGCATAAAAAACCCAAAACCCAACAACAACAACAAAACAAACAAACAAAAACCTAAAGTTTTTTGCTTCTAAATATTTCAACTCAGCTGGCTCATTCATCAGAAGAGTTACTAATTTCACATTTGAGGTAACCATTTCAGGAAATGTAGGATAGATACAAGGTTATTCTTCCCGAAGTAACTTCTCAGCCGACTCAATGTGGTTTTGCCTTACTAAGAACACGCCTGGGAAAACTTCACTGTCCTTGAGTTTGCAAGGTATCATGAATATTGATTATGGAGGCAGCACTGGGTGAATGGTAATTACAGTGGTTCTCCTGTATCAAGTCTGATTATCTAAGAGAGCAAGAAGGCTACATGCTATGAATTTAAAAGGAAACAAATGTAAAAACAGATAAATGCAATTTTTAAAATAAAGTATATAATTAATCTGTGAAATTTACTGCTGTAGAATATTAAGGCGAATAGCTTAGTAAATTAAAAAAATGACACATATAAACAAAAGCAGGCTCTGCAGTGCCACTAACTAAGGTAAGTTTATAAGGGCTACCACCTTCTTTCTTCAGGGATGAATATGAGCACTAGAGGAGGGTCAAAAAGAAATCCTACAAACATAGTGTGGGACAGTTACGTGAATTATGGGCTTTTATATCTTCCTTTGAGCATCCAGCTTTCACTACTGTTGGAAACCATAACTGAAATAGTGATTGAGATCTTTAACTAAGAGACTTCCAGGAAAACATCTGCCTATCTAACACAGGGGTGGGCAAACTACGGCCCGCGGGCTGGATCCAGCCCCTCAGGGCTTTGGATCAGGCCCACGGGATTGCCACCCCTGTGGTGCTGTGGGCCCAGCGCCGTTCCCGGAAGTGGCAGGCACCACATCCCTGCGGCCCCTGGAGGAGGGGGTGCAGAGGGCTCCACGCTTTGCCCTTGCCTGTGGGTACCTCCCCCGAAGCTCCCATTGGCCGGGAACGGGGAACCGCAGCCAATGGGAGCTTCAGGGGAGGTACCCACAGGCAAGGGCAGCGTGGGGAGCCCTCTGCCCCCCCTCCGCCGGGGGGGGGGGGCGGGGAAGTGGTGCTGGTTGCTTCCCAGAGCAGTGCAGGGCCGGGGCCAGGGCAGGCAGAGAGCCTGCCCTGGCCCCCGCTGCACACTGCTGCCACCCCATAGCTGCTCCAGGTAAGCAGCGCCGGGCCGGAACCTGCACCCCGAATCCCTCCTGCACCCTGCATTCCAACCCCCTGGTGCACCCCACACTCCCTCCAGCACCCAAACCCTCTGCCCTGAGCCCCCTGCCACACCCCACACTCACTCCAGCACCCCAACCCCCTGCCCTGAGCCCCTTCCTGCACACCACACCCCCTCCCACACCCTGCACTCCCTCCCACACTCCAACCCCCTGCCCCAGCCCTACATTTATGGCCCTGCATGCAATTTCCACACCCCAATGTGGCCCTCGGGCCAAAAAGTTTGCCAACCCCTGATCTAACATCTGGATTTTGTAGAGATTCTTTGTAGAGATTCATTCGGTTCCCTACTAATTCCCTTTCTGAAATGCTCTTACAATAAACAAAGTCTGGATGAAATCTGCTCACCCCATTTTATCTACAGAATTGCAGCTATTACTATTGGTCATAAACATATCCATTCCCCTTTGTGAGGCCAGGTAATGGTTGCTATTAGACTGGGCTAGGCTGATATGGCCTTGCATGTTGAAAAATTGTATGTGTGAAATAAAATCCTAAATACAGCTTTTAAAAAAAGCAACAGAGGGTCCTGTGGCACCTTTAAAAAAAGAACACCTTAAAACAATGCCCTGAGTAACAATGAAAAACAGCTTTATAAATAACTTAAAAACAGGCAGTGCTGCACCAACATCATGACAGCAGCAACAGAAAGGGTTTGAATGCAGGGCAAAGGAATACAAAATGCTTAATTTAAGACACAACAAAGGATGTACCAGCCCTTCTGGCCGGGGAGGGCATAGACTTTTCTAGCCATGGCCTTGCTGCAATACTGCCAACCAATACTGTGTTAACAAATCATGAGTTGGAACCTCAAAAACCATGAGACTGGCACAAGACTTTAACAACAATAACACATGGACTCCTGGTTCTGGTATTGAGAGTGCCTGGTTTTGAGCTGTTCTCTACCTAGGGTTGCCAACTTTCGTTGGATGTATTCCTGGAGATTTCCTCACATTACATAATTTTTAACTACAGATTAATCTTTAATTCCTGGAGACTCCAGGCCAATCCTGGAGGTTGGCAGCCCCATCTCTACCACGAGGAGGGCTGGAGCCTGATTAAAACGACCACTGAGGCCGTCACAGGATCCCTTTAGAACTGCTCTAAAGTCATGGGCATTGTTAACCCTCCTGTGTATGAGCCCTTGTAGACCTAGCTATGTCTCTGCCCAGACCTCTCTGGCCTGACTGGGGTCCTCTCTAGGCCCCTTTGGCCTAAAACCTACAGCTTGTGTAATGGGCCCCCAGCAGCACATGTATGGGCGAATTGCCCTCTGCCAAGATGGCAGCAGGGGCTTCACGCCGAATTCGCGACAGAGTCTCGCGATGTTTGAGCGAGAGGGGCGGGACCAGGCCTGTGCAGATGGCGGAGGAGGAGGCCGGGTTGTGACCCATGGTGGCTCCCGAGTGAGGAGGGGAGCGGGGAAGTCGGGTCGGGGCCATGGAGCACATCACCACCCCGAAGGTAGGATAGCCGGCTCCAGCGGCAGCGTCCCCGCCCCTTCCGGGGACTCCGCCGATACAGGCCCCGCCAGTGCTCGCTGCCCCCCAACCCAGATTCCGCCCCCCCATTCTCCCCGCCTTCCCCACTGCTCCCCAACCCAGATTCCGCCCCATCTCTGCTTTCCCCGCCCCCCATTCTCCCCGCCTTCCCCAGTGCTCCCCAACCCCGCTTCCGCCCCCTACCTCTGCTTTCCCTGCCCCCCCCCACTGCCCCCGCCTTCCCCAGTGCTCCCCAACCCCGCTTCCGCCCCCATCTCTGCTTTCCCCGCCCCCCATTCTCCCCGCCTTCCCCAGTGCTCCCCAACCCTGCTTCCGCCCCCTACCTCTGCTTTCCCCGCCCCCATTCTCCCCGCCTTCCCCAGTGCTCCCCAACCCAGCTTCCGCCCCCCCCATTCTCCCCGCCTTCCCCACTGCTCCCCAACCCAGATTCCGCCCCATCTCTGCTTTCCCCGCCCCCCATTCTCCCCGCCTTCCCCAGTCCTCCCCAACCCCGCTTCCGCCCCCTACCTCTGCTTTCCCTGCCCCCCCCCACTGCCCCCGCCTTCCCCAGTGCTCCCCAACCCCGCTTCCGCCCCATCTCTGCTTTCCCCGCCCCCCATTCTCCCCGCCTTCCCCAGTGCTCCCCAACCCTGCTTCCGCCCCCTACCTCTGCTTTCCCCGCCCCCATTCTCCCCGCCTTCCCCAGTGCTCCCCAACCCAGCTTCCGCCCCCCCCATTCTCCCCGCCTTCCCCACTGCTCCCCAACCCAGATTCCGCCCCATCTCTGCTTTCCCCGCCCCCCATTCTCCCCGCCTTCCCCAGTGCTCCCCAACCCCGCTTCCGCCCCCTACCTCTGCTTTCCCTGCCCCCCCCACTGCCCCCGCCTTCCCCAGTGCTCCCCAACCCCGCTTCCGCCCCCATCTCTGCTTTCCCCGCCCCCCATTCTCCCCGCCTTCCCCACTGCTCCCCAACCCCGCTTCCGCCCCCATCTCTGCTTTCCCCGCCCCCCATTCTCCCTGCCTTCCCCAGTGCTCCCCAACCCTGCTTCCGCCCCCCCATTCTCCCCGCCTTCCCCAGTGCTCCCCAACCCAGCTTCCGCCCCTACCTCTGCTTTCCCCGCCCCCCCCACTGCCCCCGCCTTCCCCAGTGCTCCCCAACCCCGCTTCCGCCCCCATCTCTGCTTTCCCCGCCCCCCATTCTCCCCGCCTTCCCCAGTGCTCCCCAACCCCGCTTCCGCCCCCATCTCTGCTTTCCCCGCCCCCCATTCTCCCTGCCTTCCCCACTGCTCCCCAACCCAGCTTCCGCCCCCATCTCTGCTTTCCCCGCCCCCCATTCTCCCCGCCTTCCCCAGTGCTCCCCAACCCCGCTTCCGCCCCATCTCTGCTTTCCCCGCCCCCCATTCTCCCCGCCTTGCCCAGTGCTCCCCAACCCAGCTTCCGCCCCCCCATTCTCCCCACCTTCCCCAGTGCTCCCCAACCCAGCTTCTGCCCCCCCATTCTCCCCGCCTTCCCCAGTGCTCCCCAACCCAGCTTCCGCCCCCATCTCTGCTTTCCCCGCCCCCCATTCCCCCCGCCTTCTCAACCCAGCTTCCACCCCTACCTGTGCTTTCCCCGCTCCCCCCATTCCTCCCTCCTCGGCTTCCCCACTGCCCCCCAACCCAGCTTCCACCCCCTACCTCTGCTTCCCCCGCCCCCCATTCCCCTTGCCTTCCCCAGTGCTCCCCAACCCAGCTTCCGCCCCTATCTCTGCTTCCCCCGCCCCCCATTCCCCCCGCCTTCCCCAGTGCTCCCCAACCCAGCTTCCGCACCCGACCTCTGCTTTCCCTGTCCCTCATTCCCCCCACGCCTTCCCCAATGTCCCCCAACCCGGCTTCCGCCCCCCACCTCTGCTTTCCCCGCCCCCCCTTCCTCCCTGGCTTCCCCAGTGTCCCCCAACCCAGCTTCCGCCCCCTACTTCTGCTTTCCCTGCCCCCCACTTTCCCCAGTGCTCCCCAACCCAGCTTCCGCCCCCTACCTCTGCTTTCCCTGCCCCCCCCCACTGCCCCCGCCTTCCCCAGTGCTCCCCAACCCCGCTTCCGCCCCATCTCTGCTTTCCCCGCCCCCCATTCTCCCCGCCTTCCCCAGTGCTCCCCAACCCTGCTTCCGCCCCCTACCTCTGCTTTCCCCGCCCCCATTCTCCCCGCCTTCCCCAGTGCTCCCCAACCCAGCTTCCGCCCCCCCCATTCTCCCCGCCTTCCCCACTGCTCCCCAACCCAGATTCCGCCCCATCTCTGCTTTCCCCGCCCCCCATTCTCCCCGCCTTCCCCAGTGCTTCCCAACCCCGCTTCCGCCCCCTACCTCTGCTTTCCCTGCCCCCCCCCACTGCCCCCGCCTTCCCCAGTGCTCCCCAACCCCGCTTCCGCCCCATCTCTGCTTTCCCCGCCCCCCATTCTCCCCGCCTTCCCCAGTGCTCCCCAACCCTGCTTCCGCCCCCTACCTCTGCTTTCCCCGCCCCCATTCTCCCCGCCTTCCCCAGTGCTCCCCAACCCAGCTTCCGCCCCCCCATTCTCCCCGCCTTCCCCACTGCTCCCCAACCCAGATTCCGCCCCATCTCTGCTTTCCCTGCCCCCCATTCTCCCCGCCTTCCCCAGTGCTCCCCAACCCCGCTTCCGCCCCCTACCTCTGCTTTCCCTGCCCCCCCCACTGCCCCCGCCTTCCCCAGTGCTCCCCAACCCCGCTTCCGCCCCATCTCTGCTTTCCCCGCCCCCCATTCTCCCCGCCTTCCCCACTGCTCCCCAACCCAGCTTCCGCCCCCATCTCTGCTTTCCCCGCCCCCCATTCTCCCTGCCTTCCCCAGTGCTCCCCAACCCTGCTTCCGCCCCCCCATTCTCCCCGCCTTCCCCAGTGCTCCCCAACCCAGCTTCCGCCCCTACCTCTGCTTTCCCCGCCCCCCCACTGCCCCCGCCTTCCCCAGTGCTCCCCAACCCCGCTTCCGCCCCCATCTCTGCTTTCCCCGCCCCCCATTCTCCCCGCCTTCCCCACTGCTCCCCAACCCCGCTTCCGCCCCCATCTCTGCTTTCCCCGCCCCCCATTCTCCCTGCCTTCCCCACTGCTCCCCAACCCAGCTTCCGCCCCATCTCTGCTTTCCCCGCCCCCCATTCTCCCCGCCTTCCCCAGTGCTCCCCAACCCCGCTTCCGCCCCATCTCTGCTTTCCCCGCCCCCCATTCTCCCCGCCTTGCCCAGTGCTCCCCAACCCAGCTTCCGCCCCCCCATTCTCCCCACCTTCCCCAGTGCTCCCCAACCCAGCTTCTGCCCCCCCATTCTCCCCGCCTTCCCCAGTGCTCCCCAACCCAGCTTCCGCCCCATCTCTGCTTTCCCCGCCCCCCATTCCCCCCGCCTTCTCAACCCAGCTTCCACCCCTACCTCTGCTTTCCCCGCTCCCCCCATTCCTCCCTCCTCGGCTTCCCCACTGCCCCCCAACCCAGCTTCCACCCCCTACCTCTGCTTCCCCCGCCCCCCATTCCCCTTGCCTTCCCCAGTGCTCCCCAACCCAGCTTCCGCACCCGACCTCTGCTTTCCCTGTCCCTCATTCCCCCCACGCCTTCCCCAATGTCCCCCAACCCGGCTTCCGCCCCCCACCTCTGCTTTCCCCGCCCCCCCTTCCTCCCTGGCTTCCCCAGTGTCCCCCAACCCAGCTTCCGCCCCCTACTTCTGCTTTCCCTGCCCCCCACTTTCCCCAGTGCTCCCCAACCCAGCTTCCGCCCCCTACCTCTGCTTTCCCTGCCCCCTCTTTCCCCCCGGCTTCCCGAGTGCCCCCCAACCCAGCTTCCGCCCCCTACCTCTGCTTTCCCCTCCCCCCCACTTCCCCCGTCTTCCCCAGTGCTCCCCAAGCCCGCTTCTGCCCCCTACCTCTGCTTTCCCCGCCCCCCCATTCCCCCTGGCTTCCCCAGTGCTCCCCAACCCCGCTTCCGTCCCCTACCTCTGCTTTCCCCCCCCCCATTTCCCCCGGCTTCTCCAGTGCTCCCCAACCCAGCTTCCGTCCCCTACCTCTGCTTTCCCTGCCCCCTCTTTCCCTCCCGGCTTCCCTAGTGCCCCCCAACCCAGCTTCCGCCCCCTACCTCTGCTTTCCCCTCCCCCCCACTTCCCCCGTCTTCCCCAGTGCTCCCCAAGCCCGCTTCTGCCCCCTACCTCTGCTTTCCCCGCCCCCCCATTCCCCCTGGCTTCCCCAGTGCTCCCCAACCCCGCTTCCGTCCCCTACCTCTGCTTTCCCCCCCCCCCATTTCCCCCGGCTTCTCCAGTGCTCCCCAACCCAGCTTCCGTCCCCTACCTCTGCTTTCCCTGTGCCCTTCTCCCTGCTTTCCCAGCCCCCACCCCATTCCCATCGCTTCTCCAGTGGGACCCCCATCACATTTGGCTCCCCTCCCCCGCTTCCCTCCCTGTCTCCAACCTCTTGCCCCAGCTTCCCCAGTGCCCCCCTCCCCAATCCCTTCTGGCTCTCCCCCCTTTCCTCCCTATCTTCAACCACCTTCCCGGCTCCTCCATCCCCTAGGGCTCTGCTGCTTCCCTCCCTGTCTCCTGCCCCGGCATCCCGTCTGGCTCCCACCCTCTGGCTTTCCCAGTGCCCTCCCTGCCTTTCAAATGTATCTGTAACTGTTCTTCCCCCTACAGCTTCCTCAGTGTCCCTGAAAACCTTTCATCCTCTCCTGAGCTTCCGAAACCCCATTTCCCAGCTTTCTAAAACCTCCCCTGTTACTTCCCAACCTCTGGTCCCTGAAACGCTCTAAACCATTTCCTCCCTACTCCAGCTATCTTCTTTGTGAAAGTCTCCCTAAGACAGCTTTTCCACTTCTCTTCTTCTCGGTTGCTTTTAGTCCCAGGTCTGATCATTTCTGTCTTTGGGCCCGGACTATAGATTTGGGATTCTGAAGCTTCTGTTTTCTGACATGCCCCGTTTTTCTTACCAGGGTTGTGACAGATACCTAGCAGCAACAGTGAAAATTCTCTATATTATTAGAAATCAGGCAAGATTCCCTGTTCCAAGTGTAGTAAAAATAAAGATTGTATATTGTATATGATCTAAAGATCTGTATATGTCCTCTACTTCTGTGAATTCTTGTTTGCCGGTCAAAACCGTACCTGAGTACTACATTGATGGATGTTCTATGAATGCATAAAATAACGTGAAGGGTTAACAAATCTTAAATTGCAATCTGGAGGGCTCATATTAGTAGGATGTGTGGGATTAAACCCTTGGTGTAAAGAACACGATTTTCTGTGTTATGGTTTTATTGTTTAATTATGAGGTTAGAGTATCTGTTCGCTCTTGAGTTACATATGTGGGAACTTGAACATGGCTCTTATAATCTGTGCTTACTGCACTTTTCTGTTGTGATCTTTAAAATAAAACCCATAATGAAAGTTTTATTTGCACTAGATGACGGGGTGCTGTGCCCTCACAGGTGTTTTTACTGATCTTTTAAGTGTATTTTATTGCTACTTTCAAGGTCTGAAATTGCTTTGGTGAGAGCAGATGCCTTTAAAAATACTAATGAACATGTGATTCAAGGTGAGATGAAATGACTCTCATATTACATTTTCAGTTTTTTAGGGATGAGGTGAATATCCCTACCCAGGATTTTTCCATTGGCTCTTGAGTTGTTTTGATGTGTTGGACAAACAGATGAGTTATGGTTGAGAGCTACCAAGTGTCTTGGATTCAGACAACTAGACTAACTAGTTTGATTTTGTTGTAGTCTCCAATGTGTTTAAACAAGAACTTGTTTTCATTACATCAAAAGTTATGTTAGTGGCTTTGTTTGTGGACTGTCATGAGCATTGTGTATTTTTGCTTTAGAATTTTGGTTTTTGCTACTCATGAACAGTACTTATTATCCGATACAGTGTGTTACTTGGGGTATGTCCACACTTGCCATTTAAAGTGGGAAAAAGTCCTTTGTGTGTGTGTGTGTGTGTGTGTGTGTGTGTGTGTGTGTGTGTACAAAAACCGTGCTACACTTGCCAATGACTTTTTGTGGTGAAACTCAGAAGTTTCTCCGCAGAAAGAAGACGACCTCCACGAGAAGCATGCAGCACTTATTGGTGATGCTTTTGTGGTGATGTGCAAGTGAAGGCACGTTCTTCCTGTTTACAGAGCGTTTAGCTTCTGCAGGATATCCCAGTGCCTAGGTGACCACTCTGGCCAGCAGCTCTGCTGCTCTGACGCTAGGTAAACAGACATCCACCCCTTTTCCCCCCCCCTTTAAAGCCCCGGGAACTTTGAAACTTCCCTTCCTGTTTTCTTGGCAAGTGTTTCATCTGGCGAGGTGACAATGCCTGTTCCACAAAGCAAACGATCCCCTGCTTGGAGCAATGCTGAGCTACTGGAGCTGATCAGTGTTTGGGGAGAGGAGGCTGTGCAGGGACCCAAGGTGCCCTGCAATCTCCCCCCTTCCCACAAAACCTATCGTCAAAGTGGAGAGAGCTGCACCATGGGATAGCTGCCCTCAGTGCGAGCAGCGATGGAAGTGCTGCAAATGTAAACACTCTCTGATGCCTGTGGAAGTGAGTGAGTACACAAACCAGTGCTTTGCTTTCACCGGTTCACCATGACCGCTGAAACTGACAGCGCAAAAACTCTGAGAGCTTACAGTGGTGCAGTTGCACTGATTCAGCTGTGCTGGTGTAAGATCTCTCCTGTAGCTGCTCTGTGCTAAAGGGAGAGAGCTCTCCTGTTGGCATAATTAATCCACCCCCAATGAGTGGCAGTAGCTATGTTAGGTTTCAGAGTAGCAGCCGTGTTAGTCTGTATCCGCAAAAAGAACAGGAGTACTTGTGGCACCTTAGAGACTAACAAATTTATTAGAGCATAAGCTTTCGTGGGCTACAACCCACTTCTTCGGATGCTATGTTGGCAGGAGAAGCTCTCCCACCGACAGAGTGCTATGCACCTTACCACTTATCCTTGGGCGACATAAGTAGAACTGTAAACATAACCTTAAAGCTTGTCTACACAAGGAAATTGACCAGCATACCTATTGCAGACTAAGCTATTCTGCCATAACTCCCTGTATGGACACCTTATTTTGAAATAATTACTCCAATCATAAAGTGGGCTAATTGTTCCAGAATAAAATCACTAATAGTTTCCATACAGGGGAGTTATTGCGGGCTAGCTATGCTAGTTAATTTCTCCAGTATAGATAAAGCTTTGGAGGAGTTATAGTAGCTTAAAAGGCTTTATCTGTTCGACTTAGAATACTATTCTGAATGCTGAAAAGCTTTTCTAATTGTTTACAAACTGTTCACATTTTGCTTAAAATGAATAGCTTTAGATGAAAACTGAACATGCCATCCCTTCCATTGGTAATCAGCTCCTGGGAGTGAGTAAAAGATTACAAATTAGTTTCGCAGGCTGCTCTAAAATATGTGATGCTGCTACCTTGTAACTTCCTTAAAGGTGAGTAGTGTTTATGAAACATCCCTAGAAGTATTTTGCTTATGTTTAAAAGAAGGGGGAATACATTGGGTTGTGGTTTTTTTTCTTTTCTTTTTTTTTTTAAACATCTTATTTAGGTCATTAGTGACCACAAGTCATGGTTGATTTTTATTTATTTATTTATTTATTTATTTATTTATTTATTTATTTTTATTAAACTGTTCATTTTGGGATGACTTGAGGATTGGCAACTGGGTAGTTGTCCACTTGTTTAAATCAAACTCAAGTTGCTAGTAACAAAGTTGCCACCTAGCTATTCAGTGACCTAAGAAGTAAATGTAACTATATCAATCAGGTTCTAATTGATGATATCATGCACATGGCCTCAGTGATTGGTGCTAATTGACGCTTTACGGTTCTATAGGTGGTCCATTTAGGCTATGTCTACACTAGCACTTCTGTTGGTAAAACTTTTGTCAGTCGGGTGTGAAAAAAACACACTCCTGACCGACAAAAGCTTTTACCAGTGAAAAATGCCAGTGTGGACAAAACTACCGCTGCTTGTTGGGGTGGTTTTATTTCGCTGGCGGGAGAGCTCTCTTCTGCCCGCAAAGAGCGTCTACATGGGAGACCTTACAGTGGCATAGCTGTGCTGCTGTGATACGCAGTGTAGACGAAGCCTAAGATGAAAATTGAGTCACATTGGTGGGATGATGTGGGTGAGCTTGAACTGCTGTTTCCCATGTTGAAGTCATTGTGACTAGAACTTCAGACCTAGGCACAGTCAAATAGAGCTGTTTGGGAAATGTATTTTATTTCCCACAAAAAGAATCTAAGATAAACATTTTAATTTTAATCAAAAAATTTTCATGGGATTCCTTGGGTTTTAATTGAAAACAGAAAACGCCAAAAAATAAAAAGGCATTACTTTTGACTAGCTCTACTTTCAGCCTGGTATGTTTTGCCAGGATTGATTCATGGTTAAAACATAATTTTCTTCCAATTAATGTTCTGTGTTTTTTGCCTTCATTTAAAGAATGCATATATTTGAACATCCTCACATTTGTTTAAGATGTCACTAACAAGTTTGGTGTGGTAAACTACTTGATACAACTGTTGTGTATTTTCAGTCACTGACATTTGATGCTTCCCAACTATAACTGGTTGTAGCAAGTGGAATTTTTCAAGGATACTGGTCCATGAAGTGGTTAGAGTAGGGCTCTTGTACATTTTAACTCTGCCACGTTCCAGAATGTGCAAATACTCCACCACACCAGTGTGTGTGTGGCTGAAATCAGAGGGCAACTTAATAAAACAAAATATAAATAACTTTCAAAATAGTGGGTAGTCTTGCAAGTGACATGTTACGTTTGCTTGGTAAGCCTATCCTGCCAGCTGTTAATTCATTGCTGTGGCCCTTTCAGTAAAGTTAGCAATTTTTTTACTCTTTAGTTATAAAGTGTATTTTTAAACACTAGGGGGGAGGGATAGCTCAGTGGTTTGAGCATTGGCCTGCTAAACCCAGGGTTGTGAGTTCAGTCCTTGAGGGGGCCACTTAGGGATCTGGGGCAAAATCAGTATTTGGTCCTGCTAGTGAAGGCAGGGGGCTGGACTCGATGACCTTTCAAGGTCCCTTCCAGTTCTAGGAGATAGGATATCTCCATTAATTTAATTTAAATTTAAAAAAATTAATTTATTTATTTATTTAAAAAGGTCTAGTATGTATTGAGAGGGATAATTAAGTACACTTGCACTAGGCACTTTAATGTCCAAACAGCTATTCCTTATTGGACTGATAAAGGGCCACTATGGTGCTTATTGCTATAGATGTAAAATATATAATGTTGAAATGAGGCTTGTGTTCCAACCCTCCACTTCCAGTTGCTTAGAATTTTCTGACATTTATTTTTGGCCTGAAATGTTCCATGCTTTCTCTCAACCCAACAGTGACTTTTTACTTTTGATTTTTATTGAAGAGTGTGTGTGTGTGTGAGAGAGAGAGAGAGAGAGAGACTTCCTATATACATTCCAACTAATTTTTTGCACTATTTTTTGCTCATCTGCTAAAATGAAATTAACTACTTATCGTCCTCATTGAAGAAGGACATGAGCCTGAAGAAAATCAGTTCAATAATTTTAAACTTTAAAAATAAGTTCATATTTTTCACAGCATTGTAACTTTCTGTTGACTCTACTGGTTATCTTAGTGTGGCTTAGAAAAATGGGTGTTCACGTTTAAGAACTCTGCTATATAGACAGTTACTAGTACTTTCTCCTTCTCTTAAAGAAACTACATACCTGGTAAACTAAGTATAAAAACCAACGTTAATGCAAAGTTAAAATTGAGAAATCAAGCATCCAGAAGAATAGGAAATTCCAGAGGGCTGTTTCTACCACATTGTTAACTTAGTCATGTTACACATGCAGCATTTTTTCCTTCCTGTATTTTCTTAAACCTTAAAATATCTCTTCAACCTTGCAAAATGGCAAACTTTTGACCATCTCAGGCACAAAATCTGCTTGTCTGTCTTTCACCAATTACCATAATGCTTGATAAAGAGAGAATTAAAATGTTAGTTACCTGTCAAAAATTAATCATTTGGGGTGAATAGAATCTTTCAAGGCTATATTTTATTTATCTGTAGCATTAAAACATACAGGATGTTCAATGTGGCTGAGTTAATGTTGCAGGAGAAACCTTTACTCAAGCATCCTTTCTGAGCTGTGCATTGAACATTTATACATGCTGCACTTCAGATGTAAATTACAGACCTTTTAGCTGTAAGTTGATTTGCTTTTCCTCCCTTTTCCATATTGCAGGTAGAAAATGTCAAATTACTAGATCGTTATACCAATAGGAAGCCAGCAAATGGGACGTTATACCTGACAGCTACCCATCTGATCTATGTGGATGCTTCAGCTGAAGTCCGAAAAGAAACGTGGGTATGTTGTAATGTGTGGAACTTGTAAAAATATAAAGTTAAATGTCTGATTCTGGTTGTGTGTAATTGTGGTTCCATTAATTCAGAGGTTATAATAATAAACTTTTATAGCACTTTACATGAAAGTGTCTTACAAAAATAGAGTTCTTATCCTTTAGACAGTGTTAGATTCAGGAACAGAACCCAGCTTGCTTGACTTCCATCCCCAAGTTCAATATGCTAGAACACAATATCTTAATTTACAGCATTTGGATGTATGAAGAGTTGAAGGCAGCTGTACCTCAGTCTGAGGGCAAGTCTGCATTACCGTGCTACCTTGGTGTAGCTGCACTGATACAGCTGTGCCAATGTAGTGTATCTGGTGAAGATGTGCTATGTGGTGTAGCAGACTTACACTATGTATCTGCAGAACTTTTAAATCTCCAGGACCTTGTTTCTTGTGTTTGCTAGCGTATCTGTTTTCATTTGAGAATAAGATTCAGTATCTTGTGAGTCATCTTTTTTAACAAATAACTGTAATTCAGGGACTACTGTATCATTTCCATCCTAGTTAATGTTGGTATTAAGCAATGCAAGTGTGTGTCCATGATTTCCCCCCAAACATAGGTCGTTTCCAACACCAAAAATAGACTGATCAATAGCTATTATAATTGAAAAGCTCTCATTTTCCTTTGTGCAGTTTGACCATGCAAAGGAAATACATTTTTTTGTTGCCCACCCCTTAATTAAATAACCCAACTTGAGGGGCTATTTGGATTTTTCATGTTTGCTAGGTAATTTGTCACTAATTAGCCAAGAAGGAGCTTGTGGTATTGGACTAGGTGCTGTAAGGAAATGATTAGATAAGCAGAAACTTCTCACAAATATTGTTGCAGAATCATTCATATCTGGTTATAATTCTCACTTGTCAGCTGGTGCAGAAAGATTTAGTCTCCCTTCCTGTTTTTCAGATTCTACATCATCATATAGCTACTGTGGAGAAGTTGCCTCTGACCACATCTGGATGCCCATTGCTTATTCACTGCAAGAACTTCCGTGTGGCACACTTCGTCATTGGACATGAACGGGATTGCCATGAAGTGTATACATCCTTGCTTAAACTTTCACAGCCAGGTACTCAGGAGTGAGTCTGTTTTGAAATCTAAAGACAACTAATTGGCAAGTATGTTTGTGCAATGGGGAAAGCCGTGGTTATCGGGCTGTTGGCTTTCCTCAATCAGCACAGGAAGGAAGGATTTGAAAGGATTTGAAATCTTAAGCCATTTCCACCACTGTTGAGCTGCTGTTTACCTAACACACTGTTGAGCTGCTGTTTACTTAGCGCACTGTTGAAGCACAAAATTCTGGCCCTCAGAAGAGGGCTGGTAGCTTGCAAGCAAATGCAGTATTTACTAGGGCTGTCAACCAATTAAAAAGATTAACCATGCAATTAATAGCATAGATAATGGTATTCTATTTTTGTTTTATTTAAATGTATTTGGAGGTTTTCTACCTTTTCTAATATATTGATTTCAATTACATCACAGAATAATAAGTGTACAGTGCTCACATGATTTTTTTTTATTACAAGTATTTGCACTGTAAAAAAAAGTATTTTTCAATTCACCTAATAAAGAGATTGCACTACAGTACTTGTATCATGAAAGTTGAACTTACAAATGTAGAATTATGTACCAAAAAATGCATTAAAAAATAAAACGATGTAAAATTTTAGAGCCTGCAAGTCCACTCAGTCCTGCTTCTCGTTCAGACAATTGCTCAGACAAACAAGTTTGTTTACATTTGCAGGAGATAATGCTGCCCGCTTCTTGTTTACAATGTCACCTGAAAGTGAGAATAGGCATTCGCATGGCACTGTTGTAGCCGACGTCGCAAGATATTTACGTGCCAGATGTGCTAAAGATTCATATGTCCCTTCATGCTTCAACTACCGTTCCAGGGGACATGCATCCATGCTGATGATGGGTTCTGCTCAATAACAATCCAAAGCAGCGTGGACCGATGCATGTTCATTTTCATTATTTGAGTCAGATGCCACCAGCAGAAGGTTGATTTTCGTTTTTGGTGGTTCAGGTTCTGTAGATTCCGCATCTGAGTGTTGCTCTTTTAAGACTTCTGAAAGCATGCTCCACACCTCGTCCCTCTCAGATTTTGGAAGGCACTTCAGATTCTTAAACCTTGGGTCGAGAGCTGTAGCTATATTTAGAAATTTCACATTGGTACCTTCTTTGTGTTTTGTCAAATCTGCAGTGAAAGTGTTCTTAAAATGAACAACATGTGCTGGGTCATCATCCGAGACTGCTATAACATGAAATATATGGCAGAATGCAGGTAAAACAGAGCAGAGGACATACAGTTCTCCCCCAAGGAGTTCAGTCACAAATTTAATTAACACATTATTTTTTTAATGAGTGTCATCAGCATGAAAGCATGTTCTCTGGAATGGGGGCTGAAGCATGAAGAGGCATACGGATGTTTAGCATATCTGGCACGTAAATACCTTGCAATGCCAGCTACAAAAGTGCCATGGAAATGCCTGTTCCCACTTTCTGGTGACGTAAATAAGAAGTGGGCAGCATTATCTGCTGTAAATGTAAACAAACTTGTTTGTCTTAGTGGTTGGCTAAACAAGAAGTAGGACTGAGTGGACTTGTAGGCTCTGAAGTTTAATGGTGCGATTAAAATTGCAATTAATTTTTTTGAGTTAATCGTGTGAGTTAACTGTGATTAATCGACAGCCCTAGTATTTATTACTGTGTAAATGAGATGGTTGGGAGAGTCTTAAGGCAGAATTGTTCATGCCCTCTGAAATGTTTCTAGTCTGCTATTCCAGAAGAACTTTCTTATGATCCTCTTTTAGTATTGGTGAAAGATGCTAAACTGACAGCCTGGTAAAATGAAATCCTTTGTACAGGCGCAGTGCAGACTTTGCCCACACTGTCCCAGCAAAGTGCTTGAACCCTGGACTAGGTTTGAACTGATGACTTAGAGGACTACAATATGATACAAACCCTCATTTAGTCTCCTGAGCTATTCAGTCTCTTTATTACAGTATTAGAACTAAAACTTTGTAATCTGGCATATGATCATACATAAGTTCCTGGTGCTCTGTTAATGGCTTTTACTGTTCCTATAGCTATGAAATATTACAGGTACTATGGTAACTATCACTTGCAGGAGATGGAAAATTAGTTGGTTTCTATTGCCCTGTGGCTGCATATGTAACTTATGTAACTATTCTGTCCTATTCATGGGTTCTCACAGTTTACTCTTGTCAGTTTAAGATTTCTGTTTGTATGCCTGCTTCATCTGGTTTGGCAGAGCAAATAATTATTCATTATTTGCTAGTATGTGATTGACAGTTGAGGGTTACCTGTTTGGCAAACTGGGTACTTTATCAGACTCTGGCAGGACTCGGTCTGTCTCAGGAGAGCTTGCTGTCTTGAGTATCAGCTGAGTGAGTTATTGACAGGATTTGCACTTTTTTAAGAGAAGGAAGGAAATTGGAGGTGTGGTGTGGAGGGGATGGAGGAATTACCATTTGTCAGACTCAACCTGAAGCCCTTGTTGGGCTGACAGTAATACTCAAGAGATCTATCAAGTTTTCCTGCAGGAAGGAGAGCACACTATTGAAATGGGAAGCTACAGGCTGATAAGAACTGTGTTGTGTGAACTCTTTGCAGAAGCTGTAAGTTTTAGTTGCTCTCTGCTGTTTATGGATTAACTCTTCATGCATTGCTGGAAGAGGCCAATGTATTCTTAAAGAAACCTGTTAAGTAGGAAATAAATTGCTTTAAGTCTAAAATTAAAACTTTTGAAGTTATTCATTTTAAAACACTTATTTTAGTGCTTACTTGGTTTTATGGTAGATGTTTGTATTTTGCTTAGCATCATGATACAGGGTACAGGTGCTATGTATGGACCTGATCCGATTGGGTCCTGAGCAGAGGCAATTCCCAATGACTAAAATATGAATTTGAATGCATCTCAGGATCATATATGTATATATGAATGAACATTACATGTACAATTTTGGCCCTTAACATATTGCCCTTCATAAATATAGTCCTTGATCCTGAGAGGTGTTGAACTCATATTTTTGTCATTAGGCACTTTATCATATATCACCTAATGTGATTAGAAATGTTTTTCACTAACTTTCTTTTTTTAAAATTTAAACCATACCTCTGTGCTCTCACTATGCCCTGAACAGCAACATTTTGCTAGTGCACAAGAAGCAGACTAGATACCTTTTTCAGGCTGAATAAAGTTCCACAAGTGAACAAACAGAAATGGTGAAAATTAAAATAGATACTTCAAATTGTGCCAGTTTTCATCTATGATGTTGTTAGTAACAAAGGTAAAGAATCCGTACAACATATATGATATCTTAAGTCATAAGGTGGTAATTTAGACAATACCTTCTGATGGACAGTGTTTACAAGTTTTTCATCATCATGAGTTATTGACAACGTGTATTCAGTCTCTAATAGCATGCATGCAAAGGTTTCCTCTAAAGAGAAAGTGCATAACAAACTACTAACAAAACTATTAGTGTAGTTGGTTGGTCATGTTAGAAAAGTACAAGTAACTTGCTGTATTTTTTTTCTTCAGTCCCCTGGTGTGGTATAATAACATATGTATGTTTCTAGGTCTCCCAATCATTCTTTACTGACTGCTTTAAATGTTTGGTATAATGATATGCCAAAGAACTGGAAAAGGTTTAGTTCTACTAGTTTTCATTTAGTTGTAATCTAACTGCAAAACGGTGATTTTCCCTGTGTGCCTGACCCCAGGGACAATCTTTAGGAGAAAGTGTTGAACATTTCACTTTCTTTTGCATGTGTATTAAATTTTTCTCTTGACTTAATTTTTAAATTTCCTCTCCCCAGTGAAACCTGAAGAACTTTATGCATTTTCTTATAACCCCAAAATGCCAAAAGATAACCGGGAGATTGGATGGAAGCTGATTGATTTAAAAGTAGATTATCAGCGTATGGGAATTCCAAATGACTTCTGGGAAATAACGGATGCTAATAAAGACTATGAGGTAATTTATTGTGCAAAGTAGCCACTCAGTGCAACATCCTTTTATTTGTACTAATGACGTGGAACAGCCCTTCTTCTGCTGCATAACTGATGCCTTGGGAGAAGTGAGCTCAGCTTATCTAAAGCATCATCTTCTTGATATGAAGCCAGAGATAATGATACTGTAAAAGAGCAGAGAGCTGCAGTCTCTGCTTGATTTGCATGATCCCACTGGGAAAATACCAGATATTCATTTTCTAGAGAAGCATCAAACAAACTCACCAGGAAACTAAGATTCCTTTAGCTTCCCTAGGTAGAATGGAACCTCCCCAATCCCCCTCCCCATATCTACATACCCAGGTGGGTATCTGATGTGTGGAAGAGCAGTGGAACCACTCTGCCTTCTCAGGTTGGGAGTAAAGGGAAAAGAACAAAAGCAGTAAAACTGGCTCATTCTCTACTTGGTTTCAATCCTCTCTCAGAAAAAACGGGCCTAAATCCCTGATTCTTCCACTCCTACTGAGCTGCTCTTGCCAGTTGCCTTCTTCTCTCCTCTCTTTAAGCTCAGTTAAACCCAACAAGCTTTATGCCAAGAAAGATTTTAAGCATCAGTTGTTCAGACACCTGCTTTAAAATGTTCTCTATATTTCTTTGGAAATTGTACATGAAAAGATCCCTTTCCTGGCTAAAAGACAAAGCAGTCAAATCTGAGAAAGGTGGCAGTCTATTAAATTGTATTGTGTGTATATACTTCTGCCACCAGGCAATGGATATCCACCAAGGAACACAGACTTACATTTTCAGAAGTGACCAGTAATTTTTGGTGCCTCAGTTTTTGAATGCCCAACTTGGGGCCGCTGAAAGGTTGCTCCCAGCACTTCCTGAAAATTAAGTCTCTTCAGCCATCTGAAGTTGATCACCCAAAATCATTAGTCACTTTTGAAATTTAGGCTTCAGTGTGTAACTCTCGTTTGGGATCTTTTTATTTTTAATTCCTCTAAGGTTTCCCAGTTTAGGTTTAAAAACAACAAAATCTAAGTAAAGACTAGCTTTGAGAATAGTTTGTGTCTGAAGTGTACACTGAAAAGACTCCAAGCCTTAAAATTTTTGGGTGCTGAAAATTATTTGCGTATCGGGGTAACACTAGGCTGTGAGTATACACCCTGTGTGGTTGGAGCTCATTCCAAGATGCACAGGGCATTGGAGGGGGGAAGTTATTTTATTTAATTTAAGAACAACCTTTCTTCACTTCTAGTCTTTGCTCCTACATGAGCCACGACCCTCAGAAGATGCATTTTATTAGTATAACCTTACTATTTTATGCATTGCTGTTGTCTTGTTTCTTCAAGGACAAATTGGAATTAATATATCATATGTATACTTAGTTTCGTGCATCCATATTAATGATAGCGTTTCACATGCCTGAAAAACAGCATTAATTATTTCAATCTTTTGAAAGATTAATATTGGTTGTATATCAAGCTGATCCATGGTTACTATTTATTAAAGCTAAGTAACAAATCTTTAATGATTATTCAGGCATCTTAATATCAAGCTGGCAAATAATTTAATATTTGGATTTTTCCCCCCCCTTTGTACTCTAGGTCTGCAACACGTACCCTCCAGAAATAGTGGTGCCAAAGGCTGCTAATAAAGCAACTGTGCTTGGAAGTTCAAAGTTCAGAAGCAGAGGGCGCATCCCAGTGCTTTCCTATCTTTACAAAGAAAACAATGTTAGTTATGCACATTCTACTCTTCTCGTTATTTTTCTTGCTGCCCACCCAGCTTTAATATAGGGAAGGAATGTGATCAAGTTGTTAGAACAGAAGCCAGGAGTTGTATCTCTGCCACTAACTTGCTAGGTGACCTGGTATAATCTGTGAGATATGGGTAATGCTGACCTATTTCATAAGGAGTTGAGGCTTAATTGTTTTTTGAAGCACTTGAGATCCTTCTATGAGCAGTGGATATGCAAGTGTAACTATTGTTTTATACTTTTGAAGAAATTTCTAAACAAACACAACTTCAGCTATCAGAAGTTGAGACCCTTTTTGTTACTTTCTCCTTTTCCCCAAATAAAACAATGCCTTGGCAAAGGTTGTCCTCTAAACCAGCATAAAAAAAGCATGATCCTTTCAAACCTCCTCTTTGAAGTCTCACTTCGACCAATTGTAAGAAATGCCTTTTTGGGTTTGTAAACTACTAAGTTAGTTACAATGGACAATCTTTAACAAATTGCAGCTTAACTCAGCTAAATTTTCTGACTTTTGAACAGGAGGAAGTAGCTTGGAACAAATCCCTATTTTTTTGTATTAGCTCAGAATAAGTGAAGTTTGTTCTAACTGAAGAGTAGAATGCAGCTTTTTTAGCTTTGTTGTTTCAGCATTGTTTCAGGCACAGAGATTAGCAAAATACTGTCACAGTTAAATTTTTAGGCTCGAGGTGCTTTCCTAAGGAAGCTTGCCTTGACACAACAATTGCATGGAGTTGTGTTGTCAGAAACTACTGAAGTGTACAGTGAAGTTCAGCATTGCTACAAGTGTGGATCAATAACAGCTAACTAAAGTCATGAAGAGAGGAAGTCAGAGCAAGAGAAGGGGAGTAGATAAGGGGAAGGGGGACAGCAACAGTTGGGATATGTTGTATGTATTAGACTAAATGGGCCAAATAAACCAGTCACTGTCCAACATTAAACAGTATTAAACAATGTCTGGGCTTTTATATTGGAGACCTCAGCCTGCTTGGTAGCATGGCAAACACACCATTAAAAATTCTTTTAACCTTTTCTTAAAGATACAGAAAAGAAGGAAAAACAGTTAAAGCATTTGAAATTTGAAGTATTAAATAAGGCTTTAATTTTAACAGCATCCCTTCTTCCCTTTAGCTGGAGAGAGTTTTTAAAAGGAAAAACACTGTTTGACAGTCTCTTAAATGGAATCAAAGGTGGTGGTAACTGTCTTTTTGGGGAAAAGAGAAGTTAGTTGAGGTGGGCTGGAGATGCTGTTGTTGTTAAAGTCCAGGCTTAGAAAGAAATGTCCCCTTTTTGACAGTCTCTTAGATGGTATTGAAGATGGTACACCTCTACCCTGATATAACGCTGTCCTCGGGAGCCAAAAAAATCTTACTGCGTTATAGGTGAAACCGCGTTCTATCGAACTTGCTTTGATCTGCTGGAGTGCGCAGCCCTCCCCCTCCCTCCCCCCCCCGAGTGCTGCTTTACCGCGTTATATCCGAATTCGTGTTATATCGGGTCACGTTATATCGGGGTAGAGGTGTAATAACTGTCTTTGCAAGTGTTAGTTGGGATTCAGTTGGAGCTGGTAGAGATGGTAATGTCATCTGAGTCCCTCTCTTTCCGGCCTCTTCTGATCAGGATGGTGAAGGCCTGGAGTCCCAGGAAATGATGGGAGTGGCATCCATGATATGAAGCTCGCTCCAGTAGCCTCCTCTGTTCTTTCCATCTGTTCTTCATTTTTAGTCTTTTAGTACTTTCCCCACAGGATCTTTGTTTTAAGGACCCAAAATGGGAGTGATAGATGGAATAGCCCATCTCCTCTGTGACGAGATCCCCGGGGTGCCGCCTGGGACAGTGGGACCGCTGTGCCCCTTTATCTCTCCAGCCTGGGCCGTCTCTCACAATGCCTTGCTAGTGACAAGCAGCAAGCCCCTCCAGGCGCTGCTATCACTCAGCAGAACAACCGCATGTGGAGCCCCACACTCCGCTAGATTGCGTGAATGGTCCACGAGCCACTCAGGAATCACACAGAGAAAGGCATTAGCAAAATTCCTCACAGCACTGTATCTCAGGAATATACCGTCTTGCACTGCTGAAGGTGAGCAGTGCAGATTTATTAATTGGTTCACCACTTCATCAGTGCATGTGAGTCATTGCATTGTAGCTCCCTTGCTAGACAATGGTTGGTGATGTCTGTTCAACAGCACCCACCCGGGTGTTAGTTACCTCCCTTGTCATTGTCTCTGTATAGTTGGTATTTGGGTGCCTCCCAAACCCACAGCATATTTTAGTGAAAACCATACAACACAATTCTTATAATTTCATATGCATTGGTGATACACATATTTAGATAGAACAATGTCTTTCAGCTCATCATAACCTTTCCCCTGCTACCTCACATGGCATGCTTTATATGCAATATCGCAATTATATACAGATACTTTCCCAAGGTATAGTATGTCACGCCCTCATTATTTTGTCCACCAATTAGGCCTAATATCCAACATACAAGCTTTGGCTCATTAACTTCCAGCTCCACTTCTTCTGTTTTTAGCAAGCATAATTTCAACACAGTCCTTGAATCATATCAAGTTGGCCTTTTTGTTTAGACTAATTCAGTTGTTCTATCTCCCTTTTGCATCTTTTTCCCATCAACATTTGTTATAGGTTATGATGACATTTTATGAACTTCCACATACTTTTAACAGTTTAGTGCAAAATTAAGGTAAATTTGGAGGCCCAATTATTACAACAGATAGAAGTCATTAGGCAGAAGAGCAATGCATTTGAGAGGAGGGTGGATAATTGTCTCCATAGAAGCACAACCTACTTCAGACTCACAAAGCTCTTGAGAAGATTAGAAGCATGAGCTGAAATTTTTCATTAATTTGTCCACTTGACGGAAGTTTTACAGTGAAACAGACACCAGGCTTAGAAGCATCCCCATCAAATTTTAGTGTGTCCCTCAGAGCAATAAATATTCCTGATTTTGATCTTTTCTCTACAGTAAACTATTGTGTGTTTCAGGCTGCCATATGTCGCTGTAGCCAGCCTCTCTCTGGGTTCAGTGCTCGCTGTCTGGAGGATGAACAGATGCTGCAGGCAATTAGACAAGCCAACCCGGGGAGTCCCTTCATGTATGTTGTAGACACAAGGCCAAAGGTATCACTTAATGGGATTTGTGGATGTTCCTAAAGTTCACATCTGTTATGTCAACACTGCTTCCAATGGATCATGGTTTTCAGATCTCTAACCTAGTATAGTATGAGGAAGCTCTGCTAAAATTATGGTGGGGGGATGTCAGAGGCCACTCCTTCCTTCCCCATGAAACTGGTGTCCAGCTCACCACTCCTTAATGATAAACTCAGTGTCCAGCTGCTGTACTTGGACCTAATGTCTCACCTCCTCCCTCCTTGTTTGTGTGTGATCAAACTATGGTGACCATAGGGGCACTCGTTCCTAGAGTATTCCAGATTATCTGGCGTTATAGTTAAGAGTAGCCCAAGTCTAATGACCTTTAGTGGTTGACTGAGGCAGTGGAATGGGTTCCAGTACAGAGGTTAGGCCCTGAGTTTATCATTGAGATGGAGAGGGGAGTTTAAAGTACTGGTTGCACAAGTCTGAAGTGCCAGTATTGGTATGGTTGGGAGGCACAGTGGCATTCAAGGGTTATCTGGTTTCGTAAAGTCTGAAAAAGTGCAGTTCTTGCAATTTTCTGACATAGAAGTAATTTTAATTAATATTGCATTGGTGAGAATAACAGTTGCTAGTGCACTGTGAAACCTGCCATTACAGTATATGGAGTTAGTTTTACCTCAGTAATGGCAATTCAGGGCTAAAACTTCAATGCTGGGATGTTTGCTCAGTAATAGTTCTGACCTAGGCGATCGGGAAACGTTTGCATGAAGTTGCACTGAAACATCTAATGATTACATCTTGAGACATAAATAGCTTGAAAACAAGGTGAGATGTCTGCGTCTGTGGACCTATTCATGAGGAGTTCTAGGCATAAGGAAATTGGAATGTTGGGATTTGCATATTCTACAACTACAAAAAAAAAAAGCAGCCAATATACTGCTGGCCATTTTGAATCTGAAATAGTGAGCTCATCTACTATTAGGGGTATTGACATTACCTGTATTAGACTGGAAATGGGACAAAAGGGGTGCAAATCAGGTGTCGCCTCCAGGTAAACATAGAGGATATTTTATCAAGTCTTCGGCTGCTGAGTATGGTGTTTCCTAGAGCTAATTCTGTTGTGCTATTTGTTCCATGATCATTTGTTTGTAGTAACATTGATCATAATGCATTAATCTGGCATTTGTGTGGCTCTTGTGTACTTTGACAGGTGTTCCATCGACATTTATGATTAAATTAATGGCTATTTAGTGATAATCCACTCGATGGCAAGGGAGATTATAATTAGCCCTATTTCTCCATCCCACCAGTGTCTAACCTGTTTAAGTAGAATGAAATAACCTAGATTTATTTTCACTCTGTGCTACTAGGCTTGTGTATTTGAATCTCTCTACCTCATTCCTTTCCATGGAGGCAAACTACTCCACTTCCAAAATCCATGGAATTGGGATTGAGAGTTAAAACTGAGGTCCTGTCCACATGTGGCCATTCTAGATCTTATGGTAACTTTTGTATGGGCCTGGCTCAATTCCATTCTGGGTAATCAACATCCCTTTTCCTTACCTTCTTCCTGCAACTTCAATTGAATACTGTATTCTTGCTGTTGTAAACTTACACATGGTTGCTGTTTGCTGATAAACGGCTGCCATGTTCCACCTCTGAGTTGGCTGCATTTTAGTGAGAGATTAAACAAACTGTTTGTAAAATGCTTTGGAATCCTTTTATTTATGCAGCACCATGCACATTTATGGTGCTTTATAAAAATATTCTGCTAGATGAAAGAGATGTGTTCATATGTAACTATTGCTTTTATCTGTTGCTTTTTTTTTCTAGCGTCTCAATTAAAAAGAAAATGAATCTCAGTTGTGATAACAGAAACTTCTGTAGTTAAACAAGCTTTTGATACTACCTTGTGTTAGGCAGCTTGAAATTGGCATCCAAGTTCTTCTTTGGCCTTTGCCTAGTGTTAGTTGACTGCACACACATAATTTTAGTAAAACTATTGGAAACAATTCATGGGCAAAAATAACCAAAACTAACAACGTTCCCCACCACGCACTCTTGTGAACTTGCTTTGCTTGATCTCTGCTGTTCTGGAAGATCAAAAGCATTTGTGAGCCAGGTTTGCTTATGCATTTTTTTCACTTGATTTCTACAGTTAAATGCCATGGCAAACCGAGCTGCTGGTAAGGGTTATGAGAATGAAGATAACTATGACAACATTCGCTTTAAATTCATCGGCATAGAGAACATCCACGTGATGCGGAGCAGCTTGCAGAAACTCTTGGAAGGTATGACACGTGCCTTTGACTGGTCCGTGTGTTGTTGGTTGCCACCTATTAACATAACTCGTACTCCACAATAGACACATCCTGTGTACACAACTGCGTGTGCGCTTTGGGGCATGGGATGGAAAACAGATTAGGAGAGTAAATACCTGGCTTTGTGCTTGGCTTATAGAAAGGCTGAAAGTGTTACAGTATTTTATCTGATGTTAAAATGTTCTTTAAAAACTTGTTGGCGAAAGAGACAAGCTTTCGAAGAAGAGGTCTAGGAAGGCTCAAAAGCTTGTCTCTCTCACCAACAGAAGTTAGTCTAATAAAAGATATTACCTCACCCACCTTGTCTCTCTAATATCCTGGGACTGACATGACTGCAACAATACTGCATACTTTAAAAAAGGATCTGATAAGAGGCATTGTGTTCAGTTTTACCATGCATCTAAAATAGAAACTAATATTTAGCAAATTTTATGTAATCAAAAGTAAACAATCTCTTAACCACATACAAAAATAAAAACAATAAAAGGCTATGATCTTCTTACTTGTTTAACCATTCAGATGATTATAGTTAATTTATGAAATACTGAAATGCAATTGAAATAAGTTATTTTTATTTGGGTTATTTTGGTATGAGCAATCTGTGTGATGTGAGAGACTAGGTTTCAGAGCTCTCCTGCAGGAGAGTTAACAACTTGCACTATGTAATTTTTATTTTTTCATTTGTTTTTAACTTCTTCAGTCAAATTTGTTCTTAAATGTGAGTGCGCATTCTTAGGGCATTGCACTGCTATGTGGGATTTGGGATGAATTTGAGGGGACACTCTTCTGGACCAGTGGAGATTAGGGGCCTGAGTCTCCTCTTGTTTACACTGGTGTAAACTGGGAGCCATGCCACTGAAGCTGATGGAGCTGTTCTGGTGTAAAACTGAAAAGGGACTCAGACCCTAAGTGATGAAAGAGAAGAGTGAGAGTATTGATACAGTACTTCCTGCTGGTTTATTAACTACAGTATTAACATCCTTCTGCTGGCAGAGGCTGGGGAACATTGTGAAGCTGATACTATAAGTCCTTCTCTCTTGTCCCATTGCCTAGTATCAGGAGGCATGTAGTACAAACACGGTCATTCAAAATATATAGGAGGCTAATATTTGAGTTGGCAATGTAATGTTATGGACTGATCGAATAACTGATGCCCAGGTCAGGTGGTCTGGTAGGATCCAGGGTTTGATAGTGGCCTTGGGGAAAAATTAGGCTAGACAGGACAGAGGGTTTGGCATATGCAAAAATACTGCTCTAGTCTAGAGAACCCCATGCTGGATGAATTATTTTGGAGTGGGTGAAAAGGCAGAATAACTGCTAGTTTATTCCTATTTTATCCCCTTGGCTAGAAGGCCTTGACAATGATAGTGTCTCTCACAGGTGCTCAGGAACTATTGAACTATAACATTATAAGCATTTTCTACTATGCTTTTCAACATATTATCTGAGCCCTCTTCAAGGTTAGATAAGTCATTTATCTCTAGAAATTAGAACTCCACGTCTTTCTCTAGTCAGTTTCTTATAGTGATTATATGCTGGTGGTGTCTGAATATGTGTGATGATGTCCTATAATGAAGGGATGGGTAAACACATAACACCTTAATCACTTGCCTTGGTTGGAGAGAGCGCTTTTGAAATGAGATTTTGATTCTAGTGGTGAAAGGAGGAGGAAAAATACTCCAGGCTTAAATGCTAGAGCCCTCTGCAAGCTAAAGAATTTTAATTGTGTGTATACACACACAATATCCATAGTGTGTGATCTCTTTAAAGAGAGAAAATTGATTCCTGTATTTCAATACATTAGCTTTCATGATCAACCAAGCTTTGTCACTGTTATTCAGGAGAGGAGGGGAGGAGGATTAGCATTGATGGACAGGAGGGGTTGAGAAAATCATGGTTACTGTGCATTTCATTTGAGAAATCTCAGCTAATTCTTTTGTTTGTGTTTTCAGTGTGTGAAACAAAATCTCCCTCAATGAGTGACTTCCTTACTGGCCTGGAGAACTCGGGCTGGTTACGGCACATTAAAGCTGTAATGGATGCTGGAGTCTTTCTTGCTAAGGTATAACTTTCCCCAACAGAAACCCAAGAGAAGTGGGGGAAGCCCCATTGTTTGGACACTTAACACTAGATTGGACTTAACACCAGAAAATGTAGAAAATGAGCCTGCAATGGTAAAGACCGAACTGGGAGACCTAATTGTGTGTGTCCTGTGACTGTAATATAGTGATTTCCTACGTGGATTGAAACTGTGACCTATCCAGTATATTCTAACGAGCAACACTGCCTACTGTTCATTTGACCTCATTAATTTTATTTTACTTCAATCTGAATAATTTAAAAAGATGCCTACGTGTCCTGATGTGTAGTTAATATTGCAAACAACTCATAACTTTTCTTAACACTTTCACTAGTTATCAAAAATTGTGGTGCTTTAAGTGAGGGATTTTCTGAGTGCGTTTGTCATCTTCTGTCACTATATGCTACAGGGATGGCATAATTTTGAACTTTTAACACAGGCCTCTTTTTCCATGGGCTATTGTAAGGTGCATGACTTGTCTGCAGATCAAGTAGAAGGAGCAAATTTGCTGCAGCAAACAGTTCTTCATTAACCTCAAAGGGAATGCAGGAAATGATTGGTAGAAATCAATTGCCTTGCATAAATATTCTCTCGTCTCTGGGTTGCTCCATTGTGAATTCCTTTCTCTTGATTTGTTTTAAAGAGAAATGATTTTGTATTCATCTTCTGCTGCCAGTACAAAGGAAGAGAGAGACAAATATGGGAGGAATTTTGTGTGATGATCTTCCTCTGTTCCCTAATTTTCGTTGAAAAATTCCCAGTCCCAGGGTAGCAACAGGGTGAACTTTCCTCATTTACATCCTTCCTAAAGATTTCTTCGCCCATAGTGCCCACAAGAAGTGTCAGCAACAAATACAAATATAGATGATATGGATATGAATATACAAATGCTGAGTAATTGCATGTTCATATTGCTGAAATCTCTGTCCTTCCTCATCCCAACTCTTCCTTGCTGTTTGTGTGTCCCTCCCGCCCTGGACTGTGTAACATTTAAAGTTAAATTGAAAACTCTTAGAGGTGAGGGCCATGTTTCTGTATTTGTTCTGTAATGTACCTATTGGTAACTCTATTAAAGATAAATCAGACTTTGTGAGATGAAGGGGATTATGTTTAGCTACCACAACTACCAACTGTTAAATTGTGTTCTGATTTATTCTCCTCTTGGCAGGCAGTGAAAGAAGAAAAAGCCAGTGTCTTAGTCCACTGCTCAGATGGGTGGGATCGTACAGCTCAAGTCTGTTCACTGGCTAGCCTCCTCTTAGATCCGTTTTATAGAACATTTAAAGGACTCATGGTAAGAACAGAAATGCTTTGGGTTTTAAAAATGAAATATGCATTGTAACTTTGTGAAGTGGTTTGGAATGTAAACAAGCCCCGATTAAGCACTTTAGATCACTTTGAGCAGCAGACTTTTTTAGAGTGTCAGTGACCTACAGAAGCAAAGTTATTTATATATTAAGTTATAATTGCTCTGAGTAGCATGGGTACAAAAAGCTAGTACATGATTTATGACTCAAATCTCTATATCCCTGCACATCCATAAGAGAACCGCTAATGAGGCATCTCAGCAAGATGTGCATGAGTATAGGACAGGGGTGGGCAAACTTTTTGACCTGAGGGCCACATCAGGTTTTGTAAATTGTATGGAGGGCTGGTTAGGGGAGGGGGTTGTGGCCCGGCCCCCACCTCCTATCTGCTCCCCCCCATCCACACTCCCCTGTCCCCTGACCGCCCCCGGACCCCCGCCGCCCCATCCAACCCCTCCTCTCATTTCTGATGGCCCCTCCGGGACTCCTGTCCCATCCAACCACCCTTCTCCCTGTTCCCTGACTGCCCCTGGAACCCCTGCCCCTGACTGCCCCCCACTCCTCCATCCAACCCCCCCCCCCCTTCCTGACTGCCTGTGACGAAGTAGGACTGTTCTTAATGTTTCCTCTGAATACTGTGTGGGTGCCTCAGTTTCCCCTATGCATTTCTTAAGTCTCCAGTGTGCATATATGGCCGACAATCTGTCTCCTAGCAACAAATGGCCAGGGCCCTTCCCCCTTGCAAGGGGATAGCTAAAGGTGAACAAAAAGATCAGGTGACCTCCTGGCCTGGGAAAGAGACAAAAGCCACAAAGGAGGGGCTGGAGGGGGGTTTCAGTTTGGAGCTGGCTGTGGATGGGAAGTGAGGGCAGACGGGGTGGTCTGGCTCGCTGGGCTCCAGAATGGACCCGGCTGAGGGATCCCGTTCTCTGTACCTACAAGCTCTGTTTTAGACCGTGTTCCTGTCATCTAATAAACCTCTGTTTTACTGACTGGCTGAGAGTCACGTCTGACTGCGAAGTTGGGGGTGCGTGCAGGACCCTCTGGTTTCCCCAGGACCCTGCCTGGGCGGACTTGCTGTGGGAAGCGTACGGAGGGGCATATGCTGAATGCTCCAAGGTCAGACCCAGGAAGTGAAGCCATGTGAGCTTCTTGCCCTGAAGACAGTCTGCTCCATGGGAGAGGAGGCTCCCCAAAGTCCTGACTGACTGACTTTGTGGGGAGCAGTTCCAGAGCATCGCCCGGGGACTCCTTGACACTGCCCCCCCCCCGGGACCCCTGCCCTCATTCAACCCTCTATTCCCCCGCCCCCTGACCACCACCCCGAACTTCCCTGCCCTCTAGCCAACCTCCCCTGCTCTGTGCCCCTTTACTGCGCTGCCTGGAGCACGGTGGCTGGCGGCACTACACCCGCGCCACCCGGCTGGAGTCGGGCTGTGCTGCCGCCACCACCACACAGCAGAGACCAGGTCAGGCTGAGCTCTGCAGCTGGGCTGCCCCAGGAGCTCACAGCCCCGCTGCCCAGAGCATTGCGCTGGCAGCGGAGCTAGCGAGCTGAGGCTGTGGGGGAGGGGCAACAGTGGGGGAGGGGCTGGGGCTAGCCTCCTGGGCCAGGAGCTCGGGGGCCGGGCAGGATGGTCCTGTGGGCCGGATGTGGCCCACAGGCCGTAGTTTGCCCACCTCTGGTATAGGATGTGAAGGCTTACAAAGAGGCTGGGAGGGAAGCTTGTGGTTTAAGACCCATTATAGTAAACTCTCTGTTCGGGTGAAATTCACCCTGTGCAGAGGGTCAGCATGAAGCCCATGCATCACTGTTTTAAAGCCCTCTGCACAGGCGTGAATTTCATCCGTTTGCTTTTAACAAATTAGTTGCCTTGTTTTTTGTGCTAAATTGTCAATGTAAAATGTAACTTTACATGGTGCGCTGCATCTCTGCCCGCCTGCATTTGTTACAAACCCATTAGAGATGGGCTGCTGCTCATTAGCCCCTTGAAAAGAAACTGAAAGCAATGCAAAACACTGCAACTTTTGTTTGTCTTCTCCTGGACAGATGCAACTGTGCTGCACTGAGAAGATTGTTACCTCAGGTCAATTGCTAACTTTTTTTGCTGCTAAATTCTGCTGCAGCATTCTTTTATCTGTACAGTGGGGTCTTGATCCAGGTCTAGGGCTCCTGTGTGCTATGCTACTACAAATAATAAATAACTGTCAAGTTTCTATTGGAACATGAGACCTCAGCATGATCAGCCTGGTACATAGTACAATATTGCAGTGACAGTGGGTCCTGATCAGAATCAGGTGCTAATATAATATAAAAGAAATTTTTTTCATTTTTGTAACATCCAAAGTGTACCTTACGAATCATAAAACTAGTCATTCCTAGGTGAATATAATAAATACCTGAAAAAGATCCCGAAACCATTAAAACAAACAAAATAATGTATTTGCCAAAGAAACACCACATGTAAGTTTATGGGTATCTTCTGCTCTTTAAATCCCTGGATGATGACTTCTGGCTGACTATGTAATACAGTCTAAAAAGATATGCCTTTAAGGCACCAATTCATTTATTCAGTGCATTGCTATACCTGTCCTTGCGAAGCTGCTCCCATACATTTTCTTTGATAAGGGTTTTATGCAGGTTCATACTTAGGTAAAATAGAAACGTCTCAATTAAGTAAACAAAAAAATCCAGCTACATTTAAGGCCAGAAATTAAGGCCTTTACCATTTGATAGACTACTCCTTTCATTCCCATGTATATGTTCTTAAAAATAAAATTTTCTTAATTCTGGTTTGCTGCACTGAGTATCAAGGTATTTTTGGGTCCCTTCAGAATGAAGTAGCTGTGTAGTGGAATAAACAGTGATGGTTTTAGCATATACCTCAAGAAAAAATGTACAGATGTCTGGTCTGTGGGGTTATGTTTTGAAAGCGTTTACTTGTCTCCTGGGGGTAGTAATGTATTTATTGAAATTAATTCTTGTTAATAAAGCAAAATCACCAATAAAGTGACAGCACAAAGATTCTCACAGGACTATTAAGATTCAGAATAACATCCTATCCCAGCAATAATAATACTGGTGATGGAGCATAGTTCCAATTCCATAAATCATCCTATAATTTTCATCAACCTTTTATTAATAAATATGCAGGGTATGACAGATACTATCAACTAAGCCTAGCTACAAGAATTCTGTGGTATTAAGGCATCATTTCACTTTTTTCCAAGCAACTTAATAGTTTTTCATTTACTTTCTCTCTCTTTGAAACTGAAGGTTCTAATAGAAAAGGAATGGATTGCAATGGGCCACAAGTTCTCACACAGGTAAAAGCAGATTGTACTCAGGGTGTAACAGGAGAGAAGGCTTGAAGGTAAAATGCAACCTGTATGTGTTTAGCATAAGGGGCATTTGCTCTTTTTCTATTGGAATCCTTAGGGGGATTCATCAACTCTTGGGTTTTGTACATGTTTTCCTATATTCTTCCATTGATTTACAAAATGGTGAACAAATTATTTAACCTCTATGCTTCCATTTCTCCATCCATACAATGGGTTGATATTACATTGATACTGTGTGTGAAACAGTCACGTTTTGGAGGGGCTTTTTGCCTCTGATGCCCTTCTGTGTTGACCAGGGTTGGGGGCAAATCCCAACAAACATTTACAGATTATTTGGAGCTTTAACTTCAGCCCACAATTCTAGTACTAACCGACTTAAGACTTGCATTCCATGGACTTATAAAAATTTTACTCTCTCTAATTGATAGTCCATTTGCACTGCATGGTAATTTAATTAACAAATGGAAAATACAGAGATTTACTTGGTCCAGACTAACACTAGGAAGAAATAGTCTTCTTATTCTATAACATTAAATGGTGAAGAACTGAGGTTCTTCTTCGAGTGATTGTTCACGTCCATTACACATTAGGTGTGCGCGCGCCGCGTGCACGAACGTCGGAAACTTTTTCCCTCAGCGGCTCCCGTCGGGCCTGCAGGGTCTCCCCTCCCGCCAGAGCGGCGCCCCGCTCTAGCGTATATATATCCCTGCCGGCCCGACCCTCCCTCAGTTCCTTCTTACCGTCCGTGGCGACGTTGGAACAACTCTGTCTCTCATCTGAGAGTGTCCCTTAGCGTAGTAATTAGTGTTATCTTGACAGTTATCAGTTCTTTAGTAGTTAGTGTTAAGCTTAGCAGTTATCAGTTCTTTAGAAAGACTTAAACTTCTTTGTGTTAGGTGTTTGGTCAACCCCGGCACCGGCCCTGGGCGGCGGGGCATGCTGCACGCCCAAGGCTTCAAGGCTTGTGCCACGTGCCGCAGGCCTATGCCATTGAGCGATCCACACGACTCGTGTCTCCGTTGCCTGGGGGAAGCACACCAAAAGGAGCGCTGCAAGATCTGTAAGGCTTTCAAGCCTAGGACTAAGAAAGAGAGAGACTTTTGCCTTAAGCAGCTGCTCATGGAGTCGGCGCTGCAGCCCTCCACTTCGACGGCACCATCAACCTCGGTGCGGAGTGCCCCGGCATCGGTCCGTGATCCGGCACCAGTGGGGCACCCTAAGCCCGCGGCACCGACTCAGCGGGACCGCCTCCGGCACCGGTCGTCTTCGCCGGCGAAATCGAAGGGCCAACCCAAGGCCCGAGGACGTTCCCCGCATAAGAGGGTGGCGCCCGCGAAGACCTCAAGTGCGCCTAAGGCCGTTGCGGCCCCAGCACAGATCCCGGTGTCAGTGGCTCCGGCGCTGAAGGGCCCGTCGAGCCCCGGGATAGGCGCGTCGAGTGAGGAGGAAGGGCTGGAGGGCCTTGTGGAGCAACCCTCCACCCCGGACACATTTGAGGCAGCAAAGGACCTCATTGAATTGTCCGCTGAGGGCCCCCGCCAAGCCAAGGACAATTTGCCGAGACTGCCATTCAGAGGCAAGCCGGCAATGGTACGCCCATCACGGTCGCCATCTCGGCACCGTTCACGGCGCCGGTCCCTGTCGAGCTCCGCCTCGGTGGACTCCCGACTTCCCTCCGTGCAGAGAGCCGCACAACCGGCGGGCAGCAGTAAGCGCTCGGCACCGACCCAGCAGCCCTGCTCGAGTCGACACCGGGACGTGTCACTCACGCGATCCCCGGAACCGACCACCCGCAGTCGTTCCCGGTCCCGAGGGCACCGGTACCGATCCAGGTCGGCAAGACGTTACTCCCGATCACGGTCGCGGAGACACCACTCACTGACCCTGGATCGGCACCGTTCCACGGCACCACCGTGGCCTTCCAGATCACCGTCCGTGGTTTCGGACGTAGACTCGGGCCGGTCCAATAGATATGCCCACAGGGCACAGGCCAGTAGGGAGCACGAAGCCACTTGGCATCCGCAGTGGGGACAGCCCGGGCACTGGCCCTTCTGGACCCCTTGGGCCTATCATCAGCAAGGCCCCCCGTCCAGGACCTCGAGATCGGGCCTCTCGGGACACCGGTCCCGCTCTCCGCAGTGGCGCCCTCCCTCGCGCAAGGAGGCCACGGTCTCCAGACCGCCGGACCGCGAAAAGGCAGACTCGGCACCGAGCTCGGCACCGTCTCAGACCCATGCCGTAGGGCGGTCTCCAGAGGAGCGCCCAGCTGATGAGGAGTTGCAGGAGGAGGAAGACGCGCAGAAGGCCCTGACCTCTTCCTCCTCGCCAGACGAAGCCGTGGCGGGCACAACAGTGTCCGGCCCTCGCCCGATTGACCATCGGGCGCACCAGGAACTGCTCCGACGAGTAGCCCTCAATCTGGGATTGCAGGCGGAGGAGACGGTAGAGCAGGAGGACCCCATGGTCGACATTCTAAGCCCTGAGGGCCCCTCCAGGATCGCGCTCCCGCTCATAAAAACGGTCCAGTCCAACTACAAAGCAGTATGGCAAACACCGGCCTCCAGTGCACCAACTGCAAAAGGCGTGGAGAGGAAATACTTCGCCCCTTCTAAAGGGTTCGACTTCCTCTTCTCTCACCCAACTCCCTCTTCGCTGGTTGTCTCTGCGGTCAACGAAAGAGAGCGACATGGCCAGCAAGCCCCGGCCCCCAAGGCCAAGGAGGCGAAACGCCTAGACTTATTTGGGAGAAAGGTCTACTCGTCCGGGGGCCTCCAGTTGAGGATCGCTAACCAGCAAGCGATTCTGAACAGACACAACTTCAATTCTTGGGCATCAGTCTCCAAGTTTAAGGAATCCCTGCCTCAGGGCACCCAACCCGAGTTTGCGGCCATAGTAGATGAAGGGAAGGCGGTAGCCAAAACCTCTCTACAGGCCTCCCTGGACTCCGCGGACGCAGCTGCCCGGACAATCGCGTCAGGTGTGGTAATGAGGCGCTCGGCATGGCTACAGGCTTCTGGCCTTCCCCCAGAGGTGCAAAACACCATACAAGACCTTCCGTTCGAGGGATCGGGCTTGTTTTCGGACCAAACGGATGCCAGGCTGCATAGCCTCAAGGACTCTCAAGCCACCCTCAAGTCGTTGGGGATGCACACCCCAGTGACGCAGAGGAAACCCTTCAAGCCCCAACCTCCACAGAGACAGTACCACCCTCGTCCTAGACAGGAACCGTACCGCAGGAGGGGCAGGGATAACAGGCGTAGACGCAACAACACGCCTAACCAGGGCCAAAATCAGGGCCAAAACAAGCCGCAGCCGGGAAACAAACAAGGGTTTTGAAGCTGCGATCGAGGACAGAGTACCAACCTCTATTCCGGACCCCCCTCTGTGTTTCAGAGACCGCCTGTCCCATTTTTACCGTGCTTGGTCACGTATAACATCGGACCGCTGGGTCCTACGCATGGTGGAGGCAGGCTACACCCTTCAGTTTTCCTCGCCCCCTCCCTCCCACCCCCCATCCCCGTCCCTCTTCAGGGACCCCTCTCACGAGCAACTCCTCATGCAGGAGGTGCAGACCCTCCTCACAGTAGGAGCGGTGGAAGAGGTTCCTCCGGACCTCAGGGGGAAAGGATTCTATTCCAGATACTTCCTCATTCCCAAAGCGAAAGGGGGCCTCCGTCCTATCCTGGACCTACCCAAGCTAAACAAATACTTGCTCAAACCACGTTTCCGTATGGTCTCCCTTGGTACTATTATTCCATCCCTGGATCCGGGAGATGGGTACGCTGCCCTCGATATGAAAGATGCCTACTTTCACATCGCCATCCGCCCGGCCCACTGGCGGTTCCTGCGCTTCACTATCAACCAGCGCCATTTCCAATTTACGGTCTTGCCCTTCGGCCTGGCAACAGCCCCGCGCGTATTCACGAAATGCATGTCGGTTGTGGCAGCTTTTCTTCGAAAAAGAAGGATGCGCGTCTACCCATACTTGGACGACTGGCTCCTTGCGGGCCGCTCAGAGGCCGAGGTTCGCTCCCATGTGGCATTGACACTACAGGTGTTCCACGGACTCGGTCTACTGGTCAACGAACCCAAGTCATCGCTGGTCCCCACGCAGAGGCTGGACTTCATAGGGGCAGTCCTGGACTCAGTGGCGGCACGGGCGAGTCTGCCCGTACCGCGGTTCCTGGCCATTCAGAAGGCCGTGAGCTCCATCCAGCAATTCCCCACGACCACGGCCAGATGTTGCTTACAACTCCTGGGGCACATGGCGGCCTGCACCCACGTAGTCGGACACGCCTGCCTAAGACTCAGGCCGCTACAGTTATGGCTGGCCCAAGTATATCGCCCCAGCAGAGACCCCTTAGACCTGGTCGTGACGATCCCGACTCGGGTGTCGAACGCCCTCTGTTGGTGGCTCGATCGGCAGCGGGTTTGTGCGGGGGTCCCTTTCGCCACCCCACAACCCGTTCTGACGTTAGTAACAGACGCGTCGGACCTGGGTTGGGGGGCGCACCTGGGGGACCTGCGCACTCAGGGCTTGTGGTCCAGGGAAGAAAAGTTGCTTCATATCAACCTGAAGGAGCTGAGGGCGGTTCGCCTCGCCTGCCAGACCTTTCACGCTACCATAGCAGGCCACAGCGTGTCGGTTCTGACGGACAACACTACCGCCATGTTCTACATAAACAAGCAGGGCGGGTCCCGGTCCTCTCCCCTCTGTCACGAGGCACTCCTCCTCTGGGACTTCTGCATAGCCCATTCGGTCCACCTACTAGCGACATATCTCCCAGGGGTCCAAAACGGGTTAGCGGACCGCCTCAGCCGGTCCTATCACATGCACGAGTGGACGTTGAGACAGGACGTCCTGCGTTTAATCTTCCGGAGGTGGGGGTTTCCCCAGGTGGATCTCTTTGCCACCGAGGACAACAGCCAATGCCCTCAGTTTTGTTCGTTCCAGAACCACAGTCCGGGCTCATTGGCAGATGCCTTCGCAATACCGTGGGGCGGGAGCCTGAGGTATGCCTTCCCCCCATTCCCGCTCATCCACAGGGTCCTCCTCAAAACCCGCAGGGACAAGGCGACAGTCATCCTCATCGCCCCGGCGTGGCCACGCCAACACTGGTTCATGACCCTGTTGGAACTGTCCGTGACCACTCCGATAGCCCTCCCCCTCCATCACGACCTCATCACGCAAGACCAAGGTCGTCTACTCCACCCGAACCTACCGTCGCTACATCTCACGGCGTGGTTTCTCTCTGGCTGAACGATATGGAGCACAGGTGCTCCCATCAGGTCCAGCAAATCCTCCTTGGTAGTAGGAAACCCTCCACAAGAGCGACTTACCTTGCCAAATGGAAACGGTTCTCCCACTGGTGTGAGCCTCATCACATCCAGCCTCTGCAGGCCTCAATCCCATCGATTCTGGACTACTTGCTACACCTCAGGCATCAAGGGCTCGCCCCCGCCTCAATTAAGGTGCATTTGGCCGCCATATCGGCGTTCCACCCTGGGGAGTTGGGGGTTTCGGTGTTCTCCAACCCCACAGTAGTCCGATTCCTCAAGGGGTTGGAGAGGGTATTTCCCTACTCACGCCCACTGGTCCCTGCGTGGAATCTCAACCTGGTCCTGACTAAACTCATGGGGCCGCCCTTTGAACCCCTAGCCTCTTGCTCCCTCCTGCACCTCTCATGGAAGGTAGCGTTTCTCGTGGCCATCACATCGGCTAGGAGGGTATCGGAATTGAGAGCCCTCACTTCGGAGCCTCCTTATACAGTTTTTTATAAGGATAAGGTGCAACTGAGGCCGCACCCTAAATTCCTTCCTAAAGTGGTCACGCATTTTCATTTGGGACAGGACATTTGTTTACCGGTGTTCTTCCCCAAGCCCCATACGGACCCAAGCCACCGCAGCCTGCATACCCTGGATGTCCGTCGGGCCTTGGCGTTTTATCTAGAACAAACCAGGCCATTCCGCAAATCGACTCAGCTGTTCATCGCCGTTGCGGAGCGAATGAGAGGCCAACCTATCTCGACGCAACGCTTGTCGGCATGGATTGTGCTTTGCATACGCACGTGCTACGAGCTCGCCAACGTACCAGCCCCGGAGATCAGGGCTCACTCAACTAGGGCCCACGCGTCCTCGGCGGCTTTCTTGGCACAGGTTCCGCTCCAGGAAATCTGCAAAGCAGCCACCTGGTCCTCGGTGCATACGTTCACAGCCCACTATGCGATCCATCATCAGACCAGAGAGGATGCGGTTGTCGGCAGGGCTGTGCTTCAATCAGTTATTCCTTGACTCCTACCCTCCTCCAATGGTAAGCTTGTGAGTCACCTAATGTGTAATGGACGTGAACAATCACTCGAAGAAGAAAAAACGGTTACTTACCTTCTGTAACTGTTGTTCTTCGAGATGTATTGTTCACGTCCATTACACTTCCCACCCTCCTTCCCCTCTGTCGGAGTCACCGGCAAGAAGGAACCGAGGGAGGGTCGGGCCGGCAGGGATATATATACGCTAGAGCGGGGTGCCGCTCTGGCGGGAGGGGAGACCCTGCAGGCCCGACGGGAGCCGCTGAGGGGAAAAGTTTCCGACGTTCGTGCACGCGGCACGCGCACACCTAATGTGTAATGGACGTGAACAACACATCTCGAAGAACAACAGTTACAGAAGGTAAGTAACCATTTTTTCTGTACTGAATTGAACTTTGTTTAATGATTGTCTCAATATGAAAATACTCTTATTTAATACTGTAGTCAATAAATATTTTTTCTTAGAGTGAGAGACACTGGAAGAAAAGCCCATTTAGAGATCCACATAACGTTACCTTAGAAGGACTTACCCAAAGATGAATTGCAGCCCAAACACAAACATCCCACAGTTATTCCCTCTGTGGAAAGGACTGTTTTCACCTTTTGTTTTTCTAAGACCGGAAACTAAATGTGCCTTTCACCAGTATTATAAAGGAAGGACAGCATAAAATGTAAATTACTTTTTGCACACTTTGTCAAGTTCTTAGGAAAGAGTGAAATTTCATCATTGCCTAGGAACAAAGGATGAGAGAGTTATTCTGCCTCTAGTAGTGGCTGGTGCATGATGTTTCATGGGAAGGTGAATTTCCCCTTTGTAATTTGGGTTAGCTGCATGATACTCTAGATGGAATGAAGGAGTTCAGGCTGTGATTTTATCCTCTGTATGTGTTCAGCTTGCTCTCTGTAGCAAGAGAGACCATGTTGCCATTAGCTTGGAAAAAATAGTATTGAACAATTTATTTGCCCCAAGCAAACTTGCAAAAGTCACTACTTGTTTCTGTATATTTGAAGGCAGTGTCCCTTTCCAGCCCACTGGCTTTCCTGGCAGTGTGGAATTTTTAGTGCCATAGTAGGAGAATTGCCTGCTTTGCTAAACTGTTGTGATCCCTCCTTTGTTCTGGTCCTTTCGTTTCTGGATTTATTAAAAGGAAAAATAATCCTTCCTTAGCTAGCAAACATTTTGCAAAATGATATGAGGTGTTCTGAGCCTCATCTAAGCTATAATGTTCTTTGGATGATAGTCCATATGGATTCCAGTCTTTGTGTGCAAATTAGATTATTTTGGCAAGCAATGTCTGTTGAAGCCCCTGCCTGTGCCCTAGGTTCTACGCACCCTCCATCTAAGGGCATAAAGTGCGGAACAGGCCCAACCACCCCTCAGTTCTTTCTTACCACCCATGGCAGCAAGATGGAACCCATCCAGTATCTGCCCTTTCCCTGTGCACTGTGGTAGTGAAGTTTTTTACATGCCTAGTCACCCATTGGCAAAATATATATTTTAATTAAATAAGTTTGTTAGTATAGAGTATGGAGGGATGGGGGTGGTACTAGCTTCATGGCAGAAACTAAATCACCAGTATTTAAGATTGGTCCTTTGTGTGACTCTTTGATGCCTTAATGATGGGTTCTCCCAGTGCCTATTCTGCATTGGAGATGGACACATCAGAGAACAGTGTTCTATGTGACACACTTTCTCCAAATGCACTCAGAGTAAGGGAAGCCTGTCTGAAGCTGTTCTTCCTTGAGATTGATACAAGATTCTCAGACACTGAGAGGAGGGCTGTAGCTAGGCCTCAGCCATCTGGTCAGTCTCTCTCTGTTAGTGTCCTGGTGACCGGAGATTGCACCTTGAGCTCCTGGGCCACCTGTACCTAGAGGCCCCATTTGTCTGCCACGACAACTCCAGAGATGAGCCAAGGCACAGATCACCATTCTTGGCACCTAGCAAACTGAGACATGAGTCATCAGATTCACAATACAGACTCATTTGTCAAGACCCTTCCAGTGTACTGGTATCAACCTCCAAGATAGGACATGTGATTCCCACGAAATTGGTGGACTGTGCTGTCCTCAGTACCAAATGCCTCAGTTATGTGCCCCAGAACCTTCCAACCTCAGTACTGATTACCTCAATAGTACTCTCTACTTCAGCGTCCGCTATCTCGGCACCTAAACCATACATGATACAGAGCAGTGGTTCTCAAACTTTTGTATTGGTGACCCCTTTCACACAACAAGCCTCTGAGTGTGACCCCCCCCCCCTTATAAATTAAAAACACTTTTAAATATATTTAACACCATTATAAATGCTGGAGGCAAAGTGGGGTTTGGGGTGGAGCCTGACAGCTCGCAACCTCCCCCGTAATAACCTCGTGACCCCCTGAGGGGTCACGACCCCCAGTTTGAGCACCCCTGATATAGAGTGACTTACTGGAGGCCCAGCACTGGGGTCACCTCTCCTTGACAGAGAGTAAATATTCAGGTCACATGATAGTTTCTCTTATTGTTGAATGTTATAGGATGCAACCTTGTAGCTTTCTTTCTAACTCTCCAGGTGTGGCCATCTGGATGGTGACCTAAAGGAAGTGTCCCCTGTCTTCACTCAGTTCACTGAATGTGTCTGGCAGCTCATGCAGCAGTTTCCCTGTGCATTTGAATTCAATGAGCGGTTCCTTCTCGAAATCCATGACCACGTCTACTCCTGCCAGTTTGGCAACTTCCTTGGGACTTGCCATAGGGAACGGGAGGCTCTGAAGTGAGTTGGCAGTTCATGGGGCAAAGGTCTGGAAGTCTCTTCAAACTCTTTTAAAATTTAATTGGAAAGGTAATCAAGGTTAGGGATAAATTCTCTTAATTCTTGCACGTGCTCTGCAGTGTGAAAGACTTAGACTTAATCTCATGTATAGAGAAGAATGTATCCCAAAAATTCCATGTTTTAAATAGCAACTCCACAGTAACTTGCAGGTGTCAATTTATTCCCCTTCACTTTACTCCATCCATTGTCTAATTTAAATTAATCAGCTACCCAGGGCTTGGACTGGAGTGTGTGTCTGTGGTTGTAAGGCACACTAATTGCACCATAGAAAGGATAAATATCTTCTATGCAGCCCTACTCAAATCCTGAACAGTGCAGCTAGAATTATACTGACACTGTTCGTAACTGTTAGTGATTAGATTTTTTTTTTTTTTTTTTTTTTGTACTTGACAGGATTTTTGAGAAGACCCATTCCCTGTGGCCTTTCCTATTACAGAAGAAGCAGGAGTTCAGGAATCCTCTGTATAAGGGATTCACAGCTTACAAGGAGCTTAAGCCAAACACTCTACCTTTCAGTTTCCAGTAAGTCACTTATTAGAGGAGGGACACTTTTTTTCACAGGAATGGAAGTGATCACTAAAATGCCTTGCCGTGTGTCCTGGGGTGAATCACTTGACTTCTGCGTGCCTCTATTTCCTCATCTGTAAAATGAGAATAACCATGCTTTCCAACTAGTAAAGCAGTTTGAAATTGACAGGTAACCACTAAATAAGTGCAAGTACTATTCTTTTAAATATTTGATCTGCAACTAGCTGCCTCCCTGTTACAGGAAAAAAATAAGAATAATTTAAAATATATGCAGAGTAGTTTTCCAAATTCCTTGTCACTTCAACTCTTAGAGCTTTCCTTAGAGATAGTGGACACATTATTGTTAAAGATAGTGCCTCCTTATATTTATTTTTTTTAAAACAGGGTTATTCTTGTGTTAAAGTGCTGCTGATACACAGAAGCATGCTGTTGCTGCTGAAATTATTATAAAATCGAATGGATTTATTATTATTTATGCTGTTTGTTTTTCATCTTTATTTGCCTTGGACGCTACTGTACAACTGAATTGGTCAATTTCACTTCCTGTTTCTCCGTCACTAGTGCACAATGCTGTTTCAGTCTATAGATCTCAAAGTGCTAAGTGTTACTGCAGAGTCAAGGTACTTGGGAAATGAGGGTGTAGATGGGAAAAGTTAAAGGCATATACGTTAATTGAATTGTCAAAGCTCACAAATCCATTGCAGAGCAAACTTAGACTCATAGACTTTAAGGTCAGAAGGGACCATTATGATCATCTAGTCTGACCTCCCGCATGATGCAGGCCACAAAATCTGACCCACCCACTCCTCGAATAATTCTCTCCCATGACTCAGCTGTTGAAGTCCCCAAATCATGATTTAAAGACTTTAAGTTGCAGAGAATCGTCCAGCAAGCGACCCCTGCCCCATGCTGCGGAGGAAGGCGAAAAACCTCCAGGGCCTCTGCCAATCTACCCTGGAGGAAAATTCCTTCCCGACCCCAAAATTCCTTCCCGACCCCAATTTGGGTCTTCTTCTTATCTGGTACCCTATCCTCTGGATCATGTTGGGCATGGCAAAGAATATATAGATCCTCAGAACTTTTCATTTAACCCTTCTAAAGCTTCATGAAAACTTGTCTATTCATATTAGGTTTTATAAAACCTAGGATTTTAGGTTTTTAAGTAAACGTGGAGCCTGAACTAGTGGAAAATCTCTTCTTTAAACAGGAACAACAATTGCTCCCTGTCACAACCAACAAAGTACAGCAGATCTTTTAATTCCCTTTCCTTCTGTTCTTGAGGTTCTGGTGTGGAATGTATAACCGCTTTGACAAAGGGATGCATCCAAAGCAGTGTGTGTTGGACCATCTCCTCAACTGCATGAGCCAGAAGATGAAGTTGGAGGACAATGCAACTGACCTGGAAAACGTGAGTTCTGCACATGGATAATGTACAAAACTGTATGATGATCTGAGCAAATATGCCTGAGACTAGGATAGTGGAGCCATATATCTCTAGGTGACTGGTGCAAATCCAGCGCAGGTTGGAATCCCAACACTTGTTTGACTATATCTAGGTAATCTGTTTACTTGGCATTTACAACCCAATTACAATTGACTCCCTCATATCAGAGGGACCAAAGAGTAAATAGGTCACATTCTCTTCCCGGTAGAGTTGCCACTCCCGAACAGGGTTGAGGTACATGGGAGAAGCTAGCACTGTTGCTGCGTGTGCTGTGCCACCCCAGAGAACAAAGCACTTAAATCTCTAGTATAATTAATCCATCTCCTTTCACCAGTAACAAAAGAAAATTTTGCTAAATATAGAAGTGTTTTCTTTAATTTGACCTGTTTTACACAGAAAAATGATGATGCAAATTCATAAGGCAGCAAAAATAGTGTAGATCCACTTTTTAAGATCTGTAGGTTTGTACATGAGTATCTCTGTTCTATACAGCCTGCAGAAAAGTGCAGTGTGGCTTTTAATTGCTACCAAAATTCTCTGCTTATGATTTTCCTTTCTGTGCACACGACTAGACATCTAAAAATGGACTAGTGAGGAGGTGTTTGAGTCTTTTGCTAGATTAGTATGAACACTGAAAATTGTAGATTTGCTACCTCAAACACACTTTGTTTTAAGAAAAGCCATTTTCCTGATACTCTTATAAATGCTATGTTGCATACAGATTATGCATAAAATATTATAGTGCTTATTGCAAAAGAGGCATTGACCTGGGAGATGGAGTGCTCAGGAACTGGTGGATGAGAGAGCGTTTTCAAGACTATTAACATTTGTTCAACATAAGGCCCTGGTGTCAGGGTGTCTCATCTTTTGTTAATCTTTTTCGCTAATTCCTGTCTGCTGGTATAGAAGCTGCCCTTCCTAGATGGTCCCCTGCCAGATGAAGTTTGCTCCTTATCTAAAATTGTAAATGCCTCAGTTGAGTCTTCGAAAACCCCAATGCTGAACACTCCCCAGGATTACGAAAGTGAACCACCTGCTCTGTTGACCAATGGTGCCATAGTGGAGGAAGTCGACATCATGCCTGATCAGGACCAAAAGAATAAAGAGAACTTTGTTAATCATCATGACCTTCCTGACCTTCACAGCACCATGGAAGTTATAGAATCAGACGCTAAAAAAGAAAAGCTGCAGTACCAGTGATTATCTCTTATAGTGTACTCTGTGTGAGCCATTCAAATGTGGCAGTAAGGTATGCAAAATCTGTGCCCTGTGAAGGCATAGCTGCCTCGACCATGTACAACCAAGTGTTAATGTGTGTGTGTGGAGGGGCTGTTCTTTGTGAGGTGTGTGAACAATCTAGAGAAGGGATTTTACCTTTAGTTTGGGTTGCATCACCACAGATTAAAAGATGAATGTGCATGCAGAGCTGCCTAGAAGGCTACCTTGACTGAGAGTATAAACCTCATTTTCCAGTGAAAATGTGGTCTCTCCTACCAGGTTTTAAAGATGACTTCTATTACTGGGTTTTCAGAGTATAAAGATGCTTTTGGTCACTTTGATATGGAGGGTTAAAAGCCACACAGTATTTATAACGGGTAGGAGAGATGTGATTTGTGTTTTGGCAATGAAAAGATGTAAATGCCATTTTAGTTCACCTTAAAACGTGGATATGCTGAAAAGGCTTTTCTTAGCTGTTTAATGATGCTCTGCATGGAATCCTACACTGTAGCAGAGGCTGATTAATTATTTTCATTTCCTATGCACATTTGTAAGGAACTGTGCCTTTTTTTATTGAGACCATCTTAATATCCAACCACGGCAATGTAATTTTTATTATTGTAATATGCAGCTGTAGTACGTGATTCTTTTGTGGTCACTGTTTTTAAAACTCTGTTTTGTATATGTCACTGCTGCCAACTTCCCTAGGGTCTCAGATGGTCACCTGAGTCACTAGCTTTTCTTTTCTGCAACATGTCTAAGGATATCCTATTCCTATTTGATTTAATGTTCTTGAGCCACACAAAAACATACTGTAGTATTTGCATTTGACAGTGGTGAAGAAGTTTTCCCTAAAATCCTGCGAGTTACAAACCAGAAAGGAGGGAAATGTTTAAATTTACCCCAGAACTTTTCTTGTTTTATCCTGCCAACGTGGGTCTTGCAACAAGGGGATAACTTTTTGTTCTGACCTAGAAATGTGCTTTCTCTCAAACCTAGAAACAACAAATGCAATGTATTTCTGTTGTTAAAAACAAAGGCTAAAAATGATCGCCTCATAGCACATCTTAAGTGCCAATTGAGAATGTTATCGTTGATCTTAAAACATTAATGCAAACTCTGCTGACTTTGCATTCCATTTCCAGTGAAGAAATTCAAGCTCATTTCCCCCCGCTCCTTTAAAACAAAACAAACATTCCATTAATTTCAGTAACAGTTGCAGGTGCTCAACATCTCTCATGATCAGGTCCACTATACACAAAATACCATATAGCAGCTCCCGTTCTGGTAAAGCCAAAGAGGGATGACCCTACTGCTCACAGTCTCCATTTTTATTGGCATACCTTTCAGTAATTTGCATTCAGATAGGCAACTTTTAAAAAAGATTTTTGCTTTAGACCATGATAATAAGCAGCACCTCTCATGATAGTGGGCTTTTTGATTTTTGTTAAAAAGGTGAAAAACTTTATTGGGGATTGTCATCTTGTTGTTTGGGGGAAGGAAGGGGGGGGCAGGAAAGGAAATCTCCCTGGGGTATAATTCTGGCTGAGTCATGGACTCTCTGTGGTGTTTGCCAAGTACTTGACTTCCTTAAATCTCAGTAAATTCAGCTGGAGAAATTGGGTAAAAACACACAAACAAAAAACCCAACAAGAAGAAGAAACAGGTGTTCCATCAGTACTGAATTTTTCTGGGGAAATATATTACGAAAAGGAAAATATCTCTGAGGTTTCTAATGGCCTTTTGTGTATAGTCGTCCTGAAAATATTTCTGCTTCCTCTGGTTCAAGTTTTAGAGTTTGTACTAGAGACTATCTGGTCTTAAAACCTAGTTTTAGATGTATGGAAAACTAATTCAAATAGGAATGTTTTCAAAGTTTTAAAAAATATATTATTTCAATAAATAGTTCAAACTTTCCCCTGTGGTAATATGAAATGCAGCAGCCCTCGTTGTAGAGCATACAACCCTGAATGTGAAACTGACTACAGGCTGTTTTTAGTGTTCAAACTGATCAGTGTGTGGAGACTGGGGGAGAAAAACTATGTAAATAGTAAGAAGGAAACTAGCTCTGGTTTTATGCTGACTGTATTACTCTCAGTATCTCATTTGCAGTTTGGGCAAGAAAATATCCTGTTATGGGTTTGATCACAATATACGTAATACAAAAAGATGAATGGCAGAGAATTTATAGTGCCTAAAATGGCAATGAGGACAAGCCTTTTTACGTCTTTTTTCTTCATTAGTGGATTATTCAGTTTTTAAAGCAAGCTGTTTTTAGTCTGATTTCAAAATAAAAATCTTTGTTTTCAGGATATGAGGGAGATAATTGCATAGTATCTAAACGGCTTAAACACTGTAATAAGCACATCAAATACAGAACTCTGGTGAAAAGATCTGTTCGGGACAAAAAATAGCCACTCTTTTACACATGTTAAGTTATGATATACACCAGAAATATTGCATCATTTAAATGATTATGCATTTAATATCTTGGTGTTACTTTAACACTTCTAAATGCATTATTTCTGTGGCAATCAATGAATCCCACATCTCAAGAGAAGAAAATCCACGCTTGAATCCCTCTGCCTTAAAGAGAAAAGGGCTCTGCCCAACTCCTAAAATCAAAATTAACCTGTATGCTAACCTCTTTTTTTCATGCTTGCCATGCTAACATAATTGTCTCATGTTAAAAGGTGACACCTTTAATCTTAGTCTGTTGGTCCAGAATTCTAAGTGTATGCGTGACTCAAATACTTCTTTAGATTCCATGGAAAACTGTATTTTAATGGGAACTTCTTTTCCCTCTGCCTCTCCACAACAGTTTCCATAAGAGATCAATTTCACACTGGCACTTTTTGCTGGTTGAGCCCTTCTCAAAAGGACCAATAGGTGTAGCTTGGCTTTCCTTTCTGGACAGGAGCAGAAGTGTATCAAACCCTACACAAGCCTTCCTGAAACTGAGAACTTTTAAATTGCAAATGAGGCCAGTAGAGGTACTTTTCAGGACCAATTATTTTAAACTTCAACACTCTTCTATGTGATCTTTAATGAAAATTAAATGCTGTATGTACTAAAACAATTTCCACTGACTACTGTTGGATTTAGCCATACCGTTAATCTTTGTACAAAAGCATTTTGCAAAATGTTTTTATAAAGTCTTCATACAGTACCTTGTCTTCTAAACCACCCATAGATTTTTTTTTTTTTAAGATACCTTGTGACCTTTAAGTATAATATCTAGAACAATCTGACATTTTGACATCTCTGCAAATCCCTTGTATTCTTGGCTTGACTATTAGTATGTGCATGCAGCTCTGGTAGGATTACTCTACATACTGATAGTGATCTTGGCATTTAATCTTGTTTTTTATTTCAGTAACAAAACGGTGCATGGCTGTAAATCTTCAAAATGTAAAACTCAACTAAAAAGGGCAACTGTTTACAACAAAGTTCATCTTGTCAAGATGTATGTTTGTACAATTAGAGTGTGTATCAGAAATCATTTGTAATATAGTGCTAATCAGAGTGCTGTAAAGTAGTAGTCATGGGAACGATTCCATAGTTTCTTGGGATACCATAAAATTGTTGGACTACCTGAAGACCAGCTAGTTAGAAACTTTTCATTCAAGAGGAAGATTTTCTGTTTCAGAAATAAAAGGCAGTTTAAAGCACTGCAGCATGTCCTCTGGACTCCTATCGACTAGCATTGGCTTCCTACTGTGGCTTTCAAAATGGTTGTAGAAGCCTATGTTCTGTTTATAACATCCTGCCTGCTGATAAGCTGTTGAGTGATTTGATTATATGGCCACTACTAGTGTAACGGGAAATCTAAAAACTGTTACTAAGCAGTTGTCTTAAACACATCTTGTAGGAGACAAACTACTGTAACTTACTTATCCAGAGTCAATAACATGCAGGCCACTGAGTCAAGACTACTTTTATCTGGAGCTGTAAAAGGAACAGTGTTACATGCCTCTTTCCATTCTGACTTGTATAACTGGAAAATATGCTATTTAGAGTAGGTGGTTTCTTGTTTGTATAAATGTTTTCTCTCCTGGAGGTTTTTTGTGTTTGAATTAGAAATTCTAATGGTTGCACATCTGTATATAGTCTCTCACTTCACATGCTACAAATTGATAGTGTTACAATGTATGTGGGTATCTGGTTGTAAAATGTATTAGTCTTAAGGAAGCTGTTGCTGTTGATACTCTAACATGCTTTAGAGGTTGAGATGGAAGAGGTGCAATATGGCTTTATTTTTTTCACATTCTTCAGAATATTTTAATGAGCTTCATAATGCTGGAATCTTAAATTATGCTTTGTCTTGCAATTGTTCTCTACAGTGCAAGTAGAAGTAGAGTGGTGCTCTCATCACTGCTTGGCAGAAAAAAAGGAATATTTAATTGGGTCACAGCTGCCGTAAGTTCTAGTTGGCCCTTTTTAGAGTAAACAAAACATGATTTATACACTCTTTCCCATGGCATTGTCTAGCTGCAGTGTATTTCTGCTGTTAGGAATTCCATCCATAAAATGCATAGGAAAAAACACTCTTCTAGTGGGAAGAGGGTGAATATGAGTGCTTGCTGGTTTCGCTCTCCAGTCCTCCTGACTAGGGACGGACACTGCTAGTAATAGCTGGACATTTGTTGTGGTTTTTTTTAATTTGTATAGGTCCAATTCCACAAGGTATAGAGTGCCTCCTGGATTACCTTCAATGCCTAATGAAATCCACAGGGAGCTGAGCGAGTTTGGCACATTGGAGGATCATGACCTATACAATTGCCTTTTTGCATTTGAACTGATTCTCAGTCACAGATGGAGATACACTTTGGACCCAGTCCTCTGAAGTGCTTAGTACTTCCAGTTCCCACTGAAGTCATTGGGCATTGTGCACCTTGCAGGATCAGACCCCATTCAGGCACAATTGGTCTTCCATTCAAGTTTTAGAGCTGGTGAGTTATGCAATAAATAAATTAAAAATATGGTTCTTGATACTATTCAATAAGAAATATATGGGGGTGACCATTATAGTGGGGCTGGAAGCAGAAAATTCCCCCCCCCCCATTTTTAATCTCTTCTCTCCCCTCAACCCCCCAATTTGCAATGAGTGACCAGATTCTTTATGTGGAAATGACTAATGCAAATTGTGAATCTGAAGCCGGTCCTTTTTTACGTTCTGTTCCCATCACATGCAGGCACATGCTCTGTGTGGGTTCTGTGGGGGAAGCCCTTTCCGAATATAGTAGTTTTGTTTTAATTAAAATACTTTATACATCACTTGATTAACACAATTAAGCAAATTCTCACAACAGGCAGTGTTAAAACCCTTGTTTTCCTAAATATCTAGCATTAATGGTACTCAGCTCAGTGCCAATTGCAGTCAATGTGATTTGTTAGGTTAAGTATTAAAACCACACGTGCTGCTGCATCCGTTGGTGTCTTCAAACTGTAAAAGCAATGCAGAAAGACTAGGTTAAAATGTTTGGCCTTTGTCTTTTCTCATAACATTCACTCATGTGTATATATGCATCTGTATTACTGTAGTAGTGTACTAATGGTGTACTTTGTAGCACTGGATCTAGTCATCTGTAAACAGAGCACAAGTACTTTTTTCTTATACTAGCCATGATTTGGTCTTTGTAGGAACTTCTCTAAAATTCTGTGTTGTACTCAGCTCAAAACTTTAAATGTTTTTGCTATTTCTGTAAGTCTGTTGGTACTTTGTCTTTAATGTACTTCTTGAGGGACAGTTGTATAAAAATGTGTATGATTAAAGCCCATGTGCTGTTTTCCTTGAAGCTGCATGTGTTATCAGTTTAGTTGATTCACTGCTGAAAATTTTTTGTACCATGTCTACAGGAGCACTGTGTTCTTTTCTCAAAATGAATTTGGTTGGCTCAAGACACTTCATTTGTATTACAATTGTATTTTTATTTCCTACAAAAATAAAATTAAAGTCTTTGCATTTTTAAGGTAAAGAGGTTTGTGAGATGTTTCTCTTTGGTCAGTTTTTTTAGCTTGTGAATTCCTACCGTGGGTTAAAATTTAAAATATTAAAATGCCAAATCAATGAAGATTACTAGAAATCACAAAGTTATCTTAACTAGAGTGATTTTTCCCTCCCTACCACCCACCCCCGCTCATGCTGACTAGTACGTTACTCCACAAGCAGTCCCACTGGTTTCAGTGGCACTTACTTGCAGAATAAGGTACTACTCAATGTCAATAGAGGTCACAGTCTGATCTGTGGTGAATGATACTAATGAAGCACCATTAACCATCACAATACATGCTGTCCATATTTTCATGCTATCCCAGAGTGATGCTCAGCTTTCCTCTCTATATATTAGAAGGAAACACAATGATTTCTTTTCCTTCATCAAAAACAACCTTCCCTTGACACAAATGACTCCCTAGAAAATGGCATTTGGATGACTTTCAGCAAATTTTTAGTAGCAGCTCTAAACTCTGGTCTTGTCCCATCCTGGCAGCTCATTTCCCTAGATCTCATTGTAAAACAACAGGCTTCTTTAAGAAATGTTGTATTTCTGTTCAGAGCACTCGAGGTTTGATCCTGCAACAACTGGAGTCAGCATTCCCAGTTCCACAGGGCCTGTATCTCTGAATAACAGTTATTCTGTCAGTTGCAGTGTGTTGCCCTAGTGGCCACTGTTCAGTGGTAGCTGAACTGGTTTATTTGGATAGATGTGGACATCAATTTGTGTATAACATTTGGAATCCTTCTGGTGGAGGTGCTATTTAAAGATAATTATATCGACTCCTTTTTAAATCTCAAATCCAGTATGGGCTCTAGGGCTTTTTCCATCCTAAGTGTCCAGCCCACAGTTTTATAATAGCCAGTGCCTTTTAGATTCTCTCCGTAGTTGTGTAAGCTTCTGTAGCTTTCTGAGGATACCAGCTTTCTTTCCATCCCTACTGCGTTGTCTGCAGATTCACACTTCTTAACCTGCTGTTTTTCCTTATCAAGTGGTTACTATTTTCTTTCTGAAAAGAGATTTCTGAACTTAGGTTTTCTGAAACCGAAGATGCATTTAAATCTTAAACTGCTGCTGTGGATGACGCTAATGATGCTGCTTTAATTGAACAGCCCTTCTTAAATTCCAAGAATCAGAACTAAGAAGTAGAAAAGCCTTAAGTCAGTTAGTGCATTTTCTTTCATACACATACATTCCGCAGGGGCAGTGCAGGACATCCTCCAGAGTTTTGTCCACTATAGTTTTAAATTACTTGAGCAATGAAACTTCCACAAGGTCATAAATGACACCAGCATGGAAACTTTATTGCAAGCATGTTAAAATTTGTTAATTTGTGGCAGGTATTAGTAGAACATATATTGTAGTAACAAGCAATGGGCATGGTTAAGAAACAGCAAAGTTTGTGTATTGTGGGATCCTACTTAAAGATAGATTTTTCTTTAAGTAGAAGACTGGAACCTTAGAATATTGCTGGCCTCTAACATATTTTTTTTCTTTGTTTATAAAACCTGCCCTTCAAAAAGTGGATTTTGTCTTTCATGCTATTTAAAAATCTACCCCCTTTGGAATTTTTCCGATTTTATTTGTGACAGTTTTCAAATAGTTTATTCAACTTTAACAGAAATGGATGCAAATGAAATGAGGCAGAACTTTCAGTTAACTTGCTGATCAAAAAATCTTGACAAATGTTACATTAGTGAGTACAATTATGGCCCCCTAAATTTATGTGGAAAACAGGATCAGAATCAGAGAAAGATAAAACAATATATCACGTAAGTCTAGATTTTTAAAGGTAGTTGCAACACCTAATTGATTGAGGAGCCTAACCCTCATTTTCAAAAGGGATTTTAGTACTTAGCCTAAATCCCAATGAGCACACCAACATATAAATACCTTTTTAAAATCTGGGCTGTAGCCCTTATTTAATGTTTTTCAGCTATAGATCTCAAAGCACCTTACAAAGATAGGTGATTTTATCCCCATTTTACAGATGGAAAAACTGAGGCACAGATATGAAATGATTTGCTCAAGGATATACAGCAGGTCATCAGCACAGCTGGGGACAGAACTCTAGCCACTAACTAGATCATGATGCCTCAGAGAAACACAAGTATGAGTGTGAATTGCCTCAACACAGTCCTGCCACCCCAATCAAAGACGCTGGCTAAAGAAAAATGTCAAAGGTAGATGCTTCTCAGAAATGTGCCCAAGGTCACTTTGTGTTAACCAGCCCCTGATCAATGGTATCAACTGCTGTATGGAACTTGAAAGTGCAAATTCTATTTCTGTATCCTAAGGCAAAAATGTTCCTGGCAAGTGGGAGTTCTAAATCCTTGCAGGCTTCTAAGATTTTTCTCATTTTAGTAATCTTAAATATTCCTGACACTGTCAATGAAATTCTTCATTTGCCTGTGTTAGGTTTTTCTGATGATTTGTTGAATTGAGTCTACAAGGCTCTAATTTACATGTCAGGGAAGCTTATTGTCTGTTTGACAACTTTTTTGGTATGGGTGATTTATAATTTCCCTTCACCACTGAATGTGATCTTAAACTTTGAGGAGGCAGATACCATTTTTAGATGTCATAGGTATGTTGTCAAAGTCTTGTTTTTCCTATTAGCTGTTAGGGTGAGTTGATTTCTCCTGAAGATACCTTGCATTAACTAAAAGTACAGCAATTAGTAAACTTAATTGAAACTTAATTTTTTTAATGAAATCTGCTGTTTTCTGTCAATACAGCACATTAACTAAATCTGAGTTAGGATAAAACTACGTGAGAGGGAAGCAGTTAAGTTAAACCACTTCTTAGTTCTACTGAAGATTTTTTTTGCCTATAGCGTATCCAAAATCTTGTGACCCATTTTGTTTAATTCTCTTTGTGTGGTCTTTATAGTCCTAGAGCCTTTAATATTCCACCTCTCTTACTGGTAGTATAATTTTTATAGGGATTCAGTGTTCGATTTAAATTTAACAGGGCAGTAGAGCTACATGACAAGTGTAATTTTAAGACTCCATGGCTACATAAAATGACAAACTGATACAGTGTTAAAGGTTGAACTACAAATCTTTTAGTTGGCAAGTTTGAAGATCTCAGATTAGTAACAGAATTTATATGCAGAATAAAATTGCACAGAAACAAATATTTTGAACGCTCTCGTTGTGTTCCATGTGTGGTGGGGTAGCAGAATTGAGCTCTCAGTGAAGCTTATCAGCTGTTTGGAGGAGAAACACGGAATCCTCAACTTGGACCTTCCCGGATCAGTGAACAAGGGGTTTGTCACAAACTCCTTTGCTCAGGAGTTCATAGCATCAAGTAAAGTGCAGTTCTGTTCTGAACAGTGCTTCTCTAAAACTGACAAATCCTCTTTCAATTTTTCTATCAAATCTGCTCAGTTTACAAGTTCAAATGTTTTTCTGAGAATCTGGGCTTTTGAGTTTAAAAAAACTTTTTTCCCCCCTTTATATGTCAACACCAGTAACACATGTTCTATGGGCCAAATTAGATCCTCACTTGCCTGTCTTCAATGGGTTTGCATAGGTGTAGCTGAGTGCAACTTAAGAATTCCATTGATACACGAGAGAGAATAGATTTCAGTTCACTTTTCCATAGCTGTGTTGGCTCATCAGAGATGATACAAGTAAAGAACTAAAAATTATTTTTGTCACTAAAGTCAGCAGATCTGTAGCATAAGAAGGTTCTATTTTTATATAGGTTTCAGAGTAGCAGCCGTGTTAGTCTGTATCCGCAAAAAGAACGAGTACTTGTGGCACCTTAGAGACTAACATTTATTTGAGCATAAGCTTTCGTGGGCTACAGCCCACTTCATCGGATGCATGTAGTGCAAAATACAGTAGGAAGATATATCTGTCACACAGAGAACATGAAACAATGGGTGTTACCATGCACTGGAGAGGTTTTAGTTTAGTTTCCACCCCACCATCAACCTCAGCCTGGACCAGTCCACACAAGAGATCTACTTCCTGGACACTACAGTACTAATAAATGATGGCCACATAAACACCACCCTATACCAGAAACCTACTGACTGCTATACTTACCTACATGCCTCCAGCTTTCATCCAGACCACACCACATGATCCATTGTCTACAGCCAAGCTCTACGATACAATCGCATTTGCTCCAACCCCTCAGACAGAGACAAACACCTACAAGATCTCTATCGAGCATTCTTACAACTACAATACCCACCTGCTGAAGTGAAGAAACAGATTGACAGAGCCAGAAGAGTACCCAGAAGTCACCTACTACAGGACAGACCCGACAAAGAAAGTAACAGAACGCCACTAGCCATCCCCTTCAGCCCCCAAATAAAACCTCTCCAGTACATCATCAAGGATCTACAGCCTATCCTGAAGGACGATCCATCACTCTCTCAGATATTGGGATACAGGCCAGTCCTTGCTTACAGACAGCCCCCAAACTTGAAGCAAATACTCACTAGCAACCACACAACAAAAACACTAACCCAGGAACCTATCCTTGCAACAAAGCCCGTTGCCAACTCTGTCCACATATCTATTCAGGGGATACCATCATAGGACCTAATCACATCAGCCACACTATCAGAGGCTCGTTCACCTGCACATCTACCAATGTGATCTATGCCATCATGGGCCAGCAATGCCCCTCTGCCATGTACATTGGCCAAACCGGACAGTCTCTACGTAAAAGAATAAATGGACACTAAATGGACAATAAATCAGAAGTCAAGAATTATAACATTCAAAAACCAGTTGGAGAACACTTCGATCTCCCTGGCCACTCGATTACAGACCTAAAAGTCACAATATTACAACAACAAAAACTTCAAAAACAGACTCCAATGAGAGACTGCTGAATTGGAATTAATTTGCAAATTGGACACCATTAAATTAGGCTTGAATAAAGACTGAGTGAATGGGCCATTACACAAAGTAAAACTATTTCCCCATGCTTATTTGCCCCCCTCCCCTCACAGTTCCTCACATCTCCTTGTCAATGGCTGGAAATGGGCCATTTTCATTACCACTACAAACAGTTCTTTTTCTCTCCTGCTGATTATAGCTCACCTTAACTGATCACTCTCCTTATAGTGTGTATGGTAACACCCATTGTTTCATGTTCTCTGTGTATATATATATAGATCTTCCTACTGTATTTTCCACTACATGCATCCGATGAAATGGGCTGTAGCCCACGAAAGCTTATGCTCAAATAAATTTGTTAGTCTCTAAGGTGCCACAAGTACTCCTATTTTTATAGTTACTCTTCAGAGTAGAACTGTACTTTAAATGGAACACTTGTGCACACTATAGGCACAAGCACTCCCTTGAAATAATAATTTAACAGGTAAATGTAATGTGATAGGTGCATGGTGCTTTATATGGTAATTAAGGACAGCCCCCGGGACGAGGCACTTGCAATCTAAGTTGAGCATCAAAAAGGCAGGATACGGGGGAAAATTAATATCCGGCAAGGGGAAAATGGGGAAGTGTATGAAATAAGACTGTAGAATTGCTAAGGTGTGTTAGTTTTCCACTTGACTTCAGTGGAAGCAAGACCAACTCTTATTTTGTATGGATAAATGAACTAGTGTCATCTGCAAATTTTATCATCAGTGCTTTTATGTTTACCTCATGATCATTGATGGAAATGTGAACAGCATCAGGCGTAGTACCAGTTCCTGCAGAACCCCATTAGAAACACTCCTATTCAGTGATGATTCCCCAATGATGCTACTTTTTGAGATCTGTGAATTAGCCAGTTCTTAATCCCTTTAACATTTGCTTTATTGATTTAGTATGGTGCTAATATTTTAATCAGAATGTGGTGCTGTACTAAGTCAAACACCTTACAAAAGTCCAAGTATATTAGATCTACACAGTTAACCTTTATCAAATAAACTTATAATTTCAATGAATGAAGTCAGGTTTGTTTGACAAAAACTATTTTCCATAAACCATGTTGACTGGCATTAAGTATATTCCCATCCTTTAATTCTTTATCAATTTAAATCCTATATAAGCTTTTTTGTTGTTTTGTCCCGGAATGATGTCAGACTAATGAGACTATAATTACTGAGGTCATTCCACTTGCCCTTTTTGAATATTGACACAACATTAGCACTCTTCCAGTCTTCTGGAATTTTCCCAGTATTCCAAGATTTATTAAAAATTAACATCAGCAGGCCGGAGATTTCCTCAGCCCACTCCTTTAGGAGTCTTAGGTGCATGTTATCCTGGCCTGCTGACTTAAAAATGTTTATCCTAGTAGACATTGTTTAACATCCTCCTTACTTATTAATGAATTGGAAAGTACTTTATCATCCTTATGTGATACAAATACAACATCCTACTTTATTTCAAATGAACAGAATATTGAACACTTCTGCTTTTTTTGTCATTTTTATCATCTTTACTTATAATGGGCCTCTACCATTGCTAGAATTTCTTTTGTTCCTTATATACTTAAACTCTTTGATGTACTTCGTGCTGCCAGCTATATATGTTTTTTTCCCTGATCTCTTTAGCTTTCCTTATCAATTTTCTACTCTTCATAACTTATTTGTATTGATTGCTATCCATTTCCCTTTTTTCCCATTTATGTTGCTTTTTTATTTCTAATTTCTGACTTTACTTCACCATTGAACCAGGATATGCTTATAGCCCAAGTTATCCTCTTTCCTGATGTGGAATCATGGCTTCTTGGCCATACAATAAACTCTTCTTAAACAACTCCCAATTTTCATTCACATTTTTCTTTCTATTTTTCCTCCCAATCAATTTTGTTCACAATATTCCTAAGCTTTGGGAAATTAGTCCTTTCCAAGCAATAGAATCTGCTTTCTATCATATTTGGAGTTAGTGAAATTCCAAACAGACTGAAAGTCTACAAATTTTTCAGTGAATTTCAAATTTCCTGTAGTAATAATTCTTAGTGTTGCATAGCACTTAACAATTTTCAAAGTGTTGCACAAACTAATTCTGACTATGCCGCTTGTTGAAGGGTTAAAAGAAAAAAAAGGCTTCCTTATCAGAGTACCCCTTGATTTAGTTCTTGTATTGGAGATCTTTTTCCTGGATAATTTGTTTTTTTTCTTGCTATCTCATAGCTCTGATAATGCTACTTCAGACTGTCAGACAATTACTCCCCCACCTCAAAAGGTTTAAAATGACCTGGCTAAGATAAAATTACACTCCTGCCTGCTGACAGCTTTTGATAACACGGTCCAAACGCTGCTGATCCTCCTCCTCCCAAAGTGCTGGAGATTTTTGCCTTGTTGCATGCTGCTTAATTTTGTAATACCAAAGAGGTGGTTGGGAAGGAGGGTGTATACTGGTCCATATGTCTGAAAACCATCTTCAGTAAAGCATCATGAAAACTTCCTCTTATGAACACACACACACACACACACACACACACACACAGCATTCTCCTTTTAGAAATGAGGGCAGGCCAATTGTCAGCTCAGTCTCTCCATAGGTTAATAATAAAACAAACTGAAAGCTTAGAAATCAGTGGCACGTTGCTCTGAAGGTGCAAAAGGTGTCCGGGGAGAGGGGAGATTAGAGGCTGAGAGAACATAGGATTGAATGGTAGGAGAGCACAGAGCAAGATTTAGAGATCACAAAAACTGCCAGTGTGGGTGTAACTAACACAGTAGTAAGTATGGTGTAAGTCCAGGGCAGGAAACTGACCAGCAATCTAGTTGTTAAGAAATATACTCAAGTAAGTCTGCATAAAATTGACTGACTTTGGAGGGGATGTAATGAAACAAATGTATTGTGTGTGTCTGGTCTGTGCTCATATCTTGGTTCCAACCCTCCACAGCATCTGCCTGATTGTCCCCCCATCCCCTAAAAGCATCACCATCCCACCCCTCTATATTTACCCTTCTCAGTGAGAACTTTCCAAGAATGGAAGTAGTAAGATAAAACGCCTGTGGGGCTAAAATTAGCTCAAGCCCTGGCCTTTATCCCTGCTAGTGGCATTTCAGCTGTGTGCCTGACGACCTGCGTTGCTCCAGTTCTACAGAGCTGGTGCCCCAGTCCTGTGTGAGGTTTCTCCTCCTGGGAAGATCGTTTCTCTCTTTTTTTTTAAAGGTGAAAGAGAATTAGCACTGGGACAAGCTGCCTGCTTCACAGCACTAGGTGAGCATCAACTACCTCACAGAGGTAAGACAGCAACATAATAATGGCCAGGCAGCTTTGGCAACTTTAAAGTAACTTGGTAACCACAGCTTTAAATATGTAAGTATATGTAGTATTGGTATTATACTCTATTAACTATGACCGAACTCTCTCTATCTGAAGATCAAACATGTGCATGTTTTGCTTCAATGTATAGACGATTATCTCATTTTTGGCTATTCTGATCAGTAATTATATAAAATATATATTTCTCACTACAGTATTTACACTATCAAAGTGTCACTGCATGGATGCTTTTGCACACTCTTCTAATACATTTATTTATTAGTAAATATTACAGCTGTCCTTTGTTTTCAATATCTTTTCCTTTAAGTATAGCTGTGCATTCCTTTCAAATCAAGTCCTATGTTTAAAAAAATCAGTTGTGTATAATTTTATGCTGTTTCTCCTCTAGAGCTCCAAGGCTTCATTGCTGTATTAACTTAGGGTAATTGTTTGTTTGAAACAAGTTTAGAAGATACAGATGCAACAGATTCATGTATTCACAAACTGCCACAAAACTTATTCAACCAAATCAGAAAATGTAGCTGCTAAGATGGAATGGTACATGGGAACCTCCTTGGATCGGGGCATAGACTAGTTTTTTTAATTGGAGCTTTAGTTAAAAATAATAAAATGACAGCTGTTGAATGTCATTTTAATGCGTAGTTTTGGATTATAACTAAATTTGTCTGCTTTTAATAAAGTGAGATAAATGAGCTTCTGTTCCAAACTCAGCATTTCCTTTACTATTACAATCCCTAATTATTTGGGTGGGGGGTGCTAACCTTCCCCCCCCAGTCTCCAGTTGTTTACATCTAAGTAGATACACTTCTTAATACAAAGCTAGTGGGTATCATCCAATTGTTAGCGTCGTTCTTGTCAGAGATGTGTTTGCAGGAATAGACTAGTTGCATAATGCAGCTAACTTGACAAATAGAGAATTTCAGCTCCTAATAAAAGTATTTGCAGGAATCATTTAGGAGAAGGAATGGATAGAGCTGTTACTGACGCATCTTCTGTTAGAGGAAATTCTAGATGCTTTGGGATTGGAATGTGTCAAGAATTCCTTCTGCCCTTCCCTAAGTTATAGCATTTCACAGCTGGTCAGGTGCATTGTGGGGGATTTCACATTCCTCAGAAGCATTAGGAATTGGCCAGGGCAGAGGCTAGATACCAGACTAACTGGATCAATGCACTGATCCCATATGGCAAACCTCCATATTCCATGACAGCTTCTGTGTAATAGAAACAATTGTCAGACATTTCCCCTGCCCATAAGACAAATGTAAATGCAGCTTGGTTCTGCTGCCCTGCTTAGGGATAGGAAAAACCTGCTTTGTAAAACAGTAGCTCTCAAACAGTGGTCCAGGGTCCCCAGCAAGTTTTGTGGGTCTGTCAAGCGGGACCAGTGTTAGACACACTGGGGCCTAGAGGGCAGAAAGCTGAAGTCCCATTGCATGGGGCTGAAGCCCAGGACCCTGAGCCCTGCCACCTGGGGCTGAAGCAGAAGCCTGAGCAACTTAGTTTCATGGTGTGCCCTGTGGTGTGGGGCCCCGGGAAATTGCCCTGCTTTCTACCCTTTTAATGCCGGCCCTGGCTTTTATATGCAGAAAATGAGTTGTTGTGGCACAAGTGGGCCATGGAGTTTTTATAGCATGTTGGGGAGGCCTCAGAAAAAAAAAAAGGTTGAGAACCCCTGCTGTAAGAGATTCAGCTGCTTGTATATTTAATTCAGAAAGTCCCTTACTATCCTTTCTGAAAATGCTTAATTAGAATTTCATTTTTAATTAATGCTACAATTCTCTTTTAAATAATAGTAGTAATAATAATACAACATGGCTATTCCAGTCACTTAAAAATTGCGACAGAAAAAATGTCCAGGCTGGTTGTCTATTGTACCTGTAAATGTCAGTAACACTGCCAGCTCCTAAACTTTCTTGAGAACGTTATCTAGATCTCAGAGTGCTTTGCAAAAGTAGCTGCTGGGTAAGCATTATTATTCCCATTTTACAGATGGTGTTTGCTGAGGCACGGTGAGCTTAAGGGGCAGATTTTCAAAATTGTTCAGCACCCAACAACTCCCATTAAGAAAAATGGGAGCTGGTGAGTTCTGAGCACTTTTGTAAATGTAGCTGCCTCATTTAGCAGTTGGATGCTGAACTCTTCCAAAAATCTAGCCGTAAGTGACTTCCCCAGAGCCATACAACAAGAGGGTACTGAAGCCAAGTCTTGTGAATCCTAGCTCCATGCCTAATCCAGTACCCTCTTCCTTCACCCTCAAAAAATCCATACAAAACCAAGATAAGAATTAGTAGTAGGTGCCACAGTGATAGTTGCTTTCTGAATACCTACATGGGTGTAGGTAGATTGAGGTTTCATAGCCCATGCTCATATTGGAGCATTGGTCCAGATCTTTTTGTCGTAAAACTTTGTGGTTTTCCTCTGACCTATCAGTGTGGGAATAAATGTAAGTGTTTGTTTGAGGAAGGAATGACTATAAGGTAATCAATTATTTTGTCCCTATGCTTCTCCACTTGAGTCTGAGATTCCTCAGAGCGGAGAATGAAGCTGTTTTTAGAACTAGTTCCTAATCCTGTTTCTTGTTCCATAGATCTCATGCTTTACACAGTTCATGATGAAAGTTATACTTAAGAGACAAACCAAAAATGAATCTAATGGATATAACCAAAATCTTCTCCATGCTCCAGCCCAGAGAAAATGAAGACGATAATGGAGAAAGACAAGATCTGAACCAAGCAGTGTCCCAGGATGATTATCAAACTCTTGATGAACTCTTGTGCCAAGACAGATACAAAACATTTATTAACAGCAGAAGTGGTTGGGGGGTACCTGGGACCCCACTTCGCCTAGCAGCTTCAAAGGGCCATCTGAGAAGTTTAGAAGTTCTCTTGGCCCATGGAGCAGAAGTGGACAGCCTAGATGTGAAAGCGCAAACTCCGCTATTCACTGCTGTTAGTAATGGCCACCTAGATTGTGTTAAAGCACTATTGGAGGCAGGGGCCAGTCCTTCCGGCAGCATCTACAATAACTGTTCTCCACTGCTCACGGCCTCTAGAGATGGAGATGTCAGCATTCTGCAAGAACTCTTAGACTATGGGGCAGAAGTCAATGTTAAAGCAAGAGTCCCAGAGTGGGCTGCCAACTCTGCAGCTTGTTCTGGTCCTTTATATCTCTCAGCGGTCTATGGACATCTGGAGTGTTTTAAAATGCTGCTGCTTTATGGAGCAGATCCCAATTACAACTGCACTGATAAGAAAATGATCGCGCGAATCAAGCAGCCCAAGACTGTGCTTGAAATCTGCCTGAGACATGGTTGTGGGAGTGAATTCATAAAACTGCTCATTGATTTTGGAGCCAATGTGTACTTACCAAACATCGCAGGAGATAAGATCTCGCCGAATAGTGAGGCATTGGCGCTGCTGATCAGAGAAAGAGGTAACTTGTATGCACTGCCATAGATTTGGAAACTTGCACTAGCCTTACAGCTTTGATAGTACATCACTTGGGTAGTACGCCAATTTCCAAAAAAGCAACTTGAGATCACTTTGAGTAAGGGCTTTTTGCTAGCCTAAATTTCCTTGGAGTTTCAGTTGGGCACAGTATTTTTTCACTTCCTGTCCTAACCTGTTGGGTGGTGTTGCTGGTGGCTAGTAACTGCTACTTTTCACCCCAGAAGTAGTTGCATTCTTCAGGATAAAAAAATGAACTGATGCTAAATCTACTAGCTGCCTATTGGTTGGTCAGGTTAAAACACAATGTTGCTTGCTTTTCCCAAGTGCTTCTCAGAAACTTGCTGCTGCTAAAGAAGGTACGGTTTAGAGATAAGGCCATTGGTGACATAGCTGTCAGTGCAGATCACTCGAGACTCCATCTCACCATCACCTAGAGAAGGGGTTCTCAAACTGGGGGTCGGGACCCCTCAGGGGGTCGCGAGCTGTCAACCTCCACCCCAAACCCCACTTTGCCTCCAGCATTTATAATGGTGTTAAAGATATAAAAAAGTGTTTTTAATTTATAAGGGGGGTCGCACTCAGAGGCTTGCTATGTGAAAGGGGTCACCAGTAAAAAAGTTTGAGAGCCACTGACCTAGAGTTTTCACGTTAAGAGCCAATGAGCCTGTAGTAGTTTCACCACAAGACTCCTCTGCATTCAAAGCTGTTTAACTCCCTCCCTTCCTTCTCCCACCACCAAATCTTCAGTACATGGAGTACCTAAAACAAAGGAAGGTTACCTTCCTCTCCTTCATCAATATAGCCTGGTCTGAAAATCTCCACTGCCACAACCCAACTGAGTTGACTGCAGAAAATATTACCGCAGCAAGGAGTAAGGGTGAGTCTTGAGGGAATAAAAGATTATCAAAGTCACTATGGCCAGGAATCAAATCAAACTGATACTTGGGATTCTCCTTCCTTCCCCCCTCCTGTTATTATCAGGTGCCAAAGTGGGGGAACAGGTACGGTGATCTCAGCAGTTTGGTACAGACATTGGATCAATTAGTGTCTTGTGGAGGGGGCAGCAGGAGGAGTAGAAATATGCATAGGAACAATTAGTATTTGGTCTTCCAGAATCTGAAAGAGAATGTGGGAGGAGAGGGATGGAAGATGGGGGTGGAGGAGAAGAGGATGGCTAGACACATTAACTTCATCCTCTTGATGTTCTCCTCAAAGTGCTTCTGAACAGAATTTGCCACCAGTGCAGCTCTACTATTGGTAGCAAGTGTGGGAGGACTCGTGTAGATAGGGCTCTGGTACTTTTACCAACCTAACATGCTCTCAGCAAAGTTAGGTGACAGTGGTAGTGCTAGTGGCTGGTTCTCCCACTGTTGTTCTTATCCCACAGAGCTGCACTTGTACTCGTGGGAGACTGCCCTAAAATTGTCAGTATAGGTACAGCCCTTGTGAAACCCCGTAGCTAAGCTCATCATTTAACATGTTGAGTAGCCCAGCAAGGAGCTTGTCCCATGCCCCTGCCTTTGAGGAAAAAACTGAAAGGGGAAAAGCTACAACAAGAAGATGGTTTCCAGACAAGTTGCCTCCTGTGTATAGAGTGGCATGGAGATGCAGTACCTTAATGCCAGGCAGACACCTCAGTGAGCTTATAGGTGTGTGACCATATGACCGGGGGCAGGAGGGGGAGAGAATGTGGCCAAAGGATGTATCCCAGCAGCATTTGAATTTTACCCATCTAGAGCAAAATGTCATTGTCACGGACAATCAGATTGCTCTAGTTTATTAAAATTCACAACACAGAGCCAGGCAGTTTGCATTATGTAACCTGAACCACGCAAGCCCATCTGCTTTCGGGAATGCCACTGTGAAACAGTATCTATCATCATCCAGGATACGCCCATCGATATGGCTCCCAGGTGCCAGGTGGCATTGCAATGCAATTTATTCATTTAAAATGTTGCAGTTGTCAGCCCCTTTATGGCTGGTCAAAAGCCAAGCAGAATATATATTACAGTGCATGAGGAGTGTGCTGTGAGAGAGACTCATTCTAGGTGCTCTCTTTGCTTAAGGTAGAAGGTTTTGAATGTCCTGAAAGTTTACAGTCATTTTTCCCCCCCTTCCCCCTTCTTGTGCAGCTCATCCAAAATCCTTGATGTCTCAGTCGAGGCTGGCTGTCAGGAAACTGAAACTGACCAACAGCGCATGTGCCATAGATCAACTGGGGATCCCACCTGTGCTAGTGAACTACCTCAAACATCAATCTTAAGGGAAGATCAGAGCAACAGTTTTGAAGACAAAGTTCTATGTAATGAGTTGACCACCTCAATAAAGAGCCATTGTGGAGTAGCAATTGTGCAGTACATGGTAGCCATGATTCAGTCATCATTACTTGCTGTGTGTGTGTGTTTGCTTAAATTACATCTCCAAAAGGCAGCTTTGCTTTATTGGAACAAACCAGACAAACTGGTAAAAGGTGATAACAGTAGATGAAGTTGGAAAAGAACTTGCCTCTAGCAGTGCATTGAATGGACCGGAGAATGTTTGAAAAAAATCTGGTTTAAGTTTTTTATATCATTTTGGTGTTATACCCTCATAACTTAATCCTCTTACACCTTATTTGTTACAATCAAATTCAAAAAATGTCTGTATGGCTATGTCAGAACCTGAAAGGCAAGGCTGGTTTTCTCTCCTACTTTTATGGGGGAGAGGACAGGAGGTACAATAGGATAAAGAGTGTTGGTCTTTGCTCTGTGTTGTGGCTTTAGTTGCACATAGTTATCTGTCCTGTGTTTTTAAAAACACCTCTTTCCTGGAAAGCTATAAAAGTGCACCTCAGCCTTTCCGAGCTGGGACTAAAAGCTGCATCTAGACTTGTGATTTACATCAGAATTGTGTGTGGGTGAATTCAGAGCTGGTGAAGTTTGTCAGAGCTGGAGATTGGAGCCCTCGGAGCACCCTACAAAGGATATGTCTTCACTACCCGCTGGATTGGTGGGCAGTGATTGATCCAGCAGGGATCGATTTATCGCATCTAGTCTAGATGTGATAAATCGACCCCCAAGCGCTCTCCCGTCGACTCCTGTACTCCAGCGCCACGAGAGGCACAGGCAGAGTCAACGGGAGAGTGCTTGGGGGTCGATTTATTGCGTCTAGACTAGACGCAATAAATCGATCCCTTCTGGATCGATCGCTGCCCGCCGATCCGGCGGGTAGTGAAGACATACCCTTTGTGATTCCCATGGGGGTCAGAAGGTGGCCATTCAATCTTTGGCCTCTGCTGAGACTGATAAACGGGGCTAATCAGTACCTGATAAGGACAACTATTTCACTAGCTGTATAGCACTGAGCAAATGTTTAGTAATATAGACAGTAATCATAGTCCACAGAATAGCCATGAACTGGTAATACCTTCCAATCCTGGGCTGTATTTGAAATGGTGACCTAGAGGCAAAAGGCTGTTTCATATGCAGTCCCCTGAGCCCTCCTCCCCTCCCATATGTAACTTTTTAAAGACTCAAACACATCGTTCAATCTTCTCCTTAAAGATGGTTCAAGGCAGGATTAAGGGGAGAGAATTTTCGTCCAACCTGTTGTGTGCATATGAATCTACATTTTTTTTTTAAAAGTATGTTATTGTTGTGATTAAACTATTCACGCCTGTTTGGTAAAATACTATTTCATTGTTAGTGGAAGAGACCGGAAGCCCTCTTGGTGCTGTATGTAAATCCAAATTTGGCACTATATTAGTTGGGAACATGACTCTCATCCCTGCCTAGCTCTTGTACAACATTTTAGCTGTCTAGGGGCTTTACAAAAGTCAGTAAGTATCATTATCCTCGGGGCACAAAGTGGTGAAGTGACTTACCCAAGGTCACTTGGCAAGGCAGTGGCAGAGCCGAGAAGAGACTCCATTGACATGTCTACACCACTCACTTCTGCTAGCATAGCTTTGTTGGCCAGGGGCGTGAAGAGGTGTGATTTGTGACCTACACGTTCTGCTGTCAAAAGCCCCTATTGTGAACATAGTTATACCAGCCAAACTGCACTTTTACCTGTAGAACTTTTTACATTTGGGTGGGTGAGCTGGAATAAGCTACGCTGGCAAGGGGATGATATGAGCGGTGTCCACCCTAGGAGTACTTTGCCAGTCTAGTATACCTATACCAGCAAAGTGCTCTTTGCGTAGCCCTGTCCCGGTCTCCTGAGTCATAGTCCAGTACTCTAGCCACTAGAAACACTGACTCCCTTACTTACCTACCTCGCAGGGCTGGTTGTGAGGATTGGGTAATGCTTTTAAGATGAAAAGCTGTCTTTGTGCTAAGTGCTATGTGCAGTAACAACTTACCATTAAAAACTTAGCTATTAAATCTCTAAATGGCATGAACTAGGGCCAACTCTTTAGAATAGGACCTACAAAATTCCATTTGATAATACAGCCATTAAATGTGTGTTGTGAAAAACAAAAGCATTAATACTATGGGAGAGGGGAGCTTTTCCTTCCCATTTCTAGTGAACCTTAGTTCGTGAGGCTTTGTCTATGATAGAAGGGTGCAATAGTTTCGCTAGTTTTTTTTTTATTATTACTATTTTAATTGACTTCATTCAATTGCGCTTTTCTAGTGTAGATGAGGCCTTAGATTTAATTCACACTCAGGCCACATGCTGTGTCAGCTCTGATTGAACTTTGATGCCTGAGTACTGAACTGCTGGAAAATGGAGACTTATGAATAATGTCCTGACCCAGCCTCATAATTAGAGGTGCCAAGCAGACCAGTGCACCATGACTCATTGAGGTGATGTCTGCTCTGGAGCAGAGGATGTAATTTCCAGCTCAGGTACACATCCCTGAATTAGCTTTGACTAAGCTACCATAGTAAAAAAATAGAAGCGTCGCTGTGATGGTGCAAGCTGTAGGGTGGGCTAGCCACCCTGAGGGTATGTCTATACTACGAAATTAGGTCGAATTTATAGAAGCCGGTTTTATAGAAATCGGTTGTATACAGCCGATTGTGTGTGTCCCCACATAAAATGCTCTAAGTGCTCTAGTCGGCGGACCGCGTCCACAGTACTGAGGCTAGCGTCGACTTCCGGAGCATTGCACTATGGGTAGCTATCCCAGAGTTCCCGCAGTCTCCGCCGCCCATTGGAATTCTGGGTTGAGATCCCAATGCCCGAATGATGCAAAACAGTGTCGCGGGGGGTTCTGGGTACATGTCGTCAGGCCCCTCCCCCTCCGTCAGAGCAACGGCAGACAATAGATTCGCGCCTTTTTACCTGGGTTACCTGTGCAGACAACATACCACGGCAAGCATGGAGCCCGCTCAGCTCAGCTCACCGTCACCATATGTCATCTGGGTGCCGGCAGACATGGGACTGCATTGCTACACAGCAGCAGCAGCTAACTGCCTTTTGGCGGTAGACGGTGCAGCATGACTGGTAGCCATGGGGCTGGCAGCCGTAGGGCTGCATTGCACCAGCCCCTTGCCTTTTGGTAGAAGATGGTATATTACGATTGGTATCCATCATCATCGTACTGCAGTGGCTGTCGATCATGGGCACCTGGGCAGACATGCTCAGTCCTATTGAACTGTCTTGACGATGATGGCTATCAGTCGTAGTATGCTATTTTCTGCCAAGCGCCCAGTATTTTCTGCTAAGCACCCAGAAGAGGCTGAGGGCGATCTGGGTGCTGGCAGACGTGGGGCTGGCAGACGTGGGGCTGCATTGCTACACAGCAGCAGCCCCTTGCCTTTTGGTAGAAGATGGTATATTACGACTGGTTTCCATCGTCATCATACTGCAGTGGCTATCAGTCATGCTGCACCGTCGGCTGCCAGCTTAAGATGTAAAAAATAGATTTGTTCTGTATTCATTAGCTTCCCCCTCCCTCCGTGAAATCAACGGCCTGCTAAACCCAGGGTTTTGAGTTCAATCTTTGGGGGGGGGCCATTCTGTGTGACAGTTGTTTGTGTTTCTCCCTGATGCACAGCCACCTTTGTTGATTTTAATTCCCTGTACCTGTACGCCATGTCGTCACTCGCTCCTCCCTCCCTCCCTCCTTCCCCTGGTCCGTCAGATACTAGTTTCGCGCCTTTTTTCAGAACAAGCGCCATAGCTAGCACTGGGATCATGGAGCCCGCTCAGATCACCGCGGCAATTATGAGCACTATGAACACCACGCGCATTGTCCTGGACTATATGCAGAGCCAGGACTTGCCAAAGCAAAACCAGGACCAGCCGAGGAGGCGATTGCAGGGCAGCGACGAGAGTGATGAGGAAATTGACATGGACATAGACCTCTCACAAGGCACAGGCCCCAGCAATGTGGAAATCATGGTGTTACTGGGGCAGGTTCATGCCGTGGAACGCCGATTCTGGGCCCGGGAAACAAGCACAGACTGGTGGGACCGCATCGTGCTGCAGGTGTGGGACGATTCCCAGTGGCTGCGAAACTTTCGCATGCATAAGGGCACTTTCATGGAACTTTGTGACTTGCTTTCCCCTGCCCTGAAGCGCCAGAATACCAGGATGAGAGCAGCCCTCACAGTTGAGAAGCGAGTGGCGATAGCCCTGTGGAAGCTTGCAACGCCAGACAGCTACCGGTCAGTCGGGAATCAATTTGGAGTGGGCAAATCTACTGTGGGGGCTGCTGTGATCCAAGTTGCCAGGGCAATGAAAGACCTGGTGATATCAAGGGTAGTGACTCTGGGAAACGTGCAGGCCATAGTGGATGGCTTTGCTGCAATGGGATTCCCAAACTGTGGTGGGGCCATAGACGGAACCCATATCCCTATCTTGTCACCGGAGGACCAAGCCACCGAGTACATAAACCGCAAGGGGTACTTTTCAATGCTGCTGCAAGCCCTGGTGGATCACAAGGGACATTTCACCAACATCAACGTGGGATGGCCGGGAAAGGTACATGATGCTCGCGTCTTCAGGCACTCTGCTCTGTTTCGAAAGCTGGAGGAAGGGACTTTCTTCCCGGACCAGAAAATAACCGTTGGGGATGTTGAAATGCCTATCGTGATCCTTGGGGACCCAGCCTACCCCTTAATGCCATGGCTCATGAAGCCGTACACAGGCAGCCTGGACAGGAGTCAGGACCTGCTCAACTACAGGCTGAGCAAGTGCCGAATGGTGGTGGAATGTGCATTTGGATGTTTAAAAGCGCGCTGGCGCAGCTTACTGACTCGCTCAGACCTCAGCGAAAAGAATATCCCCATTGTTATTGCTGCTTGCTGTGCGCTCCACAATATCTGTGAGAGTAAGGGGGAGACATTTATGGCGGGGTGGGAGGTTGAGGCAAATCGCCTGGCTGCTGATTACGCGCAGCCAGACACCAGGGCGGTTAGAGGAGCACAGCAGGGCGCGGTGCGCATCAGAGAAGCTTTGAAAACGAGTTTTGTGACTGGCCAGGCTACGGTGTGAAACTTCTGTTTGTTACTCCTTGATGAACCCTCCGCCCCCCCCCACCCGGTTCACTCTACTTCCCTGTAAGCCAACCACCCCACCCTCCCCTCCCCCCTTCGAGCACCGCTTGCAGAGGCAATAAAGTCATTGTTACTTCACATTCATGCATTCTTTATTAATTCATCACACAACTAGGGGGATAATTGCCAAGGTAGCCCGGGATGGGTGGGGGAGGAGGGAAGGAAAAGGACACACTGCAGTTTAAAACTTTAACTCTTATTGAAGGCCAGCCTTCTGATGCTAGGGCAATCATCTGGGGTGGAGTGACTGGGTGGCCGGAGTCCCCCCCACCGTGTTCTTGGGCGTCTGGGTGAGGAGGCTATGGAACTTGGGGAGGAGGGCTGTTGGTTACACAGGGGCTGTAGCGGCGGTCTCTGCTCCTGCTGCCTTTCCTGCAGCTCAACCATACGCTGGAGCATATCAGTTTGATGCTCCAGCAGCCGGAGCATCGACTCTTGCCTTCTGTCTGCAAGCTGACGCCACCTATCCTCTTCAGCCCGCAACTTGCTCTGTTCATCCCGCGATTCAGCCCGCCACCTCTCCTCTCGTTCATATTGTGCTTTTCTGTAATCAGTCATTGACTGCCTCCACGCATTCTGCTGTGCTCTGTCAGCGTGGGAGGACATCTGGAGTTCTGTGTCCGTTTTCTCTTTCTAATCTTCACTAGCCTCCGTGAAGGAGAAACATTTGCAGCTGGTGGAGGAGAAGGGAGAGGTGGTTAAAAAAGACACATTTTAGAGAACAATGGGTACACTCTTTCACGTTAAATTTTGCTGTTCACATTACACAGCACATGTGCTTTCGTTACAAGGTCGCATTTTTCCTCTTATATTGAGGGCCTGCCGGTTTGGTGTGAGAGATCACTCACGCAGTGCCAGGCCACAGATTTCGGCTTGCAGGCAGCCATGGTAAGACAGTCTTTTGGCTTTTTTAACCTTCTTAACATGTGGGAATGGTTTCAAACAGTAGCGCTCTCATTTCCCATACCAAGCACCCGTTGGGTTGGCCATTTAAAATGGGTTTGCAATGTAAAATGAGGGGCTGCGGTTTCCGGGTTAACATGCAGCACATACCCAACTAACTCCCCTCCCCCCACACACCCAATTCTCTGGGATGATCACTTCACCGCTCCCCCCCACCGCATGGCTAACAGCGGGGAATATTTCTGTTCAGCAGAGCAGGAACGGGCACCTCTGAATGTCCCCCCTTAATAAAATCGCCCCATTTCAATCAGGTGACCGTGAATGATATCACTCTCCTGAGGATAACAAAGAGCGATAAGGAATGGATGTTGTCTGCATGCCAGCAAACACCGGGACCATACGCTGCCATGCTTTGTTATGCAATGATTCCAGACTACGTGCTACTGGCCTGGCGTGGTAAAGTGTCCTACCATGGCGGACGGGATAAGGCAGCCCTCCCCAGAAACCTTTTGCAAAGGCTTTGGGAGTACATGAAGGAGAGTTTTCTGGAGATGTCCCTGGAGGATTTCCCCTCCATCCCCATACACGTTAACAGACTTTTCCAGTAGCTGTACTGGCCGCGATTGCCAGGGCAAATTAATCATTAATCATTAAACATAATTGCTTTTAAACCATGTGTAATATTTACAAAGGTACACTCACCAGAGGTCCCCTGTGCGCCCTCAGGGTCTGGGAGCACGCCTTGGGTGAGTTCGGGGGTTACTGGTTCCAGGTCCAGGGTGATAAACATATCCTGGCTGTTGGGGAAACCGGTTTCTCCGCTTCCTTGCTGCTGTGAGCTATCTACATTATCTCCATCCTCATCTTCCTCGTACCCCGAACCCGCTTCCCTGTGTGTTTCTCCAGTGAGGGAGTCATAGCACATGGTTGGGGTAGTGGTGGCTGCACCCCCTAGAATGGCATGCAGCTCCGCGTAGAAGCAGCATGTTTGCGGCTCTGCCCCGGACCTTCCGTTTGCGTCTCTGGCTTTGTGGTAGGCTTGCCTTAGCTCCTTAATTTTCACGCGGCACTGCTGTGTGTCCCTGTTATGTCCTCTGTCCTTCATGGCCTTGGAGACCTTTTCTAATATTTTGCCATTTCGTTTACTGCTAAGGAGTTCAGCCAGCACTGATTCATCTCCCCATGTGGCGAGCAGATCCCGTACCTCCCGTTCGGTCCATGCTGGAGCTCTTTTGCGATCCTGGGACTCCATCACGGTTACCTGTGCTGATGAGCTCTGCGTGGTCACCTGTGCTCTCCACGCTGAGCAAACAGGAAATGAAATTCAAACGTTCGCGGGGCTTTTCCTGTCTACCTGGTCAGTGCATCTGAGTTGAGAGTGCTGTCCAGAGCGGTCACAATGAAGCACTGTGGGATAGCTCCCGGAGGCCAATAACGTCGAATTCCGTCCACACTACCCCAATTCCGACCCGCTAAGGCCGATTTTATCGCTAATCCCCTCGTTGGAGGTGGAGTAAAGAAACCGGTTTAAAGGGCCCTTTAAGTCGAAAGAAAGGGCTTCGTCGTGTGAACGTGTCCAGGCTTAATTCGATTTAACGCTGCTAAAGTCGACCTAAACTCGTAGTGTAGACCAGGCCTGAGTACAATTTCATCTGAAACCTTAGATACGTACTCGGGGGGCTAGCCTGTTATACCACTTATGCTGCCCTGACTACACTTCGGTTTTTAGGTGCTGGCTTTATCAGAGCTAGCATGGATACCCTACCGTAGCTAGAAATTACTCCAGCTCCAGTGTAGATGTACTCTGAGAGAGGTCGGTGCAGAGTACATGGCATTGGACAAGCAGTTCTGATAATATTAAAAGTTGGCTCCACTTCAAACCAGACCTGGACCAAAAGGAACCTTTCCTGATGCTAGAAACAACTATATTAACACTCTTCCCCCCCTGCCACTACTTTTGCTGCAATGCTGCCTCGGCACTTCCAGGGTCTGGTTGAGAATGGAAATTGGAGATGTTGGATTATCTGGAGAGAGGCCACTTCCATGCTACTTCTGGCTTGAGTGGAAGAAACAAGCCCTGAAATCTCCTGAGAGCCTCTTTTATCCCAAACATGCTGCAGATCCAGGTGTCTTAGGCCAGTGCCTGGACTTCTGGGTGCTTATCCACCCCCCCTCCACCTGTCTTTCCTGATTCCCACTCTTTAAAATGTGAGCTGGGCCCAGGCTCACACCCTGGATGCAACCGTGGCAGTGTTTGGGGAAGTTCAGATCCCTCTCTACTTGCAGACAAAGCCTCGAATGTCACCAATATTTAAACCTTGCTTTACAAATGCTCGTCTCACAAAGAGTGGATCTATCTGTCTGAGGTATTTTATTAGACCCTTGCCTTGCTTTCTAAATGCGGTGTAAGTCAAGCATAGCGAAAGTGGTTACCTATGTTAGCAAACAGTCTGAGACACCACTTAAAAAGTTTGTGTCCCCACACCCCAGAATCCTAACTGAAACGGTGCTTCAGAAATTCCACTCAGATAGCTCAGTGTAGCTGTCTTTAAGCTGGGTCTGCTACTAAGCCAACAACTGACTGAAATAGGGAACTAAAACTACTGAACTTCCCCTCCCCCCCCAAGTTATCAGCTCAGACACCTATAACATTATCTGGATTCATCGCATAGTGCCCAGCCATCACGACTGGCAGAAGTTCTGTTGACATGAACATACAGCTGTTTTGCTCATGGGTGGAAGTACTTACAGTTCGCTGTGATGCAATTGTTCTTAGCCTTTAATCTTTTATATTACCCAGCCACTTAGTCTGAAGCCACATTGTGCTAGGGGCTGTACAAAAACATAGTCAATTACAGTCCATACCCCAAAGTCTAGAAGACACCATAGGTGGATGACACAAACAAGTGAGTCAGGAGGGGTTGAAAGAGGTGAGGATTGAGACACAAATATAAGAAGGATATTTTAGCACAGACTGGCTATGTGCACAAAGCTATACCACGCTGTAGATGTAATCACAACTCGCAACAGTAAAGTCTGTTCTCTCTGGCCTTGGCTGCAAAAGAGAAAGCTGGAATGTTAATCTCCAGCACACCAGTAATACAACTGGCATGTCCACATTAAAGTGCTCCTTTGAGTGTACATTTGTGCTAGTGATGCATTTGGATTGCTTGCTGTCTGGTTAAGAATACTTTCTCTTAGGAGCCCGCGCAAACAAAAAAACCACGATATGATGCCCAGACATTATTAATGATTTTAACCATGCCCAAACGTGCTGGGTGCCTCCCAAACAACAGAGTATCTGCTCCAGCGAGCTCCCAAACTAACTGTAGACAGGACACAACAAGGCAGGGTAATGAAAGAGTAGGGGGACAGCGGGGGGAAGAAACAGGAAATATCAATAAGATTACAAAGTTACTCGGTGAGACACCGCATGATGGAACAAAGACGTTTATTTTAAAGAGGACATAGGTGGGTTAAATGATCTAACAGAAACTACCTGGCAGACTGTTGTTTATTGCTGTAACACCCAGGACCCCATTGTGCTAGGCACTGTACAAACACAGAACACAAAATCCCTACCCCAAAGATCTTACAGTTTGGTTGTAAGCTCTATCATCCACTATATGCCCTATTTCATGAGGCTTCCAGCTCTGCGGTGTGTGTAATCAAACACTGAGGACTTCTTAGCCTCAAACTGCACCTTCCCTGGTGCATGAACTAACAATACTAACAGCTCCCAGATGTCAGAGTTAGAAATCATTGTTGCAAAATGTTGTGATGAGGTGATTTCCTAACTGCTTTATAAGCTAAATAAGTGAAAGTTGCCTGGTTGGTTCCTCCTGTGGGGAAGGTGAATGATGCTATTGGAAATGTGTTAAATAGGTAAATGCTCAGAGCTGGCATTATATGCAGATACCCATTACACTCTTAACAGATGTTGCAAACAGCAGGTGGTTGCTATACACTTGATTTTGTATTGCTGCCTTTAAATATGTACAGTGAAACAGTATTTAACCCTTGAGAGGCGCATGCTAGATGTGGCACATCATGCACATAGTAACAAAGAGCTGAGGAGTGAATGGGTTTAGGAAATGCTGGGCTGTGTTTTAATACAAATATTATTGCTTAAGTGGTCTAGAGTCTGACAGAACACCCCTGCCAAATCTGCAGGGGGCACTCCCCTTAGATTCAGAACCACAAGGTGTCACTGTTCTTCATTCACAGCCAGATGCTTGTGCACTTACCTGGCAGTTTAATGTCTTGACTTTTAGGGCTTTTATTCTGTGTCCGGATTTGGCAGGATATCTCTTATGTTCGTGTTGTATTATATTTGTATCCCAAACCTCACTGTTAATTAAGTACTGGGTAAGATAGACACAATGGAAAGCTCTCAAGATACCTACAATACAAATCATCATGGTAACTGCAAGAGTGGTTTATGATGCCATCAGATCCTCAGGATGTATAGCAGCTCTCTTCAGTTTCCCTGAGTTGTGTTTTCTGTAAGATATAAACAACTTCACTTGCTCCTAGTCTTTACTGAAATATTATGCAAAATGTCCCTCTGGTGTGGGCTTCAGTAAGATTATATTTGTTTGCAAAACACAGACAGGAACAGAACAAAGTTTTGCATTATTTATAGGCTTACAATCTAATTGTTATTTCAAGGGTTATGGAATCTATTACTCAACATCTATTAGGCTGTGAAAGGATCTCCAAGGGGAAACAATAGGAGCCTCCTAGCTTGGCATATTTAAAATTAGACTGGACAAAAAAAACCACTAGAAAATATACTGCAAGGAACAATTGTGTGTTGTCTGGGATATGGGCTGGATGGTCTAATAGGTCTTGCCCATTTTTAGATTTTATGAAGCAGTCTGTTGTTGAGTAGTGGGGTAATGACTTAAGATATAACTTATTCACCTAGTTATAGAAGTCATAGAATATCAGGGTTGGAAGGGACCTCAGGAGGTCATCTAGTCCAACCCCCTGCTCAAAGCAGGGCCCATCCCCAACTAAATCCCCAAATCTCTAAATGCCCCCCTCAAGGATTGAACTCACAACCCTGGGTTTAGTAGGCTAATGCCCAAACCACTGAGCTATCCCTCGGCTTCAGTTTGTTTGTACACTGAAGTCCTGGTCTTAAATACTGTGCCATTTGCCATTTGTTTTCTTTGCACACTGTAAACCAATCCCAGCCATGCCATCATAAAGAGCCACTCAAATAGATGAGTGCATATTCTGTACTCTATTAATACCAATTGCTGCCAGTGCCAGAGGAGAAACCCAGTTAGGGTGACCAGCTGTCCCGATTTTATAGGGACAGTCCCGATTTTTGGGTCTTTTTCTTATATAGGCTCCTATTACTCCCCACCCCCTGTCCCGATTTTTCTCACTTGCTGTCTGGTCACCCTAAACCCAGCAGCAGTATCTTTCAACTTGCTGTTAAGGCCAAACAAATTCCTACTGAGACGTGTTTCTTGGCAGCCTGCTGGTGGCAGGTAACACTGTCACACTGTGCTCACAAACTGCATGGTGATCCTTTTGTGATGCTAAGTCTTCTGATAGGCTTGGTGATGTATTGGTGTCATTGAGGGCAATAATGCTGTTCAGACTGTGAGTGAATATACCTACTGATGTCCTGGGAAGATTAATTTTACAGTGGGGATTTTTAAATTTGTGGTCACTTTGTAATTACATGGTTTAGTAGCACATACAAGCAATTGCCCATTCTTCTCAATGCCCTAGGGTGGATCGTCCCCAATACATCTGCAGCTCAAGACCCATTTCACCTGTATAGAAGCTCCTATCTGGTCTTGCACTTTGTTCTATCTCCTCAACTCCATAGGGTGTCCCAGCACAAGATAATGCTGACCTTGTCAGTATTACCTTGTGGGGACTGAACCAGTGTCCAGTGACAGCTCCTTCTCCTGATGAAGAAGGTGGTGGTGGTTTCAGGAACAGTGGTCAGTAAAGAAAAACAAAGAAAGTTGTTGGTTGGGAGGTTAGCAAGGAGGCACAGGCCCTCGGTAGATGGCAAGAGACCTGTGGCCTTAATGGGTCAAACCCCTGCCTATGTCCTTGGGGAGAAGGGAGTCCAATCCCACTTACAGGACAATTTTAAGAAAACTTTACTAGTAGGAATTCATTGCATTTCCTTTCTCACATCCAGGATTTTCTTGCATAGGGGACAGTAGGCCCTTAGCAATAATATTTGATGTAGCCAGGTAGTTCGAAGATTAGGGCCTTGCAAGATGGAAGTTAGGAGTCTATATACCTTTTAGAATCGGGGACTGAGAGTACCTTGTTGTGTTTTGCTCTCTCCAGGACAATGCTACAGGTGAGCAGATAGAAAGAAGTAGTTTGCAATCCCATGCTGCACATCAGGTACTTGCATAGTCAATACTCAACCTAGCATCATGCTAGGTGGCTGTGTTTTGTCCCTTTTTTGCACTGAAATAAGCATCAGCAAACACTGAGAGTCAGATCCTTAGTGTACAGTAACTCCTCACTTAACGTTGTAGTTATGTTCCTGAAAAATGCGACTTTAAGCGAAACGATGTTAAGTGAATCCAATTTCCCCATAAGAATTAATGTAAATAGGGGGGGTTAGGTTCCAGGGAAATTTTTTTCACCAGACAAAAAACTATGTATTATATAGATATACACACAGTATACGTTTTAAACAAACAATTTAATACTGTTCACAGCTATGATGATTGTGATGCTTGGTTGAGGTGGTGAAGTTAGAGGGTGGAAGAGGGAGAGATATTTCCCAGGGAATGCCTTGCTGCTAAATGATGAACTAGCACTCGGCTGAGCCCTCAAGGGTTAACACATTGTTGTTAATGTAGCCTCTCACACAAGGCAGCACAAACACGAGGGAGGGGAGACAGCATAGCAGACAGAGACAGACACACACCTTGTGTGTGAGAGAGAGAGATGCACACTGCCCCTTTAAGTAAGCTGACCCACTCTTAAATGCGTTGTCTTTTTAAGTGGATCAGGAAGTTGAGACAGCAGCTGCTGCCCCAAGTTCTCTCTGTCTCTCTCCGTCCGTGTCCCCTCCCTGTTCTATATGGAGAAGGGGTAAGTGGGGTGCAGGAGCAGGGGGGAGAAGGACACCCTGACATTAGTCCCCCCTTGCCTCCCTCCAAGCAGGAGTCTCTGGGAGCAGTTCCAAGGCAGAGGGCAGGAGCAGTACATGGCAGTGGGGGGAGGGACAGTTGAACTGCCGATTGCTAGCCTGCTGGGCGGCTGCAGCACAGGGAACGTAAGGGAGCGGGGAGCTGATAGGGGGAGCTGATAGGGTAGGGGGGGCTGCCAGTCCACCCTGGTTCCAAGCCCCCACCAGCTAGCTGCAATGGGCTGCTCTTACTGCAAGCAGTGGACAAAGCAGGCGGCTGCCAAATGACGTTAGAAGGGAGCATTACACAACTTTAAACTGATCAGCAACATAACAACGAAACAATGTTAACCGGGATGACTTTAAGTGAGGAGTTACTGTACGTCAACGTTGCTCTGTTGACTGCCATGGGCCAATTTACAGCAGCTGAGGATCTAGTGCTGTGATTTCCTTCAGACTTTTGTTGGCCCTCAGATTGTACAGTGACAGGCAAAGTATAAAACCCCAGAAAGTATTCTAGCCCCTCTGCTCTACGTGAGCAGAACTTTCCAAATAAAAAAGGTTGAGCTGAAATTTTCCATGTTTAGTCTTAGCCAAAAGTGAATTTGGTGGGGGAGTTTGAGTAAATTATTCTGAATTGTATGAGTGTGAATAACATAGCCTTTTTCTGCTGCAAAGACATTACGTTTTTTTTTAAAAAGTTGCATGGACATAACTCAAAAGTTGCTGAACTTTACAAGTTGGGACCTTCTAGGTTTCTAAGTCACCATTAAAGGTTGGTCTCTAGGCTCATGAAAACAAAAAGAAGAGCTGTAAAATCAGCTTTATGCACAAGTAGTAAAATTTACATTAAATGTAGAGTTACAAATAATTGAAACTAATAATAACAATAACAGTATTATAACAATACTGGAGAGAGTGTGGCCCAATGGACAGACACTGGCGTGGACTGAGGAGACCTGGATCCTGTCCTCGGATTTGCCAGTGGCCTGCTGGGTGGCCTTGGATAAATCATTCCACTGCTATGTGCCTCCATTTCCCCATCTGTACAAATGGGGATAATGATACTTACCACCTTGGTAAAGCACTTTGAGATCCACTGATGAAAAGTGCTATAAAAGATCCAGGTGTTATATTACTATTATACTATTTGAAACTATGGAATCATTTAAATGCATACTAAGTGGGGCTTAGATAACACCTTGACAGACATGATAGCAATACCATAGGTAGATAGATTAGATCATACTGATGTTAATACAACCAGTAGTTTCACGAGCATGGTTTTGTGTTACATTTTCACTAGGGAGTCCCACGCAGTCTCAGCTGTGCAAGTGTGAAGGTGTAGAGTGAAATCAGGAAAAAACATGATGTCTTCAGCTTCTTTTTAAAAATTAAATAGGGAAATTAAATACTAAATGTTACTCCAATGTTAAGGTTACAACTTTTAACACTCAAAAGTCAAGAAGTTAGCTTCAGCACACACGTTACACATCTACAACCCGATTTTGCCTCCAATACATACACATAACTCCCACTGAAGTCATGGGGAGCTGTTCATACATATGTGTCACATTATTAGACTCATAGACTCATAGACTTTAAGGTCAGAAGGGACCATTATGATCATCTAGTCTGACCTCCCGCATGATGCAGGCCACAAAAGCTGACCCACCCACTCCTGGAATAATTCTCTCCCTTGACTCAGCTGTTGAAGTCCCCAAATCATGATTTAAAGACTTCAAGTTGCAGAGAATCCTCCAGCAAGCGACCCCTGCCCCATGCTGCGGAGGAAGGCGAAAAACCTCCAGGGCCTCTGCCAATCTACCCTGGAGGAAAATTCCTTCCCAACCCCAAATATGGCGATCAGCAGAACCCCGAGCATGCGGGCAAGATTCTCCAGCCAGACCCTCATTGACCATTGATACTAATTACCAGCGATGGCACGTTGTTGACCTATTGACTAAAATCACGTTATCCCATCAAATCATCCCCTCCATAAACTTATCAAGCTTAATCTTAAAGCCAGAGAGGTCTTTCGCCCCCACTGTTTCCCTCGGAAGGCTGTTCCAGAACTTCACCCCTCTGATGGTTAGAAACCATCATCTAATTTCAAGCCTAAACTTCCCGACGGCCAGTTTATATCCATTTGTTCTCGTGTCCACATTAGTACTGAGCTGAAATAATTCCTCTCCCTCCCTGGTATTTATCCCTCTGATATATTTAAAGAGAGCAATCATATCCCCCCTCAGCTTTCTTTTGGTTAGGGTAAACAAACCGAGCTCCTCGAGTCTCCTTTCATACGACAGGTTTTCCATTCCTCGGATCATCCTAGTGGCCCTTCTCTGTACCCGTTCCAGTTTGAGTTCATCCTTTTTAAACATGGGAGACCAGAACTGCACACAGTACTCCAAATGAGGTCTCACCAGTGCCTTGTATAACGGAAGCAGCACCTCCTTATCCCTACTAGAAATACCTCGCCTAATGCATCCCAAGACCGCATTAGCTTTTTTCACGGCCACGTCACATTGCCGACTCATAGTCATCCTGCGATCAACCAGGACTCCGAGGTCCTTCTCCTCCTCCGTTACTTCCAAACGATGCGTCCCCAGCTTATAACTAAAATTCTTGTTAGTCATCCCTAAATGCATCACCTTACACTTCTCACTATTAAATTTCATCCTTTTACTCCAGTTTACAAGGTCATCCAAATCTCCCTGCAGGATATCCCGATCCTTCTCCGAATTGGCAATACCTCCCAACTTTGTGTCATCCGCAAACTTTATCAGCCCACTTCTACATTCGGTTCCGAGGTCAGTAATAAATAGATTAAATAAAATCGGACCCAAAACCGAACCTTGAGGAACTCCACTGGTAACCTCCCTCCAACCTGACAGTTCACCTTTCAGTACGACCCGCTGCAGTCTCCCCTTTAACCAGTTCTTTATCCACCTCTGGATTTTCATATCGATCCCCATCTTTTCCAATTTAACCAATAATTCCTCATGCGGTACCGTATCAAACGCTTTACTGAAATCGAGGTATATTAGATCCACCGCATTTCCTTTATCCAAAAAATCTGTTACTTTCTCAAAGAAGGAGATCAGGTTGGTTTGGCACGATCTGCCTTTCGTAAAACCATGTTGTAATTTGTCCCAATTGCCATTGACCTCAAGGTCCTTAACTACTTTCTCCTTCAAAATTTTTTCCAAGACCTTGCATATTACAGATGTTAAACTAACAGGCCTGTAGTTACCCAGGTCACTTTTTTTCCCCTTCTTGAAAATAGGAACCACATTAGCTATTCTCCAGTCCAACGGTACCACCCCCGAGTTTACAGATTCATTAAAAATTATCGCTAACGGGCTTGCAATTTCTCGCGCCAGTTCCTTTAATATTCTCGGATGAAGATCGACTTGATTGACTTGAACTGGGACCATATAGATCATTGTTGCAACTAAGGTCCTGTAGTGGCACCAAATCTTGTATAAAGGGGGTCAAATGAGGTGTCTAAGACAAGGTTATGGTTTGCTAGTTATGATTATGCTGTCTATATGTGTGTATCAGTTTTGTAGTTGAAGTTATGAATATTGGCTCTATACTGTCTGTATTTCAAACTTATGCTATGCTTCTGGGTGACATCCCAGACAAGTTGGTGTTAGCTCTGCCTAGCCTGCTTGATGGCCCATTATGGACCATCAGCTATACAATTGACCCATTGAGAGAGGGCAGATACGCCTTGTAACTCAGCAAAGTATGCAGGAACTTACCCATGTGACTCTAGACTCCATTTTGCTGTAATTTTCCACAGTAAGAACAAAGAGGTGTTCTTACACCTGGAAAAGACTATAAAAGGCTGATGCCTCATCTCTATCTGGTCTTCAATCCTGCTTCATACCTCTGGAGGGACTTTGCTACAAACGGAAGCTTTACACAAAGGACTGATGACCCATCCCAGCTGTGGATGTACTCCAGAGACTTGATTTGAACCTGCAGTTTATTCTATCACTGCTACAAGCCTGAACCAAGAACTTTGCCATTACTGTATGTACAGTAATTGATTCCATTTAACCAATTCTAGCTCCCATCTATATCTTTTTCCTTTTATGAATAAACCTTTAGTTTTTAGATTCTAAAGGATTGGCAACAGCGTGATTTGTGGGTAAGATCTGATTTGTATATTGACCTGGGTCTGGGGCTTGGTCCTTTGGGATTGAGAGAACCTTTTTTCTTTTACTGGGGTATTGGTTTTCATAACCATTCGTCCCCATAACGAGTGGCACTGGTGGTGATACTGGGAAACTGGAGTGTCTAAGGGAATTGCTTGTGTGACTTGTGGTTAGCCAGTGGGGTGAGACCAAAGTCCTCTTTGTCTGGCTGGTTTGGTTTGCCTTAGAGGTGGAAAACCCCCAGCCTTGGGCTGTAACTGCCCGGCTTTAAGCAATTAGTCCTGAATTGGCACTCTCAGTTGGGTCCCGCCAGAACCAGCATCGTTACAATATGTGAGGGCAAAGTTATGTCCATTCCTTATTGAGATGTACAAGCAACCATAGTGCAGTCTCCATCACGCACTGGGTCCTTGGCTTCTATATGGTGCTTTTTGTGATGTGGACACCTTCCTGTGTGTGTCTATCCTCTCATAACACATAGGCCGCTGAACAGCCATCAGAGAATAATAACGAGGAGTCCGGTGGCACCTTAAAGACTAACAGATTTATTTGGGCATAAGCTTTCGTGGGTAAAAAACACACTTCTTCAGATGCATGGAGTGAAAATTACAGATACAGGCATAAATATATATTGGCACATGAAGAAAAGGGGGTTACCTTTCAAGTGGAGAACCAGTGTTGAAGGCCAATCAGAGGATAATGACTTTCAGTCCCTGCTAACCTGGGCTGGATTAGAACATGAAGGGAAATGTAATTTGTTAATACCTGAATGGATGAAAAAATTCATTTTCAAAGTAATCAAACCAAACAAGTACCAGCTGGTGGCTCCACTAACAGCTGCACATATATGTTAATTAATGTGAGTTTCATGATTAGGAGCAGTTCTCATTCTTTTGGCCTAACTCCAAACTGTGTGGATCTAAAGAAGTCAAATCTCTGGGAAAACAATAATTTGTATGTAAACAAGTGAGAACTATTGTAGGCGGTTCTTCAGCAAGGAAGGACTAATTCAGGGGGTTCAATAAGTTGTACTCAAACAAAGAGGCCAAATCAGTACCAAACCTGACAAGAGGAGCTACAGAGGAATGTGCTAACCATTTTGGATAAAATAGGAGCTGATCTGAAAAGCCAGCCCAAACCCAGAAAGATGAGAACTTTTCACTTCCATCTGCTTTTGAACATCCAGTTTCTAGTCAGCACCGATCATACAAGGGCTGAGCTACCATGAGAGAAGCTGTTCTCTGCTATTTCTGGTCCAACTGGCAGTACTAGATATCTCATGAGAGACCCTATTCCAGAGATTTCTAGTCTGATTTTATGGTTCTAAGAGGTTCAAGTGAGGTTTGGAGAAATCTTAACTTAAAACAAACTACAGTATTTGAGGTTTGCACTGAGGGTCTTTCACATTCAGAGACAAGCAAGCCACTTTTCAGCTAGCAATAATCCTTTGCCCTTCTCCTGTACCTTTCATTTGGAGATCTCAGTGGGCTTCGCAACGGATGTAAGCCTCACAACACCCTTGCGAGGTATTATTAGCCCCATTCTATAGGAGGGGGAAATTGAGGAATAGGCAGTTGAGTGATTGGCCTGAGGTCACACAGTGAAGCAGTGTCAAAGCTAGGAGTCCAGACACCCAGTCTCTGGCTTGGACTACGTAGCCACACTTCAAAACGCAATGGAGATCAGTTCACTGACTGAGTTTTCATGACAGTATTTGCTTTGGTCAAGAAGCCATTTTTTGTCCCCCACAAAAAAAAAGTTTTGATGAAAAAAGTTGGCCCAGCTGTAGTCATCTGTACTGTAGACAGCAGAACCCTGACCATCCAGAGGAGGAAGTATGGAAACTTTTGGTGAGTGGAGTTTGGATAATGTGGGGAGCTTGCCGGCAGGTTTTGAAATCTCTGTTCTTGAGCACAGACAGCAAAGCCTGCTGCCCTACTCCTGGGGTTCTGATCAGAATGCTGCAAGCTGCTCCTTTGGAACAGATACGCATGTACCTACTCAACCACATGCAGCCTGGCCTCTGGATCACTACGTTCATCCTTTGCACTACTGTTTGGGGCCTTTCCTTCTGATGCATTGTGTTAGGATCCTGGGATGCATCTGGTACCTGAGAAGGCATAATATCTACCCTGACGAAGGGCTGAGGCACTGAGAACCCTTCAGGCCCACTGAAGCCTTCAGTAAAAAGCGACAGAGTCCTGTGGCACCTTATAGACTAAAAGACGTATTGGAGCATAAGCTTTTGTGGGTGAATACCCACTTCGTCAGATGCATGTAGTGGAAATTTCCAGTGGCAAGTATAAATATGCAGGCAAGAATCAGTCTAGAGATAACGAGGTTAGTTCAATCAGGGAAGATGAGGCCCTCTTCTAGCAGTTGAGGTGTGAACACCAAGGGAGGAGAAACTGCTTTTGTAGTTGGCTAGCCATTCACAGTCTTTGTTTAATCCTGAGCTGATGGTGTCAAATTTGTCAAACTGCTAGAAGAGGGCCTCATCCTCCCTGATTGAACTAACTTCGTTATCTCTCGCTTTTTACAGATCCAGACTAACACGGCTACCCCTCTGATACTTGAAGCCTTTAGGAGTCTCTGCTATCTATTGCCTACTATTTCTTGAGATGGCCCATTTTACTGCTGAGCAAAGTGGATGGCAAGTTGCATCTCCAGGAGGGTCTCTTTCTTGTGACTACATTGAGCCATTTTAATATTTTACTTCCCGTCCTTGTGTGCAAATTTCTGGTTCATGCTGCTCATGTCTGTACCCAGCCTTCAGCTCGTCTATGAAGTTTCAGCAGCTCTCAGACACCCTCTGTCCACATGCTCACTCATTTACTTGCTTACTGCCTCCGTTGCATCCCCCAGATCTTTCCCACACTCCCCCTCCTTGTCCCTACTGTCTCTACGCACCTTTGATTACTCCTGTGGAAATTAGAATGATTAGATGGGTTTACAACAAATGAGAGTAATGCAAACAAAATAGCCTTAAAGTTACCATAATGAACATAAATCTTTATAATTTGGAAAAAAGACTTAGTCAAAAAGCTGATGGCAAATGACCTGTCAGTAACATCTTCCAACCATGATCTGTACTTGTCCATAATAGATTGGCTTATTTTTTTGCAAACGAACAACATTCGCTTTAAAATGATTTATTGTAAATAAACATTTCTTTCCTACGTTACTAATAACAGAGCAGATTATTAAAATGGAAAGAATCTAAGGACTCCAGCTAGCATATTTTCATCATTTGTGCATCTCTTTACTTTTTCTCTCGGCTTTGACAGGAAAAATCACGGAAGTCTGTTTCATGTCTTGGTGCTGTGATATTCTGGATTGATGAACACTGTGAAGGAGTTTGTATTTGTAAAACTGCACTCTCGATTGGCTCAAAACAATCAAATAAAGATTACTTTTGATCTTCGCTTTTGTGAAAAACCTGCTAGGACTAAGTTGGCTGTGACAGCTTGTGTCCTTGTAACATCCTCCACGTCATTTTTTCCCCGGGGAAAATATGACAGAGCATTTCTTTTAATGACGAAAAAGCTCTAAGGAAGTGGCTGGAGCATTTTACAGGTCTGGTAAGCGGAACTGAATGATTTGAACCTGGAAAAATCAATCAGGGATGTATTATTGGTTGAGAACGGGTGTTTTGTTTTGATACTTAAGGGTTAATAATAATACATTTTATTTATAAAGGGCTCCCTCACTGCAAAGGGACTCAGAGCCTGGTATGGCAACACATAACAAATGATGAAGACATAAAATACAATAGCAATGAGAAGTCAGCAGCTTGGTAAATATTTTGGATAGTGTGGGGAACTTGCCAGCAGGTTTTGAAATCTCTATTCTTGAGCACAAACATCAAAGCCAGCTGGAGCACAATGGAACTAAGCCTACAAACAACCACTCAGCAAAATAATCTGTAAATGCTTTGATTCGATCAGGGTCCTTTGGTGTTACCCAACTAAAACCACTAGGTGTCCTTCCAAAGCTAATCAAGAACAATTTTCTCTTGTCCCTCTATCTTGCTGACTTGTTCCCTAGCTAGTTTGTGATTCTGGAGTATTGGTACAAACTACTGTACTCTATGAAAATGAAGGTCCTGGAATCATAAAACCAACATGATTGTACAACCAAAGGAGGAGGAGAAGTGATGTTCAGCTGGGCAGAACTAAGCACCGAACTGCTTTAAGATTACTAACCCGGGAATTTGAGCTGTAATTCTGCTTCAGCAGGAAAACACTAAATTATAAACAGTTAATCTACTGAAAATAATGGAAACTATGGTTATGAAGCAAATGATTATCTTAAAACAGTAATAGGCGGAGGCAGGTAAAATAGGCATGGTTAATGGAAAATAGTATGATTTCAAATCATTTATTCAAATCTTTCAAAGGCCTGGTCTACACTATGACTTTAATTCGGATTTAGCAGCGTTAAATCGAATTAACCCTGCACCCGTCCACACAGCGGAGCCATTTATTTCGAAATAAAGGGCTCTTAAAATCGATTTCTGTACTCCACCCCGACGAGCGGAGTAGCGCCAAAATCGATTTTGTCAATTTGAATTAGGGTTAGTGTGGCCGCAATTCGATGGTATTGGCCTCCGGGAGCTGTCCCAGAGTGCACCATTGTGACCGCTCTGGACAGCAATCTGAACTCGCATGCACTGGCCAGGTAGACAGGAAAAGCCCCAGGAAAATTTGAATTTCATTTCCTGTTTGCCCAGCTTGGAGAGCACAGGTGACCACAGATACCACAGATACCTCAGCTCATCAGCACAGGTAACCATGCAGGCTGATAATCGAAAAAGAGCACCAGCATGGACCGCACGGGAGGTACTGGATCTGATCGCTATATGGGGAGAGGATTCAGTGCTAGCAGAACTTCGTTCGAAAAGACGAAATGCCAAAACTTTTGAAAAAATCTCCAAGGGCATGATGGAGAGAGGCCACAATAGGGACTCAGATCAGTGCCGCGTGAAAGTCAAGGAGCTCAGACAAGCCTATCAAAAAACAAAGGAGGCAAACGGTCGCTCCGGGTCAGAGCCGCGGACATGCCGCTTCTACGCCGAGCTGCATGCAATTCTAGGGGGGGGCCGCCACCACTACCCCACCTGTGACCGTGGATTCCGGGTCGGGGATAGTCTCATCAGCTACACCTGAGGATTCTGCGGATGGGGAAGAGGAGGAGGAGGAGGAGGAGGACGAGCTTGCAGAGAGCACCCAGCACTCCGTTCTCCCCAACAGCCAGGATCTTTTTCTCAGCCTGACTGAAGTACCCTCCCAAGCCTCCCAAGCCAGTAGCCAAGACCATGACCCCATGGAAGGGACCTCAGGTGAGTTTACCTTTTAAAATATAAAACATGGTTTAAAAGCAAGCGTTTTTTAATGATTAATTTGCCCTGAGAACTTGGGATGCATTCGTGGCCAGTACAGCTACTGGAAAAGTCTGTTAACGTGTCTGGGGATGGAGCGGAAATCCTCCAGGGACATCTCCATGAAGCTCTCCTGGAGGTACTCCAAAAGCCTTGCCACAAGGTTTCTGGGCAGTGCAGCCTTATTCCGTCCTCCATGGTAGGACACTTGACCACGCCATGCTTGCAGCAAGTAATCTGGTATCATTGCCTGACAAAGCCTGGCAGCGTATGGTCCCGGTGTTTGCTGGCATTCAAGCAACATCCGTTCTTTATCTTGCTGTGTAATCCTCAGGAGAGTGATATCGCTCATGGTAACCTGGTTGAAATACGGGAACTTAATTAAGGGGACAGAAGTGGCCATTCCTACTGGGCTGTTTGCCTGTGGCTGAAAAGAAATCCTTCCCTGCAGTTAGCCAAGCACAGGGGGGGGTGGGGGGGGAATTGGCCCTGAGCTTTTCGCGTTTGGCTAGCAGGGATCTTCCCTGTTACCAGCCACGCAGTCGGGGGAGGGGTACATTGATCATCCCAGGGAATTCATGGCGGGGGGGGGGGCGGGGGGGTTAGTTTGGTTTCTGCAGGGATCTTCCCTGATACCTGCCACGCGGTGGGGGGAGGGGTACATTGATCATCCCAGGGAATTCATGGCGGGGGCGGGGGCGGGGGGGTTAGTTTGGTTTCTGCAGGGATCTTCCCTGATACCTGCCACGCGGTGGGGGGAGGGATAAAGCGATCATCCCAGAGAATTGGATGGTGGGGGGGTTAGTTTGTTTTCTGCTGCTGAAGTTTAACAGGAAAACCGCAGCAGTCAACAGGCTTTGCTTGGTATGTGGGAAAGGAGGGCGCCGAAGCCGAAAGACAATGGCTTACCATGGCTGCCTGCAAGCTGAATTCTGTTGCCCGGACCTGCGTCTGTGATCTCTAACACCAAAGCCACAGGCACTCAATATTAAGACGGAAAATGCGACCTTGTACTGAAATCACATGTGCTATGTAATGTGAATAGTGTTTTTCACCATGAAAGAGTATAAGCATTGTTCTGTAAAATGTATCAGTTTAAAAACTTCTCTCCTTTCTTTCAACCCTCCCTCCAGCAGCTGCAAATTTTTCAAGCCTCCCTCCTCCGTCTCGAAGGCTATCTCAGATAAGGCGGCGTAGAAAGAGGACGCGAGACGACATGTTCACAGAAATAATGGAATCCACCCGCAATGAAAGAGCTCATTTGAATGAGTGGAAGGACACTGTATCTAAATTTAGGAAAGATGCCAGTGAACGTGAGGTCTTGAGGGACGCTCGAGATGAGAGGTGGCAGGCTGCAACGCTGGGGCTGCTGCGTGAGCAAACGAACATGCTCCGGCGTCTGGTGGAGCTTCAGGAACGGCAGCAGGAGGATGACAGAGTGCCGCTGCAGCCGCTGTATAACCTCCCTCCCCCCTCACCATGTTCCATATCCCCCTCACCCAGACGTGTAAGAACGCGGGGGGGGAGGCTCCGTGCACCCTCCCACTCCACCCCAATGGACAGCCCAACCAAAAGGCTGTCATTATATTGAATTTATTCAGTGGCCTTTTACTTCCCTCCTATCCTCCTCCCAAACCTCACCCAGATTACCTTCTTGGTTCTCTCCCTATGTTTATAATCATTTAATAAAGAATAGATGATTTTTAAACGATAGTGACTTTATTTCCTTTGAAAGAAAGCTGGGGGAAGGGGGAGGGTGGGTTGCTTACAGAGAATGAATGAGTCAATAAAGGGGGCTGGTTTTCATGAAGGGAGAAACAAACAGAAATTTCACACTGTAGCCTGGCCAGTCATGAAACTGGTTTTCAAAGCTTCTCTGATGCACAGCGCTTCCTGGTGTGTTCTTCTAATCGCCCTGGTGTCTGGCTGCGCGTAATCAGCAGCCAGGCGATTTGCCTCAGCCTCCCACCCTGCCATAAAGGTCTCCCCCTTACTTTCACAGAGATTGTGGAGCACACAGCAAGCAGAAATAACAATGGGGAGATTTCTTTGGCTGAGGTCAGAGCGAGTTAGTAGCGATCGCCAGCGACCTTTAAAACGGCCAAATGCACATTCTACCACCATTCTGCACTTGCTCAGCCTGTATTTAAACAGCTCCTGACTCCTGTCCAGGCTGCCTGTGTATGGCTTCATGAGCCATGGCATTAAGGGGTAGGCTGGGTCTCCAAGAATAACTATTGGCATTTCAACATCCCCAACGGTCATTTTCTGGTCCGGGAAGTAAGTCCCTTGCTGCAGCCCTTTAAACAGAGTAGTGTTCCTGAAGACGCGAGCATCATGAACCCTTCCCGGCCAGCCCGCGTTGATGTTGGTGAAACATCCCTTGTGATCCACAAGTGCTTGCAGCACCATTGAAAAGTACCCCTTGCGGTTTATGTACAGGGTACCCTGGTGCTCCGGTGCCAAGATAGGGATGTGGGTTCCATCTATTGCCCCACCACAGTTAGGGAATCCCATTTCAGCAAAGCCATCCACTATGACCTGCACATCTCCCAGAGTCACTAGCTTGTGTAGCAGCACCTCAGTGATTGCTTTGGCTACTTGCATCACAGCAGCCCCCACAGTAGATTTGCCCACTCCAAATTGATTCCCGACTGACCGGTAGCTGTCTGGCGTTGCAAGCTTCCACAGGGCTATTGCCACTCGCTTCTCAACTGTGAGGGCTGCTCTCATCCTGGTATTCTGGCGCTTCAGGGCAGGGGAAAGCAAATCACAAAGTTCCATGAAAGTGCCCTTACGCATGCGAAAGTTCCACAGCCACTGGGAATCGTCCCACACCTGCAACACTATGCGGTCCCACCAGTCTGTGCTTGTTTCCCGGGCCCAGAATCGGCGTTCCATGCCTATAACCTGCCCCATTAACAGCATGATCTCCAAAGCACCGGGTCCCGCGGTTCGATAAAATTCCATGTCCATATCCTCATCACTCTCGTCGCCGCGCTGCTGTAGCCTGCTCCTCGCCGCCTGGTTTTCCAGGTTCTTGTTCAGCATAAACTGCACGATAAGGCGCGAGGTATTTACAATGTTCATGACTGCTGTCTTGAGCTGAGCGGGCTCCATGCTTGCCGTGGTATGGCGTCTGCACTGTTCACCCAGGAAAAAGGCGCGAAACGGTTGTCTGCCGTTGCTTCCTGGAGAGGGGGGAGGATATACCCAGAACCACCCGCGACAATGTTTTTGGCCCCATCATGCATTGGGATCTCAACCCAGAATTCCAATGGGCGGAGGAGACTGCGGGAACTATGGGATAGCTATGGGATAGCTACCCACAGTGCAACGCTCCAGAAATCGACGCTAGCCCCGGTACATGGACGCACACCGCCGAATTAATGTGCTTAGTGTGGCCGCAAACAATCGAATTTATACAATCTGTTTCCCAAATTCGAATTATATAAATTCGGATTAATCCCGTAGTGTAGACATACCCTTAGTTCTGAGTCGTATATCCTACTTTAAATGAGAACATAACAATACAATCTTTCCCACTAATGTGACTAGCTATGCAAAACAAACCCCTCATTACTATTTACATTTATTCATTAAAAGCTAAGAAACAGGCTGCATTTTTGTACATTTTTAGTTGGGGTTCATGAGTGATTTTTGCCCCATTAACGTGTATTTTATTTTTGTATTTATGTTGATTTAATTGTATCTCACATTTATTTCAGGTACTTATATGGCTCCCATCGCCATAGTATCTGAGCATCTCTCAGGTCTTGTCTTAACTGATAACAAAAGGTATGTTTTTATCTCAGGGTAACTAATGCACATGAACTATCCCGAGGTGAAAACCCAGTGAAGACAAGGCATATTAGTTTTACCACAAGGTAAACTAGTCAACATCAGCACCATACCACTGCCTTACCTAATACATTTTGTGACCTCCACTGTGTTTTTACCACACACATTAATTATGGAGACAAAAAAAAAATCCCTCTTTCCAGCAGTGAAGACAAGGCCACTGTCAACACTTTTGTGAGGAAGGGAAATAGGAAAATCCCATTTTACAAATGGGAAATTGAGGCACAGAGACCAAATGACTTGCCAAAGGTCACATGGGAAGTCTGTGGCAGGACAGGGAATTGAATTCAGATCTGCCCAGGTTACACCCTAACCACTGGACCATCCGTCCTCTCCAAAGAATGACTATTGTGGATTGGTGACATGCCTCTCAAATGTCCCTCACTTCGGTCCCAAAGCTACCTACGTTCCATATAAAATTTGATTTTTGTTGTTGAAAATTATTTACTTCAGAAATAGAGAATCATGACACTGAAGTTATGAAAGCGTTATTTACACCGAGGGAAGGTGTTTCACTGTATTTTACATTTCTTGCAAAAATAATTTGCTGTGTCCTTCATTCTGAGTCTTTGTCATGTTTTATGTTCACATTTGGGCCTTGGCTGGTGGAGTGGACAACAACAGTATGTAAGAAGTTGTACAGCCACTGCCTGTGCTGTATAGATTTTGTGGATAAACAGAGAGCTTCATTCCTATGTAGCCACAATATCTATACAGGACAGATAACAGCCATTCAAAATTCTCACACCCTGCCCTGACAATGTGCCTCAGCCATGACTTGAAGGGACCACTTCTAGGGTTGGGAGCGGAGTTCAGTATCCATGGAACTATCAATATTTGACCTGTCTACTGAGACTGTCAACAAGGAAGACAACTCATTCTAATTGTGATGTGTCACTTGTCCACAAAGAACTGGTTTTAGACTCACTAACTCATTGCACATACATCCCTGAAGAGCTGTCAGATGGCAATAATGTTGCCAACCTCACCTGTTCAAACTCATGAGTCAGGTCCCCCAAAATAATGATATTTTTAAAATTAATATGATTTGAGTTCTTTTTGTTTGCTTTATGGTTTTTGAACCTTTAGGATTCATATTTTCAAGTGTTGCTTTGCAACTATAAGAGCTAGAAACAACCTATTTTGCTTCTTTTTCTTTTAAATGAAAGCTGAGAGCATAGGCTCTGACTTCCCCTCTGCCCGGTGGGTGCTCGCCCACCCCCTGGCCCCACCCCTGCATCGCCCTTGTCCCACCCCCATTCCACCCCTTTCCCCCAAGTCCCCGCCCCGCCTCTTCTCCGCCTCCTCCCCTGAGCGTGCTGCGTCCCTGCTCCTCCCGCTCCCTCCTGGAAAGTCCTAAGTGCTGCCAAACAGCTGGGAGGAGGAGGAGGCGAGGAGGGGGTAGGGGGAGCTTGGCTGCCGGTGGCATCAGTCAAGATCAAGGCCCCATTGTGCTAGGTTTTGTATTTGAAGGCATGGCCCCTACACTAAAGAGCATATAGTTGTGGGCCATGATCCTACAAACACTTATGTACATGCTTAACTTTACTACTGTGAGTAAATCAATAGTAAAGCATGTGTGTGTTAAGTGTTTGCAGAATTGGGGCCTTGGACATTAAAGATATCAGGAGGCAGATTTGTAAGAGGCAGGTTTGCTTTTGCATTAAAAATAACTAATAATATTTTGCATTTATATACAGCCCGTTTCATCCAAGGACTTCAAGCCACATTACAAACATTAATTAATTAAACCGTACCGCAATCATGTGAGGTAGATAGTCTGGCAAATTGAGGTTACATGATTTGCCTAAAGTCACACCATAATCCCTTGTGGTCGTGACAGAGTCAAGAACAGAATCTAGGTGTCCCAACTCCAGTTTTCCCTGAACTAAGCACTAGTGGACCCCATATCCTCTTTTGATCAAACTCTCCCTCTAGCCCCACAGCTGTTGTACTCGCATTCCACCCCAGCAGTGGCAGTATTTCAGTGATGCTCTGTGTCTACAGCTTATGAAGCACGTTGAGGTCTTTTGAAATGAAAAGCACTTTAGATCAGGGGCAGCTGGAGTAAGGACACCTAGGTTCTCCTGTTGACTCTCCCCCTAGATCCTGGTGGTGGGGCAGTAGGCAAACACACCGTTGTATATCGCTGCTTTGAATCATCCGGCACCGAATACCACACTCTCTGCTGGGCTTTAAAAGGAGTCCGCAGAAACACTCGCCTAGGGCAGCTAATTCGCGTGGCAGGAGAGAGAAATATCTAGATTTTATTCATTGGCATTTAGCCCCATCACTCTGAGCAAGGTGCCTCTAGCCGGGTACCTTTCTTTTCCACCAGATCCCTTCCCCCCTCCCTGCCACCGAACTCCGGTGATTGCCGATCCAGCTCCCGGGGAGCTCACTCCGCGGCAGCCCCGTCCCCGGGGGGATCGGGAAGGGAAGTCGGAGCGGGGAGGAAGAGCTGAGCCGGCTCGGCTGGCCCCTCCTTAGCCGCGCGTCACTGGCTCTCCAGCCTGTCACTTGCACGGCGGCCCTGCCCCCGGCTGTAGTGTGGGGAGGGGCGGGCGAGAGGCCGAGGCCCTGGGTGCTCGGCGCGGGGGGAAGAGCGCGGACAATGCACAGGCGGGGAACTTCCTGCCGCGGCGGGTTCGCTGCCCGGGGGAGAGGCGAGGGAGCCCGGCCGGCGCTCGGTAAGTGGGGCGCGCTCGCAGCACCAGCAGGAGGAGCCTGGGCTGCACCTTCCTCCTGCAGTCATGTCGCCGGGCTGCATGTGGAGCGGAGCGGGGGGCTGTGTCCGTCCGTCTGTCCCTCCCTCCCGCTGGGCGTGCTGGCAAGCCGGCCGGCCGGCCGCTCCCGGGGCGATGCACCGTGCGCTGCCTGTGCCCGTGGCCCTCACGCTCAGGTGTCCGAGCGAGCGATTTGCTGGCCCTTTTGTGTGAGCGCACGGCTAGGGTGGGCTGAGGCAGGCCCGGCGCTCTGTCTGCCGGGCTAATTTGGGGGGCGTGGGGGGAGGCTGCTTGTGCAGCAGCCCCACTTTGTAGGGGCTGCAGAGGCAGCTGTCTCAGGGATGAAGGGAGGGCTCGCTTCCCCCTCCCCCCCCCCCCGCTTTGTAGGCCCGGAGCTGTGCAGCTTTGTTGTGGTTGATTTGTTGGAGCAGCTGGTGTCTCACACCCCTGCTGCCGCCTCTGCACCAGCACCAACACACTGGGTGCTTGTATCTGCTCTGTTTATTTTCACGTGTAATCCCTCTTCCCGGGGGGAAATCAACAGAATCAGGGAGACAGGTGGGTGGTCTCTGCCTGTCCCCAGATAGATCTGGCTCAGTGGGTATCTCTACATGGTGTCATCAAAATGAGGAGTACAGTACTCACTGTTAATGTGAGAGCTGGTTTATTGTCCTCTGCTGTGTAAACTTTGCATTTCTCAAGGGTTTCCCCTATTGAAATAAAACCAGCAATGATCAGAGTTCTAGTTCCCTCTCCTGTCTCCCCTTCAGTGCCCCTCCCCACGCACAAGGCTCAAACCAGTTGACCCCTGAGCACTCTAAATTGCTGGTATTTGATATGTAAGGGTGGAACACAGAAGCTTTGTGTCTTCAGCTACTGAGAAATCTAAATCACTGATGGCTTCCTGCTTCTCTAAACATCTACCTCCCTGTTTAACGTGGTAACAAGATTATCTTTCAGTTTGTCTGTGTGTGTGTGTGTGAATAGAAGTTATTTTCCTGAGGCTGGCTTACTAAAAATAATACATTAAAATGCTTTACCTGTGGCATTAATTAAAACAAACTCCCTTAAAGCAAATCAACGCCTTCACCGCTAATGCTGTTTGTTGTATTTTGCTTAGCTTGGACCGTGTGAAGAGATGTCTAGTTCTCATGCGCTAGCACAATGTAGCAAAATTTGACAAACCCCATAGGGAGATGTTTACGTGAACGTCAAACAAAAATGCATTTGAATTTTTTAAAATAACTTGAATAATTTTTTGCCCCCAAAATTCCTGGGTGTTGCATGTAGGGGGATTATGGGATGGATGGGAAGCTCTTTTAGACTTTGGCAGGGTTCTGAGAATCACATTAGCAGTTCTGACTTGTTATTGAAAAGGAGACTGTGTTTGAGGCTATAGTTTCAAGTTTGAGCTTTACTGGGACTGTTATTTCTTTCAGTTGAATGGAGCCCATAGATACTGCACATCTTTGCTGGTCATCATCTGACCCAGTCGTTCACAGAACCCATTGTAAACAGAAGGCTGCTTGTGCAATACTTTCAACTTTTGCACCGAAGAGATTTGACTGTAAATGGCTTTGCTTGTCCTAAGCCAAATTTCTTATTGCTCCCCTTTTAATGCCAACGTAGAAGATTAGGGCAGGCAAAAGGCCTTGCTGAAAGTCTGGTGGGTAGGAAAAAAACATTGCAATAAGCTGTGTTGTTGCAGTCAAACTTGCCACCAAACTTCTTTGGGACATATCCCTCATCAGACCTCTCAATTGGTGCTTCAGACTGGCATACAACACTGAATTCAGACCCAAATAGCATTCAGTCCAGCAGAAACCCACTGTCCACAACAGCAGGTATATGGAACTTTTAAACAAATTGCATAGCAAAACCACTGCATATTAACTGAATAACTGAATCTTGCATCCAGCTTCCCTTGTTTATCCTGATTTTATACCTGATAAGTTATGGACTTAATCATATTCTTAAAGCCTGTCTGTCACCGTTTTAGCCTGAGTAAGCTTTGAAATATTTAAGTCATTGGTATTTGAATTTCTGTTTATTATTAAAGGGACCCAAGTAGCACATTTTGGATCCAATCGTCCCCAGTGTTGGGTCTTTAGATCTGTGGTTTTGGTTGGAAACGTATCATTTTCTTGCTTTTATTGTAGTAATTATTTTCTGACTTTTTTTCTTTGTGTAAATGAGTAAAACACTTGCCAGGTATGAAGGGAAGGAGAGACAGTTGTCAGATTTAAGTTGGTCCCCTGCTTAATAGCAAAGAACACAAACAAAGCTGTACATACACGGTTTCAAATAGGGAGAGGCAGAGGAATGCATATGTAGGAGGAATCTGCTTTCTAATTCTGTAGCAGACTAATGAAGGCGCTGGGAATTCTCCAGGAGGAGCTGTTATTTTTACACCCTGCTTGCAAAAATATTCATTTTTTTTTTTTAAGTGCAACTTCTGTAGTAATTTGCTTACTATCAATTCTTGTAGCTGTGATCATAATGAGCTAAGCATGCGTGAGGAGCACATCTGACTTATTTTTGAGGTTTGGCTGAGCTTTTTTCTTCAGATGGTTCTTTCATTCTTCCACTACTTTGTTCCATTGGTGCATGGATGTTCTCCTTTCACCTTCACCCAGGTGTCATGGTAGACAGATAAAATCAGTTGCGGGGATGGGCATCCTTTTTGGCTGCCTCTGAAAGTAAATAAAGTTGTTCCATGTTAAAGTTCCTTTGCATGACACTTTACTAGGTCAGCGCTCAGCTTGCTTTTCCCTCCACACCAGGTTTTTTTAACTCGCATTCCATTCCCTGAATGTGTTTCTCTTTCAGAGTAGCTCAGAGCTGGAGCAGGAATGTAGTTGATGGCCAGATCATGCCCGCTTCCCAGCACCTTATTCCTCTACACGTCAGTGTCAGTTTGCTCCAATTCCATCTTTCTGATGCTCAAACACTGTGGGTATGTCTACACTACGAAATTAGGTCGAATTAATAGAAGCCGGTTTTATAGAAATCGGTTGTATACAGCCGATTGTGTGTGTCCCCACATAAAATGCTCTAAGTGCTCTAGTCGGCGGACCGCGTCCACAGTACCGAGGCTAGCGTCGACTTCCGGAGCATTGCACTATGGGTAGCTATCCCACAGTTCCCGCAGTCTCCGCCGCCCATTGGAATTCTGGGTTGAGATCCCAATGCCCGAATGATGCAAAACAGTGTCGCGGGGGGTTCTGGGTACATGTCGTCAGGCCCCTCCCCCTCCGTCAGAGCAATGGCAGACAATAGATTCGCGCCTTTTTACCTGGGTTACCTGTGCAGACAACATACCACGGCAAGCATGGAGCCCGCTCAGCTCAGCTCACCGTCACCATATGTCATCTGGGTGCCGGCAGACGTGGGACTGCATTGCTACACAGCAGCAGCAGCTAACTGCCTTTTGGCGGTAGACGGTGCAGCATGACTGGTAGCCTTCATCGGCAATCTGGGTGCTGGCAGCCGTGGGGCTGCATTGCACCAGCCCTTGACTTTTGCCTTTTGGCAGTAGATGGTTTATTACGACTGGTAACCGTCATCGTCGTACAGCAGTGGCTGGAACTCCGTATGTCCCCCAGTCTCCCATCCCCCCAGTCATATTCTGCTGCCTTCACAATGACGATGATGGCTATCAGTTGTAGTATGCCATTTTCTGCCAAGCGCCCATCGCACATTAGCAGAGTCTTCCCTGAGCAGCAGATCGTGCAATAGGCCTGAAGGCCATCGTCATCATACAGGAAAAATGTGGCTATAACTGCCAAGCGCCCAGTATTTGCTGCCAAGCACCCAGAAGATGCCGAGGGCTATCAGTCATGCTGCACCGTCGTCTTAAGATGTAAAAAATAGATTTGTTCTGTATTCATTTGCTTCCCCCTTCCTCCGTCAAATCAACGGCCTGCTAAACCCAGGCTTTTGAGTTCAATCTTTGGGGGGGGCCATTCTGTGTGACAGTTTGTGTTTCTCCCTGATGCACAGCCACCTTGGTTGATTTTAATTCCCTGTACCTGTACGCCATGTCGTCACTCGCCCCTCCCTCCCTCCTTCCCCATGTCCGTCAGATACTAGTTTCGCGCCTTTTTTCAGACCAGACGCCATAGCTAGCACTGGGATCATGGAGCCCACTCAGATCACCGCGGCAATTATGAGCACTATGAACACCACGCGCATTGTCCTGGAGTATATGCAGAGCCAGGACATGCCAAAGCAAAACCAGGACCAGCCGAGGAGGCGATTGCAGCGCGGCCACGAGAGTGATGAGGAAATTGACATGGACATAGACCTCTCACAAGGCACAGGCCCCAGCAATGTGGAAATCATGGTGTTCCTGGGGCAGGTTCATACCGTGGAATGCCGATTCTGGGCCCGGGAAACAAGCACAGACTGGTGGGACCGCATCGTGCTGCAGGTGTGGGACGATTCCCAGTGGCTGCGAAACTTTCGCATGCGTAAGGGCACTTTCATGGAACTTTGTGACTTGCTTTCCCCTGCCCTGAAGCGCCAGAATACCAGGATGAGAGCAGCCCTCACAGTTGAGAAGCGAGTGGCGATAGCCCTGTGGAAGCTTGCAATGCCAGACAGCTACCGGTCAGTCGGGAATCAATTTGGAGTGGGCAAATCTACTGTGGGGGCTGCTGTGATCCAAGTTGCCAGGGCAATGAAAGACCTGGTGATATCAAGGGTAGTGACTCTGGGAAACGTGCAGGCCATAGTGGATGGCTTTGCTGCAATGGGATTCCCAAACTGTGGTGGGGCCATAGACGGAACCCATATCCCTATCTTGTCACCGGAGCACCAAGCCACAGAGTTCATAAACCGCAAGGGGTACTTTTCAATGCTGCTGCAAGCCCTGGTGGATCACAAGGGACGTTTCACCAACATCAACGTGGGATGGCCGGGAAAGGTACATGATGCTCGCGTCTTCAGGCACTCTGCTCTGTTTCGAAAGCTGGAGGAAGGGACTTTCTTCCCGGACCAGAAAATAACCGTTGGGGATGTTGAAATGCCTATCGTGATCCTTGGGGACCCAGCCTACCCCTTAATGCCATGGCTCATGAAGCCGTACACAGGCAGCCTGGACAGGAGTCAGGACCTGTTCAACTACAGGCTGAGCAAGTGCCGAATGGTGGTGGAATGTGCATTTGGACGTTTAAAAGCGCGCTGGCGCAGCTTACTGACTCGCTCAGACCTTAGCGAAAAGAATATCCCCATTGTTATTGCTGCTTGCTGTGCACTCCACAATATCTGTGACAGTAAGGGGGAGACATTTATGGCGGGGTGGGAGGTTGAGGCAAATCGCCTGGCCGCTGATTACGCGCAGCCAGACACCAGGGCGGTTAGAGGAGCACAGCAGGGCGCGGTGCGCATCAGAGAAGCTTTGAAAACGAGTTTTGTGACTGGCCAGGCTAGGGTGTGAAACTTCTGTTTGTTTCTCCTTGATGAACCCTCCGCCCCCCCCCCCACCCGGTTAACTCTACTTCCCTGTAAACCAACCACCCCACCCTCCCCTACCCTCCCCCCTTCGAGCACCACTTGCAGAGGCAATAAAGTCATTGTTACTTCACATTCATGCATTCTTTATTAATTCATCACACAACTAGGGGGATAATTGCCAAGGTAGCCCGGGATGGGTGGGGGAGGAGGGAAGGAAAAGGACACACTGCAGTTTAAAACTTTAACTCTTATTGAAGGCCAGCCTTCTGATGCTAGGGCAATCATCTGGGGTGGAGTGACTGGGTGGCCGGAGTCCCCCCCACCGTGTTCTTGGGCGTCTGGGTGAGGAGGCTATGGAACTTGGGGAGGAGGGCTGTTGGTTACGCAGGTGCTGTAGCGGCGGTCTCTGCTCCTGCTGCCTTTCCTGCAGCTCAACCATACACTGGAGCATATCAGTTTGATGCTCCAGCAGCCGGAGCATCGACTCTTGCCTTCTGTCTGCAAGCTGACGCCACCTATCCTCTTCAGCCCGCAACTTGCTCTGTTCATCCCGCGATTCAGCACGCCACCTCTCCTCTCGTTCATATTGTGCTTTTCTGAAATCAGTCATTGACTGCCTCCACGCATTCTGCTGTGCTCTGTCAGCGTGGGAGGACATCTGTAGTTCTGTAAACATGTCATCACGCATCCTACGCTTTCTCTTTCTAATCTTCACTAGCCTCTGTGAAGGAGAAACATTTGCAGCTGGTGGAGGAGAAGGGAGAGGTGGTTAAAAAAGACACATTTTAGAGAACAATGGGTACACTTTTTCACGGTAAATTTTGCTGTTCACATTACACAGCACATGTGCTTTTGTTACAAGGTCGCATTTTTCCTCTTATATTGAGGGCCTGCCGGTTTGGTGTGAGAGATCACTCACGCAGTGCCAGGCCACAGATTTCAGCTTGCAGGCAGCCATGGTAAGACACAGTCTTTTGGCTTTTTTAACCTTCTAAACATGTGGGAATGGTTTCAAACAGTAGTGCTTTCATTTCCCATACCAAGCACCCGTTGGGTTGGCCATTTAAAATGGGTTTGCAATGTAAAAGGAGGGGCTGCGGTTTCAGTGTTAACATGCAGCACAAACACAACTAACTCCCCTCCCCCACACACCCAATTCTCTGGGATGATCACTTCACCCCTCCCCCCCACCGCGTGGCTAACAGCGGGGAATATTTCTGTTCAGCAGAGCAGGAACGGGCACCTCTGAATGTCCCTTCCCCTTAATAAAATTGCCCCATTTCAACCAGGTGACCGTGAATGATATCACTCTCCTGAGGATAACAAAGAGCGATAAGGAATGGATGTTGTCTGCATGCCAGCAAACACCGGGACCATACGCTGCCATGCTTTGTTATGCAATGATTCCAGACTACGTGCTACTGGCCTGGCGTGGTAAAGTGTCCTACCATGGCGGACGGGTTAAGGCAGCCCTCCCCAGAAACCTTTTGCAAAGGCTTTGGGAGTACATGAAGGAGAGCTTTCTGGAGATGTCCCTGGAGGATTTCCGCTCCATCCCCATACACGTTAACAGACTTTTCCAGTAGCTGTACTGGCCGCGATTGCCAGGGCAAATTAATCATTAATCATTAAACACGCTTGCTTTTAAACCATGTGTAATATTTACAAAGGTACACTCACCAGAGGTCCCGTGTGTGCCCTCAGGGTCTTCGGTGAGTTCGGGGGTTACTGGTTCCAGGTCCAGGGTGACAAACATATCCTGGCTGTTAGGGAAACCGGTTTCTCCGCTTCCTTGCGGCTGTGAGCTATCTACATTTTCTCCATCCTCCTCTTCCGAACCCTCTTCCCTGTGTGTTTCTCCAGTGAGGGAGTCATAGCACACGGTTGGGGTAGTGGTGGCTGCACCCCCTAGAATGGCATGCAGCTCCGCGTAGAAGAGGCATGTTTGCGGCTCAGCCCCGGACCTTCCGTTTGCTTCTCTGGCTTTGTGGTAGGCTTGCTTTAGCTCCTTAATTTTCACGCGGCACTGCTGTGCGTCCCTGTTATGGCCTCTGTCCTTCATGGCCTTGGAGACCTTTTCTAATATTTTGCCATTTCGTTTACTGCTTCGGAGTTCAGCCAGCACTGATTCATCTCCCCATATGGCGAGCAGATCCCGTACCTCCCCTTCGGTCCATGCTGGAGCTCTTTTGCGATCCTGGGACTCCATCACAGTTACCTGTGCTGATGAGCTCTGCGTGGTCACCTGTGCTCTCCACGCTGAGCAAACAGGAAATGAAATTCAAACGTTCGCGGGGCTTTTCCTGTCTACCTGGCCAGTGCATCTGAGTTGAGAGTGCTGTCCAGAGCGGTCACAATGAAGCAATAACGTCGAATTCCGTCCACACTACCCCAATTCCGACCCGCTAAGGCCGATTTTATCGCTAATCCCCTCGTCAGAGGTGGAGTAAAGAAACCGGTTTAAAGGGCCCTTTAAGTCGAAAGAAAGGGCTTCGTCGTGTGAACGTGTCCAGGCTTAATTCGATTTAACGCGGCTAAAGTCGACCTAAACTCGTAGTGTAGACCAGGCCTGTGAAACATGAAATAGTTGGGTTTTTCTGAAAGGGGAGGGAGAGACTCTTAAGTGAGAAACAGAAGTTGGTGACAAAAGCGAATTTAGAGCTTGGAAAGTTGCTGGATTGACAGCTGTGTTGATTGACTTCCTCTGTTTACACATTAGACACAATGGGAAGAAAACTGTACTACAACCCCACCCAAGGATTTACCTCCCACTTGTAGGGCTGCCTCCCAGGGATCTGAGAGGAGTTAAGTTTCCCTGTTGATTCAATCTCTGGCCTCCCTGCTAGACTTGGTGCCAGACAAAGATGCAGATAGTGATGGTGGCTTTTGATATGGATGCCTGTTCCCTGGGAGTTGGACAGAAACTCACCAACTCAAGATATTCACCCATTGGTCACTACACCTGGGTTCTAATTACTTTCCATCACAACCAAAGTCTGGGCTGAATCCATGAGCTAGAGTGAAAGGTTCTGTGTCCCACTCCTTAAGCCATCCAGTCCATTCTTCCTGTCCCAGTGCAGATTTATTTTTAACACGCTCTGGGAGGTGGGGAAAACAGTACAGATAAGTTTAGTGGACCTTCTTAAAGTGACCATGTATCTCAGTTTTAACTGGAACAGTCCTAGTTCTTCCCAAGATGTCTTGGAGTCCCAGGACCTTCTTTGAGACATCTGTTATATCACATTTTTATCAATCAAAATGCTTGTTTTTATAATGACAAAATGTCTGTCCAAAAAGTACGCTTAGGATTCTGGTGAGCAAGGTTTGTCTAACTACAATTGTAGTACTGCTGTGTAACTCTACCACTATAGATTAAAGAAGTACACCCTCCCCTCCACTCCCCTCCCATGTGGACATAGTTATACCAGTGTAAAGGTGCTCTATCCAGGTATAACTTACTCCTGTAAGGAAAGCGGAATAAGGGCTGGTCTACACTGGGGGGGGGGATCGATCTAAGATATGCAACTTCAGCTATGTGAATAGCGTAGCTGAAGTCGAAGTATCTTAGATCAATTTACCTTGGGTCCTCATGACGCGGGATCGATGGCCGCGGCTCCCCCGTCAACTCCGCTATCGCCGCTCGCTCCGGTGGAGTTCCGGAGTCGACGGGGAGCGCGTTCGGGGATCGATATATCGCATCTTAACGAGACGCGATATATCGATCCCCAATAAATCGATTGCTACCCGCCGATACAGCGGGTAGTCTGGACGTACCCTAAGCTGTACTAGTATAAGGCACATTTATACAGGTATAGTTCTGTCCACAGTAGAAGTTGTATTGGGATAACAATTTCAGTGATGATAATTATACTGGTATAAAACTTCAGTTTAGACCAGGCCTCAGTGCTGACACTTTTAAAACTTTCCTGGTGGATATTCTGTTATGGAAGGTCACTCTGACTGCAGCTTTCCAACAGGATACTCTTTAATTGTGTAATGCTTTCAGAGTTTTTGTTAACAAAGGTAATTTATGGCAGCTTATTTTGGGACCATGGCAGTGTATTTTAGAATTTTCATATCTGCTGGTATCAGCAACTACAACGTTTTTTTCTAAAGCAAAGTACTAATGTTATGAGTAGGTAAGTACTGTTTTCTACAAAATGCTGTTTCTTTGCCAGCAGGGTCAGCAAAACAGTGTGTGAAATGGAACTTGTACGTGTGACTTATTTGGGGGGGGGGGGGGGGTAATGACTTTTTTTTGTTTCTCTGCAACAGGTTATGTAGAGCACCTAATTGAATCTCTCGCACCTCCTTCTCCCTCCCCCCCCCCCCATGCAATACACTAGTTTAAATTATTTGGCGTGAACTCCAGAAGTACATTGCACTGACGCCTCCTTTCCAACTTTGCCTCCCCCCCTCCGCCTGTTACTACTTGTCACATCCCAGTGTAGTACAATCAGTCCAGTATACCCGTTCATTTTGCCCCCTGTGTTTCTAGTGTGCTGCAGGCATTTGCACTGAAGGTGCATAACAGGCTTTGTAGAAGTTTAGGGTGTGGGGGAGGGTGATGAGTCTTTTGGCTCTCAGAAGAGGGTGCATTTCCTATATCTTTTTCCCTTAGGGTGGGGTGAAGGTCATTTAAAACAAAATGTGGGTAAAGGGTTTTAATTCCTCATTTTCACCACCTCCACAAAAAATCTGGACTGCTAGTAGCAGTCCCACTAAATCCCACTCAGATATTTGGCAATGCACCCAGAGCAATAGAGGAACACAGATGTTTCTGCTAAAATGCTCAGCAGTGAAATAGTTTCAGGCACCTTAAAGACTAACAGATTTATTTGGGCATAAGCTTTCATGGATAAAAAAGTCTTCAGATGTATGGAGAAGTGGGTTTTTTACCCATGAAAGCTTATGCCCAAATAAATCTGTTAGTCTTTAAGGTGCCACCAGACTCCTCGTTGTTTTTGTGGATACAGACTAACACGGCTACCCCCCTGATACTTTTTACGATGTTGACATTTCCGTGTATCCTCATTAGGCTTCAGAGTAACATTCCAAATGGGAACATTTCATGGCTCTTCAGACTACCAGTGCAGGCTGTTTGCAGGCCCAAGCAGATGTCACTGCATCAGATTACATCTGGGCTAGAAACACTTTTTAAAATGAGAACTGGAGCAACAGTTGTGTCTGTTTGTGGTTGCATAGTCCTATTACTAGGGCCCTACCAAATTCACGGCCATGAAAAACGCGTCACGGACCATGAAATCTGGTCTCCCCCTGTGAAATCTGGTCTTTTGTGTGCTGTTATCTTACACTATACAGACTTCACAGGGAAGACCAGCGTTTCTCAAATTGGGGGTCTTGACCCAAAAGGGAGTTGCAGGGGGGACCACAGTGTTATTTTAGGGGAGGTCACGGTATTGCCACCCTTACTTCTGTACTGCCTTCTGAGCTGGCTGGCTGGAGAGTAATGGTTGCTGGTCTGGCGCCCTGCTCTGAAGGCAGCACCCCGCCAGCAGCAGTGCAGAAGTAAGGGCGGCAATACCATACCATGCCACCCTTACTTCTGTACTGCTGCCTTCAGAGCTGGGCAGCTGGAGAGTGGCAGCTGGTGACTGAGGGCCCAGCTCTGCAGGCAGCATCACAGAAGTAAGGGTGGCAATACCGTACCATGCCATCCTCACTTCTGTGCTGCTGCTGGCAGTGGCTCTACCTTCAGAGCTGGGCTCCTGGCCAGCAGACGCCACTCTCCAGCTGCTCAGCTCTGAAGGCAGTGATGCTGCCAGCAGCAGCGCAGAAGTAAGGGTAGCAGTGCTGCAACTCCCCTTCCCCCCACACATAATAGCCTTGTGTGCCCCCCCGCCCCCACAAAAACCCTCCTTTTTGGGTCAGGACCTAAGTTCCCTCTAAGCTGCACAGCTGGGTGGCCACCCAGCAGGCTCTCAAGTGCCATGCACGTCAGGTGTCCCTCCCCCCACTGCCGTGCTGCTCCTGCCCTCTGCCTTGGAGCTGCTCCCGGGAGCATCCTGCTTGCTGTGCTGAGGGGGGGAGGGGGTGCTGATGTCAGGGTGTCCCTCTCCCCCGGCCCCTGTATCCCATCTCCACAGAGCGCGGGGGGAGGAGGGGGACACACAACAGGGCTCAGGACTACATGGCTCAGGACGGAGGGAGCTTGCTGGCAGCTGCTGCTGTGTGTGAACGTGTGGATCTGTTTAAAAGGGCAGCATACTTAAAGTGGTGGGCAGAGTACTTAAAGGGGCAATGCGTGTGTCTCTCACTCACAGACAGTGTGTCTCTCTGTCACAGACATACACTCTCTTTCACACTTGCTTCCCAACACATACTTGTATCAAGAAGTAACAACAATAATGCTTCTTTCAAAGTGTGTTATTTTAGGTTTTTAGACTGGTCTATGCATTTCATATTTTTTATTTTTCTCTTACACTTAAATTTAATTCTTTGAGTAGTGAGTTCTAAAATGCCTAACCTGTCCTGACTGGAGTATCAGAGGGGTAGCCGTGTTAGTCTGAATCTGTAAAAAGCAACAGAGGGTCCTGTGGCACCTTTAAGACTAACAGAAGTATTGGGAGCATAAGCTTTCGTGGGTGAATGCCCACTTCATCAGCAGTGGTGAATGGGCATTCACCCACGAAAGCTTATGCTCCAATACTTCTGTTAGTCTTAAAGGTGCCACAGGACCCTCTGACTGGAGTAATTATCCCTATGGTAACTTTTAAAAAATATATATTATATCTAGGTTTTTGGTTTCTACTGGTGGCACACATCCGCACATTACCTCGATATGGTGCACATAACAAATTCATTTCGCACATGGATGGAAAAAATTAGAGGGAATATTGACTCAGGACCCCTGCTATTACAACACAATGACATTTCAGATTTAAATAGCTGAAATCGTGAAATTTACGATTTAAAAATCCTATGACCATGAAATTGATCGAAATGGACCGTGAATTTGGTAGGGCCCTACATATTACGCATAGGGACTGGGGAGATTTATTTTAGCAGTATAAGGCCTCGTCTATACATAGCCCCCTAACCAAAATAGTTAAACTGTGAGAGTGTGTGGATTTTTTTTTTTAAACTAACAGTTATACGAGTAGAATCTTTAGTGTGGATGCAATAATATCGGTATAACTGTGCTTATTCTGGTACAGTTTATTTCTCTGTACAGTAGGGGATTTGTACCTCTTTAACTATACAGTATATATAGTTAAAGTGGTGTAGACAAGGCTGTAGTAGAATTACCACTGGGCTATCTGGTGCTGTTATATTTGTTACATTCCAGACATTGTTGGTTCCTATTCATAGCTATAAATATTGTCTCAACTGTTGACTTACCTTTGCTAAGCTGCTTGCAAAGAGAAACTACTGCTGTGTGAAACTACATCTTGAGTGAAACAATGCCTCTGATGATAACAGATAATCTGATAGCACATTGCTTGCAATCTCTCTTGGAAGTTTTGCATGAGTTCTCTGCTGCTAACTGCCTTACATTGTGGGTTTTATTTCCTCAGTGTTCCCACTAAGGAAACACCCAGCTCCTCCCCAGGGAATAGAAAAAAAATAGGAATTTCATTCTTGCATTCAAGTAAAACCCAAATGTTGCCTAGGATGCCCAGCACAATAAGTGCCTGAAAGTGCTGGGTTCTGTTTTAAATATTTGACATGAACCCTAGGGTAGTTCTTAGACTTTGTAAAGCTTTAAAGCCATGTGGAAGCTTGTATTTAAAAAATAATGGCGAAGTAGGAGATATGTCACTGGGTGTGTTTATTTTCTTTTAACCCTAATTGTATAGATTTTTGTTTTAAACAAACAGAACTGCCTGAGCACTAGCAGTAGATGTGTTCCTGGCTCCCAGATCTGTACTCTCCGGATCTCCTGTGTTCAATTCCTGACTCTGCTACCAAATCCCTCCCTCTGTGGCTTTCGGCAAGTCTCTTAATTCACCACCTCCCCTTTGTAACGTGGGAGTGATGGTACTCGGCTGGCTGGCAGCTGTGAGAATTAATTGGTCGTGGTGTGATTGTGAATCCTAGCTTATCCTAAGCTCCCATTGGTTTCAGTGCGAGTCCCAAGTACAGTGGGAATGCAGGATCTGGCCCTGACAACATAAAGCTCTGTATACTGTCTACTGCATAGAATGACTCTGCATTTAGCCTCCAGTTTAACTTGTTTGCAGAGAAATAGCACAGGGTAAAACAAACTGTGGCAGTCTGGAATAAATACCATGTGCACCCACTGATTAGTTTTCTTTGATTGACTGAAAATAATCTCTGATGCAACACAATGAAAAGCTAGCAGCCTGTTTACTATAAGAGGTGTTAGTCCGCGTGAAGCAGAGGGACTCAACAAAGTGATTACACACATGGCTATTAATGGAAGAAAATGTCCCTAAATCCAGAGGTGATATTTTCCCAAGTCTGTAGAATGCAGAATGGGGGAGTTTTTTGTTAGCTTTTAAACACTATGGCTAACAGAGTCAACAGTGGATTTTCTTTAAACTTTTTTGTCAAAACATTAAGGGGCCAACATGATCCTCTGCAAATGATTTGGGCAAAAGTCATTTGCATTTTGCCACCATATTTAGATGAAGGTGTGTAACTCTATAGAAAGATCCACTGACTAGCAAGATTCTCTGCTGTAGTTAGGAGCGTCTGTATAATATCTTTCTCTTCTTGCCAGCATGATCAGAAAAATCTGTCTCACAGCCAAAATCGAGGCCAGGCTGCATGCAATGTGAACACTGTTTCCCCCTATCTATATAGACAAAGAAGGAAAGTTGCTGTAGCACTGGGAAGTTGTCAGTTGTGCAGGTACGTGATTCTCTAACACAAGTCTTGGAATACATCTCCACGCTGCGGCATCGTATCTGTTTTTAGTTTTTAAGCACTGTGGGTTAGGGCCTGTCTCTGACTGTAGTCTTGCCCACTGGAACCCTGATCTTGTTTGGAGATTCTGGGTGTGTCTGTACAGGAAAAAACCTTGGAAAATTAGTACCCACCATTTACTGCAGACAGGATTTGGATGTTCTCCCATTGTGATATGTAAACCTGCCGTGTATAATGATGTAGACTAGGAGCTATCTTTTTTTTTTTTTTAAAAACCATCTCATACACTGTTGCCATCAGATCAGCTTCCCCAGTAGTAGCAATGTGGTATTGCTACTGTAGACAGTGCTGCAGCTAGCTGCTGATGTCCTAACCACTGGGTTGTATAATTGTATACTGGTGGAGCATGATGACATATTTAAAATGCTGGTGGCTGACTGAGTTTATCCTACTGAGAGCAGGAAGAATGGCTAGGGTTCTGGCCTAGGACATGGGGAGACTTTGGGCAAGTCCCTTAGCCTTGCTGTGCCTCAGTTCCCCATATGTAAAATGGGGATAATAATGCTTCCCTACCTCAAGGAGTGTTCTGAGGTTACATACATTAAAGATTGTGAAGTGCTTTGAGATCTACTGATGAAAAGCACTATGTTAGTAATAGGTGGTGTGTATTATTCTAGGACAGACAAAATCTAGGCCCCCCAAAAAAGCCTAATGTAGCTGAGATGCAGTCTCATCCCATCATGGCTTCTAACCTTGTTCTCTTTCCTTACGGATACTTTTTTTTGCCCCTGGCAACCATATTTCTGGTTTAGTCCTGTGGTTACAGAGTGGGTATACATTGTTATCAGTGCTGATTTTGAGCCAGGGTGAGCTTTAAAATAAATTTTTTTCCTGGTGGGTTGTGGTTTTTTTTTTTTTTTGGTACTACATTTTTGCAGTGGAAGTGCTTTAAAAATTTTTTTTTCCCACTGTTGTTCTATTACTATGCCGTTTGCAACAACAGACATCTCCCTGCTGCGGGACCAGCACTTTGTGCTAACAGTATTGCCGATCCCAGTGATGCATCTTCAGTAGCGGGCAAAAAAAAGTGTGTTCTTCAGTCGAGTTATCCTCAACATGAAGAAAATTCCTAGTGAAGATGGAGCTCATCTTTAACTCAGCCTGCTCTAGGGGAGGCTGGGATTTACCTTGGCCTGCTAATCTGTGTGAAAACTACAAACTGCCCTGTCTTCACGAGGAGGATTTTACTTAACATGAGTTAACTAATGCAAGTTGGAAACGCATCTTTTTAGGCCCCAGTGGTCAAAAAACAAGAGACCGAACCAAAAGTAATCATGGGATTGGCTTAATAATGAGATTTTTTTCCTTTTTGTAAAGAAAAAAAAAAAAAAAAAGGGGAGTGCTTTTTATTTGCCTTTTGAGCCATAAGGGGTCACTCGGGTCATCTTTCAAGATTTTTTTTTCACAACCATGAGGTCTACGATCTCTCTCTTTATTTATATTTTAAGTGAAAGCTGAGATTCGCACATAATGGCAGATTCCAGGGACCGGGGCTTTAAGAAAAACACAAAGGCCATGTCGACAGGACAAAATTATATCGATTTAATTTATGTTGGCATACAGCCACCATAGTTATTAAATCGCTTGTGTGTGCGCACACTTGGCTCCTTGTGTCAGCGGCATGTGTCCTCACCAGCAGCGCTTGTATCGATTGTATTGTCTGTCTGTGGGGATTTTGGGATGGCTCCTGAAGGCCAGTAAGCAGTGTCTGCACTGACCTAATTACATCATCCGTGACTCTACGCCACTCGGGGAGTGGGTGTTACTAAATCAGCATAGAGAGGCACTTACATTGACAGGAGCCAAATTTAAGTGAAGACACTTCCACAGCTATGTTGACTCAAGACAGTTTATGAAGGGTAGACCAGGTCTAAGTATCGTGAAACTTCTGATAAAATCATTATCAAAACTGGTTTAGGTGGACACTCTTTTAGTAGCAATGGGCTGCCAAGGCATTCAAGCATCCATATCCAGATTAGGTTTACAACCTATGTAAGGTTGAGTTGGTGTCTGGATTGAGATTAGATGGTGTATAATCTTGTAAATGGCTTTCATGAGATTTCAACTGCATCCCCACCTGATGTGGAAAATAGGTCCCTTCATGCTTTGGAACTGACCTGGCATCAGAATTGTAGAGGTGGCTTCGCTAACTGAAAATCAAATGGGTTGGGATTTGAGATCCAGTGTTGACCCATCTCTAACTGTTAAGGAGAGCGGAAACTGAGCAGGGCCCTTTCCTATAGAAGCTATACAGTGCAAGGCATAGCCCTGTTGCCTTGATCATTTGCCACCTTTAGAGCAGAGCCTTCAAACTAGGCATTGATTGTGCTTTATATATGTGTTTCTCCCCCAGACCGCTAGAGAGATAATTTCTTGTCGACTGCCCATGTCCCATGGTTCCCTTAGCTAGGAACAAAACTTCCTGTAGTGTCTATCTCCTGCTGGAGTTAGGAGAACTGCTAAAGTAATTGCAAAGCAACCACCTCGGTGTGATGGGGATTTGGGAGCGTGCGTGGGAGGAAGCAGCATGTTCTGACAAGGTGCAACCTTTGGAAAGTCTCTCTGAGGCCTTGTCTACATTGGCAAGTTTCTGCGCAGTAAAGCAGCTTTCTGCATTGTAACTCCCAAGGTGTACACACTGCCAAGCCAGTAAGTGCACAGAAACTGCACAATTGCAGTGCTGTAAAAAAACCACCCCAATAAGAGGCGTACAGCTTTCTGCACCAGGGCTACAGCGCCGCGGTGCCAGTGTAGATACCCTGGTTGATTACAGTGCTGTGATTGGCCTCCAGGAGGTGTCCCGCAATGCCTGTTCTTGCCTCTCTGGTCATCGGTTTGAACACTACTGCCCTGCCCTCAGGTGACCAACCGTGAGGCGCCCCCGCCCCCAAATTCCTTGGGAATTTTGAAAGTCCCCTTCCTGTTTGCTCGGTGATTCGTGCAGTGGTCTCAGCACATCTTTCCAGGTGACCATGCCTGCTCCACGCACCAGGCGACCCCCCACATGGAGCAATGCTGAGCTGCTTGACCTCATCAGCATTTGGGGAGAGGAGGCTGTCCAGTTTCAGCTGCGCTCCAGCTGTAGGAGTTATAATACCTACGGACAGATTTCATGATGCATAATAGAAAGGGGCCATGACCGGGACACACTGCAGTGCAGGGTAAAAGTGAAGGAGCTGCAGAATGCCTACCACAAGGTGCGGGAGGCAAATCGCTGCTCCGGTGCTGTGCCCACGAGCTGCCGGTTCTACAAAGAGCTGTATGCAATACTAGGTGGCGACCCCACCTCTACTGCAAAGGCCACTGTGGATACTTCGGTGACTCACCCATCGAGAGTGGATCGAGCAAGGAGGAGGCAATCTTGGATGAAGAGGGGGAGGGAGACCCAGAGGCAGAGGACAACTCGGAGGTCAGAGATGCATGCAGCTAGGAGCTCTTCTGTACCCCGGAGGAGGCTAGCCAGTCACAGCTGTCGGATCTTGGCGAAGTGCAAACAGAAGAGGAGGCCCATGGTAAGAGGCTTTGATTTTGGGAATTGCTGAAGCAAGTTGTTGGGGGCAGGAGGGTTGCAGAAAGCAGGCTTGTGTCTGTCTGATGCATACCACCACATGCCTAGTCTGAGCGGCGGACCAGGCTGTTGATTGACTCCCTCACTTCATGGGAATCTATCTCAGAGATCTCCACAAAACTCTCAGGGAGATACTGGGCTATCTGCTGCTGCAGGTTCTTTGGCAGTCTTAGATAAGACCCTCCCTTGATTCCCTGCTCACCCTCAGCAACGGGATATCTTCCATAATGAACACAGCCTATGGAAAATGTGGGGACAGTAATGATTATAAGCCCCTCCCCCTACACTGCTGGGTCTCCCCAAGAGCCACGTGCCCAGTGTACAGTACGGTCCTGGGACACTGATTTCCCCTGCTCTCGTGGTTACTCACTATTTTGGGGGTCTTGTGGCTCCTGTGCGCTTGCCTGGAGTCAGTCAGTTAGTGACCAGGTATGTGACTAGTGGCGGTGTTTTAAATCACTGAATCAGAGGTCTCTGTGTTGCAAACAATACTGCTTCTGTAAAATGTTGCATTTTGGCTTCACAGATATGGCCTGGGGAGCCCAGCCTCCCTCTTTGTTATTGCCGGCAGAACGGCTGCGCACAACTAGAAAGCAGCCACGAAGAACTAAAGAGGACTTTCTGCGTGAAGTCACGATGCTCTCCGCGGCCAAAAAAAAAAATTGAAGGAGTGACAGGACAGCGAGAAGAGGGACCGAAAAGAGAATGCAGCACGCCAGAATGAAGCCACGGAGCAGCTCTTAAACATTATGGAATTTCAAGCGGACACGCTCCAGACGCTACTAGCACTGCAAACCGAGCAGTTCCGCACCTGCCCTCCCCTGCGGCCGCTGTCGCAAAACTCTTTCCCATGCACCCCCCCAGACACTGCCAACACACTCTTATCACCCTCCTGGCTTCAGTCTGTACACTCTGCATTCCACTCCTGCCCCGTCACAGTCCAGCCCTGCGGACTCCCAGTACCCACTGCACTCAACACCCATCCCTCTGCAGTTTAGCCCTCCTGAAGTACAGTACCTGCTGCACTGTACTCCAAAGGACAAAGTTGCATAGGATACCTGGACATACACAAATCTTTAACTGTCCCGGGACCCCACCTCCTCTTGGGACCCTCCCTTCCCCCATTCCCCATAGTGCTGATGTGTTTTTTATTTTTGTTTGTCTCTCCTCTGGTTGTTGTTGTTTTTTAATAAAATAATTGTTTTGGTTTTAAAGCAATCTTTATTCCATTAATTGAAAGCAAACAGAATCATAGTGCATTGTCTGCACCAATCACAATCGCCTCCTAGCATTACAAGCACTGCACTCCTAAGCATGGCAACAAATATTAGTGGCTTTCAGCTTCAAATTGCTACCTCAAGGCATCCCTGATCCTTATGGCCCCGCGCTGCACCCCTCTAATAGCCCTGGTCTCTGGCTGTTCAAATTCAGTCTCCAGGTGCTGAGCCTCAGCGGTCCAGCCCTGAGTGAAGCTTTCACACTCTTCCCTTCACAAATATTATGGAGCGTACAGCATGTGGCTATAAGCATAGGAATATTGTCATCAGCTAGGTCCAGCCTCCCATATAGGCAGCGCCAGCGGGCCTTTAAATGGCCAAAAGCACACTCAACAGTCATTCTGCACTTGCTCAGCCTGTTGTTGAACCGCTCCTTGCTGCTGTCAAGGTGCCCGGTGTATGGCTTCATAAGGGGTAGGCAGGATCACCAAGGATCACAATGGGCATTTCAACTTCCCCTACAGTGATCTTCTGGTCCAGGAAGAAAGTCCCTGCTTGCAGCTTCCTGAGCAGGCCAGTGTTGCGAAAGATGAGTGTGTCGTGCACCTTTCCGGACCAGCCTGTGTCAATGTCCGTGAAACATCCATGGTGATCCTGGAGAACCATTGAGAAATACCCCTTCTGATTGATGTACTCGGTGGCTAGGTGGTCTGGTGCCAGAATTGGAATATTCGTGCCATCTGTTGCCCCTCCGCAGTTAGGGAAGCCCATTTGTACAAAGCCATCCACAAAGTCACTCACGTTGCCCAGAGTCACGGTCTTTCGAAGCAGGATGCGACTAATGGCTCTGCACGCTTCTGTCAACATGAGTCCAGTGGTCGACTTTCCCACTCAGAACTGGTTAGCGACCGATCGGTAGCAGTCTGGAGTAGCCAGCTTCCACAGTGCAATCGCCACGCGCTTCTCCAGCGACAGGGCAGCTCTCATTCTCGTGTCCTTGCACCGCAGGACTGGGGTGAGCTCATCACATAGTCCCATGAATGTGACTTTCCTCATCCGAAAGTTCTGCAGCTACTGTTCGTCATCCCAGACGTACATCACAATGTGATCCCACCACTCAGTGCTTGTTTCCCAAGCCCAAAAGCAGAGTTCCACTGTGGTCAGCACTTCCGTGAATGCCCCAAGAAATCTTGTGTCATAGCTACTACGCGTGGCGAGATCAATGTCGCACTCTTCTTGCCCTTGTGGTTTAAGGAATAACTCCACTGCCATTCATGAAGTGTTTAGTAAGAGTGAGCGGCATATTGGTCAATAGTGCGGGATCCGTTCCTGCAGACTGAAGAGGCAGAGCGTGCAGTACACAAACTGTTGAAAGATGGCGCCAAATGCGGATGGAAGGGGATTGCTGGGATGTGAAGCAATGCATCATGGAACATTGGGACAGGATGCAGGTGCCATGCGACCCCCTCCGCCTTCCCACAACTCTTAGCGGCGGAAGAGATTCTCTGTGGGATAGCTGCCCAGAGTGCACTGCTCTGAATACCACTGCAAGTGAACACGCTATTGCGCAGGCAGCTGACAGTGTGAACACACAACAGCGGTTTCCCTTCAGTGCTCTCTGAGTGGCGATGTAACTCTGCCAGTGTAGGCATACCCTAAGTTTAATTCCTCCCTTCTCCTTCCTGCCTTGGGTAAATGCACACTCCCTAGCATGGTTGGCGTTAACAGGAGGGATGGCCAAAGCATAATATCGTGCATCCCAATAACGTTGTTTAATCAAATTTACCAATGACTTAAGTACGTTTGCCAAGCAACAAGGGAACTCCTACAATGGAACTTGGGGTGGGTATACTGTGTATGTGTCAAGTGAATGCTTCTATAGCAGGGACCTCTAAGGCCATTATACACATCAGTGAAATTAGTGAGGCAGGTCAGTATTTTTTTCCCCCCTGCTTCTCAGAGGGGTGAAATTGAGGAACAGAGTGGTTGACTTGTCTGAGATCACACAGCAAATCAACAGCAGAGCTAGAAATAGCTCCTAATTCCCAGTCTAAGCTCTAATACTGTACTAAACTCACAAGTTGTACAGTGCAGAGCCAGTTCTGGTGTGGCAAAGTGCCCTCCTTTGCTTTCATTCTGTGTGCATGCTTAGCTACCATACATGCTGTCACTGCAGCGCAACAGTCTGTAGGGGGGAGGGGAGGATGAAGTCAGTTTTCAAATTGCTACCTGCGTATCACTCTGTTTTGTAATGTTCTAGTAACCATCACTTTAATATAATTACAACCTGCCCCATCCGCTTCTTAGCGATTAATTTTAGTGAACAGGGCGAACGCCAAGGCTTTTATTAATAATAGAAGCCAATAAAAATGCTGCTTTCTTGCTCCTCCGGTGACTGCCAGGTCCCCCAGAGATTCAAGTAAAATCCTTCGTCATCAGGATTTGCCCTCAAGTCGTGGGTGTTAGGAGGCCCATGATTTGGGTGGTTTTCCCCCCCCCCCACCCTCATACAGGATCTTTGTTTAAATTCGGGGTGAGGGGGAAGCTTTACTGGCCTCAGACCAGAAAAATCTAAGCTGCAGGCATAAAAGCCCAGCAGTGCATATCAATTTTCACTGGATTTATTCTCTTTTCCCCCACCCCCTCCATCCCTGTCCCAACGCCAAAAAGAAACAATTTTATTTTGTTCACATCGAGCCAGCATCAGATTAAAGCCTCTATCTCTGGTGTTTCTGAGATGATCTGATCAGGGAGGTTTGTACTGAACTGGTTTTTAATGTAATTCTAGCTTTCCTGAAAGATGTTTAAAGACAAGTGAAATCTAGTGCAAATAAAAATCACACTCTTTATTCAGAGAAACACTGTCAGTTTAGTGCTTGTGCTTTGAATTGGTTGTATTTAAGTGTTAAGCGCAAAATGTTGATAGGGAATATTTTGGAGAATTGTTTTGGAGAAGCAGAAAGGCGCCGAGATCACGGGGGCTAACTAATACTGGAAAGTTGGTGGTGACTAAAGTCAGTGCAGTGAGTTTGGTGGGTCTTTGTCCAGTACTCTGTGGAGATGTGGCAACAACACACATGCTCTCAGACAACCACAATGAGCCAGAGAAAGCAAATCTGTCTCTCCATATGGGAAGTGTTTATATTGAGGAAGTGGTACTTCTGCCTTGAGGATAAAATGGAGGCTTAACAAACTAGCAATCTGGCAACCAGCATTAAGTTCAAACCCCAGTCATTATTGAGAGGAGAGACAATAAAAAGAACTAACCTGTAGAGTGCGTTATAGAGGTCTCTCTAGCTAGTGTTCCAACTGTGGTCATGAATGTGCCCGACCTCTTTGCCTTGTTTCACCCACTCAAGTGATTCCAAGCCAAGCATTAATGGTTTCTCATGTCTCTCTTCTTTCTTTCGTCCCTTTAGATCAATCATGATGCTTTGGTCCACACGTCCTGAAGAAGACTCTGCTACCAAAATCTTTATTTCCAGCTAAATATACGTGGCTGTAACAGCTGCCATGGAAACGTGCTGTACAGAGGAGGCCGTTGGAACCAGCTCTCCATCTGTCATCTGCAGGCAAGTTGAGGGAGGAGACCGGAAGCAGGAGGAGAGCAGAGCAGGTGACCGGCTGCCTGAATGGAGCGATGTTTCTGTTGTGGCTGTGGAGCAGGCACCCCCTGGCAAGCTGAAGAAAACTGCCTTCAAGCTCTTTGGGGGGAAGAGGAACATATGCACCCTGCCAAGCTTCTTTGGAGGAAAAAATAAAGGCCAAGGGAAGGGAGCCTCCAAAAAGGGTCTCAGTAAAAGTAAGACGCACGATGGGATCAGCGACGTTGCGTATGAGGATGGGAAAGGGAGGTTGCGGTTGGAGAGCCCCTTGAATGGAGGGATGGACTCGCATCCTCGCCCGCTGCCAAGCTCTCAGAGCGCTCACTTGGCAACGGAAGCCAGCGTCAAATTTGAGTTTGGCAGGCAGGAGAGCTCTCCCCTGGGGAGTGCCGAGGGCTTTGAGAAAAAGCCCAATGGAGACAAATCGTTGTCCTTCCCTAGACCCAAGAAAGGGCTGAAGGGGCTTTTCAACAGCATCCGGCGCCACAGAAAGAACAAAACTGCCGAGTCTGAGAAAGCGGAGTGGGCTGCTGATTGTGGGGATGGAAAGCAAGCCAAGAAAACTCGAGAGGCGGGGGCTGAAACCCAGCGAGCCTCTGAGGAGGAGAGTCCAAGAGGCACCCCTCTCCCCGCACCATGCACAGGGAGCTTGGATGGTAACTGCTCACTGAGCACAACGACCAACCTTGGAGAAAACACCGACTGGCTCATGGCTGCTCAAAGTAGCTCGGAAGGAGATGCAGCAATGGTGCCTGTGGGCAAAGACGATATTCTAGATGTGAAATTGGATGCAGAGACTATCGTCTGTGCCAGCTCACCCTACGGTGGCCTCCCAGACTCACACCATCCTGACTACCCAGACAACGACCCCCCTTCAGTACACTCCGGAGACCAGCTCAGCTTGATCTTTGGAGATGTTACTTCCCTTAAAAGTTTTGATTCCCTCACTGGGTGTGGAGACATAATTGCTGAGCCAGACATCGACAGTATTGCTGAGAGCACGATCTCCGTGGAGCGCAGTAGAGATGCTGCCAAGAGAAGCTCATGCCTTGTCACTTACCAGGGAGGAGGGGAGGAGATGGCCACGCCAGAGGAGATAGAGGAGTACCTCCAGCAGCTGTGGGAGGGCACCACCGAGGCGGACAGCCGCTACGAAACCAAGCTGCCTCAGCCCATAAACAGTCCCAAGCTGCAGGGAGTGAATAGCAAGCTGGAGACTTGCGGCTTACGTGAGGAGGCGGCCCATCTGTACGCTGGAGGTGGGATGGATGATGTAGAGCTCTTAACACCGCCCAGTGACCAGCAAGAATCTGCCCCCAATAGCGATGAGGGTTATTATGACTCTACCACACCAGGGCCAGAGGATGAACTTGGGGAAATCAAGAAGGACCGTCTCCCAAGAGACAGTTACAGCGGTGATGCACTTTATGAGTTTTATGAGCCCGATGACACCCTGATGAGCCCCTCTCTCGGGGACGAATCCTTATTTGAGAGCAAAGCATCTCATCCAGAGATCTTCAGCCGCTTCTTAGACTTTGCTGTCCCTGCCGAGAAGAACCTTATTCAGATGATGGGGCAGAGCAGCGGAGTGATGGAGACTGAGGAAGAGAGGCTGGCTGCTATTCAGAAACAGCTGCTGTATTGGGAGCTTCAGAGGGAACCAGCTGCAAAACGTCTGGATGCCCCCAGCAAAGAGAAATGTCCCAGAGACCAGCAATACATTGAATGTAATACTAGAGCAGCCAAATTAATTGGCAAAAATCAGAGTTGCCTTGGTAGCGAGCAAGTTGCTTCTCCAGTTTTGAGCAGAAGTGTAGATGTTGGGATTTCAGTGTCGAGACTGGAAAATCCTGAGTGGAGGGACTTTCAAGGGACACTGTGTCCAGAAAAGTATTACAATGGCCAAAAAGCCCAAGGAAGTTGCCTTATTCAGCTCATGAAAAACAACTCTGTGTTTGATTCTGATTTGGATCATGCAGTGTTTGGGGGACTAAGTAGCTTAGTCCCAGCCAAAACTGTGACCGTGACCTATCCCAGCTACAGAACACATGACCCTGATAACTGTTTTCAAAATGAACACCGCAGCAGAGTGGAAAACTGCCTCAGGGAACCCCAGACAGAAAGTGAATGTGAACCCGAGCATGCTGTTAACTTCTCTCAAGCGCTGGTTGAGTTCACTAGCAACGGCACTCTCTTCTCCAGCCTCTCTGAAAGCCTGGGTAGCTCTGATTCGGGTTCTTCCTTCACTCAGAACCTTTCTGTCCTTCCAACCATGGTCACTTTTGACATAGTGGATGTGGAGCAGGAAGGTGAGGGAGAATGTGAGCAGCATCTGGAGATGAATGCCGACGAGGACATTGCTGCATCCTTTGAGGCCTTTGATGACAGCTACGTGCAAAAGGAGTCCTTTGCCGAATGTGATGAACGAATGTTCCCGGGGTATCCTCAAGACTCTTTCCAGAGCTGTAACTGGGGTGTTGGCAGCCTTCCCCGTCACCTGCACCTGCACGGCTTGAGCCCCTCCATGCCAGCACCACTCTCCATCAACAGAAGGAGCAGGTCACTTGACACGGAGAGCTTGGAGTTGGAGCTTGCAGATATGCCTCTCTCCAAGAATGGCCTTAAGCCTTGTCAGCTCTGGTCTAAATGGGACAGTGGCAAAAAGGACTCTGTCCCCAGGCTGAGCAGAAGCAAGGATAGCATTCAGCTGTCTCCTTCCGAAGGAGGAGAAGCTGATGGGGTCCTTACCTGGCCAGGGTTGCAGCATGTAGAGTACAAAGCCGAGCTTTCCTCAGGGGGAGAGAAACCGTGGAGCTGTACTCCAACTGCAAGGGCTGCTGTTGTCGAAAGCAACTGGAATACATCTGAGCAGTCAGAAGTGAATTCCCCTTACGTGTCCCTGGGATGGAACAATGCCAGGGAGACTCCGGACAGGATGCCTCAGGATACTGGGGCCAGTAATTTAATGCTTCAGACACCTAGACACATGGTCAGACCATCCAATTTACCTCTGCAGACTGAGACAAGACAGGCCCAAGAGGTGTCTAGCTCCTACAGGTATCCTAGAGAAAATATGGCCAAAAAGCTGGCTCGCGTGCTACCTTTGGGAGAAAAAGGGGCTGACTTACCTCAGAGCTTCGCTTTCACGCAGTCCCCTAACAAAACAGCAAAGTGCAAACTTGTTGGCATTACACAAGGAACGCTCCAGTTTCACGATGGCACTGAGACCTTAAAACCCTCAGCTTGCTTTGCTGAGCGTTATGGAAGCTCCAGTACAGACCTGCTGAAAGGGGGACCTGTACATGGGAACACGCTGCCCATTAGCTGTCAAAGCACTACAGTGAATGTAACGGTAGCCAAATAGCTAATACTGGAGGGGTGAGGGAGGGCAGCCAAGGGTTAACTTTCAGGGAGGGGTGGGGTGGTGGGAGGGGGAAAGTATACTTCAATGAGTGGTTTTCATTTAGAATTGGTCCAACAAAGATGAACTCTTCTCTCTTGCAGTTGCAGTTGGGTGCAGTATGTAGTCACTCACAATGCTGCTGGTGTTCTGCACTGCTGTGGGTGCTCTGTTGTGGTTTTGTGTAGGCCACCTCCTAGTGTCGTAGACTAATGCTTGAGGCACCAGTTTTTGTCAGTGTGAACCACCACTCTGTTGACTATAATAAACTGTGCAGAGCAAGTATCAATACATAGTGCAGTTGCTGTTGGAATAGAATCCCCTGGAAATAGACTCCCAGTTCAGGCTAGTTTTCTGCAGATCTATTTAAAGGAACACCATCAACTGCCAAAAATCATAACTCTGAATGTTTTTAACAAGAAATGAATGGCTGTAATTGTAGCATCAGAGGGATGATAAATAATATCTTCCCAGTGTGTTTGCTTTGTGCATTTGGCAACACTTGATACACACTCAGACTTATGGTTTCACGTGTGTGGTCCTTTCCTCCCATTTATGTGGATCTTTCACACAGTGACATGGGAAAAAACAGGAAAAAGTGGATGTAAAACTAGAAATTGGCAGGGGACTTGAGACAGGTGCAGTACCTGAAACTACTTAACAATTAGAACAATATTCAAAAGGAATTAAAGGTTTTTGTTACAATTTACTTCCTGTGAAGCTTCTTTTTGACAGATTTTGGAATGTTTTCCACACACACTCTCATCACCTCAGATCCCTTCTCAGGGGAGAAGTGAGAGAAAGTATGGCATCTGCATCTAGTGTTTTCTCCCCACCAAAGCAAAAATCATTCAAAAAGAGAAACATTTCAAGCCAAACAGAGAACTTTCCTATAGATTTTCATTTTGGTCAAAAAGATCTTTTCCGTTGTGTGTAGCAGTGGGGAGGGAGTTTTCCAACCAGCTCTATTTTTAATTCACTTTATTTAAACAACACCCCTCTCCCCCAGTAAAAAAGCAACCTACATGTTGATGGTGTCCCTTTTAAGAATAAAATGTCAACAGTCCCCTTATTTCTTTGGAGTGATCAAACTTCATGGTATATAATGTTCAGCCGAAATATTTTTATGTGCTTTGCCTCATCTCCCTAAGACATGGGACATGATTAATATCTTTTATATAAGCTAAGTTGGATCACGCCTGTAGCTGTTAAGTTGCAGATGTTGATACTTTTCTTCAAAAGTAAGTGTTGTGTTTTGGATTTTTATTTTCTTTGCATAAATTCATACGAGGAAAGTATTCTGTTAATTGGAATACGGGATGTAACACAGCCTAAATTAGGCTTCACAATTTCTTTTTCTCCCGTCTGGAGGAAACGACAAAGCTGGACATAGTGCCACTCTTTTGCTCCTACAACTTGCAGGGACGATGGAGGAAGTAGCAAGCTGTGGAGATGCACTTCGCTCTTGAGAGAGGGCTGATTGCATTGACAAAGCTCTTGAAAGCACCTGTTTCGGGCTGTTGGAGCAGAGCACATGTCTTCACTCAAGGAAACTCCTTTGTCCTTGTCAGTCTTAAATACATGATTTCAGTCTCTTATATAGATCTCTTTTCCTCCTAGCTGGGTCTTGCTGAGTCTCTCCATGCCTCAGTCAAGGTTTATATTCTTGGACTTAATCTGGTTCCTGGTGGACTACAGTGCACTAAAAAAATTGCCCTTTCCTGTTTTTTTGTTTTTGTTTGTGATGCAGAGAGACTTTCTCAATGGTTTAAAAATAAAATTGCAAAATTTTAAACTAGAAATATCAGGTCCTCCTCTTTCTGCCTCCTTTTGGCAATATCTGTGGAAGATCTGAATAGTGATGTCCCACATGTATCTTTCTATCACATACTCTCCCCAGCTAATACTGATTCTGAAATGTGCATAAATTCCAGTCACATCAGATAACCAGGCTATAACTCTCTTATCCCATAACCCAATTACAAATATGTTTCCAATTTGTAGTGTAGACTGGAGCTTAATGGTTTTGTATACCCAGGCTGAAAGTCCCATCTATGATACACATTTGGAGTCATGTTCCTAAATGGATTAGCAAACATCTGAATTGTAACCAGGTGTCAAGGTTCCTTCCCCACTCTGAACTTTAGGGTACAGATGTGGGGGACCTGCATGAGAAGCTCTAAGCTCAATTAACAGCTTAGATCTGGTCTGGCTGCCACCACTCCCAAGCACTAATTCCCTTCCCTGGGTAGCCTTGAGAGACTCTTCACCAATTCCCTGGTGAACACTGATCCAAAACCCCTTGGATCTTAAAACAAGGAGAAATTAACCATCCCCCCTCCTTTCTCCCACCAACTCCTGGTGGATCCAGATCCAACCCCCTTGGATCTAAAAAAACAAGGAAAAATCAATCCGGTATTAAGAAAAAGGCTTTTAATTAAAGAAAAGAAAGGTAAAAGAAAACCCTCTGGGAGAGATGAGCATACCAGCTACTCTCATAGACAACAGATTCCAAACACAGAGGATGTTCCCCTGGGCAAAAACATACACAAAAAATACCCAAATACCCAATTTGACTATTCCTCTAATTGCACAAGACAGGTTACAAAGAAATAAACATAAACCTATTTATTTCCTTCACTAATACTCACTACTTAATAAGAGGCTGAATTCTGGAGCTTTCCCACTCTGGTCCAAAGTGAAACTCAACAGACAAAGGGAACTTCCCTCCTTCCCTTTGAACCATCTTGTCCTCCCATTGGTTTCTCTGGTCAGGTGTCAGCTAGGCTAGGTGAACTTCTTAACCCTTTACAGGTAAAAGAGGCATTAACCCTTAACTATCTGTTTATGACACCAGGTTTCTCCACTGTCACTGTATTTACAGTGTTGCCAAGGTATGAAATGCTGATTCCTCCAGCAAAGAAAGAGAAGCGGGGCTCTGATACTTTGGTGGAAAAGAGAATATAAGATGCTGTCTTTATACATCAATATAGAGCAGCGAAGGGCAAAGCCAGGCTTGTTTTTTGTTTGGCAGTTCACTTTATTTAAAAAAAAAAAAAAGGGAACTCAAGACCAAGAACACCCATTTCTGTGTTGTGCCTGGATTAACTCTCCATTCCTCAGTATTATTGCGTTGGTAACACTGTGCGAATGTTCCATGTAGGGCATGTTGTGCTACATTCTGCTCCCTTGCCATCATGCAACCCTCTTGAGGGGTGTAGGATTGCATGGGACAAATTCTGCTCTGAGTTACAGTGAAACCCGCCATCAGTAATTGAGAGTTTATTCATCATTGCAGTGAATTTATGTTCTTGGTGTGTCACAGTCTGACTTTATCCTATGAAAAGCCTAATTGATAGTGGACAAAGGGAGCCCCCTTGGCTTCAAACTCACTGGTAGCGCCTCCTTTCCTGATTCAGGAATAAATCTCTATTTAGCACGAATTTAAGTCCCTTTGACTTCAATGGGGTATAAGTATATGTTTAAGTACTGTCCTAAATGAAGGCCTAGGTGCACTAATCCTCAGAATCTCCACTAGGATTTACCAGATCTGGCTGAGTCCAGATCCCAACTTCGTAACTCAGATCTATTTGTACCTACTGCCATTCAGAAACAAAATATTGCAAGCTTGATCCAAGACATTACTCCACAGACAAGTATTTGTAACATTCACTCTTTCTCTTGCTCTGAGCAAGTCTCTTACACTAAATTTTTGTTTTTGTTTTGAGTATGTCACCAAAGACCTCTTGTGGGTGTGGATTTTTGTTCTGTGTTTTATGGTTTTTAAATGGTGCGGCCTTTGCCAAAGTTTTGGTGAAGCATAAATGTGACAGTGCTAAAAAGAATGTTCACTTACGAATGCATGTCTCTAATAATAAGCATTTTGGTTGTAGGTACGTAATGGGAAGACCTATTGTAAACTGTTTCTATAAACTAATGTGAAGGCAATACAGCTAGGACTTGATAATCTGACTTTATACCAAAGGTTTTTCTTCCATTTTTTCATAAATTCTTAATTTGATTTGAACTTCAACAGAGAAAATTGATAAAATTATATATTTCTAAAGCATTTTACTTCCAATTTGCTGGGTTAATGGAGTATTCTGCCCCATTAAGAAATAAGAATTTTCAGTATTCTAATTAAACTTTTAAAGTACAACTGGGAAGGGGACATAACACTATGAGGTTTAATCTACAATGCTCCTAAAACTCCTGTCTATTGAGGGGTAAATAGGACCAGTCTTCCATGGTGATCAAACTTCTGGTAGAAATAATCTTTTAAAAAATTGGACTATAAGTTTTTAATTTAAAAAAGCTGATGGGTTGAAATGACAAAAAGTAACTTCTTAAGTGCTTATTAATAAAACCAAAAGTTTCAGAAGCGCACTTCAAGTTCCAACTTAATTTGAGCTTTGTGGTAGGGAAAATAATTAAACTGACAATGGAATTGCAAGTTCTCTTACTTCAGTAGAGAGCTTGGGGAACCCACTACAACTTCTCCGGTCATGTGTCGCTAATTTTATTCAGCTCCAGAGCATATGCTATGGGTAAGCTCGCTGGTCTTTCTCCTGCCCTGTTATTTTAAGGGAAGCCTTCCTCATGGTTGAAACAGCTGGTGTTTCTATTACAAACCTTATTTCTCTCCCCCCTGCCCAATGACCCCCCAAAAATAGATCTTGACACAAATGGGGCAGATTAAGGATGGAGTGTTATCCTTAACTTCTAATTTCCTAGTTTGTCAGTTGATTACTAAGCATGCATAGTAGCTGCTTTTTTAAAAAGTTAAACACCCGTTTCATTAAAAAAATAAAAACACCCAAAACTAATGGATTGACTAAATGAATGATACACCCTCCACTGCTTTTTGTACGGTGAGGCACTCTGACACCACAAAAAGCTTTTCCTGGTTTTGGGGGTTTGGGGGAGGTGTGGGGTTTAATTCTTTCACCCTGCTTGACTTACAGCTTTTATAAATAAAATTGCAATTAAGGCCCATGGCCAAAATCTTCCAACCTGGGTTCTTCCGGTTGGGCACCTACCTAAGGATGGTCTGACTTCTCAGTTAGTGCTCATCATATTACAGGATCAAGCAATCATCTCTTTATCTGGTGGACGTTAGGCATTCATATTGGAAAATTTTAGCCTAGTTTAATGAAAGTGGTGTCTGAGTCAGTAATCAATTGTCAGGAGCAGCCAATTGTCCTGCCAAGGCATTAAAAACAGAAGGACTTTAGTAGACACAGCACTTGCACAAAATGTCTTGCCCTCACATGGTTAACTGTGGCTATTGCACATGCAGTCTAAACCACTGACATTCAGGTCAGACTACCAAGTAATTCTGTATTGCATTTGGGATTTTTTTATACATACGAGAGAGGTCAATTTTATCTATTTTTGTATAGTTTTACATTTTATATTCATAGGGGAAATTTTATGGACTCTTCTTTTACTCGTGCATCATGTTAAAATGGTGTGGCTTACAGTTCTGCCGAAGAAAAAGCAATTGCTGCTGCTGCCACCATCTGTGCAATGAAGAAACTATGTCTCTTCTCTACTACACATTGAAGGCTAATTCTGAAGATCAGAAGCTAGCCCCCTTCCTGCCATCCACACGTTCCATGGACAACTACTTAGATCTTTTGACATAGGAATGTCACATCTGTCAAGTGCTGTTTTTAGCTTTGTTTTTAATTCCCAGTCTGTGGACTGTCTCAGTCTCCTCTCTGAAAGTATCACTGACTGTCTTTTAAAGCTAGAAAACCATGGTGGGGTTTTTGTGTGTGTTTAATGTTTTTGACTTTATCCAGCAGTGGCCATTTTTGATACCTAAATAAGCTCTGGAAGGGAATTCTGTCCTTTTAAGGACTTGCCCATCTGGGAGGGGAGACGTTGGGGCTTTGGCCAGTGAAGCTGTCAGGAAAACCAAGGCAAAGCTCCTGTTCTGTGTCTGACAAGAGTGTGGGTTTGGCTGGGGCAGTCCCGGGTTTTGAACATACATCCTGAAGAGCTGGTGTCCTGGCTGTTAGCCAAGTCAGGCAGTGAAGAAGGCAACTGCATCCCCCTGGCCCTGTTCCTCCTGCTGGGCTTGAGCAATGGGTGCTGCCCCCCATTACAAAAAAATTAATGGAGATATCCTATCTCCTAGAACTGGAAGGGACCTTGAAAGGTCATCAAGTCCAGCCCCCTGCCTTCACTAGCAGGACCAAGTACTGATTTTTCCCCAGATCCCTAAGTGGCCCCCTCAAGGATTGAACTCACAATCCTGGGTTTAGCAGGCCAATGCTCAAACCACTGAGCTGTCCCTCCCCCCCATCAGCAGGAGTGACATCCCCTGCTTCCCTACAGTGCAGGGAGCTTTACCTGTTCCCAGCATGCTACAGAGCAGCTCCTCCACTGGGCCTCCAGCCAAAATGGGACTAGTCAGCTGCCTCACCCTAGCTCCTGCCTCTTCCTAACTCTCCTGCCTCCTCAGCCCCACCACCAGCTTCGTTCCTCAGCAATCACCAGAACCCTGGCTGCTTCTCAGCATTGTCCAGCGAAATCTTTACAAATTGGCAACTATGACACTAGTTTTAAGGGCCCTATTTTTCACGTAGTGGCTGGTCATGGTTTAAAGGAACATCATGAGTAAGCAAAGGCCTGAAATTTCATTGTGAATGTGCTTGGGATTTTTTTTTTTTTTTTTTTTAAACCCTTCAATTCAAAGTTTGATTTCCTCTTGATTTTAAGTAGGTTCCCTCCCCTCCCCCCACCTTCCAGGATTTGCAACCCAAGCACAGTGGCATGGAGTATGAGGCCCAGAAAGTGAAATGGGCTCGGAGCAGAGAGTGAATTGACACATTTATGTTCGCTGCTGAGAAAAAAAGCAAATGAAATGGTGGAAAGCTAAATTATTAAAGCTGAACGTAGAGTTTTGTTTTAAATTTGAAAGTGATGGCAATGCAGGTGGAGATACTTCGCTGTGCATGGGGTTTGTGTCTTTAATTAAATTACTCTTAACCTGACAGTGTTCCTATTCATTATTGTGTGTGTGGTTTTTGTTTTGTTTCTTTTATGGGTTTTGCTTCTGTTACTGAAATGCAAATTGGGTGGAGGGCTGCGCTGCTTACATTCCTGGGGCATTTTGACCCACACTTCCTTTTAACATTCCCTGATTTCCCCCTCCCACCGCCCCCTTAATTCTGAAGGTATTCAGTCTTATGCAGTTATTTGTAGTGTCTGCTGAGCTGTATTTAGGCAGTGCAGCTCACTTTTCCCTGCAGATCTGTATTATTCTAGAAGTTAGAAAGGGAAAAGACCTGTTCAGTTATCCACCCCATCTCCCTGCCACTATCGGATAGTTCACTGCAATGCATTTTCTATACAGTCCTTGTCCTTAGACATTCCATTGAGATGGAAAACTGCTTGTTCCTCCTTCTCTTCGGTCCCCACCTCTACTGGCAAGCAAACAAAAACAAATGAATGAGATTATGCTTGGGCAAAGAGGATGATTGTGGGATAGAGGGAGGCACATGTCCCTTGTAAAGAAACCAACCTTTTCCCAAACTTCCATCAGTTCTGCTTAAGGCACTATAGGATCTCCCCTTCATGCATGTGGCAGAAGTAAGTCACCTGTTTCTACAAATAACTTTAGTACATTGCAGACTGGAACCCTTTATGTGTTCTGCACAGCTTGAGCCAAGGGAAGGCAGCCGGGTTCTCCCCTGCCCCTTTCTTGATAGCCAATTGTTTCATGTTTTCTTTTTTGTCCTTGACATGACTAGTTATTAAACTTTTTAATGTATTTACTGTGTTTTAAAATGAATGTTTCTTTCACTGAATTCTAATGAATAAACTTCAGGTTTTTAGAGAACATCCTTTTTCATTGGTGTATGTGGTTTGTTTTTTATTGCTCAATCAGATCTCTGTGTTTCTCTGGTATTACAATTGAAGGGGAAAAGGCTTTTGAAAGTAAAGTGAAATGTGAAAAGTGATTGGGAAGAGGGTTTTTAAAAAAAAAAATAGTCTGAGCCCAACTCGCTTTGGCTACTTTCAAACACTTCAATGTACCCAGACAGATTACTCTGCCATATTAAATTATCTCTGCAAAATAACTATAATTGAAGGCACTGGATCTAAAAGTCAGATTTCCTTGGTTTTTTGTTTTTGTTTTTTTAAGTACTCTGTACTACTGATGCTCTGCACAAACAATAAGGTGGAGTTTCATATGTTTATGAAGAGAACATATCCCTTGATTTCATCAACCGAATAATTGAAAAATTGCTCTTTCATGGACATACTTGGAAGGCACTGATGCTTGTTGGCAAGTAGAAGCACAGCGATTCATAGGAACAACTCTTAAGGGCTATGATATTTTACTACTGGAATGTCGGAGCAAATTTTGGGAATCTGCTCACCAGCTTTATCAGTGATAGAAGAAGCAAAATGAACTGTCTCCTCTCCTGCTCCTTGAGCACATGCACATCTGTCACAAATGTTTACCTTGCAAACAGTTTTTCTTGGCTGATTAGAAGGTACAGTATAGGGAAGAAATGTATTGAAAGAATCACTTTAATTTGTATGAAAAAGGACCCTCAGACCCATGAGTTGTGCACAGGTTAAAATATTTGCTGCCTAATAACCTTATTTCAGAATGAGAATACCCTATATCAGTATAATTACACTGCTGTAATGATGCTGGTAGATTTCCCTGTGTAGACAAGTCCTAAAGCTGCATGTCTGTTGTTCCCCCTCTCCCCAGCTGCGGCCAAAACACTGCAAATCTAGAGTCCCCTCATCTTCTTTCCAGACAAAGGAGTGCGCTATTGAATGTGTCTAAAATTCTACTGTATTGATGGAAGCTGCAGCTTACCAGAGCTAGTAGTCAATAGGTGTAGACACAAGGACTATTTCATCAAATCCTGAACTTTAGGGGTGTGTGTGTGTGTGTGTGTGTGTGTGTGTGTGTGAGAGAGAGAGAGAGAGAGATGGAGGTTAGGCAGCAAGGGGTGCCATTCACTTTCTGCTGCTAATGATGTTTGCCTTCCAGTGTTCAAGGGCTGTTTAAAGGAACAGCATCTGTTCTGGAATGCTGTGCTACTGCTTCATGCTGCTCTGTCTGGTTACTGCCTGGTGGTGGTCACTTTATCATGACGTGTGTTTCGAAGGCTCACTAGCAAGGTAAGATTTGCTAAAACACCCTGAGCCTGCAAATGGTAACCTAAGGCACATGGCAACAGTGAATCAGGCCCCTTGGGATGTGAATCAGCTTGATTTCGTTCAGGGGCCATCTTACTATTAGCTGGACAATAACTTACTTTACAGTAAGTAAAGCATATTAAAAGACTAACTTAGGCTAGGTCTACACTACCCGCCTGAATCGGCGGGTAGAAATCGACCTCTCGGGGATCGATTTATCACGTCCCGTCGGGACGCGACAATCGATCCCCGAATTGACGCTCTTACTCCACCAGCGAAGGTGGGAGTCAGCGCCGTCGACAGGAAGCTGCAGAGGTCGATTTTGCCACCGTCCATACAGCGGGGTAAGTCGGCTGCGATACGTCGAATTCAGCTACGCTATTCGCGTAGCTGAATTTGTGTATCTTAAATCGACCCCACCCCCTGTAGTGAAGACGTAGCCTTAGAGGTTGAGCCTTATACCTCAAGAGCTAAGCAAGGAACAGGTGCAGAAAAGTAAAACTTGTGGAGTATGGATGTTAGCAGTGGTAGGGTGTGTGGGACAGGTGCTTGGGCTGACAGTCTGCAGCTATCTTTCAGAACTACAACAAAAAGAGTGCCCTGGGGATGTTCACTCCCTGTCCAGGATAGACTGTTTTACTTGAAAAAGGAACTTGTTTAGCTCAAATGGTAGAGGCCTGTGCTTTTGATGCAGAAAGTCTGGTCTTTGATCCTCACTGACAGTCTCTGATTGGAGGTAGTTATACAGAGCTGTAGTTGCATGACTGGGCCCAGCAATATGAGGGTACAAGACTGACCCCAAAATCACAGATGGAAATCTGTGTGGGATCCTGCCTGTAACTCAAGATACTGTTTTGGAAGCTGCTTGTGTAACACAGGGTTTTGTAAAGTCTGCCAATCGTTTTAAAATGCACCAAACCAATTAAAAGAATAATCCCCATCTCACAGGAGAGGGATTGAATTTGTAGAGACATAATTATCTGTAATGTATGACAAGCTGGTACATTTAGTGTCTCCAGAGCAGTTGTCAAGGGAGATGGTTTTCCAAGTCAGGTACCCTGGGAAGCCCCATCATTTGAGTCCATTCATTGGAAATTCAAGACTTGATTATGCTAAGGAGAAGTCTCAACCTTCATCTATTGTAGATCAGAATGGTCACTACACTGTGTGCGTGCATTTAATCTCTGTTATTAATAATGCTTCTCTTTCACTGTCCAGAAGCTCTTTTAAAGAAACAATGTCCTTTTTTGTAGCACTGAAAATTATGCCTTTTTTTTTTTTTTTTTTTTTTTACACTTCTTGAGCGGTTGAAGATTGGGTGTCCTTTATCTTTTCTCTCTTTGGCTTTCCATTGAAAGGAATTATTCACTTGTGTATTTGCACCAGATGTAAACAAAATTGGCAAGGGACCTTTGAGACAACCCCAGGGTCCCTGTTGCAATAGTGTTTGCCTCTTTATCTAGCAATCGCATACTGGTTGGAGCAGCTTGCTCCTTAGAGGATTTATGAGTGTCAGGCCCAGATATGATCCTTATTTATTTAAGATGCAAACAGGATTTATCATGGCAGTTGACTTTTTGATCAGGGACCAACAGATGTGCACAATGATTGGTTACAGGTAAAACTGCTCAATATTAGATTAGTAGATGCTCCGCTAACCCACCATCTGTTCTCTTTCTTTGTCCATGCCACGTTGCCCTCAAGTGGGTGTCTGTAACCAATTTAAAAACTTTAGTGCATGTAGAAATCAAAATATTCCCAGCTTCATGTAGATCAGCAATATTTACACTTAATGAGAGGCAGTGGGGAAAATACCAACAGGATGACCAGTCCTTAAAAATACCCTTTATTCTGATAACTGTAGGAAAGCAGCACTCTTAATGACGAGCCTCGTGAGTTCAGGAATAATTGCAAACTGATGAGTCCTTATTTAATCTCTCCTCTGTGTTCTCTGCTTTGAATCTCTGCATTTAGAATGTGGCTTTTTCATTTATATGAAGTTACATTAGACTCTCACTCAGCTTTTACCTGTGCTCTAGACTTATTTGCATAGACTTCTAAAGAGCCATCTGGACAGAGCAGTACAAACACCCTGCGAGCTTTGGATGGGCATAGCAGAGAGAGACAATGTTCTGCCAGTACTTTAAGGGTCTACTCCATGAATTTCTCCCCCGGCATAAGAAAGACTCCACGTACTAAGGGTACATTTGCTGCAAAAGGGAAGGATGGTTTAAACCCACTTAATGTTTTTCCATTTAAACAAAAATGTGTTCTCATTTACACAGCCAAGGAGGGAGGCAAGCTCTCTTGGTCTCATAGATTTTAAGGCCAGAAGGGCTTATCATGATCATATAATCTGAGCTCCTGCACTTTGCAGGCCACAGAACCTCGCCCATCCACTCCTGCAATAGACCTGTCCGAGTTACTGAAGTCCTCCAATCTTGATGTAAAAACTTCAAGTTACAGAGAATCCACCGTTTATTCTAGTTCAAATCAGCAAGCGATCCATGCCCCACACTGCAGAGGAAGATGAAAACCCCACAGGGTATCTGCCAATCTGACCTGGGGGAAAATTCCCTGCAGACCCCAAATAAGGTGATCAGTAAGACCTACCAGCCAGACATCTGGGAAAGAATTCTCTGTAGTAATTGAGTCTTTCCCCACCTAGTGTTGCATCCCCGATGGCTGGAGATGTTTGCTAGTAGCAGTCATGGATGGGCCATGTACCATCCCCTCCATAAACGTATTGAGCTCAGTCTTAAAACAAGCTAATGTTTTGCCCCTCCCTTTGGAAGGCTGTTCGAGAACTTCATTCTTCTGATGGTTAGAAATGTTCGGTCTAATTGGCAAACAACTCTCACTTTTTGCTGCTAAACCTAGTGGATGAAATCCTGGCCCCATTGAAATCAATGGGAATTTGACTTGACTTCCATGGGGCCAGGATTTAATCCAGTGAGTGTATTTCTAGTGTAGCCTTCTGTTCAATGTGTACAATTAGAAACGGGAGGAACGGTAGAGGACCTCGTAGGGATGACTGGGAATATTCCCCTCCCAGAAATACTTCGAGAATTCCTGATGCCTTGTGAAATTTGATCATTTCTAAGGCATAACATTCACTTCAAAAGAATGTCTATGAACGCTGAGGATAAATAATCTAGCAGTATCCAAAATGGGGATGAACTTGAACAAAGGAAGAGGCCTTCATTTGGTGGAGAATTTAAATAAGGGGCACCTGATAGCTCCACCACATCACTGCTGTCCTGGTTAATATTTAACCACAAGAGTTAGTAGGTTGGCCTTAGAAAACAGTTGGTACATATACTGGAGGCAGGAGCCTGAGAACAACCTCTGGTTGTGAAGAACAAGCCTATGGCTGATACGACTTTTGCAGATACTGAAGCAATTTAGATGCCGGTTTTTCCTGCACATCTTGGTCTTTCAAGACTTCTCAGTGAGAATATTGATAAATTGGGTTAATGCCAGAGGGGAAAAACAGTTGGTGTTGGTCCTGCTTTGAGCAGGGGGTTGGACTAGATGACCTCTTGAGGTCTCTTCCAACCCTAATCTTCTATGATTCAATGAAAGGAGCAGTGAAAGCAACGTAGAAAGAGGAGCCATCAGTTAAACAATGTTTATGATGAATGTGCTTCTGGTGCCAAAAGAAAGCAGTTGCCAACCGTTTGCTAAGCAAACTGCAGAATAGACATTTATTACTGGCTTTGTCTATCTTCTTGGAACAGACAAGAAAATGGTGCAGGTCAAAGACCAAAGGTGGAGAAGGGTTTGGCATAGACAGGTTTGTTCTGAGCACTGGAATGGGAGTCAGGAGGATTCCAGTCCCAGCTCTGCTCCTGATGCCACCTGTGTGTGGTGGGCAGGTTACTCTCTTCTCAAGGCCTGGTTCCCCCTCAGACAGGGCTGATGCTGTTTACCTCACAGGGGAGCTGTGAAGATTAATTAGCTAATCTACGTAAAGTGCTTGGAAGAGGGAAAGTGGTGTATTATTCTGATGATGAGGCTTTCAAGTCATTGAAATCGAGCCACCCACATGACCCTTCCCTCAAATGGATCAAAAAAGCAAGTTACAAAGGAGGCACCTGAGACCAGATCTTGAGACGGACTCACACCACTCAAATGTGTGGGCCAGCAGGGAGGGGATAGGCCATCAGCTGAATATTTATCCCTTGGGACCAATGTCCGTAATAAGTGATGTGTGCCCTGCTGTGATCTAATTAGGCTTAATTGAATTGAAGAAGAAGAAAAAAAAGGAAGAGGGCAGAGAGCAGGCAATAACTGGCATTGACCGATGAGGTACAATTATGGTTTTTTCCCCCCGTTTCAAATGAGGGCAAAGGTTTGAAACATAATCGGCTGTGAGAATTAAATACTAAGTTGTGTTGGGTGGATCGCTGACAACAGCCTCTCCTCCATCCCTCAGGTACAGGGGGAAGAGAACACAAACCTCTTCTGGAACCACACCTTGAAAGCTATCAAGTCAGGGGAGGAATCCCCGCTTCTAAAGAAAATGCAAACTCCTTTCGGTATGCTTGGCCTGAGGAGGAATTAAGGGATCTGTTTCCAGGCCTGAGGTTCAAATTTGACTTAGTCTTTTTGTTCGTCAGACTTTTCCTTTATCGCTTAACAGTGATTTGAAAAAAAGTATGAGAGGAATTTGGTGTTCCTAATCTGTTCTGAGAGAATCGGATAATGTAGCAGCTGGGCAGGCACAGAGCGGTCAGCTTTGCTTGGATGCATCATCTCCAAAAATAACCCCCAAGTCTGGCTATTAAATTGCTCTTTCTAATGGGTTTTCTGTTGGGATGGATTAGGTGAGTTCTGTTCCAGTGTATTAAACAGCAAAAGGAAGCCACTTAGTACACTACACAGTCTTTTTAACCCTTTGGAGACTGAGAATTTATTATACTGGGAGCTTTTCATGCCTCCTATGTACTTTTAGACCTTGTATAAAATTTTGAAAAAAGCACTTAGATGCTTTTGAAAAGTTACATTTTCAAAAGTGACTTAGGCCTGGATCCTTACAGGAGCCTAAGACTTCTAGGGGCCAGCTTTTTAAAGGAATAAATGCTTTTAAAAATCTGGCCCAAAGTCACTTTTGTAAACAGGATATCGTTAGTATCACGGTGCTCTCAACATTATGGTTGGGGCAGTGGTTCAATACTGATTCAGAGGAAAGAGAGCCACCTGCAAAAACAAACAAACAAAACAAAAAAAACCCTCCAGCATTTAGGTATTTCCCATAGGTCTCACATCCCATAGCTATGAGAGCTGATCAGATCACAGCTAGAAATGAGTGGTTGTGGCTACAAAACAAAGCACGGTCTTTCACAATTTCTTAAGTAAGCTAGAAGCAATAATTAGCATCCAGCCTGTTGATCCACAGAGTTTTAAGTTTTGTTTCTATTAGAGTCTTTTCTCCTTGATTCAGGTTTTGCCACTAGCCCTAATCTGACAACTTCACTGTATATTTAATCTGATCTTTCCTTGCTTTAAACAGAATTCTTCATTGTCACGGGCACAGGATGAGAGTGAGAGAACCACAGATGAACTCCATTAAAGGTAAATATATTTTCAAAGGTAGCTTTGTACAAAGCCTAAAAGGATCATGGAAGGTAGTAATTTATGATTCAACCAGGACCTATTTAACATTATTAGTATTCTTGAGAAAAATATTTTAAATCAGAAATCCTCCTAAAGCCCCTGAAGTTTGCAGAGATGAAGAAAAAAAAATTGAAACTGCTTTGAAAATGTTCCCACTCGGAACATCAACTTGGAATTTAAAATGATTCTTCATCTTTGAAATGGGCAAGGCAAAAGAGAGATGGGGCAGTGCCCTTTAAGAATCATCAGGTCATCTGTGAGCTTGCAAGAACTGGCCGCCTTCAAAATTGAAAGACCGTTTTTTTTCAGCCCTGTTGGGCTAGAGGCATTATGGGAAAAAAGTCATTCTGATCTTGGGCAGATGTGGGAGTGAAGAGGTATTAGCAAATATGGAGAAGTCTGAGTTCTGAGTGAGGGTTTTGGTTCTGATTTCATCAGTCATTCTCCCCTCCACCTCCTCTCCCCTCCAATCCCAAAACAGAAGTTTTGAATGGTGGTTTTGTAGTATTACTTTCATTTGAAACCATTATTACCCACATGATGTGATTTACTTAGATTCATCAACAGGCCACTGATTAGATAGACTTACTGCAGAAATTTAAGCAGTCACGTGATGTCCTTAGCGATCCACTTTTGAATGTTAGTGACTAGGTCCTGTGCTAATGATCACATTTTTTTAATCTGTGGAGATCAGAACACAATTCAACCTAGAAATTATCCGTTACTTTAAATATAGAAATCTGGTACTTATCATGAGAACCATGTATTAACCTTCAGAACTATGTAAATCAGGGAACTGGCTGGTAATGAGATATGGACTGCTGTGAATATCCATGGGAAAGCTCCCCTGGGAGACTAAAAGCAACGGAGGTTTCTTTTCCCTCTTTTTCCCCCTCACCAACTATTACATGCACACTGGGCCTCAACAGGCAATGATGGACTGACCCATCCTATCTCCTCTTGCAGCAATGGCTCAGTTGCACAGTAGTACTTAAATCTTAAATCCCCCTGTCTTTGAAAGTTGCTGATTGGCCTAAGGTGCAAAATTCAGGTCTGGACCAAAATTTTCCCAAAGTTGGGTTGGGGGGAGAGGAGGGCAGGTTTCCAACTCTGGATTGGATCAGGCTCATCTTTGTAAAAGCACAGATGGGATAATTTTAGGGATATCTGCTCTTTGTGGCCAACAATAATTCAGAAGGCCTGACACCTGTGGTGCTGTGAGCAACCTGATTCTAAATTTGCATAGAATTGTCAGGGTCTCCCTCAATCCATGAGTCCAAATACCTTGATTCAGGCCTGCAAGTAAATCACTTATAAAATGTCCCTTATCCATCTGGCAGAGGCTGCTGGGATGGAAAATAATGGCCACTATGTAACTTTGTGATACTCTTGTCCTGTATTTAACTATGGACTGATGTTAATGTGAGTTGTTTACACTAATTCCTCCCAAAAGTAGACCTATGTGCATAATACAGAGAAAGGGGAAGAGAGAGAGAGAGAGGGGTAAGGTAAGGGAGAGGTAGAGAAAAGAGATGGTGAAAGATGTTGGAGGAAAAGCAGAGGAGGGTTGGGGTGGGGGGAAGAGGAATTAACCACAAGATTAATCTTGTGTGGAGTTTCCCCTCACATTGTCTCTGTGGGGAGGAGGAGGGGAAAGACAGGAGGAGTGTTGGATTGGGGGGGGGGGTCCTATGGGATGAAAGTGGGAAGGGTTCCATCCCTAGAACACACAGATCCCCAAAATCCACATAGATGGGGATTTGCTAGAGATACAGGAATGTCTGTACACTGGCCCTCTGCCTCCATGTTAGCGCTGGGGTCCCCAGCCGAGCTGCCAGGGACTGTCCTGTTGGTGGCTGCTCCTGGAACCCTCCATAAAGTGGAGGACGCCACAGTGTAGAACAGCTACTGCAGCCCCAGGCTGCATTCACTGTTCTGAGGATTGCCCTTGGAGTGGACAGGAGCATGATGTAGATAGCAGGTATGGACCTCCTGCAAGGCCTAGGGATGAGCGAGCTCCCCTTTCCTTGCACATTGGAGGTGATAGCCCTCTGCACAGGGATCCTGGGGGAATGATTCCCGCCACAGAGAGGAAAAAATAATTCTCTGTCGAATCATTTTCTGCTCAGAAGAAAGTATGGATAGACTCAAACATGTGACAACACAAACTAAATTGTCTCCCCTCCCCAGCTGTAATCCCAGGCCATGCAGAGTTCTGGGGTGTGACTTCACAGGTGCCGTATTGCTCTGCCCCATAATAACAACCAGGAGGACCTAGTGCTTGAGAGTGGTATAGTAATGCCTGTTGAGATACCTCTCAGCTGTCCCTCATTGCAAGACCTGTTCACTTAACCCAAACTGCCCTCTTGCTCTTGCATGTTGGGTGCTCTATGTCTCTCTCTACCATAGTTTATCGCTCTTGCATGTTGACACCATGCTGGAAGCTGTCATTGAAGGCACAAGCTGCAAACAGCGAATAGACATTGGGAATCTGGACTTCCTCTCTAACCTGGGGGTTTGGTGGCAGGTGTGTGTCCAGATCCTTTCAAGCACCCTCTTCCTTTTTTTCTTTTACTCTGTCCTTTTGTTGTGGGTATTTGCTACAGGTCTGGTGCTTGAAGACTAAGAGTGCTGTTTGCCATCATTGTACTTATTCCATTTCTACATGGAATTGTAACCTAACATGCAGGGCTAACTGTAGCCTTTTTCACTTAGAATCATTTAGATGGCCTCCTCTTGGACTGTCATTATTCCAAGGGACCTGGGGGAGATAGCAAACAAATCGCCAGCATCCTTAGTCACTTGTCAATTGTTAAAACCAGTTGTAAGTTGTTCCTGGTGTAAGTGAATTCACACAGGTGCTGTGGGGACTTTTAGCTGCACAAGTGATACAGCAGGGGCAGCAAAAGCGCAATCTCTGCCCGCTGCTGTGCCTCCTTGGGCCCTACCAGGAGTGACACCAGAGGGAGGGAGAGGTTCAGTCACCATGGCACCCATTTGACTCCTGCCTAATTTTCCAACATGGGTTCCAACCATTGTGATGGTTTGAGTGATGAGAGCCCTTGTCCACTAGGAGCTAGAGTGAAACCCTCTTATTTAACACAGCCTGTACAACAGCCATCGGCTGGAACAACAGCCAGTCATTTCTCATGGGGGGGGGCCAGATTCAAACTGATGAGCAGAGACAAATGCTCTGAGTGCCACTGCTAACAATCCTCTGAGCGATCCAGTCCATAAGGCAACAGTACTTACACTTTGAACGCACTACTGCCAGGACTACCTACTTCAGCTACTGTCTCTATTTCAAGGCGTGGCACCCAGAACTGGATGCAGTAGTCACTCTGCTGCAGACCCATTTCTCTAACATCCCTCTAACCTCTATTATCCTGTGCCATCAAAACCAATCTAACACTTTGATCCAACTTAAGCTGTCCAGATAAGAATCCTGGGTATTCTCCAAATTTTCTATTTGATTTCACAAAAAACTAATTATTCTTTTTCTCCAAGGATGTTTGCTGCTTCCCACCTTTGCCCCCATTCATGAGGTTGGCCTCGTCTCAGTGCCCTCTCCACCCAGCCTAGGCAGCCAGGCAAGCATCTCTCAGTATATGTAATCTCTCTCTCCTACACTCCAGCCAGCTGACACAGGCTGCCCAGTACCCCCTGCACTAGCTGATGTTTCCAAAATCAATTTCTTTAATATTATTCTGGCTTTAATAACCTAATAAGTAACTAGTCGCAACATACTTAATGATATTTTTGAAATGTTATTTTTATCTTATTTATTGTGGTTACAACAAATGTTGGAGAATCAGTATTGCCATCTCAAAGTGTTCAAGAGATATTAGTCAAGCCTCAAATGTCATGAGATTGGCTTAAAAATTGAGATTTTTTTTTTCAAAGAAAAAATTGGGGTTGTTTCTATTTATCTTCTAGATTCTGAGATTTCAAGGATGCTCAGGTAACATATTCAAGTTTTTCTTCACAACCACGAGGGCCAGGAAAAAAATAAGTTGAGATTCGTATGTAATCCCTTGATTCCAGGAGCTGGGTCTTTAAGAAAAACCCCAAATATTGCAGTGAAATTGCTAGAGTTGGCAACATTGGAGAACGGACACAGAGAATGAATTTTGAACTTGTAAATGTGGGTATTCCTACTGCACAATTTTCAGTTATGCTCATTTAGGGCCAGAACCAAAGACCACTGAAGCAAATGGAAAGATTCCCATTGACTTTAGTAGGCCTTGGATTAGGCCGATAAACAGGGGACAGAAACAATACCATGTGATCTGTGCATCCAATCAACACTAACTAACATAAGGTGAATTTCAAATTCTCCCGATATACTGCTTGCAGACATGCTGCAGATGCAGAACATTTTCACCTATAGTTTTGAGCATAGGGTTCTGAATAACTAATGCAGTTGATAAAATTATAAACCTGTTCATGGACATTTTGAGATCAGGAAAAGGGGTGAAATTCATTACATTATTAACTGAGAGTTATTAGTACTGCTACAAGTATTTTAAAATGGGTTACTGTACATAAAAACGAAAGGGCATTGGCCCAGCACTCCATGGGACTAGGGGTTGCCTATCATGCCAGTCCACTGGGCTGGGAGGCCACAACTTGTCTCCTCTTTACACAGCCTTCCCAAGTCTCTAATATCTGGGGAGGTGGTTAAAGAGACACCTGGTGGGATGGTCCTCCCAGAATCGCCTAGCCAGCCTCCCTTCGTTGTGAGGTTGTTTGACAATTTGACCTCTCACCCAGTCTGGGGTTGGGAGGGAATTTCCCCCCTAGAAAGTATGCACCAAGAGGCGAGGTCCCTGGGTGGCGAGAGTCTATGTTGGGTAACTTTCTTCTGGAGCCTTAATCAGGGATTGGATGGCTGTCCATAACATGACAAGTTCCCGGTGATTGTGAGGGGTGGGAACAAGTGCATCAGTAGCTCGGTCTTAGACAGCTTTTTCTGTGTTCATACTTATTCAGAATTCAGGAGGAAAAGAGAAACCTAAAGAGGGAATTGGAGAACCTCTGGAGGTTTCCCTTTTCCCCTTGGAGGAAAAGGATCATGGGAATAAAGAGAGAGGAGCAGATGAGCATAGCTGACCCTTTCCCTTTAGCACGGGATCACCAGGCCTGCAAGGCTCCGCATCGGCGTTACCAACGTTCCAGCTCATCTCGGTTCACTGAGTCTGTCTTAAAAATAGCTCAGAGTGTGTTTTTAGTTTTTAAACTAAGTTAAAAAACATAAGTTGGAAAACATAATCCCAACTATACATATAAAATGTTGGGTTCTAAATTAGCTGTTACCACTCAAGAAAGATCTTGGAATCATTGTGGATAGTTCTCTGAAAACATCCACTCAATGTGCAGCGGCAGTCAAAAAAGCAAACAGAATGTTGGGAATCATTAAGAAAGGGATAGATAATAAGACAGAAAATATCATATTGCCTCTATATAAATCCATGGTACGCCCACATCTGGAATACTGCGTGCAGATGTGGTCACCCCATCTCAAAAAAGATATATTGGAATTGGAAAAGATTCAGAAAAGGGCAACAAAAATGATTAGGGATGCAGAACAGCTTCTATATGGGGAGAGATTAATAAGACTGGGACTTTTCATCTTGGAAAAGAGACGACTAAGGGGGGATCTGACAGAGGTCTATAAAAACATGACTGGTGTGGAGAAAGTAAATAAGGAAGTGTTATTTACTCCTTCTTATAACGCAAGAACTAGGGGTCACCAAATGAAATTAAAGATCGCAGGTTTAAAACAACCAAAAGGAAGTATTTCTTTACACAATGCACAGTCAATCTGTGGAACTGTTTGCCAGAGGATGTTGTGAAGGCCAAGTCTATAACGGTTCAAAAAAGAACTAGATAAATTCATGGAGGGTAGGTCCATCAATGGCTATTAGCCAGGATGGGCAAGGATGGTGTCCCTAGCCTCTGTTTGCCAGAAGCTGGGAATGAGTGAAAGGGAAGGGATCACTTGATGGTTACCTGTTCTGTTCATTCTCTCTGAAGCACCTGGCATTGGCTGCTATCGGAAGACAGGATACTGGGCTAGATGGACCTTTGGTCTGACCCAGTATGGCTGTTCTTATGTTCCGTCCCCCCCCCCAAAAAATAAAAAAATCCACAATTCTAGAAACACAAGATGCCTAGCAAATGACTGAAAAGCAGCTGCCGGTAGTTTGCAGAGATGTCATTTCTGGCTCGGGATGGTCAGATCAATGAATTCAGACTTCTGAAATAATCCTGTTATGTTTAGGGCAAATATTTTTAGAAGTCATCAAATGTAGTGGTGGTTTTTTTTTTTTTTTTTTTAAATGTTCTAGTGCCCTGCCTCCTGCCCCACTCCCCTCAGGTCCTCTTGAGTGACTGTGTGAGTAGCTCCTCAGGTGTGGACAAGAGAACACAGCAAGTTGGCTTAGGCAGGACAACATGGAATTTGGGGTATTCCTTGAGCACTATAACAAGCTCTCATACATGGCCCATGTGACTGAACTTGTGCTAAACAGCCTCTGTGCTAATCTGAACAAGTATTCCCTAACAATAGCCCTTTCTACACCTGCTTCTCAACCTGACTGTCCTGACAGACAGTTGAATACCCTGGAGGGTTTTATTGCTGGGACAGATAATTTAATTTCCTCTGTAGTGCTGTGGGCTTTGTGGCCTCCTGCTCCGTTCCCATGGAGATGACGTTCATCTCACACAGAGGCCAGTGTACATCTTTTCCTGGACAGGGAAAGGCACTGAGGACACCAAAAGATGAAATCCCTTCTGGTAGCTTTGCAGTAGCTAAGAGGAATCTCAAGCTTCCACAGGGAATTGCACAAAAAGTCCTGACCTCTCAGGGGTCGGGCAGATGGCTTAACTACATTCAGGTTCCAGCCAGCCTATGTTTCCTCACCATTCCAGCCGCTAGAAGAACTCTTCTGGGCGGTGTTTCATCCTAACTGTATCTTTAATAAATCAGAAGCAGAGAGGTGCAGGACTGAGATTGCTATAGCAACAATATCTAAGATGCTCTAGCATTGCTGTCAGAGTCTGGGTTTCTATCGGCTGAGTAGAGTCTATTCCCTACAGCCATCTAGAGGACAGAATCAAAACCTCCAAATGCTTCTCATTAGGAATTACTGCATTCTCATGATTTATTTGTAATTTTTCTATTTTTAGTAAAATGCTGGGAGCTGGGTTCTGTTTTATTCTGGAGAGATTTTTTAAAAGGATATATCTTTTTACCTGATGCACAAGCTGTGGGGCAGGGGGCATGGCTTAAAAAGTCCTATTTGCCTGTTAGGAAAGCAGGAGGAGGGAGAAAGGGAAGGAAAAATGAGGCCAAAAGAAAAGGAAAAGAGTGTAACTCTACCCACTGCTGAAATGCATTCACCTCTGGGGTGTAACATAGCAATTGCTGTAATGGGGCGGGGGGAGAATAAGCATGGGGAAATAGTTTTACTTTGTGTAATGGCCCATCTACTCCCAGTCTTTATTCAAGCCTAATTTAATGGTGTCCAATTTGCAAATTAATTCCAATTCAGCAGTCTCTCGTTGGAGTCTGTTTTTGAAGTTTATTTGTTGTAATATTGTGACTTTTAGGTCTGTAATCGAGTGGCCAGGGAGATCGAAGTGTTCTCCAACTGGTTTTTGAATGTTATAATTCTTGACGTCTGATTTGTGTCCATTTATTCTTTTACGTAGAGACTGTCCGGTTTGGCCAATGTACATGGCAGAGGGGCATTGCTGGCCCATGATGGCATAGATCACATTGGTAGATGTGCAGGTGAACGAGCCTCTGATAGTGTGGCTGATGTGATTAGGTCCTATGATGGTATCCCCTGAATAGATATGTGGACAGAGTTGGCAACGGGCTTTGTTGCAAGGATAGGTTCCTGGGTTAGTGTTTTTGTTGTGTGGTGTGTGGTTGCTGGTGAGTATTTGCTTCAGGTTTGGGGGCTGTCTGTAAGCAAGGACTGGCCTAATCACATCAGCCACACTATCAGAGGCTCATTCACCTGCACATCTACCAATGTGATCTATGCCATCATGGGCCAGCAATGCCCCTCTGCCATGTACATTGGCCAAACCGGACAGTCTCTACACAAAAGAATAAATGGACACAAATCAGACGTCAAGAATTATAACATTCAAAAACCAGTTGGAGAACACTTCAGTCTCCCTGGCCACTCGATTACAGACCTAAAAGTCGCAATATTAGAACAAAAAAACTTCAAAAACAGACTCCAATGAGAGACTGCTGAATTGGAATTAATTTGCAAATTGAACACCATTAAATTAGGCTTGAATAAAGACTGGGAGTAGATGGGCCATTACACAAAGTAAAACTATTTCCCCATGTTTATTTCCCCTCCCTCCCCCCCCCCCCCCCCAGTTCCTCACATCTCCTTGTCAATGGCTGGAAATGAGCCATTTTCATTACCACTACAAACAGTTCTTTTCCTCTCCTGCTGATAAAAACTCACCTTAACTGATCACTCTCCTTATAGTGTGTATGGTAACACCCATTGTTTCATGTTCTGTGTGTGTGTGTGTGTGTGTGTATATATATATATCTTCCTACTGTATTTTCCACTACATGCATCCGATGAAGTGGGCTGTAGCCCACGAAAGCTTATGCTCAAATAAATTTGTTAGTCTCTAAGGTGCCACAAGTACTCCTGTTCTTTTTTCAAGAAACAAAGCAATCCCACTAGTGGACAAAACCTTTCCATCCAGCTGCCCTCTTTTCTTATTGCTTTCTTCATTGCAAGCAGTTTCCGATGAACTTAATTGTAAAATAAATCAAGAATTACTGGGAAGCTAAATGAACTAGAATGAGTTGAGCGGTGCTATAAATAAATTTAGTTGATGCCTGACCAGAATGATGGATTCTATTCCTGCCTATTTTTTGAAAAGTGTTTTTATTTATTTTTTGCCTGATACAGGTCAATCTTTTTGTTTATTTTTTAAGGTTGTATTTTTAAGTGTATTTCACTCTGATGAGAGGTACTGGGTGAACAGTCCTGAAGACTGAAGTCTCCTATTATCTGCAGAATCAGTGCCGTGTGGGCTGATAAAAGCATACTTTAATACAATTCATATAAGGTTTAGATGGGTCCCATAAATACAGATATTACCTGCAATGACACTGGCTAGGATTAAAAATAACAAGGGCTCTTGATCCATGCTGAAGGCCATGAGATGGTCACCAGCTGAGGTTAGGAAGTAATTTCCCCTATGGTACAACATTAAAGTGTTAGCCAGGTCTCTGTCTTTCCTTCTAAGTAAAAGAAAGTCTTTCTGTGTACAGTAGAGCACACTGCAACTATCCGTGCGTGCAGGTGGCCTATTATCCTGCCCAATTGTACCCTTACATAAGCATGCAGAGCTTCTCCAATTGCCTTTGGGACTTGTGCATGCTTTGGAGGGTAGAATTTGTCCCACAGATGTGTAGGACAAGAAGCAGCCACGAGCCCATTGTGGCTGGGCCAACTACCGACAATGTTATCATCTCAATCCTTGGCATTTTTTTGTGGCAGAGGAGGGCAAAACATTGCCATGCAAGCCCCCCATCTCTCCCATCTGCCTGTTCAGCAAAGCCCCTTTTGGGTCCCTCAAACTGATGGCCAGCTACTCCTGAGTGAGGAATGATGAATATATCAGTCCTGCACTGTCCCTGACACCTGCAGTCAGTCACTCTGGCAGCTGTGTTCCTTGAGCCTGCTGCTGGCAGACACAGCACCTGGGAATAATATTGTTTTGCACTTGCATAGGTCTTTTTGTCTGCATACCTCAAAGCTCTTTGCAAAGGAGAGGAGTTGTCATTGTTCCCTGTTTTTGAGATGGGGAAACTGAAGCAAATGACTTTCCCAATGTCAGACGGTGACTCAGCACTGGAGTTGGGATTAGAACCCAGGAATCCTGACTCCCAATCCTATGTTTAATTTACTTGAGGCTATAATGAGTACACCTGAAATATGGCAGCCAGAGGCAATTGCAGCCAGTCTTAGTAGTTTATAGCTTCTGATTTTTATAAACAGGAAGTTAGCCATCCTCTTGCTGTTTGACTCCTGTTCTTGCTAGCGAGCTCCGTGTGCTTTCCACTTGCACCAGTCTCTGCTTTCTTTGTTTGACTGGGGGTGCTGTTGCCATGTGTACTGGCAGCGGAATGAAGTTGTGGAGTGACTCTCCTTGTAGCTCTGTCATCAGTTGCTCTGTGTCTGAAGACCTCGTATCCCCACTATGGAGTGGATCTTAATTGTATGTTGGAGGTCCTCTTTGTTCTACAAATAGTTGGGTGGGAAATGCCCCTTCTTTTCCCCAGTGCCTTTTGCAGTAAGATACATCAATGGCAATGTAATGAACGCTTGCAGGGTGTTGGGGGACACCAAGAGCGCCTGAAAGATCTACTTCTCCATGGCACATGAGAGGGTGCCTAGTTCTTGCTCCAGCTCAGCTCACTCTTGTATTCATCCACGGAAAGAAAAATGAAGGAAGAAAAAAAGTGAGTTCCCCTCAGAGTTTCCTCCAAGTTCTTCCTTTGGGGGTGTTGGACCGGTAAAGAGGGCTTGCCCCTCCCATGGAAAAAGGAATGAGTTCTAGGGATCCACTGGATGATCAGGGCCATGTGTGCAGAGATCCTCTGCCCCTGTTGCTCTCCCTTGCAGCACAGCTCCATGGAAACCACACTGCCAGGGCTCCCCCAGGCAACCTCGCCTCACAAAGGAAATTCTCCCGCATGGAGGACATTGTGTTACTTTATGCTGAATTTATTACAGGGCGCAGCATATGCATCCCTCTGCAGGGGTGTCTAGGGCAATGAACAGTACTAGTAGAGGCGCAACCACATGACCTTTGACTGTCGTGACGATGTCAGTAAGTAGGACTCGGTTTAAACTGGAACACCAGGTATAGACCCCACCTCAGCTGGAAGGGGAGATCTGAACCAGAACACTGGATCCAAGCCCCTCCCAACATCTGGGGAGTTTCAATTATGGATCTGAACTAACTGCCTGAGCTCACCTCTGTCCATAAGAAAACATGACAGTAAGATATCACCCAGTTTTATTGGTTACCATTGGCACATCTGTTTTATCAGACTCCATTCTCCTTGTGTCCCTTGCATGGGTTCTTTGTTGGCTTCAGGGAATTAATAGAGCAAGCTCTGGTGTCCTCTACGTGCTCACAGTGGAAAACTGGTCTGTCTGCAGGTAAGGGTATAGCTGCTGGGCCTCCCCATTTCTAACTTGTGACCACGGGACTTGTCCATACTTCCTCCTCCTTTCATGCCCCACCTTTCACAGGAGCAGAAAAGATGAATTGCTCTGGGAACATTCCATTGCTAAGTATGCAAACAGATCTGGATAGGCCTGCTGGTCGGAAAGCTGTACATTCCCTTTCAGGGGATTATCTTACAGTACTGGGCTGGTGGGGAGAGCTACTCTTCCTGGCAGGCCTTTTGTTTAGCAGCAGTTTGTCAATGTGCAGAGGAGAAATGGAATTAGTTACAGTGGGCGGGCTTTATTTTGGCTTTGTATTGAAACAAGCCCAACCAACAGATTTTTTGCATTCCCCTAGTATTTTATGGCCTGATTTAATGAGACATTATGAGGTCTGTCAGATGTGATCATTGTTTGTTGTGATGAAAGAGGCCCTGATTCTTGTCTCCCCTGTATGTTATCTTAGTAAATGTCTAAGCTATAAACATACTTCTAAGTATCCCACTTACTGTTACAAATCTAGGACTTTACAGCTGTCGTGCTGTACACCGAGGCCATTTGGAATGTCACAGTGATGGTGGGGATCGAGTTCAGATACTTCTGCTTCTAAAGCAATTTGAGCTAAAGGAGACTCTATTTGCAGCTAATAATGCAGGGATTATAACACACAGGGAAGCAGGTCTCAGTCCATCCACTAGAGGACACTGGTGCACATGCTCATTAGCTAGCCTAGTATGTTAAAGTAGCCTGCACGCATCACATATTTTCCATCTAAGAGGGAACGATTTTGCAACAAAAAGAATCAAGGTGATGATATTGCACCTTGGCATGTCTTGTTTCCAAATCACCACCTTATTTCTCTCTTATTATACTGATTGAAGGGACATGGAGGCTCTCATCTGTGTTCAGGACTAGATGATCATAACGGTTCCTTTTGGCCTTAAAATCTGTGGCCATCTGTGTGCTATGAAATTTTAGGTCACTGGTTCAAATGCAGATCAAATCAGTAGTGACCAAAAGTTGTTGCCAGCTCTTTTTGACAGCTCTTTTGTGGCCACTTATGAACTAAATAGCAGGCCTGGGTCCACTTGCTAGCAGACAGGTGTCCACACCACAAACACAGCCTCACAAATGGCACTGATTGGCTTTCCTGCCAATTAGGAGAAAGGACTGAATGGGCCATGGTGCCTGAGCTACCTTCTTTCCCACACTCCTTTTGTCCTAGTCAGGGGGAGGCACAGTGGAGGAGCAGCGTGTGGGGAAAGGCTGCATTCCTGCTATCCATGCTGTCCCTAGCAGTGCCGTAGCCAGAGAGAGACTGCCATCTCCCAGGCTGTCAATCTGTCGCCTACACTAAAACTCTCCTGCATGCAGCTCAAAAAACCCAGCCTGTTCCATCTGTCAGTAGGACGGGGACAGAGAGAGCAGGTAAGAGTTTGTCTTTTAGGAATCTCAGTCTGCAACTGGCTAGAGAATAGGTAGGGTGACCAGATGTCCCGATTTTATAGGGACTGTCCCGATATTTGGGGCTTTTTTTTATATGGGCTCCTATTACTCCTCATTCCCTGTCCCGATTTTTCACACTTGCTATCTGGTCATCCTAAGCAGTGATGACCATGTGCTAGGATAATGCAGTGATGAGGCCATAACAATACCTTGATGGATGTGTGCTCTACTGCCCTCTGCAGGGACTAAACACAAGGGCCTGGTCTACACTACGACTTTAATTCGGATTTAGCTGCCTTAATTCGAATTAACGCTTGACCCGTCCACACAACGAAGCCATTTAATTCGAATTAAAGAGCCCTTTAATTCGATTTCTGTACTCCACCCCGACGAGCGGAGTAGCGCCAAAATCGAATTTGTCAATTCGAATTAGCGTTAGTGTGGCCGCAATTCGATGTTATTGGCCTCCAGGAGCTATCCCACAGTGCACCATTGTGACCGCTCTGGCCAGCAATCTGAACTCGCATGCACTGGCCAGGTGGACAGGAAAAGACCCGGGAACATTTGAATTTCATTTCCTGTTTGCACAGCGTGGAGAGCACAGGTGACCACAGAGAGCTCATCAGCACAGGTAACCATGCAGGCTGATAATCGAAAAAGAGCACCAGCATGGACTGTACAGGAGGTACTGGATTTGATCTCTATATGGGGAGAGGATTCAGTGCTAGCTGAACTGCGTTCGAAAAGACGAAATGCCAAAACTTATGAAAAAATTTCCAAGGGCATGATGGAGAGAGGCCACAATAGGGACACAGATCAGTGCCGCGTGAAAGTCAAGGAGCTCAGACAAGCCTATCAAAAAGCAAAGGAGGCAAACGGTCGCTCCGGGTCAGAGCCGCGGACATGCCGCTTCTACGCTGAGCTAAATGCATTTCTAGGGGGGGCCGCCACCACTACCCCACCTCTGACTGTGGATTCCGAGCTGGGGATAATCTCATCAGGTACACCTGATGATTCCGTGGAAGGGGAAGAGGAGGAGGAGGAGGAGGACGAGCTGGCAGAGAGCACCCAGCTCTCCGTTCTCCCCAACAGCCAGGAACTGTTTCTCACCCTGACTGAAGTACCCTCCCAAGCCTCCCAAGCCAGCACCCAAGACCATGACCCCATGGAAGGGACCTCAGGTGAGTTTACCTTTTAAAATAGAAAACATGGTTTAAAAGCAAGCATTTTTAATGATTAATTTGCCCTGAGCACTTGGGATGCATTCGCAGCCAGTACAGCTACTGGAAAAGTCTGTTAACATGTCTGGGGATGGAGCGGAAATCCTCCAGGGACATCTCCATGAAGCTCTCCTGGAGGTACTCCAAAAGCCTTGCCACAAGGTTTCTGGGCAGTGCAGCCTTATTCCGTCCTCCATGGTAGGACACTTGACCACGCCATGCTAGTAGCAAGTAATCTGGTATCATTGCCTGACACAGCCTGGCAGCGTATGGTCCCGGTGTTTGCTGGCATTCAAGCAACATCCGTTCTTTATCTTGCTGTGTAATCCTCAGGAGAGTGATATCGCTTAGGGTAACCTGGTTGAAATAAGGGAATTTAATTAAGGGGACTGAGGTGGCCGTTCCTACTGGGCTGTTTGCCTGTGGCTGAAAAGAAATCCTTCCCTGCATTTAGCCAAGTGCAAGGGGGGGGGGGGGAGGATTGGCCCAGAGCTTTTCGCGTTTTGCTAGCAGGGATCTTCCCTGATACCAGCCACGCGGTGGGGGGAGGGAGAAAGCAATCATCCCAGAGAATTCATGGCGGGTGGGGGTGGGGGGGTGTTAGTTTGGTTCCTGCAGGGATCTTCCCTGATACCAGCCACGCGGTGGGGGGAGGGAGAAAGCAATCATCCCAGAGAATTCATGGCGGGTGGGGGGGGGGTGGTGTTAGTTTGGTTCCTGCAGGGATCTTCCCTGATACCAGCCACGCGGTGGGGGGAGGGAGAAAGCAATCATCCCAGAGAATTCATGGCGGGTGGGGGGGGGGGGGTGGTGTTAGTTTGGTTCCTGCAGGGATCTTCCCTGATACCAGCCACGCGGTGGGGGGAGGGAGAAAGCAATCATCCCAGAGAATTGGATGGGGGGGGGGTGTTAACCTTCAGCAGCAGAAAACAAGCTAACAGGAAAACTGCAGCACAACGGGCTTTGCTTGGTATGTGGGAAAGCAGGGCGCAGAAGCCTAAAGACAGTGGCTTACCATGGCAGCATGCAAGGTGAATTCTGTTGCCCCGACCTGCGTCTGTGATCTCTAGCAGCAAAGCCACAGGCACTCAATATTAAGAGGCAAAATGCGACCTTGCACAGAAATCACATGTGCTATGTAATGTGAATAGTATACACCGTGAAAGAGTATAAGCATTGTTCTGAAAAATGTATCTTTTAAAAAAATTCTCTCCTTTTTTCACTCCCTCCAGCAGGTGCAAATGTTTCAAGCCTCCCTCCTCCTTCCCGAAGGCTATCCCAGATAAGGCGTCGTAAAAAAAAGACGAGAGAAGAGATGTTTTCCGAAATCATGCAATCCACCAGGAATGAAAGAGCTCATCTGAATGAGTGGAAGGAGACGGTTTGCAAGTATAGGAAAGAAGCCAGTGACCGTGAGGACAGGAGGGACCAACGTGAGGACATGAGGGACCAACGTGAGGACAGAAGGGACCAACGTGAGGAGAGGAGAGACGCTCGAGATGAGAGGTGGCGGCAGGAAGATCAGAGGAGTCGGGAAGCAACGCTGGGGCTGCTGCGTGAGCAAACAGACATGCTCCGGCGTCTGGTGGAGCTTCAGGAACGGCTGCTGGAGAACCGAGTGCCGCTACAGCCCCTGTATAACCCCCCTACCTCCTCACCATGTTCCATAGCCTCCACACCCAGACGTGTAAGAACACGGGGGGGAAGGCTCCGTACACCCTCCCATTCCACCCCAGTGGACAGCCCAAGCAAAAGGCTGCCATTTTTTTAACCTTTTTTTACTGGGCTTTTCCTTCCCGCAGATCCTCCTCCCAAACCCCACTCAGGTTCTGTGCCGCTACAGCCCCTGTATAACCCCCCTACCTCCTCACCATGTTCCATAGCCTCCACACCCAGACGTGTAAGAACACGGGGGGGAAGGCTCCGTACACCCTCCCATTCCACCCCAGTGGACAGCCCAAGCAAAAGGCTGCCATTTTCTTAACCTTTTTTTACTGGGCTTTTCCTTCCCGCTGATCCTCCTCCCAAACCCCACTCAGGTTCTCTCCCTCTTTTTATAATCAATTAATAAAGAATAAATGATTTTTAAACAATGGTGACTTTATTTCCTTTGAAAGCAAGCTGGGGGAAGGGGGAGGGTGGGTTCCTTACAGAGAATGAGTCAATAAAGGGAGCGGGTTTTCAGGAAGGATAAACAAACATAAATTTCACACTGTAGCCTGGCCAGTCATGAAACTGGTTTTCAAAGCTTCCCTAATGCGCAGCGCTTCATCGTGTGCTCTTCTAATCGCCCTGGTGTCTGGCTGCGAGTAATCAGCAGCCAGGCGATTTGCCTCAGCCTCCCACCCTGCCATAAAGGTCTCCCCTTTGCTCTCACAGAGATTGTGAAGCACACAGCAAGCAGTAATAACAATGGGGATATTGGTTTGGCTGAGGTCTGAGCGAGTCAATAAGGATCGCCAGCGACCTTTTAAACGGCCAAATGCACATTCTACCACCATTCTGCACTTGCTCAGCCTGTAGTTGAACAACTCCTGACTCCTGTCCAGGCTGCCTGTGTATGGCTTCATGAGCCATGGCATTAAGGGGTAGGCTGGGTCCCCAAGAATAACAATTGGCATTTCAACATCCCCCACGGTTATTTTCTGGTCCGGAAAGTAAGTCCCTTGCTGCAGCCGTTTAAACAGATTGGTGTTCCTGAAGACGCGAGCGTCATGAACCCTTCCCGGCCAGCCCACATGGATGTTGGTGAAACGTCCCTTGTGATCCACAAGTGCTTGCAGCACCATTGAGAAGTACCCCTTGCGGTTTATGTACTGGGTACCCTGGTGCTCCGGTGCCAAGATAGGAATATGGGTTCCATCTATTGCCCCACCACAGTTAGGGAATCCCATTGCAGCAAAGCCATCCACTATGACCTGCACATTTCCCAGAGTCACTACCTTTCGTAGCAGCACCTCCGTGATTGCTTTGGCTACTTGCATCACAGCAGCCCCCACAGTAGATTTGCCCACTCCAAATTGATTCCCGACTGACCGGTAGCTGTCTGGCGTTGCAAGCTTCCACAGGGCTATCGCCACTCGCTTCTCAACTGTGAGGGCTGCTCTCATCTTGGTATTCTGGCGCTTCAGGGCAGGGGAAAGCAAGTCACAAAGTTCCATGAAAGTGCCCTTACGCATGCGAAAGTTTCTCAGCCACTGGGAATCGTCCCACACCTGCAACACTATGCGGTCCCACCAGTCTGTGCTTGTTTCCCGGGCCCAGAATCGGCGTTCAAAGCCTATAACCTGGCCCATTAACATCATAATCTCCAAAGCACCGGGGCCCGCGGTCTCAGAGAATTCTGTGTCCGTGTCCATGTCCTCATCACGCTGGTCGCTGCGCTGCAATCGCCGCCTCCTCCTCCTCCTCGCCTCTTTTTTCTGGTCCTGTGTAAGCATAAACTCCACGAGAAAGCGCGAGGTGTTTATAATGTTCGAGACTGCGTTCTGGAGCACAACGGGATCCATGCTTGATGCAGAATGGAGTCTGCAGAGTTCACTCAGGAAAAAAGGCGCGAAATGGTTGTCTGCCGTTGCTTTCAGGGAGGGAGGGGGAGGCTGTACCCAGAACTACCTGCGACAATGTTTTTTGCCCCATCATGCACTGGGGTCTCAACCCAGAATTCCAAGGGGGGTGGAGACTGCGGGAACTATGGGATAGCTATGTAAAAGCTACCCACAATGCAACGCTCTGGAAATCGATGCTACTATGGTAGCTTGGACGCAAACCACCGAATTAATGGTGCCTAGTGTGGCCGAATACATTCGAATTTATAAAATCGGTTTCCTAAATTCGAATTATATAAATTCGAATTAATCCTGTAGTGTAGACATACCCAAGGCCTCTACAGCTAAAACCACAACGTGCTGCCGCGTGTGCTAAACCAGCCAGCTTTGTTAGTCTGAGGGCGAAGGCTGACTCATACACTTTTGTGGGCCGGCTGCAGTACCAGTTTGTTTCAGATTTAAGCACTGCTGTAAAACCCCAGCCCTCTCTGCAGATCTAACGAGAGCTGTTATCTGAATTGTTAGACAGGCATTTGGGTTTGGGGCTGCAATTGTTGCATATAGAAGCAGTGCTCACTCAGTACAGTCCCCTAACAAACCCCTCTCTTTAGCTGGAGCCACTGCTTTTGAAGTTGTAAGCTCTTCCATGAGAAACCCTTACTCCTGTTACTGGGGCTTTGTGATGGTTTCTGTATGAGTTATTATGCTAGGGTGACCTCTAATGGGGAATATGAGTTACTGCACTTCTTTTGTGGCGCTCGTGAAATAACGAATACTCTGTCTGCTTGGTAGGGTGATCTGTTTGAAAGGATCCATGCCAAACCGATGGACTTGCAAAAGTAATAGGGAAGCCCTTTCAAATCAAATCCTGGTATGTGAATAATCCTGTGAAGACGGCACACGTAGTGAGTGATCCAAGTTTGCAAAAGCCGATTGTACACTACCCCTTTAAAGGAATAGCGCTCTGGTACTGGACACAGTAATGGCCCAGAACAGGAACCTCAGATATGAGTCCTTTCAATATCTATTGGGGGTGCAGATATGAACACTGGGTTCCAGCTACTCCTATGGGTTTTGTCCCAGGCTGGATACAACTGCAGAAAGGGGTCTGTTTCCAGAATCTAGTTCAGATTGGTGAAAATCTCAAGAATGCAGCTGATCTCCTGAAATTTCCACTATTGACACTGAAATGTCTCAAGCAGTTTGAGCTTTTGGCACCATCAAATCCAAATGGGAATCCAAAGCTTGATTAGATATGAATTCTGAACCCAGACTTAAAACTGCTCAAAATCTGTATCCAGCTGCAAACACCGCCTTATTGGCCTGTTTCTAATCAGCACCAGTAGATGGAAGATGGACTGCCATTTACATTTGTCTTCCCCATTCCAAGACAGACTGGTACGGCAGTCTCATTCAGGAAAATAATCAGACCATCATAGGGTATACAAAGAAACAAGCCCTTTAAGTGCAAATCAAAGGGTTGTACAACTTCACTTAGTACCTAGGAAATATCGTAAAACATGCAAAAATCACACACCACCTGGCTGAGACCAACAGCTGCTACTGATTCCAGAAGTACTGATTCCTCATTTTACTGAGCAAGAAAGTGAGGCACAGAGTTGGGAAGTAACCTGCCCAAGGTCACATGGGAAGTTTGTGGCAGAGATGGGATCAGAAGTTCAGAACCCAGATTGTCTGATTCCTAGTACCATGTGCTTGGCGTAAGGTCACCCTTCCACATAGGAAGAAATGGAGTGGGGGTTGGAATTGGTTCCCAATCCAAAACATAGGCAGAAATAGAGAGGAAGCTGATGTTTTTAGATTCATTCATGCTGCAATGTTGAAACACTATTTTAGACTTGCTGCAAATGAGCTGGCAACCAATGTAATGTATCTTCCACGCCTCACTGACACGGTTGTTACTGCTCAGACCTGATGCATGGCTGCCCCACTGGGTTTTGTCTTAGTGTGTGAATCATTTTTAGAAGTGCTGCTCTGCTGAGCCAGAACTTTTGCAACTCAATGCTGATGTCACTTACAGTGCCAGCTGATCAGCGTCTTCCAAATCAGCAATGTTGACCCTGGAGTACAGAGGTAATATAGGTACCAGACATTGTCAAACAGGTGAGACTCTTCTCTTTCAAACAAACAAATAAATATATTGACATTAAACTAGACGCTTGTGTTCTCCTGGCATGAAACTGTCCTTGTTAAAGATGAAGCCAATCTGCAAATCCAGGTCTGGTCTATGTTTTCTTAAAGGTCCGGGATGTTCAGCTCAGTGGCTGTGGTTTGGGATCATTTATCTGACCCGGTTCAATGGCTAATTTAGGATCTTTCTTTCTTTGTCTTTTGTTTTCTTTCTTTCAATACCATACTGGAGTCCATACATGAGAAAAACAAATCCCCAGGGTATTACTGGACCAGTGTTCCACTCAGAATTTTGATCAACCATGAAACTTTGGGCAGTCACTTTCCACTGTGGCCCATTCAGACACCCCATTAAGTCTGACTTTCCATTAACTCTCACTACTTTCCTGGAGGTTCTCCGCATGCGATTTGTTTTATTTAGTCAAACTCCAAATTGCATGTGGCCCGGGGGGATTGCTTAAAAGGAAGGAGGTGGTAAGTTCATCTGCAGACTCCCTAAAATGGACTCCTTTTCCGCATGTCTAGTTCTTCAATGTGACAGGCAGCTTTTTACATGCGCTCCTCTAACAGCTGAATGCGAGCTGGAGCCCCAACTCTGTAAATAATATATTGATTTGGTTTGAATGTGGGTCAGTAGGTCTGACTCCTAACCAAGTAGTAACTATGGCCGTCCTACAGGGAGCATTAACCATTCAGTTGGGGGAAGATGTAAGCAGGGGCTTGTGCTTCTCATCTCTGATATTTTTTGTTCTTTCTTTAATTAAAACAGAACTCCCTTCTGCCTTAGCCCTGGGGGCTCTCCAAAGATCATGCAGCTTTTCAGGGAAAATCTGGCAAACATTCTCTCTAGGAACAGTTCACTCAGGGGTGAATGGGTCAAAGGCCCCCACAGAACTGAACCATGGCAGCTTCACTGTGGGTGACTGAAATGGGTGTTTAAAGGAGCTCTGCATCCCCTGTGCACCCCTCCACACCAGCCCAGTGAAGGCCACTGCAAATGACTGAAAGTCTTTGGCAGAGGAGAAGGGGTTTGCTCTTATGCATACGTGTGTGTGAGTGCAGGGCTTGCTGTCCCTTGTCCAGCCCAGGTACTGGAGCAGCAGTCATTGAAGGGCTGCCCTGCTGCCCTACCCCTTGTCTGTGGTATGAGGATGAGTCCTTTCCTCCAAGCCCAAGCGTAGTCTCCTCCTGCCTGCCTGCCTCTCCACATAGCTGGTTGGGGTGTACTCTGAGGGCCTGATCTGAAGACCATTGAAGTGAATGGAAGACTGCCCTTGACTTCAGTAGTCATTGGATCAGGCCCTGAATGAGGAATAATGTTCTCATGAAGCATTAGCAAATGAAATATTGAAGCGTCACAGGAGAACTGGGAAGTGCAACCAATTAGAAACAAAAAGTGAACCTGACCAGCTAAGTGAAATGCAAAAAATTAAACTTAAAATCCTTTCTGTTTTAATAATCCAAGATAAAGTGAGTAATGCAACTAAGGCATTATTGTTTAAACATGTGGGCTTGCACTTTCAAAGGAACCTAAGGGACATAGCAGGTGTCCAACTCCCACTGAATTTCAGTTTCATTGAGTTTACTTTGAAAATTTCTGTGTGGCTCTTAACCTTGCATTGTTCCTTCAGTTCATTAGTTGTGAAGTGGAACCTTTAAGAAGTAACCAACTACATCCTATTTCCCAGAACTACTTAGGGTGACTAAAGAATCAGACCCTTAGAATCCAGATAATTGCCCCCCGTTGGAGTACTGTGTCCAATTCGGGTGCCACACTTTAAGAAAGATGTGGACAAATTGGGGAATCCAGGACAGAGCAACCAAAGTGAGAAAAGGTTTAGAAAACAAGATCTATGAGGAAAGATTAAATAACTGGGCATGTTTAGTCTTGAGGAAAGAAGACTGAGGGGGAACCTGGTAATAGACTTCAAATATGTTAAGGGTGGATATAAAGAGGAGGGTGATCAGTTGTTCTCCACGTCCCATTGAAAGTAGGACTAGAAGTAGAAGGGTTAATCTGCAGCAAGCATAGATGACTTGTGCCTCCTGATACCGGGTGTGGGGGAGCATAATGTAAAGGGGGTGACATGTGACTGCTCCACTTGTCGGACAAACTTCCAGCCCCACCTCCCCGGGCCAGGGCAGGCAATCCTGCTGTGGCCACAGGAGCGGGAAGCAGGTGCCTCTGGGCCCAGTTGGGGCCAGCCCCGGCCCTGGGAGACTCACAGCACCAGTGTCTCCCCAGAGTTCACAGACACCTCAACAGAAGAGGCACAGGGTGCAGGCAATGCCCCTACCTCCAGCTAAGCAGAGGCCAGGGAACCTGCTTCCCCAGTGACCCCCCCACACACCCTGCGCCGAGCCCAGGGACCGCCGTGCTCTCCCCGTCCTGCCAGAGTTACCTGCAGGGAGTGGGGGGCGGGCTATGTCCTTCTCCTGCTGCACTTCCCCCTGACATGTTTCTGGCTCGCTCAGCTGCTCTCCCTCGCAGCTGGGTCCAGGCAGGGAATGGGAGGGAGCTGCTTCTCACGCCGTCTGAGGCTGGCCATTCCAGGTCGCTGCCTCTGTGCAGTGCAACAGCTGCCTGAGAGAGCACCCAGCTGGGGAGGAGGCGGCAGCCCACCCGGGCCCAGCTGCTGGGAACAGGGGCTGAATGAGCTGGAAACATGCCAGGGGGCAGGTGCAGCGGGAGAAGGACAGAGTCCCTCTCCCACCCCACCCCCCAGCAGCCCAAGCAGAAATCTCGGGGAGGGGGAGCACTTGACCCTGCATGTCCCCCCCACACGTGTCGCTGTGGCAGCAAGGGAGATTCAGAAAGTGTTTCCTAATATTTAACCTAACTATAAGGGTAGTTAAGCTCTGGAACAGGCGTCCAAGGGAGGTTGTGGAATCCCCATCACTGGAGGATTTTAAGAACAGGTTGGACAAACACTTGTTGGGGGTGGGCTAGCTTTACTTGGTCCTGCCCCCGTGCAGGGGGCTGGACTTGATGACTTCTCAAGGTCCCTTCTAGCCCTACAATTTCTGTGATTCTATAACTATATTAAACTGTTGGGGTAGGTCTAGCTTTGAGATGAAAACCTTGGTGCTATGTCTTGCCAAGTTCTGACTCCTGAGAGAGCTGAGAGATTCAGTTCTGAGAGCAGAATCACAACATTTTAACATCCGCTTTTCACGGGGCTACCCCAGAGGAGAGACCCCAGAAGAGAGGCGGTGACTATTGTTTTCTAGTAGCAGTTGACCTGATGATTCACAGAAAATCCTTTCTTGCCGCTAATGGATGCATGTCATCTTCACTTCATTAGTGTTCAGTGAGCTGGCTCAAAAGGAGAAGGACCAAGTGATGATTTCCCAATGTGTGAGTACCCTATTAACTAGCTTTATGAGTCCTTTACTTGCTGCACAGACTTCAAAATGCAATAATATGAGTGGTGGTGGTGGTGGGGAACGGCGTTTGAAAAGACCCTTTCAAGATTAAAACCCCTCCCTTTTAAAAATGACCTTAATATTTATAATAAACCCTGACTTTTATTAAGTGGGGAAGAATACTGGCAATCTGTTGGTTTTGCCCCTTGTGCTGTTTGTTTACTTGTTGCACTTCACTCCCCGGGTCAGTGTCACTCTCTGTTTTTTATGGATTGGGCACGGTGCTGTTGTAGTTAGCTTCCCAAGTTGCAGTGCCTCACAAGAAGATGTTTCCCATCTCCTAGCTCTTCCCCACCCTCTCCTGTTTTCACTAAAATCTACACTAAGCTCAAAAACGTCTCTCATCCTGTTAAATGTTACAAACTAAGCCTGATTTTTGGAGCTTAGTATGATCTGGGGCTATGTACTGATTTCAGCCTTGACTTTAATGGGACTTGTGTTGCCTGAATTTGGTCTTTTGTGTGTGTCCCTCCAAATACCCAGAAGCTCCAGGTAATGTGAGTGTGATGGAGGCCGCACAGTAGCAAGTAGGGGTTAATCAGGGCCAGTGGACCCAGTGCAGCAGATGTCAGGTATGGAGAGGGAAGTTAGAAGGAGAAGACACAGCTCAGTTTGGGGCTGACCAGGAAGGGGAGAAGAGCTGGTCAGGAGTCTGACACTGCTTGCTGGTTGTACGAGCCTCCAGGTGAATGGGCTAAGGGCTCTGGGAGACGGGTTGTTTGAAGACAGGGCCACACAGAAATAGAAGGGTGGGTTACTGCTGAAGATTCATCAGATGACCCTATTTTGAGTTTTTGGTTTTCTTTTATTTTTGGACTCTAATACCTGTAGGGGATGGGACTTAAGAGTCCCTCAGCCACAGGGCTAAAGCTCACTGCGTTGGACCTTGTGAGAGGCGTGGCTGACTACTGGGATGAGCAGTGTCCTGGTGGGCCACGAGGGGGCGCTGTGGAGCCAAACCCTATTACAGTGAGTTCTACAATGGCAGCCTCCAAAACTTCATTTTAACAAGGACATTTTTCAGCACTGGCAGAACAAAGAGCCAAACCTCTGGGTACTAACATTAGTGTTTCAGCCATGCCCCAGGCAGTAACAGAACTCCTGGGCTACACCCATCTCTGCCAGATTTCAGTAGGTCATTCTTTGTAGATCCAGCAGGACAAAAGCCATTGAATTCCAGTGTTTTGGCCTGTGGAGTTCCCCCATCTCCAGTGCGGTTGTCCAATGTAACCGAGGGCAGAAATTGGCCCTGAGGTGAGAACTTGGCTAACCACACTGCTTTGCTGATACTGCACAAGCCAGAACAGAATCCAGCTCATCGTCCTGCAGCTGTGCTGGGTTTGCTGTATTAAGGGGAGTAAATAATAGTGGAAACTAATTTTAGTCAGTAAAGGCAGCAGCTGGGACTCTGACAAGAAGATCTGCTGAGTGAGAGAGCAATTTTTACCCAGTCCTCTTTCAGAGTAAAACTGCATGCTGCTCCTCTGCTCAAGCATAAATGTTTCATGGCGTATTGCTAGGTTATTATAAAAATTCTGCCCTTTTCAGCTTCTTGGATTCCCCAAGCAATGTTATTTTTAGGGACTTGGTGAGATATCTCCTGCCCCTTCATCTTTGCTGTATGTCTTATGTCTCAAATGACTTGTCCAAGGTGAATGATTTCATTTGTGAAAACAAAGAGATGGGGCACTGATAGCAGCTGCGCTGTGGTCTACAAGGTACTGGAGAGTGTGGGGAAAGAGTAGCCTAGCATTTGTGCCAGCATCTACCACCCTGGGAAGCAGAACCAGAACATGATTGCATAATCCACAGTGAAAGCATGCAGGTTGCAAATACAGGTGTGAATTGTATGCACAATGTATGGAAATACCTATGTTTGGGTTAAAGGAATTTTCAAGATTTTAATGCAAATTGGCTGCTGATTTTAATGGGAGCTGCAGGTGCTCAGCCCCAGGTCCGGCCCCAACCATGAAATGTTGCATGTGAAGCAAGATGGGAGGGGGGTGGGAGGAAGGGAATGTAATTCCTTCCTGACCCCTTGTAGAGAATCAGCTAATGCCCAGAAGCATGAGGTTTGAGCATTCATTTGCCTTAACTTGTATAGATACATATGGTATTACAAAAAGTAATGGGTTGAAAAGGATCCAGCTTCAGTGTTTCTCTCCAGGGTCTCCAACACACCCAGACTGTGCATTCAATTTCAGGTGGGTTTGAGAGTTGTGCCCCTAACTATCTTAGGGTCCTTTGAAAATCCCAACCTACATCCTTGTGATCTGTTTGCCCTCTAGTCTGTGCTGTGTGCACAGTAATGTAGCTCTTGTCTCCCCCCAGATTCCGGCTGTGCAACCTCAGGAAACCAGTATTTCATTTCCCCTTTCCTTCTCGTGGATCTGAGGTGCCATTTGAACTTAGCATCAACCACAGTGAAAGGAACTGGCACAAGAGGAGGCCAAGCCAACTTGCCCCTCCCACATGGCAGCAGGCCATTCACCTCCTTCGGACAATTGGAATGACCTCACTCCTCGTGGTGTGGGCCTGAGAGCGGCCAAGTTCTCTGGTGCACAATGCCGAAAGAGGTGTCTCACTCCTGGCTGGGGAGCAGCTTATAGATTATACTTGAGATGTGGAAAATCGACGTAAAGACGCCACTGGGCTGGGAACAAGTCGGGAAGAACTGAGATCTGGCAGCTTTTCCCAGCTCATTGTTGTGTAAGGGGAAGTGAGTCAGAATGCAGGGAGAGGGGCTGTTTTTCTAACTAAATACAGCGATTAGTTTACATCCTGTGGTAAGGATGTTTTAAAAAAACAACAACAGGGAAAGGTCCCTCGTCCGCTGGGACTGCTCTCTCCCTCTGGCTCCGATGCCTGAGGCCTGGGCATTTCTCTTTGGGATTGAAGGGTCATCTTTTTCTCTAGTTCCGGGAGTCCTTTGCTCTAGTGCTCTGTCTCCTGCAGGACCAGCCAACACGGGGAAGCTATTAATAGGGACATTTGAGGTCAAAACTAGGGACATACCTTTTAACTCCATTGAAAGACACAGGGCCCATAAAGATTGCTGAAGGAGAGGGTTTAGAAAATGGTCAATGTTTGGCTCCGAACTAGGGCTGGTCTCTCTCCCATAGGGACAATCAGGACAATAATAATTAATACTACAAACCACCAATAGCTCTCAATGCACAGTTTATTATTAAAGCCCCGACCCTGCTATGAACTCCATGCAGCAGGGAGGTCACCCATGTGGAGCTGATTGCAGGGTCAGGCACTTAGACTATAAGTTGTTTGGAGCAGGGAGCTTGTCTCAGGGCCGCCCAGAGGATTCAGGGGGCCTGGGGCAAAGCGTGGGAGCTGCAGCGCTTGTACTCACCCGGTGGCGGTCCGGGTCTTCGGCGGCATTTCGGCGGCGGGGGGCCCTTCAGTCGCTCCGCGTCTTCGGCAGCACTGAAGGGCCCCCCGCCGCCGAAATGCCACCGAAGACCTGGACCGCCGCCGGGCCAGGGCTCACGGGGCCCCTGCTGCCGAAGACCTGGACTGCCGCCGAAGACCTGGACTGCCACCGGGGCCTAGGGCAAATTGCCCCACTTGCCCAACCCCCCCCCCCCCCCCCCCCGGGCAGCCCTGGCTTATCTGCAGCTGTAAAGCACCCAGCAGGCTTTACTGCTACACAAATGACGATGTTTGGCTAGAACCCTGCAGGAAATGCTAGAACCCTTTCAATACCGGGAGGACAGGCTTTATTGTGGTGTTTTCCCACTTGTCATTCTGGTCCTGGGGTTCTTGTTTCATACCACCTGGGTTTTGGCCTTTGTCTATGGGGAAAACACAGAACAACCAGACACATTTAGTCACAAAGACCTTGACTTTGGATGAAAGGAACCCAAGTAACATTCCCAGGGAAGAACCCAGTATGTACGTCTGCGCCCGTCTGCTCTGAGCCCTGAGAACAAAATGGTGGCTGAACTGAAATGGTGTTTAGACATTAAAAGGTGCAGAATTCAGAAAATAAAAGGTGTTGGTATTTCAAAGCTTCACGCACCACATTTTTTACCACCCCTCGTAAGACGGACAAAGGCTTTTGACGTGTTTACTTTTGACTTGTGGTGTAAAGGGTGAAATGAGACTCGGAGCCAGTGGTGAGCTGGAGCCGGTTCGCACCGGAACCGGTTGTTAAATTTAGCAGCCGGTGTAGAACCAGTTGTAAAGGGGCCGGCGGGTGGGCAAACTCCAGTCCGCAGGCCACATCCGGCCCACGGGACCGTTCTGTCTGGCCCGCCTGAGCTCCCAGCTGGGAAGGCTCCCCCGGCCCCTCCCCCGCTTCCCACCCCTCTCGCAGAGCCCCAGCGCGCCGTGCTGCCGGCACCGGCGCTCTGGGCAGCTCTGCAGCTCCTACCGCTTTGAGCAGCATGGTAAGGGGGCCGGGGCTGGGAGGAGGGGTTGGATAAGGGGCAGGGAGCCGTTGGAGGGGGCGGAGGTTCTGGGGGGGCAGTCAGGGGACGGGGAACGGGGGCGGGTGTTGGGTAGGTGTGGGAGTTCCGGGGGTCTGTCGGGGTGGTGGAGGATAGGATCGGGGCAGTCAGGGGACAGGGAGCAAGGCGAGTTGGGTAGGGAGTGGGGTCCTGGGGGGCAGTTAGGGTGGGCGGTCTCGGGAGGGGGTGGTCAGGGGACAAGAAGCGGGGGGGTTGATGGGTTGCAGGTTCTGAGGGGGGCAGTCGGGGGCAGGAAGTGGGTTGGGGTCGGATGGGGGGGGAGAGACAGGCACGTGGGGCTTGTACTCACTGCGCAGTTCCCTACCGGGTCTTCGGCGGCACTTCGGCGGCGGGGGGGTGTCTTCACTCACTCCGGGTGAAGGACCCGCCGCCGAAATGCCGCCGAAAACCCGGAGCAAGTGAAGGCCCCCCGCCGCCGCCGAAGTGCCGCCGAGGACCCGGTAGGGAACCGGTTATTAGGATTTTCGGAGCTCATCACTGCTTGGAGCTATTGGGACAACTCAATGGAAAGCAGTAGGCAAGGTCTACTCATTTCTCCCAAGGGTTAGTGCTTGCAACAAGAAAGCTAAGTAAGTTAAAAGAATCAGAAAGCAAACGGAAATCAGCCCAGTCCCTTGGCCCTGGGGATGGAGCCCTGACCTTCCCAAAGACATTGTCCTCACCACCTGTCCCCAAAACATTCATTCATATAGCTCTTCTGCTGACAGCCCTGCAAGGGGAGGGAAGAAGCTGAGCTAGGTCCAGGTAATGTCCCTGCACTCTGTTACAGTGATATGATGGCTTAGCATATGGCTTTGATTTGTAGAGCCCTGCATGAGCTAGAATAACCTCTCTCCCTATGCACCGTCGCATCAGTCCAGGTCAGCTGAGATGCTCCTGTTGAGAGTCCCTAGATGTGAAATCTCCACAACTGGGGAAAGGACGTGTTCAGTGGAGAACTGTGGATCTTCTCTGGCTTTCAATCAGAGATGGAAATTCCTTGGGAGATCTTACTGTGTTAAGTGTATGTATCATTGTGGGCCAGGGGACCACAGCCCTCCAGGAATTAAGAACAGTGGGGGGTGATAGCACCTCTGAGAGGTACCACATTCTGGAGAGGCTTGTGTATACTGGTTCAGACCGGATTCTCTAGAGACCAGCAGGAAAAAAAAAAAAGGACTTTTGGATAAATAGCCTGAATTTAAATTGACTCGGGGCCTTTTTTCTGATCCAGCAAATGGACGGGACCTTCCATCCAAGGGACCCCAATCCTTCCTGGGAAGGGTTGGAAGGACTTGACCTGCTCATGGGGATGCTTGTTCTGAGCTAAGAGCTGTTCTGAGCTTGCGACCACAGAAAAAACCCTTGGTGGGGTTTGAAGGCCTGATCACCTGCCATAGCCCTTTTTGGAGTTAGGGTGACCTCTGCATGGTGATTGGCAGGCATGTAGGTTCTTTTATTGTTTTATGTTTTCTCTGTAGTTCTTTCATCTTAATGATACCTGTGCTTTCTTAGAAAGGGCTGTGTGGTAACTTCTAATTGAGAGAGGTGATGACTGGGACCCAGAAGCCTGTAAATCGTGGGCCCTTGGTGGACTATAGAGGGGGAATAGAGGTGCAGTTGCCCTAAACTGTGAAACAGGGCTCTGCTGGCTTTCACAGCATAATGCGTAGCACATTTTTGGTTGAATACTTGACTATGATTCCAAGCTCCGTAGTGCTTAGAGGTGGTTGGTTGAGGGAATGGCTGTTCTTGCTGTCCATTGTTAGCATTCTGAATGAAGTTGTTATTTTGAAATAGAAATGGACCTGAGCTGCAGAAGACAGGTCCAGATCTGAACTGCTCCAAAAGCTTGGGGTTCTTTTGATCAGTCCCTTAACTTATTAATAAATAGTGCTCCCAGATGTGCTAGCCTAATAATGACCTATAACCCTGTAAAAAATCAGCCCCCGCTCACTGTTGATATTTTAGAAGAATATTTCTTCAGCATACTCTGGAGGAGAGTTAGCCTATTAGCTTTTCACCACTAGAGACCTGGAATACAATCCTTTGCTCAGGTCACACATGAAATGAGATTGGTAGGTCTCAGTCTAGTCCCTCTGTGAGCATATTTCAAAACTACCACGCATAATTTGGCAGAGTGGGAAGGCCTAGAGCAGAAATAAGAGTTGGTGCTCCAGGTGACGTTGGAGAAGCACTGAGAGAGCTGAGTGGTGATGCTTACGCTATGCCTGGCTCAAGTAGCTGCTGTCAGTACCTCTCTTTGAGCACTAAATTCCCTGACAAATGTAGAAATATGCCAACAGATCTGGGACTACCTGTGCTTATTTTCCCCAATATTGTTTGCAGACTGAACCTACCCAGAGGGTACCACTTTAGAACAGCAGGATGCAAATGATCAGTGCAATCACATATATGTGTTTCAGCCATCAGTCCCTGCCGCGACATTTGAGATGCGTAAGCTGAAACCTGTATTTTCTAGACAAAACCTATCCCTAGGACGTCAGCCAAATCCTGGCAGTTTTAATACTTAGCCACCAGAGGGCATCAATAAACAATACAGCCTTACGACTCTGTTCTGTATTGTCTATTGCCTGCAGAGAGCAGTAGCAGCAATAGTGTCCTGTATTCTCAAGGGATCAAGCAGAGAAAGGGTTTCATTAAATTTCCTCATGAGGAAGATGATGAAGCCTGAAAATATGCCCCAATTTAAAGAGCTATTTGCAGGTCAAAATACGTGGAGGTTAGAGCATGTGCCAGATGATGCATTATATGAGGTCCTCCCTACCCCCCAAACACCTTTATATCTAGCGATTTAAAGGCTTTCAACACCAGAATGAATTCCCTAGTCCTCTCCCATTGGGTTTGAAAAAGGAGCACTCAAGTCCAAAGCCTCAGCTTGTGAAATGGTCAAAGGTTCTGTCACAGCAACAGTTTGTTGCTCCAGGGAATGGACACAGGACAGGTAGTTCAAATCCTCCCTCTGGCTAATACTTCCCGCTTGAGCATAAAGAAAGCCATTTACCACCTGCGCCAGCTGTAAACCTGGGATAGCCCATACCTCCCTCGCCCATGGTTTAGTCAGTGATTATCTGCAATGCAGTTTGAAGACTAAAAAAGAAAAGTGCCAGCTACTGGGTGAGTTCACTTATCAGCACCTAGACACAACCCATTGACCACTGAAGAGACTGGGTTTTCCCTGGCTCAGTAACTCACACCCAGAAGGATCCATCAAGGCACTGAGCATAGACCTGAGATATCTGCTATATTACTTGCTAAATGTGTTTTAAGGAACCCTTGTAAGTGCCATCCATTCCACAAGAACAAAATTGTGCATGAAAACAGAATAATTTGCTCTCTGGCTAGTGCTAATTTATGAATGAAGCCCGGCAGCATTTCACTCAGTCGGGGTGGGGTTGGTTTTGTCATTGCTGTTGTCTTAGTTTTAGTTTTGGAGGATTTTTTTTCTTCAAAATCAGACAGTTTTAATGAATTCCTCCTGGGATACAGACCCTTGAATTTCTAGGGTTTGGAATTTTTCTGGGAATATTTTGGATGACCCCTCCCCCTCACCTATTAGTCTTTCCAATGTAAATGACATCTGGTCACTGAGATTAGCCCAGGGTGGCTTGCTGCTCTCACCTTTCTGCCAAGGAATTTGTACAATTTCCATGTAGCTTGATGAAGCTGTTTGTGTTTCCGTGTCTGGTGCTGGCAGAGCCATTCAGCCTTTTGCTCTACATTGTGGAAAGACAAAGTTTTATTCCCCAACTGCACCTTTGTCCCCGAGGAGCCCTTGGTGGGGCTTAGAAGGAACAGGCTGTTGAAGGCAAGGTCAATGCAGGAGAATGAAACAGAGAAGACCTTTTCTGTAGCCGGGGAGGAGGGATCTGATAATGTGTTGGGAAACAAGGAAAAAGTGAAGCCAAATCAGCAGGCAAATCAATTGCTTTTTGCTAGAGAAGTTTCGTTTGTCAGGCCCAGGGGAGCTACAGACAGTGCTAACAAACAGAACGGAAAGAGGACAGAGGTTGCAGTCTCCTAGGCACCAGCTTTTTATATATTTCCTCCTGCTCTTGTTTTTATCTTTTTTTTTTCCCCTCAGAGACCAATTGGGAATGGGCCTATTTTCTGCAAGTCCAAATCCAGCCCAGGGCTATAGGGACTGCAGGTGCCTGCCATCTAATGGGCAAGTGGTGGCCTAGATGAAATTAGCCACTGGGCCCTGGTTCATATTCTAGTCCATGTTTCATAACTCACCATCTCAGCTGTCACTAACTGTCCTCCTTGCTAGTAGTCACTAATCATTCCCAGAGGGCAGGGATCCATATTGCAGACCCAGACCCATTGCAGATAGGCCCTTGTTGGGAGTTTCAGCAGAGAAGCCCAGGACAGAATGGCTATGGAGACTGAACTCCCCTCTTGCCCCCCATGTCAGGTGCCATCTCCTTTTGTATAGGTGGAAAGACACCTTCTAAGGATGGCTGGTGAGGTTCGGCCATGCCTACCAGATGAAGTGACATCCTCTCCACCCTATTCTCCCTTTGTGCTCAAGGCATGCACCCTTACAACCCAAAACGTGTCTTGAGACTGACCCTAGAGCTCTGTAGACAGCAGCTCTTCTAGGTGGGTCAGAAAGAACTGGCTAGTCCCATACAATGCTATTGTCTTGTGCATTGACTTTCACATAAACTGTCTCCTCAAAAGGCAATTGCATACAAATACAAAAGTATATCAGAGGGAGAACTCTGATGGCGCCTAGGCCAGGGAGAAAAGGCAAAGGAAGGACAAGATGGAGGGTCTGAGGTGAGACACAGGGAAGATGACAGAACCACACAGCACCTAGGTACCGTGGTGACTGGTGCATACCTGGGTATGTAGGTTCTTGCATTTATTTAGCAGTTCTAGGCTGTGGGAGGGAAGAGAGGGGAGGCTTGTGCTAGACAAGCCAAGGAGAGAGAGGGACCAGGTCGGGGAAGGCAGATGCAAGATGTCAAAAGAGGCTTTTAAAACCTAGGAAGAGCACTTTGAACTCTTTCCCCAGTGGCTGTGGGGCCAGTGGGTCTGTGAGGACTGTGTGCTCGCCATAAAGCTGTGCTGAACTTCAGTTGGTGCTGCTGCTACATCTGTCACAGGCAGGGGGAGCCCTTGCTGAGACTCAGCCAGGTTTTCTCCTGGCTCATCTGTGTCTTTAAGGATTAATAAGGCAAGACAAAAATCTCCCTCCTAAAGCAAAACCCTCTAGATCACTCAGCCACACTCAGATGTGCTTTCCCCACTGCATAAATCCTGGCTCTCGGGGGGGGAGGGAGGGAAGGAAGGGTTTAAGGGCTGCTTCTTACTTATTGCTCTTCTAAAGTGCTGTCTGGAAAATACCGAGAGAGAATAGTCCTCCATGGCCCTTGTGCCCCGTTCATTAGTTTAATTGAATTGTTCCAGTAACTCGGAGCTAAATAAAGAAGAGGGGTCAAGTGCAGCCCATACATCCAGGAGAAGGATGACGGAGTCGACTCCTGGTGGTGGTTGTGCTGTTCAGCACAGCAGCAGGGAGATGGTTAGGAGCTGGCATGTCTCCTGTCACAGCTGTAGACATTCAGAGAGCCAGAGGGCTTCACCAGCTGCTGGCACTTTGGGAGCTTGCCAGGGCCTTTTGGACGAGGTGTAAAGTGTTAGTCCTGCCCGCTTGTGGCCTATGATGATCAAATGGTACATTCCATAAGAGCTGGGTTGTTGTTAACCCAGTACCATGACAACTTTTGAGCCTGGATAACTACATATTTCTCACATAAATCCCCCTCTAGTGAAAGTTCAACTGGCTACTGGAGTCTTCACTTCCAGTCCTCACATATCCCTCTGTCTGCCAAGTGCATCCCAGAAATGGTTGCAATTCAGTTGGAGATTAAGCGATTCCTACATCATCTGTGTGAGAGAGTCAAATTCTGCTTCACTTACACATAGGCAAACCCACTGAATCAGAAGGGCTCCTCGTGTGTACGCGCAATTTGACAAGAACTTCAGGAACCGTTGGGTTGAAAGATGCTAAATGTCAGATTCTTAGCAGCTGCCGGAGAATCAGAGAATGGCACCGTCATGCCAACCTATCGAATCAAACTGGGTATTACACCTTTGGGAGATGCTGAAATGAGCAACGAAGAACATTGTGAGCCCTAAAAGCTGCACTGAATATCAGTGATTGCTTATAATAAAGCACAAGGAAGGTCCCTGTATTCAAGTATAGGTATGTGAACAGATCTGGTCCTATGCACATGTGAACAGTGAGGTCCTAGATGGTCCCCTCTTACCCACAGCATCCCCTGGGCAGCCAAAGCACAAGGGGGAGGGTTTCAAAGGCATGAAGGGCAGCAAGGAGCCCAACTTGCACTTAAAATCAATGGAAGCAGGGCACCTGACTCCCACTTGGACCTTTGAACCTGTCCCTGTCCCTGCCCCCACCCCCCACCCCCGGTTGAGATCAGCAGCAATGGTTGAAGTTGTTCTGTTTTAGCTCTGCAGAAGCATGGGAGAGAGACAGCCTGCTGGGGAGGAGACCAGAGGAAGGAGGCAGAAGAAATAGGGGGTCTCTTAGGCAATTATTGTTGCTCTTCCCCTAAAGCATGTGAGAATGGCTCTGGTGGAAACCAAGAGCATAGCCTCCGGCTAGGCCCTGGGATGACCACATTTCACAGACGAGGTTATTTTGGCTCGCACCTCTATATCCCAGCTGTGTGAATTTCAATGTACCCTCCCACCCCACTGGGGGACCCCTAATCTTACCTCTCAATCTGTTTTCTGCTTGTAGTTCTGGTGTTTCTTCTGACCTTCTGAAACTTACAGCCAGGTTCTTGTGTTTCTTTCTGCAAGGCGACATTGCATTTTGTCATTGTCAACTGTGTTCACGAAATGGGGCCCCTGGAGGGCTGGATTCCTCCTGTGTAACATCAAGTGAAAAATAAGCAACAGCAGCAGGTGAACAAAGGAAGATCCTGTTTTCCGTGATGGGGTTTCAGGTGTCTTCTCTGGAAGCAGCTGGTACCAGTCACTGTTGGAAAGAGGATGCTGGACTACATGGGCCACTGGTCTGATCCAGTCTGGGTCTTCCAATGTTCATGCAAATGACTTTAGTGATGAAGAATGAGGGAAGGAGAACAGACAAGCTAAGGGCCAAATTCAGACCTGGCCTAAGGAATTCCACTGACTTACTTGAAATTCCACCTGCTTACATAAGGTTAGATTTTGGCTCTATATAAAAAGCTAGAATTTTGTCTAAATAGAAAGTTTTCTATGAGTCACCAGCAGCTCTTTGTAAAAGTGTCGAACTGCTGGATTTCAGAGCCTTTCTACAGGCCACCACCTATAGCTGCCAACCAGCCTTCAGTTCACAACAAAGCTTAGATTCACATGGAGCAGTTAAACAGTCATCATTGTATTTGCAACACCATAAGACTATGCTTTTGCTGTGTGTCATTGTTCAGTGACGTTGCATCAAGATGTGATAACACAATGTTGTGTGGCACACTGGTGCACAACAGGAGGGTGCAAACGCTGGGTGCTGGGACACTGCATCATGATGTGTCAACTTGGTCATTGGGTACTTCTCAGATGTTGCTTGGACAGCGTAGAGACAGCCAAATGCATTATGTGCCTCTGTCCTGAACCAAATCTGGCCCCTTATGAGGTGGGATGCCTGTGAGGGACAGGTGTCTGGTGACATCATCCAGCCATCATGTTTTAGGTCTTCCAGGAGGGACTTTTCCATCCTCACTGAGTCAAAGTCAAAGATAATTCTACTTGGTCATGCATGACCAACACACAGATGCAGTAGCTTTACTGGGTGATGGCTCACTTTATGAATCCAAGACCGTTAATAATCATGAGAAAACAATAAGTGTTACATTGATATGAAGAAGAAATGCCTTTCTGCCATGTCAAATCGTTGTGTGTCATGTCCTCAGTTTAATGGTGGAGACTTTAAATAGCACCTTGTTAGAATCCCACCACTCTGACTAATTTAGGACTTATTTCTCTTGTAAGTGGAGTCAAATCCCACTCCACGTGGGATCATTCAGTGTAGTGCTGTATTACATTAGCAAGCACAAAACTCTCTCATTATTAAAGAGGGACTCAATGGCTCTGTGCTTTCTCTGTCAGGGGAAACTCATGTAATAAATATGGGGTTGTCTTTCTCGGAGAAACTGTGTCGACTAGAAACAGCCCTTGGAGAGAAATTAATTGCCTGAAATGAGCCAAGTTGCATTTTCCTGCAAGACTTCTCTGTCGGCTGCATTGGCTTTTGAGCGGTAACAAAGCTGATGGCAGCAATGAACTTCTACCTCTGATCTCAAGAGCCAGAGAATTCAAACGGTGGCCAGGGCATGCTTACTTAATTCAGACCTGCCGTCTACATGCCAGAGCCCCTTTGGAAGGAAGAAAGGCAGGGGGCTACTTTGTGGGCAGCATCTTTGGGATTAAGGAATGCCAAAGGCCGGAAAGCATCAAACATGATTAAAAAGTGATTAAGGCTGACTTTAAAAAACAGGACTCAGGCAAGCAAATCCTGTGAGATAAATAAAGGGATTTCACTGGTTGCTTTCCATAGTGGGAAAGAAAACAACAGACGCTGTGTCTATATTACACAGACCAGACTGAGTAGACACCATAGTTTGTGTGAATTATGATGTTTTTATCCTGCCAGTTGATCTGAAATGAACTTAGACCCACTGAAAGGTGCTGGATTGAGAGCATTGGAGACAGAAACCCTCCAGCTCCAGGATAGGGAGTGACAATATATGCATCCTGCATGGTGCCTGCGTGCCTCAGTGCTTGCTTGGCGGGACCGCCCCAAGAGAATGGGTCTAGTTGGGTTGCACTCATTGTAAGACAAGCAGAATTTGGCCCACTGTTTTTGATCTAGCATCTTCTTCTTTTCTCAGCTGTTTGGGGTCTTGAGCACGACTCTATGGGCTAGATTCTGTGCTTTGCCTCCTGAGAAGCATAGCACCGACAGCTCAGTTAAAGGGAAAGGGACAAAGCTTTATGCTACCTTTACATTCTCCAGATTCTGGGCTGCTGTGGTGGCTGAAATAGCCCCTAGTGTAAATTAGAGCAGCCCCAGTTCTGGGTTACACAGCAGCCCAGAATCCAGGCTCTCCTCCATCTCTTAGTGTCAGGTTCAATTGATCTCTTTTAGGGCTTTCTGCTCCCAAAGAGGGGGGATTCAAGTCCCTGCTGCGAGAGCAGCCTTCACAAGGTGGTGCAGCTCTGAGCATCACCCTGGCTTCTTGGTGCCACACACAGCCCACACCCCGCCCCACTTTTCCTGAGCGACAGTGTCTTCTCAAACTGTTCCTCCACCGGGAACATGCCCTGCATCTGTGGAGGGGCGGGGCCTCTCTAGCCCAGTATTGCTTGACTCCCAGCCCTGGTTCAGCTTGGGGCCTGTAGAGCCCATCCCAAGCAGGATGCTAAATATCCACTAACTTATAAATAAACCAACCCTTTTATAAACCTGTACAATGGAACGAGCACAGCCAGCTTCTCCCATTGATGTGCCTGTCAAATTTACTCCCTTATTTTCCCCAAGCTAGGGAAATACACAATAAAGGTTCCAGAATATTACTTAGTATTCAGATTATAGGCCTGACTCACGGCACCACTACTGCAGTTTCATACCAGTTTAACTCCATTGACGAAATGATTAATGCAATAGGGAGCCAGGCCCATGGGCTGCATACCTCATTCAGCCAGATCTGTGAAACATGTTCTGGAAACAATCAGGGTTGTGTTGATTTAGTGTGCGGAGAAACTGCTGTTCCATGCTTGTGTGCTATTATGCAGACAGGGCGAGATCCCCATTTTAATATTCTTGATTATATTATATATGTATATTCAAGAGCTGGGATCTTCATAGATTCACGGAAATTAGAGACCATTAGGCTGTATCTCCATCCCTCTATTCTCCATGGCTCTGTTCACTGTAATTGTAAATGATGCGAGAGGCAGGGTTTCATTACTTCCCTTCAGAGGTTATTTCACAATCTAACAGATCTCACTCCAAGGAATCTTTCCCTTTTATAAACAGCCTCAATTTTCTTGTGCTCGTTTCCAGCCCATTTCTCATTATTATATCCCATCAAACACAATGTGGTCTTTTGTAATAACTCTGAGCTCTGTAGCCCTTCACAGACATCGTTCCACTCCCTCCTGAGTGTTACACCCTTTCTTGCTGGAATGAATCCTGCTTGTGCATTCATGTGGGAATCTCGTGTGATCTTAGCGTTAGGGAGGCAGAATACTTTCAGGTATGAAGAAAACTTTCCCAAGAAATGGGAGGCACTCACATGCCAATGCTTGTAACCACCTCCAGCATGTCTAAGAAACATGCCTTTTCTGCTCTAGAGCTTTCTTGTTCAGCTGGAACATATGAGGTTTCATTAACTTTAACCAGGAATTTTCTGTTTGAATGGCTTCCCCTCCACCCAGTCCTCGTATTCAGAAGCAGCAACTTTTTTTCACCCTTTGCAAGCTTAGGAAAGAGAAATGGTTAACTTTGGCTTGATCTTTTTATTTTTTTTCCTCCCTGCCCATGTCATAGAGAGATTTCTGTTGAAGAACTTCAAGATTTTCTCTTTCTTGGTATTTCATTTAAAGGGATACTGTCACGTAGTTTTAGCTCAAGTTGGAGAGGAGGAAGGGGGATGTGACAGAAAATACTATGAATCCAAATGCTCACAGGGTATTAAAAATAATCATTGAAAAGATGTTATTGGAAGACTCAAATGTTACCTCGCAGTATTGGAAATCCTAGCACAACAGCACTGTGCAAGGGCAGGAGAATCAGGAGATGAAATTAACCACACAGGTGAAACTGACCAATCTGGTTTACTTGTGGGAGAGGGCTACAGAGCAAAAAGTGAACAAAAGCAGGTGTTCTGAAAAGGATAGCGGACTTCTGAGCTCATTCCCTTTTAATAATCTAACGCACGATTAATAACACAGGCAAGGGTTTCTTCAAAATGTATGCTTGTTATTGTAACATTGTCCTGTGCCATACTGTAGGTCATTTATGAATTAGCCTTTGCATAGTAATCACATTCTTTAGTGAAATATACATTGGATTGGCATGAAAGAGATTGCATAGATCAAATTCTATATCACAGATCAAAAATCTGAAAGTGTTTAAGTGTCATCCAATAAAATGTACCTATACACACATGCTCACTCACTGTCTTTACCTGGGCCTGATTCTCCTCACAGTATATTTTTTACATTGATGATACAATTCCATTGGCTTCATTGGGGTTGCTTCTCATTTGCAATGTTATGATGAGATGAGAATATGCCCATCTTCTAGAGGCTGATATTCCTTATTGAATATAGTAATCTGCTCCCAGGACAAAAGTTCACTTGGTTCTGAGCAGGAATTAAGTCCAATATTTGATTTTTTTTAATAAATCTGAACCAGTGGAAAAGAATCCCTGGAATGCTTCTGAGGATTATGTAGTACAATGATATTATCCACTGCAATGGAGACAGCTGAAAACTGTTGTATGGAACTTTTGGTATTTAGAAGCTCAACGGGATGCTTGGTCCCCATGTTTGCATTTCAATACCCAGCATGCCCTTCCAGTTCCCCACTATCTCAGAGCAGCACTGGTGCCTGCACAGGGGCAGTGGAGCGGAAGGTAGGAGGATGCTGTTGTATTTGTGCAGTGAGCTCCTTTCTGTGGTGTGCTTAGCCAGAGGGGGACTGTGGAGGGCTCTCCCCACGAGTGCTTTGAGTCAGGGATTCTTTAGTAATGTTGCAGTGTAAAATCCAATGTTGCAGCTGGCAGTGGAGGGTTTTTCAGATTGCAGGCATAACGCTGTTGTGTAGCGTTTTATAGCTGCCAACTGGGGTAAAAAGGAAAATCAATTACATATTGATTTGGAAGAAAACTGACTAGGCTTGCAACCTAATGACCTAATGTCAGTCTGACGACCGTGGGGGTGACAGGTAAATGAAGAAACAGAGTCAGTAAGGAAAGATTTGTGAGAGAGGAGTAAAGTATCTGGTCCAAATTCAATCCCTCGTGTAAACTCCACTGACTATAATGACCAGGAATGGACTGAGCCCATGGAATTTTTAAAAAAAATTAGTCGTATTGATGCCCTCTTTAAAGGCAGCACCTCTTCTTCATTTCCCTCTCGCTGTAATGTTCATCGTGGAGGGAGTACGTCTAATCACTGCATGGCTAGGACGAAGCCTGAGTCCTGAGCTTCCTGCTTGTGAAACCCTCTGAAGAGTTTGGACAAGGTGACTCCAACCAAAGCTCTGCACCCAGGAGGAAAGGGGGATTCTTCCAGTAAAGGAGACAAAGAACGTCCCCACGGCTTTCCAGGGTCTGGAAGAGCTGCTCCCTTTCCTGGCCTTGTCTTGAGATGGGCCAGCCGACGGTTACTATGACATTGAGTAATAAGAGCAAAACTGACCATTAACAGGCTTTCTTGGGCTAAGCTACTGGGATAGGAATGATAGGACCTGGGCTAAAGTGACCAGACATTGAACCCTGTGTAAAGCCTTTGCCTTAGCTGGATTTTGTGAGGCTAAATCAGTGCAGAATTTGGCTAATTGAGAATTGTGGGCCAGCTCCTAGTTTTGCTGTAGTCAATGGCAAAACTTCTTCCACTCAACGGAGCTGGACTGCTCACACAGAGTTACCTTGAAGGAATCCAAGCTGCTCTTGCAGCTGATCTGTGGGCCATACTGCCAGCTGGGCTAGTACTGTACCAGGCACATCGCTCTGTGATGCTGCAACTGTACTTTTCACAGAGACTTCTTCTGGTCCCCAAACCATGGGACAGATGTTCTGAGGCATGGACGAGCCTTGCCAGTCATGCAGATGGCTTCCAAGATAAGATGCCCCTATGAATTTTTCATGACACAGAGTATTTGATGAGCTGGTGCAGATACACAGGAGCCCAGAGCAGCCGTACATGAGTAGCCTGACTTTACCTCTTGCTAGCAGAAAGAAAGGGAGATCATCTGCTAGGAATATTGCCCTGCATATCACCTGTTAGGGGAATGCTAAAGCAACTGTGTCCAAAACCAGAGTGGCAAATATGCTTTTCCCAATTCACTGCATATGAAATATCACATTTTAGCAGATGACCGTGTACTGTGCAACATCTAAATTGTGTTGCAAGTTCCCTGCATTCTCCAGCACCTTGGTGTGATAGGCTGGCAGCAGACTTATTTAAATTAAAAAGCAGAGGGTGCATGATCGAGATTGCCTGGGAGAAGCTGGAGAATTTGTCATCTGAGAAGGGGATGACTGGGAAGATGCTGGAGATAGTTTTGAGCTGTAGGAAATGCACACTAGCTGGATATTTCTGCCAAAGAGTCCGGCAGTGAAATAGTTAATAATATTGACATTTAAATGGTCCTTGTTTGGCTTCCAAGTTACCATGTGTGGAGGTGAAAGGAGCAGTTCACTCCTGTTAGAGCTATTGTTTCAGGCTTTGAGTAGACAAAGGTGACTTCACTGCACCAGTTTAAGCACAGTTCACGTTTTATGGCTAGAAATAGTATGTTCACTTATGCGCTTCCTCGTTTGATTTGTGGTTTCCAGCACATCAGAGCATCCCTGTTCCTATATATTCCCCATTGCAATGTTTTGCTCTAGGAGCATACAGCTTTTTCTTTTTTAAATGTAATTTTTTGGAATTACAATAGACCTTATGGACACAATAGTCCCACTCTGGAATTGATAAAGGGAGCCTGGCTTTCTCTTTCTCATACAGATATAGCCTCTGGCTGGGGCACTGTGCCTTCATAAACTCCTCGGCATTGTTGGAATGCATGCCGTGTAATTTCTCTCTGGGAGAATGAGGAGCACAGTCTCTATGACCTCTTTTTAAAAGTAAGGTCAAGATGAAGACCCATCATTTCGCAATCTCTGCTATTGCTGGGGAAAGTGCGACATTGAATTTGCCAGCACAAAGTAAGAAAACTAGGCGTCTCTCAGGAACGTCTTTACATAGGCCAGGTTCTCAGGGGAATGTGCTTTGAATCTCAGATGGCTGCTTTGTGAAGTCTCACAGGTAGATTCTGGCCATTGAGCCAGCGTATTTGGTTCCAGGAGGATCACACCAATATAGGGGACTCCCATGGTGGTGTAAAGCTGGCATAGAGGTTCCACATCCAATCCCCCTTCCCTGTTGCCAGTGTTACAGCTGTAGCTAGAGGAAAGGGAACAGTATTTGGTCCTGCCATGCGGGCAGGGGACTGGACTCGATGACCTCTCGAGGTTCCTTCCAGTCCTAGAATCTATGAATCTATGAAATAAGACCAGGCCCCCACTTTGCTGCTAAGATCTGTTCAGCTACAATTCTAGCCATGGCCAGCGGGTCACATAGGCTGGGGGAGGCTGTGCCTTCCCAAACAGCCAGGTGGGGCCCCACCCCCTGCTTACTACTGCTTCCTGTGTGAAGCTCCAGTCTGCAGTGCTCTGGCTGGGGCTGGAAATACTGGGGCAGTGCGCCACCCGCTTTTCTGGCACTCTGGAGCTGGGGAGGCTGCGGCCACGTGCCACCCGCCTTCCCGGCGCTCCGGGGCTGGGGCGGCGTGCTGCAAACCCTCCCGGAGTTCCTTGGGGGCTGTGGGGCTAGCCTGGGGTGGGACTGGGCTGGTGGCCACGGTGAAGGAGGCTCTGAGCTCTGGCGGAGGGGGTGGGGGTGGAAGGGGTGGGGCGGGGGGCTAGCCTCCCCCCAGCCAGTGGTTCATGCGCTGTCCATGATTCTAGCCCTTTGGGGCTATCATAGATTCATAGATTTTAAAGAAACCATTATGATTATGATCTAGTCTGAGCTTCTGCACAACACAGGCCACGGAATCTCACTCTAATTTCTGCATCAAACCCATAACTTCTGGTTGAGCTAGAGCATCTATTTAGAAAATGATCCCATCCTGATTTAAAGCATTCAAATGATGGAGAACCCACCACAATGCTAGGTAAGTTGTTCCAATGGCTAATTACCCTCACTGTACACATGTGTGCCTTATTTCTAGTCTAGCTTCAGATTCCAACTAGGGGATGTTTTTTTCTGTTGGATTAAAAAGCCATCTGTCAGAAATCTCTTGCCCATGTAGGTGCTTGTAGGCGCTTGGATAATGTAAATAGATTGAGCTTCTTAAATCTCTCACTTTCAGGCATGTATTCCAGACCTTAATTTATTGTTCCAATTCTTTTCTGATCCCTTTTCAGTTTTTCAGTATCCTGTTGGAAATGTGGACCCCAGAACTGGAGGCAGTCTTCCAGGTCTCGTCTACGCTACTGATCTATAGCCGATAACTATGTTACTCAGGAGTGTGAACAATCCACACCCCTGAGTGACATAGTTATACTGACCGAACCCCCGGTGTAGACAGCGCTCCATCAATGGGAGAGCTTCTCCCGTAGGAAGAGGTGGATTAACTACGCTGATGGGAGAGCTCTCTCCTGTTGGCGTAGGAGCACTACAGTGGCACAGCTTACATTGTAAGTGTAGACCTGCCCCAGTAATGGTCTCACTAGTGCCGTACACAGTGGTAATACCGCCTCCCCACTCATAAAGTTCTCGGGCTGCTCTCATTTCTCCCTGCCCTGCACGCAGCAGCTCCTCGATGGGGTGAGTGGGTTGTAAAGCTCAGCTTTACTCCACCTTTAAGTCCCCCGTCCCTGCTCCCCGTGCAGAGCTGACCCCCCACCCCCATCCTTTTTCCTCAAGAGAAAGCTCCGGCAAGGATTGAAAGCATTTGTCTGTGGCTGGTGCTGGAGTTCAGTCAGGCACTTGAGTTCGGAGCTTATTGTTCATGACTCCACTTAGGTGCCCAAAGCAAAGGCAAAACAAACACGGCTCAGAAGGGGGTGGGGTGAGGGGGCAGCACCAGTGGCTTGGAAAGGCTGCTGTGAAGATGCATAGATCAGTGAACAACAGAACAAGTAGGCAGATAAAATAGGGCATTAAAAGGTCCATTATGCACTGTTGGGTACGGTACACACAAAGGCTTTTCAGTCAAATAAAAATACACTGTATCCAGTATGTGTGTGTATCTAAGGTTATATAAATGTGTGTCTATATATATATATAAAATATATTGCGTGTGAGTATGTGTGCACATGCAAGTGTGTGTAAATAAGAACCAATGAAATATTTCTTTCTTTTCTAGCCAGAGGAGTTACTGCCGCACTGGAATCCCCACGCCTCTCAACTGAGCCTCATGTTAGTTGTGTATGGCTCTCTCTCCCAAACAACCTTAATGCCTTGCCCTTTTTACTGTCGTCAATTATTCTGCCTCCAAATGGTGATTCATGAAATGGAGGCTTCAGAGAGTGTTATTCATGCTATGGAAATTGTGCATATGAGTCACAAAAGCATTGCATAATTTATAATTTGGGCCAATTATCAGTCTTACTTTTAGAGAATCCCTGGATTCATGATATTGCAGGCCAGGTCTGAGGTGCTTTAGCAGAGTTTTGGGTGGGGCAAAGGAGAGCTAGGTTGGCATTACCACAAGTGAAGCCTGAGGTTCATTGGCAGAGCCATATGGGGTGTTGCAGGTCAGGCTCCATTGCAGTGCATTGGCTAGGTTGTGTGGAGACCCAGAACTGAAATAATGCCAGGGACTATAGAGGATAAGTTGCATTGGCTGAGCCCTGAGTTTGGATAGCCTGCACTAAGCCGGGCTGAAGCCAGTATGAGTAGTCCATCACTTGGAAGAGCACAAAATTCATTCACACAGAATACAAGCATCATTCTGAGACTTGGGCAGTCTGTATAATATTGTAATGGACTACTCTTCTCTTCTCCATTACCAAGGGAGGTAGTGGAATCCCTGTCACTGGAGATTTTTCAAGAACAGTGTCTACAAACACCTGCCAGGAATGGTCGAGATATACTTGGTCCTGCCTCAGTGCGGGGGGATGGCTTAGATGACCTCTACATTTCTGTGATTCTCAGATTAGCTGGGTTGCAGGTGGGCGTGGTTTGAGAGAGAGGCTGGGGGAATAGGACTGAAAGAGAGTGTTCTTTTTGTGGGTGATGGGGAGGCAGGCGCTGCTGTGTTAGGGCTCAGGCTGCATTGGGAGTCTGTTCAGTTTTGGACACTGTGATCTTGTCTCATTCCTTCAGAAATCTTTGATGTCACAATATGTTCCCTTAGGGGTCAAACATCACAATCCCTTTGGAAATCTCAGAATTAACATTTGACCAGCCAAAAAGTGTATCCAGAAATGTCTGCTCAAGAACGAGAAATGGCACCTTTAACAAGAGCCAGCATGTGACACATTGGCCAGACTTGCTATCTCTTTTGTACTTACATCACCGGAAGACCAGGAGGGTGTCCGAAGAAGCCATTTCTTGATCCCTGTCAAGTGCATATATACAGGGAGATACCACAGCTGGCTTTCGGGTTCTCAAAACAGCCCTCAGTCATAGAGCTGGGGAGACTGAACAAACCAGTTTTCTGTGGTTCTGTAGCTCCTGTGCACACAAGCTCAGATCTGAACCCCTCATGTCAGTTAAGTGTCCCTAATAGCAATCTTGAACCCTCTTCTGAGCCATCTGGTACTGGCCAGTGTTGGAGATAGGATGTCACATTCCAGAGTTCAGATCTGCTCTGGTAATTCCTCTGTGCTCTGTGTAATCTACTTCAGAACTTGAGTAGACATATGTCTTCATGAGGATGCTGGGAGGAACCCCTTCAAGCAAGATTTTCTAGCCATTGAGTTCTACTTAAGTGAGGCAATAAGGAACACAATTTCAGGCTTAGCCAGCATGATGCATGTTGCGTAAACCGAAGATGGGCTGAGACATGGAATGAGTTTTGATAACTCCAAGACTTGAGGTAGATGGGTTGGATGTTTCCAAATGTTCAGGTGTGCGGAGTCAGAGATTTAGTTTGGGACCATCTCTCATTTAAAGCAGGTACCAATGGGGTCCAAGAGCTGGAAGCTGAAGCTAACGCGCTCACACTAGAAGTATGACACAAATTTGTAAGTCACGTTAATTAGCCATTGGAACAACTTAGCAAAGACATGGTGGACTTTCCATCACTTGCAGTCTTTAAAAACTGGGTGTCTTTCTACAATCTATGCTGTAGCCCAGCCAGAAGTTATGGGCTTACAGTTGTCAGTAGGTGAAATTCTGTGACCTGGGTTATGCAGGGGGCAGATTGGATAGCCCTATAGTCCCTTTTGGCCTTAACAGAGAAGAATCAACTTTTTACAAGACTGTTCATGTACCAGGACAATTAATCCCTTTACTCGCTCTCTCCCCTGGGTCAAAGCACAAATGGTGTCCAATCTGTTCAGAAGAAAGGGCTCATTGGTGTCAGGACTTTTTGAGGGGACAAGGGCAGGGGAAGGTATCTGCTAGGATCCCCAAATTTTCCCCTTTCTCTCTCTCTCTCTCTCTCCCCTAAGGCCTCATGTTGGTTTGACTTGCTCCTTTGGCTGAGGAAGCTTAGACTTTGCTCCAGAGCCCATCAGCATCAATACTGTCCAAAAGGGACACATTTCACTCCCAGAGAGCAGGTTGTACTGTCTGTGGTGCTCCCAAGCTCCGGTATGGTGGTAGTACCAGGGATCCCCTACGCTCTGCTGCTGCTAGACCTTTGGGTTGTCCGTTCCCTGGGGGAGCTCTCATTCCGCATGTGATGCAGTCTGGAAAATTCTCCTTGGGGCTATTTCACATTACAGTGTTGGAAATTATACTGTTATGAGCGAGCGTGTTTGTACTGGTAGCCGGGCTGCTTAAACTAGGTCAATGGCTGAGCACACGCCGAAGGAGGTATGACAAAAGGGCGGGTGGGGCAAGTTTCTAAAACCCAGAATCCTCTCTCCTCTCCAGCTGTTGCTCGCTCAGACTCCTCGCCTGCTGATCTCCGTGCTAATTCAAAGCTGGAATGAGCACCATAGGCGCACGGACGCTTCCTGGCATGTTGGAGGTGCCTGGTGGTGGGTATGACTTTGGGAGGGAAAGAACACTCCCGGGTGTTGCACCTTTGTTACAGGGAGGTTGCCAAAAAACTACCCAAGCGGCTCAGCCTCTGGCAGATGACTTGCCTGAGCTGGGAGAGGAGGAAAAGGAAAAGATGCAAAGAAGTGTCAGTAGTGAAATGGCACCTTCAATCCTTTTATTGTTGTCACATGTTGCCTTAGCAGCATTTCTCCCCTCCTTTAGGCCTGTGGCTATTGGCTACCTCCCTGTACTCTCCCGTGAGTCTTATGCAATAGATCAAAGCATATAGATCTCAGAGACACTGCCTGGGTGAGCACCAGTCGAACAACACCAAAACCCTCCCTACTTAAGATTTAAGGAGTGCTAGGCATATCTTTGTTCCTCCTTGTTTGCTGCTTGCTTAAAGCGCCGTTGTCAAATTGAAAGAAATCATATACTTAAAGAAATGCAAATGGTCTTGCCACAGAGCAGGGATGATTTCAAATGAATTTTCAAAAATCTAATGGACTCTTCTGCGTATTTCCTCTTTGCCTTTCCTCAGCTTGGACAGTAAAATTAGATTGATCTATTTCACTTTTGTTTATAAGCATTTTCCTGTCTGCTGCTTGTGCGCTAACATCGTGCTGCGTTTGGGTTGCAAATAGAGCAGAGGAAAGTTTAAAAAAAGTTTATAAAATAAATATGTGGATGGAAACATTTCTAGTTTGATCTTGAAAATTTGGTTTCCAGCCTCTATACCATGAATGAGCAGAAACTCTTCAGCTATGTGTATTTCCCAGACCCTGACTTGATGGCATTTTATATAAATCATTCACATTTTGTGCAGAGTGAATATTATCAGCCCAGGGGTTTTTTTGTATTGTGAAAGAAGCAAACACCCCTATTGTTAGCTGAATGAGCCCACTGGAGGAACAGCTAACCAATCAGAAGTCTCCTTGGGTTTTTGAGCGGTGCATGGAGTTTAGGACATGGGGGACCTCTGGATGCTGAAGGGCTGCTGAATGCTGATCAAGAGCTAATGACTGATATACTCTCAGAAAAACATGTCAAAGAGAATCCAGAGCATGGGTTTGCTCCAATCACTGTGTTCAGCATGCTATTAACAGCTAGATACATGGCAATTCAGTGAGGTTAAGTTGCCCAAGGAAGTTACTACAAGTGACCGTTTCCTTGTTCTTCCACTCTGCACTTCCGGGGCCTGATTTTCTCTCCTACCTCTCGTCCTAGATACATCAATCCTCAGGGGCTAGACATGGGCTCTGGAAGTGCATAGTGGGGGTAAGTGTCCTGTTGAAACTGGAGGGGTGGAGGTGGAGAAGAGGGATTTTTAGTTCTGGGTGATGGAAACCGAGGGCTCTGTGTGTGTGTGTGTGTGTGTGTGTGTGTGTGTGTGTGTGTGTGTGTGTGTGTGTGTGTGTGTGTGTGTGTGTGAGAGAGAGACAGAGAGAGAGAGGAGCATGGGGGTTTCCTTAATGGAGGTGGAGAAGGAGAACTTTTATTTGGGGGCTGGGGAAAGAGACAATACAGTTCCTTACTGTGTGTGAGAGCTCCTTAGTGGAGTTGACTGGGTGAGGCAAGTTCTTAGATGGGGAGAATGAGGAAGGGGGTTCCTGGAGGCAGGGGGTTGGGGAAGGGAGGTGGAGTCCATAGTGTGGGTGTGGGGAAGATGGATGGGAGGTTCTTTAATGGCCTGGAGAAGGGCTGGGTCCCTAGTGGGGTGGAGAACCTGTGCCAAAGCACAATGAAAGGCAGACTGCATAATACCTTTACCTTCCCCCAGGGGAAGGGCTGATGCTTTCCCTGCAAGGTGTGTGTTCAATACATTTATTTCTGAGAGATTTTTCCAGTTTAATTTCCTACTTGCAGGCTGTAAAACCGCTCACACCCAAAGTGAATGAGCCAGTGAGCGTGTGACAGGTTCTCACACTGGGACTGCAAAGAGCATTCTCCTGAGTCAGAGACCCAAGTGGCTCTGGGCAAGTTTTCCATGCTCCAGAGTGTTCTTTTAGCACGTTTATTCCTGCAGTCATAGTTTGGTTAAAATGACAGAGGCTCTCACTCTTTGTGCTTCATGGCACAAATTGATCAGCAGGTGGAATCAGGAATATAGGACTCCCCTCCCCCCACATCTTACCCACTCACCATTGCCAATCTGGCAAGGTGCATAATGGGTGAGGTTTTGTCTCTTTCTGAAGCCATTACCAGCCAGAGGAAGGACCTTGGCCTAGATGAACTAATGGTCTATTCTCCATACAGCAACCCCCGCATATAATTTAACAGCTCTCTTTAAGTAGAGTGCCTGGGGAATGTATTCATTCAGTAGGCTTCTTTCTTTAACCGAGATGTTTATGCTCTGCTCCCTTGGTAAGATGGTTCTTATGGAACATTTTAAGCCGATGGGTTGAGACATACATTTAAAATGGCATGTGATCTTGAGTGTAAGCAGATTGTCTGTGACTTTAATATTCACAAGCATGACAGGCTTGGTCTTGCGTCAGAGGAAACCTCCTTACGAAGCTTCTCTGCAGTTGTGGAATGTACTTTACTCCAGACAGGATCAGAGAAGGATCTTCTTGTCTCTAGCCCTCAGCTGGGGGGTGAGTGGAAGGGTTTGGCTCCATTTGTTATCAAAGGAAGAGCTAAAAGTTGTTTGAATGGTTAGAATCCCTCTCCCTGCCCGCACTCAGGGCTCCTGACCCCTCCTTCCAGCTCTCTCCTTGATGTGAAACAGGGCCCTTCGCACCCAGAACCCTCTCTTTGAACTCCCCTGAGCACCCACAAAGGTCCTACCTTCATCCCCATCTCCTGCTTGACCTCACACTGTCCCCATAGATGTCTCAACTGCTACCTCCCTCACCTCACACAAAGTAGTTGATTTCAGATCCATCCCGGGTCCATTCAGGACCCAATTCAGCGAAGTGTTTAAGCACATGCTTAATTTCAAGCACACATGTAACCCTCTTGACTCTGATGTTTAAAATTAGGCATATGCTTAAGTGCCTTGCTGAATCAGGGACTCAATTCCTCCTCGTTGACCCCAGCTGGCTACTTCATCCTATCAGTCTTTCTGACTGACCCTTAAGAAATCTCCTTTCCAGTGATGCCACCCAGGGAAGGACTTTCAGATTTGGTTCTCTTCTGTGCTCTGGCCAGCTGCAGTATTCAGATTTTATTCACTAACTCCCTAAGTTCAGAGCTTTCCCAGAATACATTGCCCCCCTCACCATGACTCTGGGGAAAGCCCCAGAACTTGTGTTACCTGAAGATGACAGCTGGCCCAGAGTGGATTTTCAAGCATCTTAAAACACCCTGGTGGACCGCAGAATGACAGGAGATTATCTGGCGCTTGTGAGGAGAAAGGAGGATAGCTCCAGGTTCATTCTGAGATTTGGGCATTGCAGTTGCAGGAGGGTTTGCCCATCCCTATTGGGAAAAAGACAAAATATGAGGCATACATGCATAAGGCACAGTGCTGGATTAAGGTATAAACTAACTAAACTACAGTTTAGGGCCTCACAATATGAGGGGCCTCTAAAAAAGAAAAAAGGACTCCATTTCAAATGTTATCAAAATCGGTTGATAAATAAAGGAGATATGGGCAAAAGAAGATTTTCTCTAAATATAGACATTTTCATTCAAATATGGCAAAAATATACACATCTGGCTACACAAATACCCTTACCATACCCTTCACTAATTGTTCATTATTGACAGGCGGGAGGCCAGGGCTGAGAAAAAAAACGATAATTGCACTTGTAAAATTAGTAGTTCTACGAGTAAGTCTGCTATCAGTCTCCTGAGGCAGCATTTTGTTGGCCAGTTGCTACTGATAAAATTCTGACACTGCCTTCATAACTTTATTTAAATAAATAAATAATCTCACTGTCGATAAAATCGGGGAAAAATGTGAGGTCGGAGACGGCAGTGTTGTGAAGCAATCCTGCCAAGCTCATACTGATATGTTAGTGTGTTCTTTCTTCTTTTGATCTGTACATACGTACAATTGTGTGTTTTGGTGTGCACGCCGCTTTCTGCTTCATGCTCTGTCCATGCTTCACATGACTGAGTTTGCAGGTGATCGTCTTATGGACTTGGATCAAGGGGATTTTGAGGAGGATAAATTTGTGTTGGCTTCCCTCCATCAGTTTCGGGAACCTTCACAATAAATATTAGAGTGCTGATGAAAGGATAAATAGAGGGTTTTGAGAGAAGAAAAGGAAGATACATATATAAAAATATTCCGAGTACTTGGTGAGCAAGTTATTTCAAACTATGTGCATATTTGATTTATAAGCTATTAAAGCCTATAATATTCATTATATTTGCTTGAATATAGGCTAGTTTTTCTCACTTTCTCAATGCCTGTCTAGAGATTACCAGGCTTTTTTCTGGTAAATTCTTTCGTTCTCTTTTGCGCATATAACTTGTTGTCACTCTGTGTGTCCGAGGTGTTTACTTGAGATTAATTAGTAGTGTTAGGAGAGACAGAGGATAGAGAAGCAAACGCGAAGAGAGATGTCTGCCTAGAAAAAAGACTGGGATTTTCTGCTCGGTGGGTTTGGCGCACCAAGATAATAGGTAGTATGCTATGTAAAAATTCTTATATAGACTTATAAATCACATATCATATGCATAATACATTGTATTTTTATAGTATGGCAAAAGAAAAATCCCAATAATTCATTGTTTCGTAGCGAAAATTAAATCAGAATAAACATTTGTAAATATATTTTATATATAGTCCAGATAAACTTTGTATTTCCCTAACAAAATTAATCAAACATTTTTTTTCTTTTATTCATATGAAAAGAAGGATAATTTTCCTTCCTTCTCATGGTGTAAAAAAATTATATATCTTCTCTTATTTTCCTGTGAGAACATAGACAAAATAGCACTAACTTTCACAGAAATATCCTGGTAAAATAACAGGTTTTTGGCACAAATATACATATAAATTTGTTGATGTATAGCTATACAAATCTCAATATTTATAATATTAAATTAAAGTTTTTACTGGTTTCAATAAAAACTTTCTGCTACTAATTTTAGTACCAATATTAGATAATTCAGCATAACCTTCTATAAAAACAAAACAAATCAATTTATTGGAAAAATACAACCCTCATACGATTTTCTGATGGTTTGCTTATTACCTGGGTGTAATTCATATCAATATAACTAATAATTGAGCTTTAAGCTTGTGGGTTATCCGCATCCTATATCCTCTATTGCCTCTTGTATCCTCCAAGTGTCTCATTTCTTATGCAGACAAGGAATTCCACAATTTAGATGCCCCAATAGAGAAGAAACATTTCCTGAGAACTCTTCTAGTAAATTGTATTTTTTACTATAATTTTTTTGATTTTGTATTTTTTTATATTGTATTGTTTACTTCTACTTTACTTACATACACAATTAGTTCAAAGAATTTGTCTACAATTTATTTGTCATGATGTTATCATTACAGAGAGGGCTGCTGAAAATGAAGATTATTATACTATTTTTACAACTTTGCCTTTGTATATATGCAAATATAAAGCTTTGTGTTTATATATTCAATGTCCTTTCTGTGAAAATAATAAATTCATTTTTTTATGGTATGGGGCCTCTTACACTTGACATAGCTTAGGGCCTCAGAATGTCATAATCCGGCCCTGCTAAGGCACCTCAATCCACCCTGCCCCCGGCAATGTTTTTAGTGATGAGGTGAATAAACTATGTATCGATAGCAAGTGGGCAGTTTAACAGGCTGTAAGAGAGGTAGCATGGTCCAGTGGAGAGTGCACTGGACTGGGCCTCAGGAGAGCTGGGTTCTAGTTTGAGATCTGCCTCACACTCACCTGGGGCAGCTTCACAGCTTTTCAAGGCCTCAAGGGGCCATTATGTTCAAAATTAGTCAGTGATTTTGGGGGGCCTCCGTTTATTGGGTGTAAAACTTGAGGCCTCTCGGGCTTGCCTTTAGCTGGAATAATGGGTGCCCTCTGAAAACAAGGCTCTGGGCATCTCTGGCTGGGCACCCAAAAACCTGGGGACCCAAATTAGTGGCTACTTCTGAAAATTCAGGTCTAAGCCTTCCTGTGGCTCATTATTGTTTGCCTTTAAAGCAGGGCTAATGAATCTGAGCAACCTTTGTGAAGCACTTTGAGATGCAGCCATGAAAAGTGTTATATAAGTGCTAAGCCCTCTTCTTTGTTTCCCTGCAGGTTTGTTTCTTACTGAGGCAGGATCCATTCCTGCTTATGCCTATGTGTTCTGAGGCTGCCCTCTCTGTGAGTCATGGATGGACCTAAGTCTGCTTTTTTAAGAGAGGAAGAGTGTGACATGCCAGGATGCAGGCGGGAGCAGGGAACACAGAGAGGCTCATGCAGTTGAAACAGAGGAAAGTGATCACCTGCAAGCGACACAGATAGTCAAGACCACTGCCAGGTGCAGTGAGTACCTCAGGATTAATACTTGCAATGAATTTATAGCAGTGACAAATCTGCAACATGCAGAAAGTCTTGTGGACATTAATCAGCACTGGTGACATGCGCTGTGGTCAACTTCTGCCTTAAGAGTTTGGTCCATTTCCCCCTTCCTCCAAGTTGCTCCATTCTCAGTCAATCTGACTTCCTTTAGGTTTGGCATGGGTTACCCAGACCCTCCCCTTGTGAGGCAGGGGCCTGCTATTACGATGCTTTTGATGGTGTTACTTGTTCCAAGAACCTTGGGCTACATTTTTCTCACCATAAAACTATATTCAGGAGTAACCAAAGCCAAGGGCAAGAACAGAAGGCACCTGTGAACAAACAGAAAATTCACTTGGCCTGTTGAATGAGGGGCAAAAAATACACACAAGCAAAAATGGCCATTTATTGCTGCAGTAACAAGGGCGTTAATTATTGTGATTCAGTGAGTTACTCCACAGCAGGGTGCTTCTCCACCACATCCCCCCCACCACCCTCATCTCTTCATAAACCAATGGACTCTGGGGAATTGACTGTTTGGAGCCTGAATGAAAACAAGAGATTACCACTGTCCCAGCTAACTCTGTGGTGGTGGTGGTATTCACTTTGCCTGCGGCAGAAGGGCAGCTAGCGTAGATGATCAAAAGCAAAACCTTGTGCAGCAATAAATCCCAAGTGCATATTTTAATCAAAATCAATGATGCTTATGGCTCCTAGGCAACAGGTGGTTTCTTGCATGAACTGGGGCCCTGATTCAGCAAGAGAGTGGATGTGCCTGACATTAAACATGTGAGTAGTCCCTTATTCCTTCACTCACGTACTTAAAATCAGGCATGTGCCTAAGTACCTGGCTGAATTGGGGTCCTGGCGTGGTTTGAGCTGAGACCACAAGCTGGGACCCCATGAGTTCAACTCCTGTCTCTGACTTCTTTGATTCTGTTATGTCTCATAGTCCTGGTATGAGTGGATTTCTGATCGCAGCTGGGCCCAGGAGGTGAAAAAGGAGCACAAAACAGAACAACAATGGGGGGGGGGACGGGGAAGGGAAACGTTAACCAAAAGTTTCCAAACCCCTCCAAAGGTTCACTGTTTGGGTTTGCATTCCAGGTGTAGGCTTGTTTGATGTTTTTCCATAGAAAAAGGCAACCACATATTTTCAGCCTGATTGAAGTTGACTTTGGATTAAAGAAAATATAAAATCATAGAAATATAGGGTTGGCAGTGATCTTAAGAGGTCATCTAGTCCAGTCTCCTGCGCCGAGGCAGGGCCAAGTAAACCTAGATCATCCCTGACAGGTTTGCCTAACTTGTTCTCAAAAACCTCCTATGATGGAGATTCTACAACATCCCTTAGTAACTTAGTCCAGTGCCTAACTATTCTTATAGTAGATTCCCCCCCCCCCTAATATCTGCCCTAAATCTCCCTTGCAGGGGGTTAAGCCCATTACTTCTTGTCCTACCTTCAGTGGAAATAGAGAACAATCGATCCTCGTCCTCTTTATAGCAGCCCTTAAGAAATTTGAAGACTGTTATCGAGTCCCCCTTCATTCTTCTTTTCTCAAGACTAAACATGACCAGTTTTTTTTAACCTTTCCCCATAACTCAGGTTTTCTAAGTCTTTTATCATTTATGTTGCTGTCTTCTGGACTCTCTCCAATTTCTTCCTTAAAGTGTTGGCACCCACAATTGGATACAATAGTCCAGCTGAGGCCGAGTGGAATGGGATGATTACTTCCTGTGTCTTACATACAATTCTCCTGTTAATACACTCCAGAATGATATTAGCCTTTTTGCAACTGCATGACATTGTTGATTCATATTCAATTTGTGATCCATTGTAACCCCCAGATCCTTTTCAGCAGTACTATCATCTAGCCAGATATCCCCCATTGTGTAGTTGTGCATTTGATTTTCCTTCCTAAGTGAAGTACTTTGCTCTTGTCTGTATTGAGTTTCATCTTGTTGATTTCAGACCAATTCTCTAATTTGTCAAGGTTGTTTTGAGTTGTAATCCTGTCCTCCAAAGTGCTAGCAACTTCTCCCAGCTTGGTGTCATCTGCAAATTTTATAAGCACACTCTTCACTCCATTATCCAAATCATTAATGAAAATATGGAATAGTACCAGACCCAGGACAAACCCCTGCTGAGCCACACTTGATACGACCTTGCAGTTTGACAGCAAATCATTGAAAATTACTCTTAGAATACAGTATTTCAAGCAGTTGGGTACCCCACCTTATAGAAATTTCATCTAGACCATATTTCCCTAGTTTGTTTATGAGAATGTCATGTAGGACTGTGTCACAAGCCTCACTAAAATCAAGATAAATCGCATCTATTGAGTCCTGCCTCTATCCACTAGGCCAATATCCTGTAAAAGAAGGAAATTAAGTTCATTTGGCATGATTTGTTATTGACCAATCCATGTTGGCTATTACTTATTACCCTATTATCCTCTAGGTGTTTACAAAATGATTGTTTAATAATTCGTTTCAGTATCTTTCCAGGTATCAAAGTTAGACTGACTGGTCTTTAATTCCCCCGGTCCTTGTTTCCCTTTTAAGATGGATACTATGTTTGCCCTTCTCCAGTCATCTGGCACCTCGCCCATCCTCCAGGATTTCCTGCAGGTAATCTTTAATGGTTCCTAGATTGCTCCAGCTAGTTTCTTAAATACCCTATGATGAATTCCATCAGGCCCTGCCAACATGAACACATCTACCTTATCTAATTGTTCTTTAACCTGTTCTTTCCCTGTTCTGGCTTGTGTTCCTTCCCCCTTATTGTTAATATTAATTGTTGTAAGTGTCTAGTCACAATCAACCTCTTTTGTGAAGACTGAAGCAAAATAGGCATTAAACACCTCAGTCTTCTTGTTGTCATTCATTATTAGTTTTCCTTCCCCACCAAGTAGTAGACCTACACTTGCCTACATCATTCTCTTGCTCCTAATGTATTTATAGATCCTCTTCTTATTGCCTCTTATGTTCCTTGAATGGATGAAAGCAGTATCTTTCAAGGGGAGCACATGTGTATGTCTCCTTTGCACAGGCTACAGCTACTCTGGGAACAAAATGGCTACTGTCTGCCATACAGAGATACATTTTTTGAAATGAGTAGATGTATAGAATCCAGAAGACAAACTTGATATTCCATAGATACATACATTACAGTCTGTGGGTGTGTAGTGGGGAAAGGGTGGGGGGAAGGGAGAAGGCTGAAGGTGAATGATTAAACTATTTATTATGATTTGTGTTGTGGTAGCACCTAGGAGCCCCAGCAATAGATTAAGACTCTATTGTGCTAGATGCTGTGCAAACAAAGAACAAAAAGACAGTCCTTGCCCCCAAAGAGTGTAATATTTAAATTACGTGCACAACTCTAATAGAAGTCAATGGGTGTTGGGGGCCTAACTCATTTGAAGATATTTGTACCAAAAGTAATAAAAATGATGGACGAGGTCAATGAAACAGATGCTCTGTTGGAGCAATGCTCACTGAAGAAAGGAGTATGTAAATGCAATGCATGCTGGAGACCACTAGGGGAAGTGTAAGGAAGGAGTCAGGAGGAGAGGAGAGGACAATAACAAGATGGTAAAGCTGTTACACTGGGTGAGTTTGCTTGAATAAAGAATCCAGTTTAAGGCTCCTGCATGCTTGTTAACTCGGTGAAAATGCAACACATGAAAAGACTCTGGGACCAGGATGGGGTTAACATTTTTGGCATTCTGGATAGGGGGAAAAAAGCACATCTTTATTTTATGAGATTTAGAAATGGCCTCAAATTGAGACCCTAGATCTGAAGCTTCTTTAATACTGAGGAAGTTTGGTTCCTCACCTGACTTGGGCCCCTCTCTGTACCCTATACAAACTAAAAGGCAAAGAGCTTTCCTTGGCTAGGAATAGCAGCTTTTGCATTGCTATTGGTCAGTCCTTCCTATAGACACTATACCGATAAACAGGAAGTAGTAAGGCTGATTTAATTGCAGAAGCACAGACACTTCTCTGATGCCTGAGTCATGCCAGAAAGCTTGTTTGGGTTTCCAAGTGCTGTTAACTCCCCCCCTAATTCATTCTTTTATTTCCTTTATTTTTTCTGACGTCAGGGATATTAAAGGAGCTGTGTTTAGACAGCACCAGAAAGGTACAGCACAATTTTAAGAGGCATATCTGCCTTGGAAAATGTTGAGGAATAAAGAACTAATGTGGTAAGGGAAAGAGTGGGAAGAAAAATCAATCCCAAGTTGTTAAACAAACCACCTGTAGAATAAGGACATGGAAGGAGGGACTCTGCACAGTACGAGAGCATGGTCTAGACTAAACTAGAAAAAACGGTTGTTTTTTAGACTGTGTTAACGAACACATTTTAACTAACACAATTTTAAATGGCTCTTTGCACCTAGTGTAAACAGGGCAAGTTGTGTTAGCTGGTCACGGTCCGCCCTAGCTCCACCCTCAGCCCCAAGGCAGCTGCAAGTTTTGGGAGGATTTCAGAGCGTGATGGTGGTTATGGGAGCTCTAGGAAATTCACTTGCAGTATTTTGGAACCATTAAACTTCACCTAAACTCTCCACAGAGCCACTGGGAACTGCCAATTTTTCAAGGATTTGAAGCAACGCAATATATTAGCCCCAGGTTCACTTGAAAGTGGACCCGAGGCCCATAATCCTCTGTCTGTGAGAAGAATTGCTGGGATTAATAATAGGGGGACTGGCCATTAGTTTTGTAATTTAGTTCTCTATAGGGCACTGGAAATAAGTGTCAGGAAATTTCCACACTATAGTATGGATTTAGGGTCTCTACTGATTTTTTTATTATTGATCTCCAAAGTTTTCTGCAGACTTTCGCCTCCATTAAAGCTTTAAAAAATGTTTCCATTCCTTCTGATTCTAAAGAAGCCTTTTGACTATGAGTCAATGGAGTGCTGTAATCCTGAGCCTGCAAACAGCGTATGGTTAAACAGCTGCCACATTCCCTCTAGAGGTGAGTGTATTTCAATGGTGGATAAAGTGATATATAGTTTATGTATAAAGGGACTGATCCTACAACAATCCATGCCCACATGACTACACCTTGTAGTAGTAGTGGTTCCATTAGATTATAGACTCATAAGGCCTGATCTTGCAAATCTTATTCACATGTAAATGAGCCAACTCTTATGAGTGGGGCCTATTCGTGTTAGTAAAGATTGGCTCCGAAGGACCCAATCCTGCTTGCCTTACTCACCTGAGGAAGTAGGATTGAAAAAGGGAACAGGACTTTGCCCATAGTTTGTGAAGTATTTGGGATGAAAGTCACATTAGAGACTGATCCTGCAAACACTTACTCACCTGTGCAGTCCCATTGACTCCCATGGGACCGCTTGTATGTGAGGTTTATTCACATAGGTAAAGATTTGCACTAAAATGTGTACAGTGATCTTGTTAAATAGTCAACATTTACAAGCAGTTACGACACAGTGATATGGGAGAGACTACAGTTATTTCCTGTTCTAAGGCTAGGAAAACACTATATTAAGTTGGATACTGCTGTGACTTAGTTGTTGATAAATGGACAGATCCTGTCTGTTCTGGAGTCCATGGAAAAACTCACATTGCCTTTAGTGGAAGCAGACCAGGACCCTTATTCGTTACCAATCATTTCATTATTAATAAACTGTTTTATAGGCCCAATTGTATGAAAAGGTTTTAGCAGCTCTCTAAATACAGTCAAAGGGTTCTGTAACATTTCTGGAATACAACAGATAAGGTTTGCAAGTTGTTTCTTGTTAGCTGCAACTGCAGGACCTTATCCTGTGAAATGCTGGGACCCTTCAAATCCCAGTGAAGAATTGGGTTAGCTTTATCTGATGAAACTGAGAACTTGTGATCAGTGTTGGGGGAAGATAATTACGTAATGAACTCTTACTTCGTATAATTAATAACGTGGTCTGTGTCATACAGGAGGCCAGAGTAGGTGATCATAATGTTCCCTTCTGGTCACAATTTAGAGAGCCAGATTCTCAGCTCATGTAAATTGTTGTAACTCCATTGAAGTCAATGAAGATATGGTGATTTACCCCAGCTGAGAATCTGGCCCTATAACGAATGTATGAATTGCTCACCAACCACAGGTTTGTTAGTCCCAAACCACTGATATTAGTCATTGCCAATGATAGAAGTACTAGGAACTTTATTATGTGAAATTGGCCTAACATGAAACTAATATGTAGGTAGTTGATGGACTGTAAGAACTGATATTCTAAAAAGAAGTCCTGCTGACAATTGGCAACTTCTTGCACTCTTTTCTGCTCAATATCTGATGAGGGTGTGCACACCCAAAGTGTTGCCAACTCATGAGTTTTTTTGTGAGTCTCATGATATTTGGTGTTTTTCTTAAAGCCCCAGCTCCTGGAATTATTTGATTACATGAGAATTACAGCTTTCATTAAAAAAAACCCCAAACCAAACAGTTTTAACACTTATGTTTGCAGAGATCAATCAGAAAACATAAGCCTAAAGACTTAAAAACCAGAAGGCAAACATAAAAGCCCTCAACATTTATTGTTTTTATTATTATTATTGTCCTGTTATATATCAATAGATCTATATATAGATCTATAGATTAGATATGGCTCTAGATATAGATAGATATATTGATTAGATATGGCTCAAAATTCAGATTTAGTAAAAACTAATGTTTATGTGCCCAATTAGAAATTATTCTGTTTCCACTGTAAATTTTCAAAACAAAATTTATTTGTTTATAAATTATAAGAAATGTGCTCCTGTAATGTTTGTAGTCCTGCCTTTGGAGTTTGTGCTGGTGCATGAGGACCTAAAAGTGAAATTGACTAGAAACTGATTATAATCTAAGGTCAAATCAAGTGATGTATTTTCATCTGTGAGAAACACAAAGTGTAAACAGCTTAACTAGTGAAAAGCAAGTTAGATATTAAAAGTTCTTTCAGGTTTAATAATCCAAGGTATTATTCATAACACAGATAAGGAAAATTGCTTTTTAGGAATATACAGTTTTTCACCAGACTGTGGTCTCTTTTAAATGACTGTGCAGCATATATATGAGATTGCAGAGCTAAAGATGTCTCTGAAGAAAGATGTCATCTTGCAAGAGGAGAGCAAATTCCTCTCTTGCCCTCCCAGTGAGCACGTTGTCACAGATCATCTGCCTTTCTATTGGGTCTATGCAGTGACCTTAAAGCAGTTCTTTGTAAAGAGTCAAAATCCTGTTGCTGTCAGAGTCTTATCTCATTTCTTCAAGAAAACAAAATACTACCTTTAAAGACACAACGAGGAAAAATATGTGTTCTACCTCATTTTATTTAGCAGGGAGATATTAGGCCAAATCCCACTTACATTATTCACCCAAGTAAACCTATTATCTTTAAGAGAGGCCATGTGGCCTAGTGAATAGAGCAGAGGACTGAGCCTCTGGGTTCTGTTCCCACCTCTATCTGGGTGACTTTGGGCAAGTCACTTCAGCAGTCTGTGACTCAGTTTCCCTGCCTGTAAAATGGGAATAATGATACCTCTTTTCTTAAAGTGATTTGAGATCTACTGATGAAAAGAGGGGTGAATTATCATTAAATGACATTACACCTAATTCATACCAGTGTAACTGAGAGTAATCAGGCCTAATATATTTACTCTGCAGCACAGATTTTACTGGTGGTGTCATTGGGACAGTATGAAGACTGGTATAGAAAGAGATTGCACCAAATCCAAAGTGGTGGTTTGTTTTACTGAAATGAAACTGTGAAATCTTGACAGTTTTAGAATGCTCAGCAATGCTGTGCGGGTGGAGAACCCAGTTACCCCACCAGATAATTAAGAAAAGAAATAAGATGACTTTAGATTTTCTAAGATCCTGCTTCTGCTTGCATTGAATTCAATGAAAATTTTGCCATTGGCTTTAGTTGGAGCAGGACCTGGCCCTTGAGCCACCTTGTCCTTCAAACCCTGCCTCATGTTAATAACCTTATTGATTTTACCCTTATTACATTTTATAGCACTTTTTGGTGAGGGAAGTATTGGGCCCTAAACCCTTGCATGTTTGTGCAAATGAAGGCTGAGGTCATACAATGTTATTTTGCTGAGGGTGCAACTTTTTGCAAGGCATTAAGCCCCAGGAGCCATCTCTGTGCCTTTCCAAACACCAGCAACAGAAATCAGCCAGCCGTGCGTATTGTTGTTGTACTAGCACGTGGGAAGATTTGGGGAGGAATCCATCTGCCAGGAGCAGGAATCCAGCCTGCCAGGGAGAATGAAGCACAGAAGCAACCTGAGACTGCTTTGGCAAAGGGGAGGAGGAGCACTGCCCCAGGAAGAAGTGATCTGAAGGCGTAGCTCCTGTGATCTGCAGCTGGCACCACCTGGCTGGAAGCACCAAAAGCTAATGGGAAAGCACTGGTCCCTAGCCAATTCTGTCTGAGTTAGCGCTTCCAGAATTGGTCTATGTGATGAAAGACAAGATGATCCCTGCTGAAGTAATGGAAACATTTTAAGCAGGTAATGTCTGTAAAGTACTTTGAAGATGTTACATGCTAAATGCTATTATTATTATTAATTGCCCTGATTAAAGAAGGTACTTAAGAATGCGCATAAGTCCCATTGACTTCAGTGGCTGAACTGGGGAACCATAGATAGTAACTGCTAGGCCAACTTTGTGATGAAGCAGCAGGACTGAAAGCCAATGGCCAGAGCTACAGAGGAGAGGAGGCCAGGAGTAGAAGCATTTGTTGTCAAGTAATGCAAGGCAGGAGTGAAGTCTATTGAAGACCTCCATGAAAGAAAGGCTCGGGACTGGGATGACAAGGAGTGCCATAGATCGGGAGTGTGATTCCTTGGCAGAGCTGTGCTGATGGTGGGATGTGTGGAAGGAGTAACTCGGTTGCTACAGATCCTGACAGGTGCAGTGCCAGAGCATTTGAAGCCTCAGAATTGGAACAGGAGGGTTTTTTGCGAGTCAGGGTTGAAGTGTATGTGAGGAAGTTGGTACAGCACATGCCATGCCATGTCCCCATTGCAGTCAGTCATTCCCATTAATTAGCCTCTTAGAGTTGGTAGGGTAACTCCCACCTTTTCATGTTCTCTGTATGTGTATATATATCTCCTCACTATATGTTCCATTCTATGCATCCGATGAAGTGGGCTGTAGCCCCCAAAAGCTTATGCTCAAATAAATTTGTTAGTCTCTAATGTGCCACAAGTACTCCTGTTCTTTTTGCGGATACAGACTAACAAGGCTGCTACTCTGAAACCTGTCATTCCAGAATGGATTTTTCCCCACAATGATAAATGAGCTGTCATCTATTCCTGAAAACAAATGTAATGATTCCTGTGTGATATCATGCACCTTTCACCCCTCTGAAATGTTGACTGCACACACAGTTTCAAACACTGTGCTCCTTTTCTGGAACTACCTCCTGCTCTCCCAGATTTTGATATGTTTCTGGGGTTAGAAAGTTAAATAGCTACGCTCCCTGAGCTCTGTTCTGGTCTGCCATGCTGATAAATGGTAATGTCCTCAATGTAATCAAGCCATGTTTGCATGGTGCTTAGCACTGTCAATATTGAAGGAAGACTGGAAATTTATAAATGGATAAGCACTTGTAGCGTTTATGGCTAATTTTTGGCTCAGAATAATCCTTCATATGCTGGGGACGGTGATGATGTAAGAGGTCAGGACGGAGCCCTAGCACTCCACGTGCAGCAAATAGCCAAATAAAACACTTGAAATTCAATGCATCAGAAAAAAAATAAAAAGCAGGATGGAAAATCCAAAAGGCTTTATAGAGTAATTGAGGAGATACTCAGAATTTCATCAAATCATAGAATCTCAGATTATCATGATGATCATGAATCATGATTATCTTATTAATTACACTAATACATTTTATTTCTATGGCATCCACCTGCCTCTTCCTGTAAAACGCATTAATAATATAATTTAAAACAACAATTAAATGAAACAGAAAGGCAGCAATGGCAATCACTAACTCTTGCCTAAATAATGCTTTGTTCTCCCCGTTGTTGTTGTTATTATTTGGACTTATAAAACCTTGGAGATGTTTTTTGAAATAGAAATAGTTATTTCTGCACTTTCCCATCAGATCACTTATTTATCAGGACAAACACACTCCAACATGAGTGTAGATAAAGCAGCATGTGAAACCACTCTTCTTTTCAGATGCAACCCACAGAGACTTTCCTCGTTGTGGGCAAAATATTTATTTTGGCAAAAACAAAATAATGTGTAGTCTGACAAGGGAGATAGGAGAGGTAGGATGGACAGTAAGAAATTGGGCTGAATTGAGACTTGTGATGAGAGCCGGGTCAGAAATGGTATTCCCATATTGCAAAATTTTTTGAGATTTCAAAACATTTTCCCGGCCTGAATGAGGAAAAAAGTTGAAATCTTGATTTTGTGTGTGTGAATAATAATAATAATAATTAAAAAAATCTGCTCAGGTCAAACAATATGTTTTGTTTGTTTCAATTTTGAAATTTATCTTTCTTTTAAATAACTTTTAGTCTACATTTATTAACATTTCAAAATGAAAAGTCATTTTGAATCAAAAACCTGAAATGTTTCCTTATGGAAAAGTTGAACCAGGATATTGTGACAATTTTGAAACTTTTCAAGTTGGGAGAATCCTTGAAACCAAAACCGTTTGATGAATCAGTGAAAAATCAGAGCAGTCCCATTGATTTCATTGGGACTGCTTGCATGGGTAAGTTTTGTGTGAGGTATTGTGATGTTGGTGTGAGTGGATGCCACACCACAGAAGTCAGTGGAAGTGTGCCTGGGTACACCAGGTCTGAATTTAGCTATTGTACATTGTGGAATAGAATAGAATGATTTAAATTTATTGTGCTGGGTATGAATTTGGCACCATTCACTGGATTTTTAGCTGTAATTCTTGTACTTCTGTACTGTCAGAGGAACTTTGTGTAGTGTCCAAAGCAATGGGCTGGGAGTCAGGAGACTTGAGCTCCATTGCTGGCTTGGCTGTTGACTTACTGTGGATGAATCATTTAATCTTCCCTTGACTCAGTTTCTCCATTTTCCAAATGGGGCATAAAGGCACTGACCCAGCTTTGTAAAGTACTTTGACGTGGTTGTTTGAATGATGCTCTGGAGATGCAAAGCAGAGGATGGCTATAACAGTGCTCATTGCAAATGAATGGTTGCTAGACCTTTTCCAAATAGAAAAACCTTTTAAAGCGAGAGAATGGATGAAGAAGTCTCAGCATTTCTTTTGATTGGTTTGATCACCGGGAAATATGTTGCAGCTTTCCGAAGTCACCAAGAAGCGTCTGACCCTGAACAGGGCAGTCAATCGCCTTCAAACTTTTCCTTGCATATTGGGATCAAAACAAGAGTTAAAGAGAAACCCATGTTGTTGTTGTTGAGAGGCTCCCCCCTTTCAGTGGCAGGAAGTTTCTTTCTTGACAGCAGGTTGCTATTTTCTCTGAGGAGTTTAGTAATTAGCTAGATGACATGACCCGTATTACATGTAGAAGCTTGGCTACAAAAGCCTGCGTGTAGAGGAAGCAGCCCAGAGTCCTGGCTTGGCTGAGACACACACAACAGACAAGACATAGCTGGATCTTGACCTCTGAACATGCAGAAGGATCACTGCTGAAGTGTTTTTTTTTATTGTTGGGTGCGCTGTAGACTGCCCTGGTTTGTCTTTAGTAAGAGCCACCTGAACTTCAGACCCCTCCCCTCTCCCTTTGCTGTCCCTTCCGCATCTTCCAACAGATTGCAGCCTGCAAAAGGATCTGCTTCAGTGTGTGTGTGTGTGTGTGTGTGTGTGTGTGTGTGTGTGTGTGTATTGCCTGGAAAAGTGTGAGCCATCTTTTGGGAAACGCCAACTACTGAGTGGATCTATGAGGCTGCTTCCTTGTTTTCTAGTTTAAAGAAACTTTCCCTACGTGGAGTCCAACTCCTGAAAGTGACCTTTGCGGGAGGCTGGCTGGGATCAGAGGGCAGGAAGGCTCGGGAGAAGAGGAAACCTGGAGCACCAGCAAGGAGGCTGGAAGGCGGCTATTGGAAGGAACTCGTGCGGCTGTTGTTGTGGGATGAGAAGCCGCCAGGCGCCGGCCGCGGTCCCTGTGTGTTTGACAACAACCTCTCCTGGTCCTGCCGGGGCAGTGTGCGGGAGAGCTCTGCCAGCGACAAGGTAATTCCTCCCTTTCTCTTTCTCCTCGCCTGTAAACGGCCGAGCCCTGAACGTGACAGACTCGCACAACTTCTTCTTCTCCTTGTTCGGGTCTCTTTGCAAATGAATGAGCGCAGCCCGTGGACTCTCTCCGGACGCTTTGATTTCCGGCGCTTGGATAATGCAAAGCGGGGAAGACAGGCAGTGGTTCCCTCTCGACTTTCCTTTCCCCCTTTCCTAGCTGCAGTGGGCTCCGGATCAGACCCTCAACCCAGCACACCCCAACCCTCAGCGGGCCCAATCCAGCCCCGGGGGACCTCCAGGGAGGTCTGGCTCACCCAGGACTGTCCTGGTCTTGAAAGGAACAAGGATCTGCCCAGCTGCACTGGGGTCAGAGCCAGGTCCGTGCGGTGCTGGGCTCGGGGGTGAGTTTGCAGTGTGTGAAGCGCAGTGGCTTTTCTCCTGAACTCCCGGCAGACAGGGGAAGGGTGAGGGTGTTGGCAGGTTATGAACCGACTGCGTTTTGCTTTAAGCATGACGGATTCTCTCGCCTTCTTTTCCTTTTAAAGAGATTAGGGGGTCAATAGAAATCTATGTTCAGGGGCATGGTTAATATACTTTGCACACATATGACGATATGAAAGTGATCGTATGACGCTTAAAAATGAGTTTAAACCCATAAACGGGATAGCCACACACAGGCTGAATGGGCCCTATGCCACAGTCCTTACTCACCCCAGCAGACTTTACTCATCTGAGTAATCCCATAAGAAATTACTTTGGTTTGTGAAGGTTGTGAAATCAGACTCGTTCATTGTGGCTGTACACAGATATTGATCAAAAATTCTGTAACGTTAAAGGAACCAACCTTGCAAATGAATTGATTTCCTCTGCACTCCAACAGATTATACATAATACATTATGCCACTCTCTTGAGCAAATACCTGCAAGAGAAAGAGGTCTTTTTAAAAGTATACACTTTCTAGGCATTACAGTCAAATGTATTTTGAATTCCAATTGTCAGAGGACCCAAACTGCGCAAAGTCCATGTATGATTTGCCACAAACCATAGAGCATAAAGTAATATAAAGAAATCCTTGCACATTAATTATGGGAGAGAATAACAAGTTTAAAGAAAAAAGATACTTCCTAGACTGGGCCAGATTCTGACCTCATTCTGAGCTTACATTTGTATAACTCTACTGACTTCAGTGAGGTGACTTACTGGTGTAAATAGCATTAGACTCAGGCCTTGTATTTTACTTACTGAGGGGCTGATCCAGAGCCCATTGAAGTCGAGGGGAATATTTCCATTGGCTTTCATGGGCTTTGGACCTTTTCTTGAGGTCTCAACCCTGCAGCCCTTTCTCATGTGGGTAGTCCCAGTAAAACCAACAGGAAAACTTGCCCAAGTCAGATTTACTCATGTGAGTAATGTTTACAAGATCAGACTCATAGGTTCCTGTTAGATTGTATGTTCAGATATCCGCCTTTGCTTATGCTGTAGGTTATATGTTAACATTTATTAGGAATAATATTTCAAAATACAATAATAATATAATACAATAACTAACTTTTAAGATGACGCTTCACATTTTCTCTCTGCTAATGACAGACTGATTCCCCCCCAACCCCCCAGATTTATTTACTGCTGTTTGCAAGAAAATCAGAAAGCTTCTATTTTTAAACAAGGTTGGTCTACTGTACGAATATTAATGTTACACAGGTCTGAAAGGCTGTGCTGATTACAGGCTATTAAAATCTAAACGCTTGATATGGTGAACTAGGTCTAAACTTGCCGTAACTGTTTAAATCAAGTATTCATGGAATGCCAGTCACTCCCTCCATGATATCTTGAGCGATTGGCTCTGGGGAAATGGAGAGAAGAAAAAAAGGGCCAATTTTATCTCAATGAAAATATCCTAACCAGTGTCTGACTATGGGGTAGTCTGATTGGAGACTCTTTGAGGGCCTGATTCTGCAGTCCCTGCTGACACCAGGAATCTGGTTGAAATCCGTGGGAATGCTTGTAAGAGCAGGATTTGGCCTGTAATCAGACAACTGTCTGGATTTAGGCCAGAATGGAGTCTTTCTGCTGTCCCCAGCCTGTCTCCTTATTGCAGTAGGATGTGCGAAAAATCTACATATTGTTCAACCCAATATGTGAATTTAGGCCGAATGTCAGGAAAATTTACCTTCGAGTGAGATCTTGTACATCTTTGAAATAGATAGATATCTTTTTAGTTAAGGCCATGGAGAATATACTGTGAGGAGCAATTCTGGTAGAGCAATTAATTATCTGAGCAGAGAAGTCTCTCGACCACACTTCTCTGGTTCTATCATGGCCTAAGACAATGGGCCAAATCCTTGTGCCTTCATTGACACCGGTGGAATGTCATGGGTGTAACCGAGGGCAGAATCCGGCCCCCAGCTTCTGTGTTTGTAGAGGTTGTTGCTTTCCGAAGCCTAGCTTTGTTACTTATTGCTAGCTGGGCTGAAGATGGTAGCTTTGTTGATTAGTGAGTTTGCATGCAGTGCATCCCCTGGTGGGTGAATAGATTTTAAGAAATGTTGTCCTAGCTCATTTCTTTTGGTTATTTTGCTCATGTGCCAGGCCTGGTTTATTGGAAGAAAGACCTTGGTTGAAGTCCTACTACAGCAAGAGCACCAGTCTGCTGTAATTATCGCATGCACATTGTTTGAATGAAGGGGTTGTTGATGGTTCTCATTCAGGCCAATGTAATAGATTCCCTTCTAGAATCTATGGAGCAGATGGGAAAAGCTGTCTGATGTGTAAAGAGGAAGAAGCAGGTGCAGCTGTCCAAAGGGGGGGGGGGGAAAGAAAAAGTGTGTGTGCGCGTGCACACGCAAACAAAGCAGAAAGATGGCATTGTCTCAAGCATGAAAATTGCACAATGAAGTGCTGAAAAATTGAAAACATTGGGTGACACTCCAGCCCCATTGAAGTCAGTAGGCGTCTTGCCATTGATTTCAGTGGGGCCAGGATTTCACACAGTGGCTGTGCAAACTGAAGCTGAACTTGTTCAGCTGATCACTGTCGGGTTTAACTGGCCTTGGCAGCATTACATAGGCCATGTTATCCACCAAGATGGACTGGGGACTATGTAGCTAAGTGGGTGGGAGACTTAGCTATTTTTCCAGGGCAGGACCATTCTTTCAGGTCTGCATGTCTCCTCTTCATAAGTTTCTTCAGCCTATATAGTGTTTTATCCTGTATGGTACAAGGCTGGCCAAAATGTTTTGAACAAACAGGTTTCTTGGTGGCAAATGGCTCTTTATTCAAAACTGAAAATGTTCACCAAAGATCGTCCACTTTTGAAATCTTTCACAACCTTTTTTTGATATGTTTTGTTTACGATTTTTCATGTATTGATTTCCCCCCTCCTTTCCTATTTCCCTTTTATTTTGTTCCTTTTTTCCTCTTTCCACAGTTATTTTCAAAAGTGATTACAAAAGAAACCAAAAAAAAAAAATGAAAAATAGAAAGAGGAGTAAAAGAAAAGAAGGAAAAATGAAAATCAATAAATGAAAAAAATCCAAAAATGACAAAATCTGAGTCCACTTTGAACCCTGTGAAACAAAAACAAACTGGATTTTTTTTGCAATCAGAGTGTCTGAGCACTGAGTGTCCTTAAACTCCTGTTGATTTCAATGGGATTGGGGAGCTCAGCAACTCCTAAAACTGGATCCATTGGTTTTTTGACCAGTCCCACTCTCTCTTAGAGCCCAAGTTCTCCTATTTAACTGTTTAATAATTACTTATTCCCAGAGTCTTCTTTAAAGTTCCAGTGCCATTGAGAAATTGGTAGCATGTATTCTTTGCTTTTTCTTAACGGAAAGTGTGCATGTGGGGTGGATAATTGCCTTTTAATTTTCTTTACCTTGGCGTAGGGTGGATGCAGAGTATGACCTTGACATGGAACTCAGTTAATACTGCTCCTGGTCAGCCAGCTGCATGTTTGTTATTGCCCCGTGGGAACTAAACGTGCTGCTTCTACAGTGACCTCCCCCACTAACCAGATCCCTGCCAACTCAAGCTGCGAGTGACCCAGTCTGGGATTTGAACTCGTGTCTCCAACATGGTGGCACACTGCCAGCTGTGTTTCAGTTTTTAAATGCTGTAGACTTTTAGTTTTGCTCTTTAGGGTTTGTCTTATTTGTCAGGACTTTTGAGGTCAAAGATGGGTCTAGCGGATGTACGGATCTGTGGGCGTAGGAGGGGTGTAGGCATTTTTGACCCTCCTTTTAAAAACCTGGCCCTTGAATTCTTATTGCTGAATTACAGTCTGAAGAACAGAGGTTTATTTTTCTGCTCGTCGCTGACATTTTGGACATGATTTTGTTAGAGAAGGCCTTTAATTCTCTTTTAATTGACAGATTCACTGCAGATTTGCTCTCTTTTTTATGACCCATAAACTCCAGTTATTAATGCCATAAGGTGACATTTTACAAACATTGCAAAGCATGTCCGTGGCATGTGAAACAACTTTGTTGGTCTCAGCTTGATAATTAATGGGCATTGATCCACGTCTGAAACCCACCATGCTTCTCTGCAACCAATGTCTGTAGTTTTCTGCTTGGGCAAGGTCTGCAAATGCACAAGCTGTATAACAAAATTACTTTTCACTTGTGGGGTGGGGAACTGTCCCGCTCAGAGCTCAAGTCATTGTCCGGGGTGTGTGGTCTCTGGAGCTTTCTGATCGGAAGGCGCTGCCCAGTGGATACAACAGACTCCAGCTACCACCCTCGTCACTCTCTATTGTTCCCCCTCTGTCTATTAAGATGAAAGAGGAGCTGAGTGGCATTATTTATTTTTTATGATGCCATTTAAAACACATTTCCTAGATGTCTGCTGGTGAACGACTGCTTTGACCTAGGTTTGGTTCTCATATCTTCACGTACTGCTACAATGTTTTCGCGGATCATTTTTTTCTTCCTGTTATCCCATAAAAAGAGGAGATGGTGCAAGCTACACCATCTGTACAGATCTCCTGCCAGTTCATGCAAAAATTCCTCTCTTTCAGCTGCATCCCGCGAACCTCTGCCTTTGCTCCTCCTGATCCACGCCAGAAATGACAGGTTAATAAAACACTCCAGTGGCATTCGGCAAATGGCATCAAGGTTGTGGCTCCTTTGTGGGATTTGTCCTCTGAAATCCTTCCACCAGCCCCAATTTCCTTCCTACTCTGGAGCCTCCATTGTGGTGAACCTCCCGGCCCCCAGTGAGGGCTGGACATGACTCCCATCATCGGTACTGCTCTGAGTGTAGGCTAGAGGGGATCACACTGTGCCTTCAGGGATGAACACCGTGTTCTTGTAATTCTTCCAGCTCCTTCTAGCCCAGATGAGGAAGGGATCGAAGATTAGACTCAAACACTGATCCTTTGCATGGTGTTACAATAGGGTACCACTAGACTTTGGCTTGGGATTGACCTATATAAGGCTAGTCATGTTGCCCTTACTCATCTGAGTTGTGTCATTTAACCCTCCACTCACCAGATCCCTGCCAACTCAAGCAGCGAGAGACCCGGTCTGGGATTTGAACTTGAGTGGCACACCACCAGCTGCGTTTCAGTTTTTAAATGCTGTTGACTTTTAGTTTTGCTCTGTAGGATTTCTGATTCATTTTACTTTTGGGATCAAAAATGAGTCTAACCGACGTGTGGATCTGTGGGAGTGGTAGGGGCATGCACATTTTTATGGGTGCATTCACATGAATATGGGTCTGCTCACATGAGGAAGAGCTGCAGGATCAGGTCTTTATCAAATTGGGTAGTGATGGACCAGGGACTTGCTGAAACGGTATGTAATTAAATAGCAGGAACACACAAAAATAACAGGAGTACTTGTGGATATATATATCTATATCTCCTCAATATATGTTTCACTCTATATGCATCCGAAGAAGTGGGTTGTAGCCCACGAAAGCTTATGCTCTAATAAATTTGTTAGTCTCTAAGGTGCCACAAGTACTCCTGTTATTTTTGCGGATACAGACTAACACGGCTGCTACTCTGAAACAGGAACACACAGACACACATATTGTAATGCTGGTATTGTATTATGTACTGCCCCTTTAAGAGGAAGCCTTGGTCGTTTCTTGTATGGGAAGGGGTCAGGGTCTGCTGTGAGGCCATAGAGTCTGGAGCTGACTGCCACGCAGACCAGGCTGCTGCTGCGTAGCTCCTTTTATCAAGCCTGAAGCCCACATGAACCCCAAAGAATCAGTGAGAGCTGCAAAGTCCCTCCCCGTTAAGAATGTGGTTGGGGCTAGCTTACCCCATGCACGAACCTCCTGAGACTGAGAGTAGCACAGGAGTCCCCGGAGCACAGGCAATGGGAACCCATTGTCTGTTTGTGTTTCTCAGATTTGGGGTATCAGCCAGCAAGTTCGTCCCAGCCACGCACCCTCCCTGTTAAGAACCAGGTTTGTCTCCTCACTCTTTTATTCCTGGTCCAAACACAGAGGCCCTGTTTAGACTAGGGAACTAGGTAGAGGTTTTTTTGAACATGAGTTTGCACCTAGCATAGCCACAGGTTAGCACCTGTATTAGCTGGTTGTGGACGACTCAATCTAGAGTCTCCCTAGCACTGTTAGAAACGACATCACTATCCTACAGGACTGAACCTCACAGCCATAGGTAGTAATTGGCAATTATGTAGGTCTGATCAAAGCACTGCCCAGAGCTGGGTATCATTATCCTCTGTTCACTGATAGCTGCTTTCTGCCTCAGTTTCCCGAAGTAGGTGGCTCAGGTTGCTCAGTGAATTAGTGACAGAGCTCTGCTTAAAACCTATTTCTCCTATTCAAACCACTTAGACAACATGGCTTCTCAGTGATCAATCTCTGTTTTTTGAAAGTTTTTTTTTCTCCTAACGTATCAGTATAAATTGGGAGCAGCCAGTCTTGATCTGGTTTGAAAACACTCAAGATTTCTAGGCATGTGCAAGTCAGTTGCTGGATCTTTCAGTAAGTGACTGAAACTGGCCAGCTGGGCTGGGTCCAGGAATTCTGAACTGAACGCAGAAGGCTTCTGCGACGATGCGGGGTGATGATAAGCCAAGTTCGGGTCTTGGAGCCGATTGTCTAGCCACGTTCCTCTTGGTGTTTCTGCAAGTCTGTGGAGAGCAACTGCTCAGGAAGTGATTAACATGATAAAAGAGCAGAACCCTCTGATGCTGCCTGTAACTGAGCATCAAAGAATCTAGCCTGGGTACTTGTAGACAAATGAATGCCTCTTAACCGACATTGCTGAGGGAACACCAACAATTGGTAGTACAACAATACTGTGTGTCACATGGTTTCTGCCCCTCTGTTGGGCGGGGAGAGGGGAGGAAATACGTCAGTTGGATTTTGGAAAAATGAAAGGCACAAACATTTACTGTAAGATATTGTAAGCGGAGCCAGAAAGGCGTTAATAGAATAGAAAGCTCCCTCTGCATTGGCAGAGAGTCAGTGTTTGGATACTTCAGGAATAGGCCATCTAAGAAAAAAGATGGCTGGCTGGATAGCTAGAGAGATGAGGTAATGGTCTGGCTGACCTGAGGGGTCTTTTCTTTCTCTGACTCTTTGCATTATAAGGCCACACCTAAGAGGAGGCTTCAAAGCATTTGGCTGCGAACTCCATCGGGAACATCCTGATCAATCCCTGAATGCAGAATGGCAGGTAGAGAGGTGTGAGCGTGTGTGGGGTGATTCTACGTACAGGTAAGAGCACAAAACATCAGATGACTCTGAGGCAGAGTCGGAAGTGTGGATGTACATTACCTTGGATAGTCATGCTCAGGAGAGCCAGAATTATGAAAACAACCATATCCTGTAATAAAGGCCTGGCAGGGACCATCAAGAAAAGGGAGTTTTTCTGCAGGAGGTGGGAATAGGTGTGGGATGCATGTGAGGCTTCCGAATGTCTTAATTTTCATCTCATTCACTCAGTGGGACTCAGACACCACCACGGCAGGCAGCATATAAAATCTGAGAGAGATGGATAGGGATGCCTCTGTGAGTAAGGATTTGGCCCATACTACAAGGGCATGGCAGGAGGCAGTGAGAAAGGTTCTCATTAATGTCACGTTTCGAGGTGGTGGTGAGGTCCAGAGTTCCACAGGCACAGTAGAGGGTGACAGCCGTGGAGTCCAGAATTGCACCACACTATGTTCACAGCTCCAAGCCCCTTATACCAGATTTTTTCTAATTAGAATAATGCGGTTGGATGGGAGAGCTCTTCATAACACAGGGCTCCGAGCAGGACATTGGCAAGATCAAAATCATAGTTTTAAAATAAAGTCCTTCCCTGTGTCATTAATGACCCCCTACATTAATCAACTTGAAAGAACTTTAAAAATCAAATGTACTTGTCACCATTGAAGCTATTTGTTTGCTATTTCCCCTTCCCTTGGCTTGCTCAGCTCCCCTTTTCTGCTTATAGTCAGTTCCATATTCCAGTTGTCATGTAGGAGTTCAATATGCTGATGTGTTTTGGGGTTTCTAGTGCTGAAGAGCTAGGCTCAGATTAAAACAACCATCAACCATTTGCATCTGATTTGGCACATTACATGCAGGGCCAGATTTCCAATTAGGCACAGTAGGCACTTTCCTAAGGGCGCTGGCAATCTAGGGGCACCTTACCTCTCTAAAACGGTGTGCAACATGAAGGTCAGCTGTAGGCAGGGGGGTGCTGAAGATACTGTGCCTAGGGGCACGTAAGGTGTAAATCTGGCCCTGATTACATGCCTGGACCTGTATTGTCGAGGGATTATTCTATGTTAAAAATGAGGGTAGTATGTTGGGCATCCTTGCCGTGCAGTAGGGGCCTGGATTCTGATCTCAATTACGCTGGTGAAATCAATGGAGTCACCCCAGATTTACACCAAATAGCTGAGATCAGGATCTGGCCCCAAGTATTCTGATTGAGATGTCCATTGGCAGAGACAGGGAAACTATAGAGGAATCAAAATTATGGGCTGCTCTAATGGAATAAAAAGCTGCTCTTACCCCCCCCCCCCCCGCAAGCCCCAACATAATGTTTTCACAAGGATTGTGTAAGGTAGTGGAATATCCGTGAGAGAAACCCATATCCAGATGTTCCAAACTACTCAGTGTGGTAATTAATTATCCACACCCGTTTCCAGACTGAATAGTGTCTCTTTCTATCAGCCAGAGCAGTTTTGCTGGGCTAGGCTTCAACGCAAAGCCCCTCTGCTCTTTAACTTCCACGGCTGTAGAACTGATGTCCCAAAGAGCCTGGGAGGGGTCGCCCTGCCCTGGTGCATTGCTGCCTTTCTTGTGTTAGTAATTTTCCACGGTGACATGTTTCTTCTGCTCTGTTGTACAGGAAATTCTAGTTGTGTGGAGCCCATTCTTACAACAGGTCTATTGTCTGGGGCAGGTTTTTGAGACGAGGGTTCAGGTTTTGCTGGCACCTAAAAATATTTTGGCGTTGTAAAGGGACACTTGTCAAGTACTTTAAACTTGAGATGGGCCCACATTTGGGCGCAGTTCTGAACAACCTAGAAGCTTCAGAGGTGTTTGGATCTGGGGCTTTGATTCAGGTTTCGTAGACAGTTTAAAGTAGATCCGCACATGCAGAATGTTCCCAGTGAAACCCCAACCTCCTGCGACTCACTGGTTTCAGTTTTCAGTACAAACGTGGGTTGCTCAGGTTCCTTGGGAGAGTCCCCAAGGCTCATGAGTATTTGGAGCCAACCTGGAGTTGGTTTATGGTCTCGCATTGGAATCCTGTGGCTCTTGCAGCTTTGCATGGTCCTGCTCGAGCCTGACACGCAGGGCAGTCAAACCAGACTGATGGCGAGGACAAGAGTCACATGAGCACCTATGGAATTACCTGAGTCATGTGGCTTGAGTAGAAATCCACCTACTTTAGTTATGTCATAAAATGGGAGAGAATGTACCCTGGATTGCCAGGGCAAAATTTGCCACTTGGATCCATGCTGCGGATCTGTAGGACGTATCCCGCTCTGGTTCTACAGACCGTTAGCATAAAGCACTTGACTCCTGGGTTCCACTTTCAGCTCTGCCGCTGCCTTACTGTATTAGCTTGAAGGCCCATTAACTGTCTGTGCTTCAGTTTCTCTGTCTGTAAAATGGGGCTAGTATTCACATTGCAGGGTGTTGTGGAGCTAAATTAAAGACAGCAAAATGCTTTGAGATCCTCTCTTGAAAGGGTTTATATAAGTTCCCAGGATTCAGGCTCTGACTGTTGGTTATGAATAGAAAGACTCTCTGGATTTGAAGTTTGCAGCACTCTGTTTCCAAACCTGTACTGTACAAATGCCAAATGTTCTCCCTCATCAAAATGACTCATGTGGTCAGCAGCCCCCTATGTTGCTTTCAAGGCATTGCCTACCTACGCACTGGCAAAAGCAGAAGAGTTTGATGTCTTCATTGTGGGTCTGGTGCTGTGTTCCTCTCTGCAGGAACTGGGTCTTGGTCTCTGTGCTGATTTCCCAGGCTCACTCAAGACCCTTTCTTGCGGGATTTTTATTTTTTGGCTGGTGTCCAAAACTAAGGAAAGCACCAGACAACCAGGGCAGGTGTAATGATTCTGTGTGAAAGCTACATGCATGACATTGTTCAGCTGGTGTCATGCCAAGGCAGCATTAAATGTGGAATTTCCCAGGGCTTTCTCAAACCCTGCATCCAAAATCGGTGTTCTCGCTGCACTTTGAAAACCACAGGCAACCAGGCCCTTCCCAGCTTTGCACAGATGAATTGTGTGGAAAGGGGCTGCTGCCTTTAGCACCCAGTAGTGAAAGCTTCCAAGGACCTGATCTGTGTTGGAAGTGAATTTGCTACATAGGGCTTGTCAACACACAGAAGTAGCACTGAAATTGGTTTAGTTAAATTAGTGCAACTCCTATGTGTGGGTACTCTCATATCAGCTTAAAACTGGTTTATTCTGGTTAAGTTTACACTTTGAAATTTACCAACATGAGCTAAACTGACAGAAGCCGCGTCTAAACGGATATAAGAGTGTCCCCACACAAAGGTGCTCCATCTAAAATCACACCTGGAGTTGAACCAGTGCATCTGTGTGTGTAGAACAGGCCCTACAGGGAATCCGAATAATTCTTCCGGGGCAAGGGAGAAGGGTTCCTGTGCACGTGCCAGTCCTTTCCAAGGAGATTTTACACAGCAGCGCCGGTTGAGTTTACATGACACAGAGTAAGTACTGCCAAAACAATTTCTTCCTGTTATTACTCCCCAAGTCACAAGCACATTTGATAAGGGCCTTTCACATAAGAGCCTGGTTTCTCAAGGGTGCTCTGCTAATCCCAGGGGAGCTCTTTGGAACAACGGTTCTCAAGACTCTCTTTCTTTCGCCCTCAAAAGTCTCCCGTTTGCTGCATCCAACTGACACTCACCTTCCATCCCCATCAGACTGTAACACTTTCCTTCCCATCCCATTGCTGCTTCCTTCCATTATCCATTTCACTGCAGTGCTTACTCCCACTCACTTCCCTTTCTTCCTTTCCCCAGATACTAGCTTTTTCCACACACCCCTCACTATCACGGGTCTGGAAGAATAACATACTTGTTTCTTTGCCACGTCTAAATTTCTGTCCTGTTCTCTTCCCCACTGCTGGCAGCATCCCTTGTTTCCCCCTCTGCCTGCGTGGGAATTGCTATAGTCCAGCCTTGGAATGGGGTCTTGCAATACTTTGTATGAATGATGCTGTATACCAATAAGTTGCACTGTATTTAAATAGGAAAAATGGCATCTAAGTAGGTTTGGCAAAAATGCAATTTTTATTAAAAAATATTTGATGATAATATTGATGTTTATTTTTAAGTATTTTGTAAAGATTTTTCTTTATTTAAATTTTCACAGTCATGTGGAATGATGGGGTGGTCAACATCAAATGTCAAAGCGTACAAAGTAAATATCCTTAAGTCAAACTGTAAGTCAGTTCTCAAGCAGCATTTTTCTTACTTTGCCTCTCTGTAAATTTCAATTATTGTCAATGGAAACATTTTTTCATTGGTTTGTGTGTGTATGGTGAAATCTGACATTCGCCAATAAAAATCTAATCCTTCCAAGCCTGCTTCTAAAGGGTAGCAATGAAGTGTTTTGTCTTTGATCTATTTCATAAAAACATCAATTTATTCCAAAGAAATGTGAAATCAGGTGGAAAAAATAAACTAGGTCACATCCGTTTAAGGTTTCTCCAAAGCCAACATGTGATTTTTGGTCGATTAGTCGATTGGTTATTTTCAAGCATTTTCTCATAAATTACCTACTGTTTGTTTGCCAGAACAAATAATTATGGGGGCCCAAGTGCATTCTGCATTGGGATAAATTAAAATGGAAGCCCATAAATCTTTGCTAGGTACCAAATGCCCTGTGGGTTTGATCCAACTCCCATTAAGTCAGTGTTAGGCTTTCAACTGACTTTAGTGGATGCTGGATCAGGCTGTAAGGGAATTGAAGGTGCTCGTCACTTCCCCGGATCAAGTCCCATGTTTTCTGCTTCTTCCCAATATTGTACATTAGCAGGTTTTTCCCACTGGCATAAAACAGTATGAAGAACGATGCCTTGATCTCAGATTCCATTCTGTATCCCATTCTGAAAATGAATACCAATGTTTTGGCTTTGATTGTGGTACCATATGTGTACCCAGTGCTTTACAGGTAGAGTAGATCCAAACACCTACACTCTAAAGGCACAAGTGGATATAATGCAGAACTAATGCAGTGGTGTGCAGTTTTCATAGGTGGAATGCTCAGCAAACTGGGTTAGAATTTTGAAACATCCAATGTACTTAGTTTATATTTGATAGACATTTGATGTGCAACTTCAGTGACCTTTCATCAGCTCTATTGTCATTTGTGTGGATTTCTGTCTTTTAGGAGATGGTGTTGGACAGGAGTCAAGTGATTCATACATGTTTAGATGGAAATATCTACATCTGCTGTCCCCAAAATGCTTAAGGGACAGTATCAGGTTAAAAGCCCTGAGGCTAACTGTCCTTTCCCTCCTATTGGTTTTACACTGATGCAACTCCTGTGATGTCAGTGGAGTTACTCCTGATTTACACTGCTGTACATGGGACGATAATCAGGCCACGTGCTTTTTAACATTCCTTGCCTATGTTACACTGTGGGTTATTAAACGGCAATAAATTAGCACACAGAATAGGGCTGCCCAGAAAACAAGAATTCTGTCCTGTGAAAAATTTCAAGGTTTTGAAATTTGTTTTTGTTCTACATTGAAATGAAAATGACAACTTTCAAAAAATTTAATTTAAAAAACACGAGACACTGACCCACCCCAGAATTAGTCAGGATGGGCAGGATGGTGTCCCTAGCCTCTGTTTGCCAGAAGCTGGGAATGAGCGACAGGGAAAGGATCACTTGATGATTACCTGTTCTGTTCATTCCCTCTGAAGCACCTGGCATTGGCCACTGTCGGAAGACAGAATACTGGGCTAGATACTTTGGTCTGACCCAGTATGGCTGTTCTTATGTATGTTCTTAATAGTCAATAGCCCTCATTCAGAACAGGGACTTAAACTTGGGTCTCTGACATCGAAGATGAGTAACCTAAACAGAGGGCTATTGGCTATTCTGGGGCCTCTGGCTCTCCCCCAGACCTGAGAAACCTTCCTAATAAAAGTTTGCTCAAAACCAATAACGTTTCCACAAAAAACACTTTGTTGAAAAATTCCTGACCAGTTCTATTACTGAAGTTCCTTTTTAGCTTGATGCTGTTTTGTCTATTGCTTGCGCTTCACTCAGTTTGGGCAGGATCCTAGAATAAGCAGTTTCATTTTGTTTTTGTCAGTTTCCCTTTCACTCACTGAGAAGATGCTGTTGTATTTGGATTTCTAGCACTTCAGGGGAAGGTTTTAGATCCAAACCCAAAATGTTTTAATTGAAATAAAGACAAACCTCGAAAACACTTTGATTCCTATAGAGTTTTGTAACATTCCCCTTTAATTCGTTTACAAAACCGAAGTGTGGATCCTAACTGATGAGTGTCCCTTTAAAGTGTGGCTCTGCCCTGGCAAAGTGACCCTGCACATGTGGCATTGTAAGACTCTGTGGCTGTGTATTAACGACTTCAGATCAAATTTGCTCAGTTTCTGAGTAAAAGGAAGATTTTTGTTAAATTGTATGTCAGCCCGGTGAGCTCAGCTTGGGAGCTGAAACTCAAGCTGGGTTCTTCAGTTGCACCTTGGTTAACAATTCTGTTAATGATGTTCTAGCTAGAATAGAATCCCACTCACTCTCCCAAGACTGGATTGCCTCTGCGGTGCTAACAGAAGGAAAACGCAGGAGAAAGTAAAGTCATTAAAATCAAGAGATGTGACTGAATATGCAACTTGGAGTAAGAAGATGCCACTGTTGCATAGCATGATTCAGAGTAGAACTGCGGTTTGAACCAGAAGCTCAGGTGATGTGAATACTTTGGAAGTCAGTGTAGGTAGATGGATCTGGAGCTAGATGTTGCTGGACTATGGAGACTGTTTGGATTACAATCCTCCACTTGTTTAGAGAGCTCTGTAGTTGTGTGTTTGGCAACATGGTTATGCTGTTGCTTTGTTGCCTAATTACTCTATATGGCAGCAGCATTACCAGAATCTCGTGGCCTTTTCGTAGTCTTGTTGTTCCGGCTATTTATTCTTTCATGAGTTTGACTTCATCACTGGTGGTCTGACAGCCAGCCAGCAATTTTCAAGGTGAGCACTTCTTTGTCTGCTAGGAGTGGGGTGGCAGATGTGTGGAGCAGAGAAGAGGGGAACATGAAAGAAATGAAAGGAAGAATAAAATAAACTAATAAAAATCTGACTGTGCAGATAATTTTCAAATAGAAAAAAGGGCTGAATTCCTCAGATACGTTGTTCCCTATGAATAGTTTCCCCAGATCTAACGTAGAGAACTGTGCAAAGCAATATAGTGCCTGTAAACAAAATGATCCTGGAAAAGATAGATCCCTTAAAGCAGCAGCCAAGTTTTCTTCCTGTTGTTTAATGCATTTGACTTTGAATCTTCAGTTCATTTACATGTTTCATGCTGGTTGGTGCATTGATACTGTAAAGCCAATAGATTGTATGGAACCTCCAGTGGGCCATCTTGGCCATCCCTCTGTGCTTTTGACACAATGCATAATTAACCTATGAAACCCATAGCCCCATGATATTATTAAGGCCAAGAGCCTAGCGTGATTCTAAAAATAATTAGACATTTATGTAGCACCACTCTCTGAGTTACATTAGATAGGAAAAAAGAACAGGAGTACTTGTGGCACCTTAGAGACTAACAAATTTATTTGAGCATAAGCTTTCGTGGGTTACAGCCCACTTCATCGGATGCATAGAATGGAACATCCGATGAAGTGGGCTTTAGCCCATGAAAGCTTATGCTCAAATAAATTTGTTAGTCTCTAGGGTGCCACAAGTACTCCTGTTCTTTTTGCGGATATAGACTAACACGGCTGCTACTCTGAAACCTGTCATTAGATAGGAAAATACAGAGGGAAGGAACATAAATCATCATGCTTCAGGGCATAAGCCAACCTCTACCTGAGACCGTTAGGAAGAAACCTTTTCCATGGGCAGGTTATTCCATAACTGTCCTTTATTGGGATTCTTGCTCCTCCCTCTGAAGTATCTAGTTTTGACCATGGCAAGAGACAGCATGCTAGACCAGATGGACCATTGGTCTGATCCAGGCTGGCAATTTTTAAATTCCTAACATTCAGGTAATTGAAATCAGTGGAGTTACGCCAACAGCAAATTAGGTCTTGGCTGCTTAAATACCCCCTAATAAATGAGTATGTAGTTCTAGCCTTGAACCTCTCCAGTGATGGCCATTCCATAATCCCTCCGGGCAGCACGTCCTGACTGCTGGAAAAAGCGAAACTTTATTTAACTTGAATTTTGCCTGCTATAGCGAAAACCCATTTCAGAAAATAGCAGAGTGCAAACCACCAAAAACCACGTAAAGGAACAGCCTTGTTAAAAGCTGTGATTAGGCTAATCTGCCTCTGGTCTGTACTGCTTCACAGGTGGGGGAACACACAGGTGTGTGCTGCGGCGAGACATTCATTGGATGACTTTCCTTTGCCCCAGCCCTCTGGTGTGATCTTGGGCAAGTCTCTTGGTTCCTCATCTTTACAGATGGGGTGTAATCTGTACCTTGCAGGGGTGCTGTGAGGATAAATATGCTGCAGATGTGTGAGATGCTATGGTGATGGGTGCCTTGTAAGTAGCTAACATAAGTGAATAATTGTAGGCACCCAAATCCGCATTTGAGCAGTTAAATAGGAGGTCTGACTTTCAGAGGCATTGAGCACTGACTTCAGTCCCTCTGAAAACTGAGACACTCTTACATAGGTGCTGTGAAAGGAAGTTATTCTTTGAGAGCAGGGCAGGCTGGGAACACCCTCTGTAGGGTGACCAGACAGCAAATGTGAAAAATCGGGACAGGGGGTAGGCGGTAATAGGAGCCTATATAAGAAAAAGACCCAAAAATCGGGACTGTCCCTATAAAGTCGGGACATCTGGTCACCCTAACCCTCTGAGATATAAAATAAGAGATTTCCCAGAGGGGAGGCAGACTCTGGTGTGAGACAGACGGGCAGGCTCTGCAGAAAGGGGTCTAATGTGGGAATGCAGTTGGAGCCATGGATTATACCTGGTTTTCTTTTTTTGTATTTATTTGTCATTGCTAAAAACCTGAGATTTGGCTGTGTATCCCTCGAGCGCTTATAATCGCTAGATTCTAGGCTTTTGGGATACCAATGAAGCTGCATCACAGGTGCCTAACTAAGGATTTAGGTGCCTGAATTTTGGCCGCCAGGTTTGAAACTGTTGGCCTGTGCTAGCTGGAACGTTTCGCTCTGGAGGGAGAAATTATTTTTAAAAAATCAAAATAAAACATCCATATAAATGAAAATAAAGTTTAATAACTTCATCTTGCCCTGTGCTTGCAGGATGGTTCTTGTAGCCAACGTGAGCTGAGCACCACGGTGGCCCCTGTTATGAAGGGTAGGATTTCAGCCTTCAGGAGCTGTGGCCCAGAATGTTTATACTTGTCAGGTAAATGCTGTAACCCTTCCGGACTTTGGTTTTACATGACTGGAAGATGGAGAAGCAGCATTTCTGCTTTTATTGAACATGCTATGCGGGATGGAGGATAAGGGAGCAGGGTATGAGGAATGCCTATGGCACCAGACCATTTAAGTTCCTATAAGGACCATACGCTGCTCTTCTATATCCGCAAACCATTATTACTCTTCCTAAAGTCAAAGGGGGAAAGACATGTTCTCTCCTTGATGGATGAACTTAACACCTGCTGACACCAATGGGAGTTATACATGTACACTGAGAAAAGAATGTAATAGTGTGTGGAGCAAATGGAAACCAGTGCAATGGCTTAAGTACTGGTTTCTGTTCAGTGTGTTTTGCAGTGGTGAAGGAGGATAAGTGCACTGGGTTTGTGCATTGGCCTTTCCCCTGTGGAGATCTGCCTTCCAAGTAAAAATGGATTTGGTGGTCTCATATTCTCCTTATTTCTGTCTTGTGGCACAGTTAGCAGTCTGTGCCCACAATCGGCCTGAGGCTGGACAAGCCCAGAGTGCCACAGCACAGGACTGGTGTGCAATGGCAAAGCTATTGACAGGCATTGGGGCTGGGATAGCATTGGCAGCATTGTGTGGGGCCCTCAGCCGAATAGCAGAGGAGCTTCAGGCCAGGAACAAGGTGTACTGATAGAGCAGGGTGAGGATAAGGTTAACAGTCCTGGCTTGCACTGTTCATGGCTTTAGCTAGTCTGATTTTAGTCCCTCACTTTCAGCAGCAGTAAATTCACTCGCTGTCCAAGCTGAAAGAGAATAGTTGACGAGATTTAGCACAATACAGCAAAGCGCAGTCTGAAAAAGTACCTAATACATAGATCAAAATCCTCAGCTCTATGGCAGTTGATACAGGGAAGAGCTAGACTTTGTTCCATAATGATAATAAAGGCAACTTTTTTTTACTACATTCCCATGGCTAGATTTTTCTTCCTTAGTTGGGGAATTAATGTAAAATACTCTCCTGAAGGGCAGAAGAGATAGGGGATAGTCTGTGAAGGGCTGGCCAATGGACGTGATATAGCGGTGTTGGTCTGGAGACATTGCTTTCCTGATTTTCTTCCTGGCCTGCTGTCTTGCTGCATTTCCAACCCTTGGCTCTGAGCAGCTGAGCGCTTTACACTCCAGATTGTCAGTACATGCTTCTAGTCCGTCAGAACAGGGGGACAAAAGAGCATAAAAAGCCCGTCTGTAATGATGTTAATTGAACCTGATGTTGTTTCTTTACACTCAGACACAGATTCTGTCCCAATCACCCAGCTCAGTGTGGCTGGCTCGAGCAGGGCTCTGATGTATGAAGAATGCAAACTGACAGGTCCCATTTACAGGGAAAAGTCACAACTGTGAGAACTTACAACAGCCATGCCAGGGGATTCAGAGGATGCCACTGTATCCGTTCCTCACTCCTGTTCAGGAGGCTTAAAGACCCGCCTGTTTAATTTAGTGCTGCTGTCAGGTTGGCATGATGGACTTGAGTCAAGGGAAGAACAGGATTTTTCCTCACATCTCAGATGATTGTGTGTGTGTGTGTGTGTGTGTATGTATGTATGTCTTGTGGCTGGCACCATTTGAAGAAGACATCATGAATTTCAGCTGAACTACAAGGGTGTAGGGTGACAGCTGTATGGGTGTCATTTTGTTGCACTGACCAGTGGTCACCATGGAAAAACAAACATCCACCAGTGGTTACCACAGTGATGCCGCAGCCTCTGCATACACGACAAAAGGAACTAGCTGTGGTGTCGCAGGTACTAGGGTGCGATGACTGTCGGTGAAAGCTGATTATTTTTGTTTAAATGATGATTACTGGAACACCTAAGCACGGAAGCGTGGAAGCCAGGGATAGCTTTATTGCCCATTTCTTCCTAATGGTGGTGGAGGAATGGTATAGAGTAGATTGCACTCTTACAGGCTGCCATCTGTGTAACTATGGAAAGTGCCTCATGCCTTGTCAGCGATTAAGAAAGAGAGTCAGCTAATTTTTTCAATTATTATTCCTCTGCTTTGAAGCTCCAATAGTATAAATGCCAAATCAGATGTTTACAAACTCTCAGTAATTCCTAGGGGAAAGGAACTTGATTGGGGGCCGAGGGTGGGGAAACACGCCAGAGCCCCAGCAGTGAGGTTTGCTCTCAAGAAACACAATCAGTTATTCACAGGCTGGTTTGTAGGCAACCTGGTGTAATGGACTGAGCATAGCATGAAACATCAGCATTTCCTGGGTTTGAATCCTATAGTTGCACCAATTCAGGGGATGACCTTGGTCAAGTTGCTACACCTCTCTATGCCTAAATTTCCCATCTGTAAAATGGGGATAATGGTTCTGATCTTCTTGACAGGGGAACATTAATGAACTAATGCTTGCATTGCTCTTTAGAAATGTAAAGCAATATATAAGTATTAATGATAGTTACTTGTCAGCGGTGCAGTGGGAACTGATGGTTGATTTTCCAGAGCCATGCTAGGGTGATGCTAGCATTACATTATACTAGGATTATTCTCAGTCATGCTTATACAGAAATTAGTATGAGGCAAGAATGGGCCAAATCACTACCATTCACCACAGTGCTATGACAAGCGTTTGATTACTATTTTTGATCACAATGGCATACTTAGGAGAAATCTAAACACGCGAGCACCGTGATTATTAAAGTGATATCTCAGTGCAATTGGAGTCTCATCTCAAGGGAGTTCACTACACTACCTGATCCAATTCTAGAAGCATCAGAGGAATACGAGGCTGGATTGTCCTCTTACTGACTCTGTCTTTACACTGGACTACCTCTGTTGTTTCAGTGGAATAAGTCCAGATTTACTCTAGTGTAAGTAGGAGACCAATGAGGTTCAGTCTTTAAATTTGACATGGAGGGTTAGTAAAACAGCCTGGCACAGAAAACAAAGCTGAGTGAAAGGGGCTAGAAAAGGGGAGCAGTTGTTACAGCTCAGTGCAGAAAGTGAGACACTTTGCTCATAATATGTAGGAGGACCATCTAGACTCATCCAGAGATAAGCTCCTTACACAGAAATTTGAAGTGCTGGTTTCCTGTAAACAGACACATTGAGGTCTGGCACCTGAAAGATGGCCTCTCATTTTGCAGGTGCGATTTTCTTCTTGCAGTGGGTTGCCTCTTCATTTTTTCTCTCCCCAGTTAACTGCAGGCAGAAATGACAGAACTGAGCTGTGTAACTACCCAGTTCCAGTTGCAAAGCAGGGAGGCAGTGACATCTTGTCATGAGGCCCACTTAAAAATGCAGGGCCAGATCCTCAGCTGGTGTAAATCAGCAAAGCACCATTGTCTTCCTAGCTAGACCTAGCTCTTCACTCTCAGTTCTTAGCACCCGAAAGATTTGTTCAAACAGTAAATAAACATTATTATTATTAACAACTCGTACAATGAACCTGGCAGTAGAGCTCGCGGTACCATGGAAGAGACCTGCATTTTGGTCTAGTCTAGGACAAAGTTCTGCTTGATTTGAAAAACCTGAGATGTTTGTCCACTAGAGTCCACCAGGGCTACTTGGAAATTGCATCTTTTAGTCGTCCGGATCTTGGGAACTCTGGGTTGTAGATAGTTAAGCCCAGTTCATGCAGAGAGCTCTTCCATATCTTTGTTTAAATTACTATAGAGAAAAGGGAAAAGAAACCAACAACATAGCAGCCTAAAAATAATGGGCCTGATTCTCATTTACACTAAGGCCACTTTGTACCACTCTAGCAGTAGAAAAGGGCCTAGAAGTGGGAATTAGTAGTATGTGCTTGAAGTCCCCTTTACTCTGCTAGAGCAGTGGGAAGGAGCCACAGAGTAGCCAAGTGTGTCCTGAAAATCCTTCCATTGTCAGAATTTTGTGACATCATCAATCCACAGCTCTTTGTGTTCTGCCCCGAGTTTAATACACCAAGCATAAACAATCAGAGTTCCCACCGTATTGTATCTTAAAGGCCTTTCTACTCGGTGTTTTAAGCCACCAATATGCACTGTGCTGCACCAGTGTAAATTGTGCCTGCACTAGGAATTTGCACCGGTGCAACTATACTGGCAGCTAAAGTCCCAATGTGGACAAGGCCTTTGGCCTAGACTTTTAAAGGTGCCTAAAGATCCAGATAGGCACCTAGTGGGATTTTCGAAAGCACTTAGGCACCGAGTCACTTTTGAAAATCTAACTAGGCACCTGTCTGGATCTTTGCATGCTTAAATACCTTTAAGAATCTAGCCTTTATTACTTAATTTCCATGTTGGTGTGGCTCAGCCGCCTTGTGAGATGGCGGAGCTATTTTCCTTTGGGCTTTGCATGTCCTAGCGGTAATTCCATGTTGAGAAGAAAATATAAATAAACGCAAAAAACAAAAGAAGCAAGGAAAAAATAATCCTTTCAAATGCTGGAGCAGGAACAATAGGATAGGATATGCACCCTGGGGAAAGCTAAGGGCTGAAATGGATAGGAGCCAGAGTCGTCTTTGTAGTGCACTGTGAGTAGCACCAGCCTCTTGCTATAAATAATCCGCTGTTTAGCGATGTTACAGTAGAAGCATGGGTGACCTCTAGGCTCCCCGCTGGGGGTGGCGGGGAGAGTCTTCCTGTGCTTTCTTCGGATATTTAAGAACATAGGAAAGGCCATAATCGGTCAAACCAATGGTCCATTGAGCCCAGTATCCTGTTTTCCAACAATGGCCAATGCCAGATGCATCAGAGGGAATGAACAGAACAGGGCAATTATCAAGTGGTCCATCCCCTGTTGTCCAGTGCCAACATCTGGCAGTCAGAGGCTTAGGGACACCCAGAGCATGGGATTGCATCCCTGGTCATCTTGGCTAATAGCCACTGATGGGCCTATCTTCCATGAATGTATCTAATTCTTTTTTGAACTCAGTTATAGTTTTGGTTTCACAACATCCCCCGGCAACGAGTTCCACCAGTTGACTGTGAATTGTGTGAAGAAATACTTCCTTTTGTTCCTGTACTTCCTGCTGCCTATTACTTTCATTGGGTGACACCAGGTTCTTGTGTTATGCAAAGGGATAAATAACATTTCCTTATTCACATTCTCCACATAATTCATGATTTTATAGACCTCTATCATATCCCCCTGTCGTCATCTCTTTTTCCAAACTGAACAGTCCCAGTCTTTTTAATCTCTCCTCATATGGAAACTGTTCCATACCCTTAAGTGTTTTTGTTGCCCTTCTCTGTACCTTTTCCATTTCTAATGTATCTTTTTTGAGAAGGGGTGATCAGAACTGCATACAGTATTCAAGTGTGGGCATACTACAGATTTATAGAGTGGCATTATGATATTTACTGTCATCTTATCTATCTCTTTCCTAATGATTCCAAACATTGTTAGCTTTTTTTGACCACCACTGCACACTGAGTGGATATTTTCAGAGAAATATCAACAATGACTCCAAGATCTCTTTCTTGAGTGGTAACAGCTAATTTAGACCATACATAGGATAGTTATTTGAACACCAACATCAGCTGAAGGTATAAGCAGAATTAAATATGCCTCACTATAGTGATTCTTGCTCTCATGCTAAATTATGGTGCATCTGACTTGTTGATTGCAGGATTTGGGGCTAGAAAAATATTTCAGCACAGGATGCTTAGGTGCTGAGATAACACAATGATTGATGGACAGATCAGTAGATAAGGGAAAGGTGCACCCAGCAGCAGGAGTGGGTAATGAGGTAGACATGCTTTCCTCAACATTTATTGTTTTCTTGACATCATTTTCAATGTAGCTGCAGGGCTAATGCATTCTAATGCCAGTCTCCCTCTCCCTTGCCTGCAAACTTTTTTTTTTTAAAGTCATTTCACTACATTGAGAGGGATCCAGGAGTGTCTTCACCTTCCTCTTAACAGGGTCATCCACTAGGATGAGGTGAGTGTATCTCACATGGTCAGTTTCCTGGGATTGCCAAGGGAAGTATTAGACAATGGTCACCTAGTTCCCCCCTTAGCATCTTTCTCTTTCTCTTTTGAAATTCAGGCCCCTGAACACCACTTTTCCCTCACCTGTGCAACTTTCTCCATGGCTGCTACCTTCATCTCTTTGGTCTGCAGGGTGAAGTGTCTGGTGATGATGTCGCATTGGTAAGGTGTGATGCAAAGTCATGTTATAATATGAGCATCATATAGTTAGGATGGAGGGTCATTGCCCTGTGATATCTTCACGAGGGATGTGACACCTATCAGATTCAGAGTAAAATTGTACCTGAATCCAGCCTCTCCAGGTCACTTGGATAAGGCCCCCTTAATCTATCTAGGCATTTGTACAGACGCTCCCTGGGTTGCGCAAACCCAATTTACGGAAATCTGGATTTACGGAAAAAGTTCCGTAAGTTCTGTAAGCACTTTTTTTTTTTTTTTGCGTAATTGTCGGAGATACATTCCTGACTTACGCAAAGCGTTCCGTTCTGGAACGCCTTGCGTAAGTCAGGGAGCTTCTGTACCTCTGTTCATCAGCAAGTTATGTAAATGCTTAAGAAATACAGATATTGGATAGACATTCAATGTCAGTCTGTGTACTGAAACATTCATTAAAATGTAATTAACTACGTTTAAATGACTTTTTAAGAACTTAAATAACTTACCAGTAATTCAGAGTAGCAGCCGTGTTAGTCTGTATCCGCAAAAAGAACAGGAGTACTTGTGGCACCTTAGAGACTAACAAATTTATTAAATAAGGTGCCACAAGTACTCCTGTTCTTTTTACCAGTAATTGCGTTTACTTAGTATCTGAGCTGCATATCTGTTTTGTGATAGATGCAATCTCTGGCATTTGGTAACTGAAACGATGCAGGGAAAATAGTGGAATTGTCATACGTTTAATTGTTATATCGCTTTGCAACATGATAATGTTGCTTGCATCCTTCAGCTTATTTTTGGGACCCTTTACTATCCTGGAAATCCAGGGCAAAATTATCCTTTGAGAGCCTCATAGCAGTACTCAGCTGCGATCTTCTGGATATTTATGTGGATGACAAGAATATCCAGAGTTGTAAAGACTAGAAAAAGCCCAGGAGTTCTGGAGGGGATACAAACCCTCCTACTTCAGGATATTAGGCAGCATCTAAGTAAGGAGGGTAGGAAACACCTTTCCCTGTTGGCAGGGCTTCTTGTATCTTCCACTGAAGCTGCTTCTACTAGTCACTTGTCATAGACAGGATTTTGGACTAGATGGACCAGTGGTCTCTTGTAATCTGGCAATTCCTGTTTCAGTGTTCATGTTTGGAGATTCTCATGTTATAGTGGATAGAAGGGTACCAAAGCTGAATACCACCTTGTGGATCTAAGAGAGGAGTTTTGCCCTAAGATGACCATTCAAACTGGTGATCCTATTAATCCTATTAAATCATATAAATCCTATTAAAACACCTCCATCCTGGCATTCAAACTGCCAGGGACCGTTGTGGCTTTTATAACCTGTTCTGGATTTTCTCTTGCCTGACACTGCATGCTGTTAGTTCATGAAACTCTTCCCATTGTGTGTTGTGTTACTGAGGAGCACCCCCAAGCTATCTCCATCACACCGGGCACTGTGCAAGATAAAGCAATCAGTGAATTGACACAAAGTTTTACGATTCACGGAGAGCGTGGAGTTGCTCCCAGCAGCAGTAGTGTGAGTGACTCCAGTTTTATCCAACAGATGCATCCGAGTGACTCTGTCTCTCCTTTGGCTGCAGGGAAAATGATTCTCCTTCTCTAATTTCATTGTGTTTAGCCATCACATAAACTCTATGTTCCCTGAAATTGGAAGGAAGTATTGCTTAAATTATGTATGAGTGAACTGATTTAGTTGAACTGAAGTCTCGAGTCACATTCTTGTAGACTCAGTGATGGCTCTGTCTGCAGTCATCCATCCATCCACCCAACACTATGTTGAATTAAGAGATGGACAAACGAGACTTAAGCATTGTGAAAGCTCTGACTTAAACTAATAAAAACCAAGCAGTGCAGACGCAGGGCTACCATTGTATCATCAGCTCACCCTGTTCAGTGGAAGTACTGCTGCACATATGCGTCAGGGCTAAGATGACCTCTTTTGGATTCAAACCAATAAGGTTCCCCCGTGAAACAAACGTTTAAGAATAACATAGACTGTACTCTGCAAAGACCTGAAATGTACAATATTTGTAAGGTTGACAATTGCTTGGAGTGGTAATTGGATCTCTCTCCCCTCTATCTTCCCCCCCACTCGCTCAGAGCTCACCCCCGCAGAACACAAGAATGTAATGCTAGATTGTGTTTTCAGGCACAACCCTGAGCAAGGGTTTTGTGTAAGAGGCTCCGGCCTAGGACTAGTTCTACTGTGTTTGGCCCTTGTGCTGGAGGTCGGGAGTAGTAATTTTGTTGCTGGCTAAATACTGGCAGCAAATTATGACACCTGTCATGTTGGCTTAACTGTACTGGCTGGCATGTTGGAGTGTAGATGGAGCTAAGAGTTGCCGCAAGTAAAGCTGCCATGCCAAACCTTGATCAAGAAGATCCTTTTCCAGGGCTGAAATAGTTTAAGCACCATGTCTGCTCAGTATGTGGCTTCTCTGGTGAGACTGCCTGGAAGAGTTGTTTGCAGTGTTGTTGTAGTCAGGTTGGTGCCATGATATTACAGAGACAAGGTGGGCTTCAGAGTATTCATTCCTAACCAGGTGGGGAGAGGGGAGGCTGGAAAGGAGAGGAAATGGGGAGCAAATGATCATGGTATCCTTGAGAGAAACCTGTCTATTCTAGGAGAACTTATTTAGCTCCAGAGCATAGAGACTCTGTGACGCTCTGTACCTCGGGGGAACACCCAGCACCCCTATGTTCATCCTTGTAAAATGATTGTGTGGTATCCAATGCAAAGTTTGTCATGTTGGGTGTCTTCGGAAGGTTCATGATATACTGAGCATTGTTGTTACAGTAATGTTATAGGTTATAATTTCATGTATATAGTTATGAGGCTGAAAATGTATCCTCATGGCTTAAAGCAAGCCCAGGCAAAAACTTTCCAAGAAAGAGAGGCAGTTCACACCTCATCAGGGCAGGTATAGGAAAAATCCAGTCCAGTCTCACAGGAACAAAGGACGCTAGCCTAGGCAGCAACAAAAGAATCTGTTAGACTCTCGAGGGAGACACTCCCCTTCCTTTGGTCAGTTTGGAACTGCAATGAGGTAATGCTCACCTGACTCTGAAGCGGGGGTGGGGGGCAGAGCCAAGAGGGAAGAAAGAACATAGTAAAAGGGAGAGACGTTTGCCATACTCTTCCTCTCTCTTCCACCTCCATCTACAGACACCACCACCAAGCAACTGAAGTGCTGATCAAAGGGGAGAGCCTGGCTGAAGAGCAACCAGCCAGCCTTTGGTGAGACGCATCTAAGTTTGTAAGGGCATTGAAAGTGTTAAGATCAGCTTAGAATGCGTTTTGCTTTTTATTTCATTTGACCAAATCTGACTTGTTGTGCTTTGACTTATAATCACTTAAAATCTGTCTTTGTAGTTAACAAATCTATTTGCTTATTCTACCTGAAGCAGTGCGTTTGGTGTGAAGCGTGTCAGAGACTCCCCTTGGGATAACAAGCCTGGTACATATCAATTTCTTTATTAAATTGATGACCTCATATAAGCTTGCAGCATCCAGTGGGCATAACTGGACACTGCAAGACGGAGGTTCCTAGGGTTGTGTCTGGGACCGGAGATATTGGCTAGTGTCATTCGGTTGCACAATCCAAGGAGTAGTTTACATGCCAGAGGCTGTGCATGAACAGCCCAGGAGTGGGGTTCTCACAGCAGAGCAGGGTAAGGCTGGCTCCCAGAGTCAAGGATTGGAGTGACCTAGCAGATCACCGGTCTAGATAACACCAGAGGGGAACGTCACAGACTCCCACTACACAAAAGAGAGGAGAAAAAAAAAGTCCACCAGCTCTTTCGTTCCTATGTACAGCCACTGAAAAAATGGGAGGAAGAAAAATTCGAGGACTGAAGAAGCATTCCATGTAGCTCAAAGCTTGTCTTTTTCACCAACAAAAGTTGGTCCAGTAAAAGATATTACCTCATCCACCATGCCGGTAAGTTTGTCATCTGTTTCTGAGGGAGATCAACACTTCAAGTCACGTAAGCCACGGGACAGGCTTGAATAATGCTTTTTGCCCATTAATTGGGATGGAGTTTGACCTGTTGACCTTGAGTTGAAGGACTCTATTTTCTGATCTCCTGCCCATCCAGTGTACCTCCGCTCCTTTGCTAATGAGACTTTAAACTTCCTATGCAACATGTTTTTCAGAGTATGTAAAATAGTGGCTAAAATTCTATGGTTTCTTCCTATGGGCACTTGCTCCTCTCTCTCCCTTCAGGGAGCCAGCTCCGGAAAATCTTAATAGTGCTTGCTGCAAGCCCAGAGATCATTTTACCAGATGTTTCACCTAATTCTTCGCTCCTCCCACTTTAAAAAGCCTAAAAATAAAGCAATATCCAGTGTCTCACACACCATGGCTCAGGTTTGCCAAAAAATTATCAGTCTTCTCCTGCAAACAAACCTGAGTCTGCATTCGTGTGGAGCCTTGAGAAGAAAAAGACACTTGCAGGAACCCACCCTGGGGAGGGTTTTTTTTATATTGTAGCAAATTGAAATCTCTAGTAAAGCAGAGTTGGTGTGAGTTGGACTTTGCCCCCAGCCCCACCCCCAGCCCAGCTCCACCTCCACCTCTCTTTGTCTGAATGGGTGGGTCAAAAAACCCAGCCAGGTTTTATGGCAGATCTTTCAGAGAGGCAGCATGAGAGACTGAAGAGATGTGCAGGGAGACCGAAACGCAAAGAGAAGTCGAGTCCCTCACTATTTATTTGACCTAAATACATCGAGATAACTGTACCATGAAAGAGAGAATTTCCTGATGCTATAGAGCTAAACATCTGTTTCCTCCCATTTTTTTTCGGTGGCGGTACATAGGAACGGAAGAGCTGGCGGGCTTTTCTTTCCTCCTCTCTTTTGTGTACTGGGAGTCTCTATGCTCTGGAGCTAAATAAGTTCTCCTAGAACAGACAGGTTTCTCTCAAGGGTTCCATGATCATTTGTTCTCCATTTCTCGCCTTCCTGCCTCCCCCCACCCCTCCTGGTGACGAACGGATACTCTGAAGCTGAGGCAGGACTTCCTTAGCTTATGCTGTGCCTCTTGGCAAGTTCAGCTGTAAGCCCTGTCCCCCATCATCCACTCCCCCTCCCCCGACAAAACAATGGACCAAACGTTCCTTGTTGTTTATTTTATATTCCACAGAGGAAGAGCTGAATGGAAATCTGTGTCCCCAGGGGCTCTCAGTGCATTCCATATCCGACTACAGTCTTCCAAGAGGCAGGATTACACAGTGCAAGATCACAAATTCTTTACTGTGAAATAATATACACGTATATAATTATAATACATAATAGGCAGCTGCTGTCTCATAGGCAGATCCTTTTAAAAGTGACCGATGAGTCTTCAGGTAAACCAACTGCTAGTTTTGCTGATGAGATGATGACCAAAAGAAGGTTTTTACTCCTGTTTGGCACCGGAGAACCAAGACACCTACAGGAGACTGAGCCGGTCTATTTAATCCCTATCGGGGTAAAAACCTTGGTTTGGTCAGAATATAAACTGACGTGACTCCAGGACACACAGCATGTTGATCTGTCGAGGAAGAAGGTTCCATTTAAAAAAAAAATATAATCAGGATTAACCATTGACCAAAACCACAGTTTTAACAGATCAAAGAAATCACATGTTAAACAATTGGGTCTGAGAAGCAGAACCAAACGGGACTATAAGTGTTTTGGGTTAGGGACTGTAAATGCTATAGAAGGAGTGATAACATGTTTCCATTTATGGGTGGAACTGGAGAGAACAGAGGAACACAAAATTAAAAATGATCATAGAAATTAGTGGGGGTTTGGACAAAATACTGAGTAGTTCTTAGCTGTTCACAGTCAAGCTGGAAGGGCATATTGAGTGGAGTCCTGAAGGGATCAGTTCTGGGTCCGGTTCTGTTCAATATCTTCATAAATAATTTAGATAATGGCATAGAGAGTGCCCTTATAAAGTTTGCAGATGATACCAAGCTGAGGAGGGGGGGAGGGGTCGCAAGTGTTTTGGAGGATAGGATTAAATTCAAAATGATCTAGACAAATGGTCTGAAGTAAATAGGATGAAATTCAATAAGGACAAATGCAGAGTAATCCACTTAGGAAGGAACAATCAGTTGCACACATATAAAATGGGAAATGACTGCCTAGGAAGGAGCACTGCAGAAAGGGATCTGGGGGTCATAGTGGACCACAAGCTAGGGTTACCATACATCCAGATTTTCCCGGACATGTCCGGCTTTTTGGGCCTCAAATCCCCGTCCGGGGGGAAATCCCAAAAAGTCGGACATGTCCGGGAAAATAGGGAGGTAGGGCCCAGCGGTGCGGGGCTGGGGGCCGGTGCGGTGCTCGGCAGGGGCTGGGGCCGGGAGCGCGGGGCCGGCGCGGTGCTGGGCCGGGCCGGGGGCGCGGGCACTTGGCCGGGGGCCGGGACCGGGACCGGGGTTGGCGCGGTGCTCGGCCGGGGCTGGGGCCGGGGGCGCGGGGCCGGCGCGGTGCTGGGCCGGGGGCGCGGGCACTTGGCCGGGGCCGGGCCCGGCGTGGTGCTGGGCCGGGGGCCGGGCCGGGAGTGCAGGCACTTGGCCGGGGGCCGGCGCGGTGCTGGGCCGGGGGCGCGGGCACTTGGCCGGGGGCGCGGGCACTTGGCCGGGGGCCGGGGGCGCGGGCACTTGGCCGGGGGCCGGGCCGAGGGCCGGCGCAGGTGCTCGGCCGGGGGCGCGGGCACTTGGCCGGGGCCGGGGGCGCGGGCACTTGGCCGGGGCCAGGACCGGCGTGGTGCTGGGCCGGGGGCGGGGCCGGGCCGGGAGCGCGGGCACTTGGCCGGGGGCCGGCGCGGTGCTTGGCCGGGGCCGGGCCGGGACCGGGGTCGGCGCGATGCTCGGCCGGGGCCGGGGGCGCGGGGCCGGCACGGTGCTGGGCCGGGGGCGCAGGCACTTGGCCGTGGGCCGGCGCGGTGCTCGGCCGTGGGCTGGGGTCGGGGCCGGGACCGGGGTCGGCGCGATGCTCAGCCGGGGCCGGGGGCGCGGGGCCGGCGCGGTGCTCGGCCGGGGGTGCGGGCACTTGGCTGGGGGCCGGGGCCCCAGCCGGGCGGGAGACGCCGAGGCCAGAGCCTCTTGGCCTGGGCCGGCCGGCCGCCGAAGGGAGCCGCTCGGCCAGGGGGGCTGGACTGCGCCGCGCCCCGCCCCAGCTTACCTGCTGCCTCCCTGTTTCAGGCTTCCCGCGAACATTTGATTTGGGGGAAGCAGGGGAGGGGGAGGAGCAGGGGGTGGAGCGTTCAGGGGAGGGGGCAGAGTTGGGGCGGGGCTGGGGGCGGGGAAGGGGCGGAGTTGGGGCAGGGCCGGGGCCCCATGGAGTGTCCTCCTTTTTAAAAATTAAAATATGGTAACCCTACCACAAGCTAAGAATAAATCAACAGTGTAACGCTGTTGCAAAAAAAGCAAACATCATTCTGGGCTGTATTAGCAGGAATGTTGTAAGTAAGACACAAGAAGTAATTCTTCTCCTCAACTTCGTGCTGATTAGGCCTCAACTGGAGTACTGTGTCCAGTTCTGAGCACCACATTTCAGGAAAGATGTGGACAAATTGGAGAAAGTCCAGAGAAGAGCAACAAAAACGATTAAAGGTCTAGAAAACATGATGTATGAGGGAAGACTGAAAAAATTGGTTTGTTTAGTCCGTAGAAGAGAAGACTGAGAGGGGACATGATAACAATTTTCAAGTACATAAAAGGTTATTACAAGGAGTAGGGAGAAGAATTGTTTTCCTTAACCTCTGAGGATAAGACAAGAAGCAAGGGTTAGGATGTGGGAAGGGGTGAGGGATCCAGCTGGGGGTACAGGCTCTGCGGTGGGATCAGGGATGAGGTGTTTAGGGTGCAGGAGGGGGCTACAGCAGGGGCGATTTAGGTTGGACATTAGGAAAAACTTCCTAACAGTCAGTAGGGTTGTCAGTCGAAAAGGGACCCTGGCAGCTCAGGTCAGCATTGCTGACCGGGCCGCTAGTAGTCCAGTTGGCAACGCAGCAGGCTAAGGCAGGCTCCCCGCCTGCCCTGGCTCTGTGCAGCTCCCGGAAGCGGCCGGCATCTCCATCTCCTAGGCGCAGGGGCAGCCACGGGGACTCTGCGCGCTGCCCCTGCCCCAAGTGCCGGCTCTGCAGCTCCCTTTGGCCAGGAAACACGGCCAGTGGGAGCTGCGGGGGCGGTGCCTGCAGGCACGGGCAGTGTGCACAGCCCCCTGGACCCTCTGCCTAGGAGCCGGACATGCTGGCTGCTTCTGGGTACCACCTGAGGTAAGCACCGCCCAGCTAGAGCCCACACCTCAAACCTCCTCCCACACCCCAACCCCCTGCCCCAGTCCTTTGCCCACTCCTGCACCCAAACTCCCTCCTGGAGCCCACACCCCCTCTTGCACCCCAACACCCTGCCCTAGCCCTGAGCCCCCTCCCACACCCAAACTCCTTCCTGGATCCCACACCCCCTCTTGCACCCCAACACCCTGCCCCAGCCCTGAGCCCCCTCCCACACTTCAAAGCCCTTGGCCCCAGCCCAGAGCCCCCTCCTGCACCCTAAACCCCTCATCCCTGGCCCCACTCCAGAGCCTGTACCCCCAGCTGGATCCCTCACCCCCTCCCACACCTTAACCCCCTGCCCCAGCCCGGAGCCCCCTCCCGCACCTTGAACTCATTTCAGGAGGGTAGGGGAGAGTGAGCGACGGAGGGAGGGGGATGGAGTGATCGTGGGCAGGGTCTCAGGGAAGGGCTGGGGCAGGGCTAGAGTGTTCAGTTTTATGCGATTAGAAAGTTGGCAACCCTAATTGTCAGGGTAGTTAAACACTGGAACAAATTGCCCAGGGAGGTTATGGAATCTCTGTCATTGGAGATTTTTAAGAGCAGGTTAGACAAACACCTGTGAGGGATAGTCTAGATAATACTTAGTCCTGCCATGAGTGCAGGGGACTGGACTAGATGACCTTTCAAGGTCCCTTCCAGGCCTACGATTCTATGAAATGTGTATGTGGGGGTGGGGATGGGAAGAAGATTTCCTATTTTATCCAAACTTCTCTACACTTTTCTATTAGTCTGGGGGTGCTGCCAAATAAGGGGGTCATTTGTAAAAGCCAATAGTGACAATCCAGTGAAAAACCTAAGGCTCTGTCTTGCCTGTAAGGCCCAGTTCCACACTGTGGGCACTGCAAAGTTTCCCAACCCTGAAGGCACTCACAGATCAGTGTTCTATGCACTCTAGGGGCCACTGGCACAGAACTGAAGCGGGGAAGGGAAGATATTAAAAACTGCAGCTTTTGGATACTTTCTTAAATTGTAAGATATGTCCCATGAAAACAGGATCCTTCCATAGTCTTTGTTAGAAGATGAGAGAAAGTTTTCTATTTCCATTTGTCTTCGCGAAACCTGTAGAGTCATTCCCAATGGAGAAGAAGAAGAAGAAGTGAATTCTTCTAATCTTTACCTGCTGAGACAAGGCAGGCTCGACTTTGTACCCTGTCTCTGGTACAGCAGTCGGTGCAACCCTCATGACCCTGCATTTGCTTTGCATTTCTCAGGTATGATAATGCTGAGATGGATTATCACCTGGCCTGGCTACTTACTGGAAGAACCGCTCTAGTGTAATGACCACAAAGCCATCTCCATGGCAATGGACATGTTCTATTCTGTTATTGATTTACTCTTAAGATGCAGGCTTAGTTCTCAGGCACTACTAAGTAATCTTGCCAGGGAGGTGGTCCCTGAAGGGAATAGTCTCTTCTCATGCATGCATGCATGGAAGTCCCCCAGCAGGAAGCACAGGTGATTCAGAGGCTGTCTTTGTGTGGGCCATGGTATAGCAGTTGTTCAGCTGGTCTGTGGGATTATGGACAGGGTCAGGATGGGTTATCACAGAATAAAAAACAAAATCTTGTACTTATATAGTGGATTTAAATGCAAAAGATCTCAAGAAATGTTACAAATTACTCGGGAGCCCACCCCCGTCACCCACCACTGAAGTGCAGCCACCTCTGAGGTGATATGCAACAGCTGATTAACAGGAATTTTTAGATAGGGATAAGATAATTACCATGCCCATGTTGGAACTTAGCCAGGATACCAAGGTTATCTTCCTATTCTTGCAAAGAATCTTATGAGATCCTCAATTATCATAAACAGTCAGGACTTAGTGTTTACTTTTCACGCTGAAGACCGTTCCCTTCTAACAGCATAGGTTCAGTACTGACTTCGAGGCATGAGGGCCATCTAAGGAACAGCTAACATGTGTAGCATGTGAGGTTTTCTGTGGGAATCTCCCATCCAACTACTGACCAGATTTGATCCTGCTTAGCTTGTGAGAACTGATGAGATCACCCAGCCCAAAATGCAGGTTTGGAAAATAACAGTGTGGGTTACCCAGTCTAGCCTTGCCATTTGGCAAGCCATCTCCCAGTGTCGTTGCCATTAACTTCCTAGTCAAAGTCCTCTTCATAATCTGCTTTGATGGCGCCTTGACCACTTCCCTTAGTATCTTACTGGATGAAATTTACCAGAGAGCCGGCATGAGGCCTTTGCAGTACTTAAGCCCTGTTCTGAGGGCAGAAGTGAAATGTAAGCGGTGTACAGGCCTCGTGCTGGCTCTCTGCACTGGTGAATTTCACCCACTGCAAAGAACTTTAACCTAACGTCTACCCCAACCTTTTACTTCCTTATCCTCTTCCATGCTGTGGAGTAATAGTTCAGGCGGCATTTAATGTTCCTGTGGCTTTGAAAGTCCTTCAAAAATATTAAACCATGAAAAAGCTTCCGCATTTCCATTCCAGACAGAGGATCTAAAAGTTAAGCATTTTATCCTGTTTTTTTTTTCTTCTCAAGCCACAGGGCAGCTTTACAACATCAAATGCTTAATAAAAATACTTTTGCTCATGGCCTGGGGGCTGTTATGACATAAAATATTGTGCCAAAAATGTTTTCCGCCAGCCTTGCAGTCATTCCAAACTGTCAAATGTTCAGTGAAAGGTTTTTCCTCTATCACTGAAATCTCTTGACAGAATCAAATCCAGCCTGGGCCAGAAGATCCTTTAAATCAGAGTTTCTTCATCAGCCAATCTCTTTCCAGGATTCCTCAGTGTGCTGAAACACTGGATTTTGCTAAGGCTGCGAATGACTCTTGGGAAACAATAGGGAGAGTTTGGCTGGCTGGAGAGGGAGTAGCCCAGACAAAGTAGTATTCCCTGAACAGGGGTTTGTGGAACACTTCTGACATCTGAGGAGAACTGATTAATCACTCTGGTCTGATCAAAGGCCCATTAGGTCTAGATGAGTCTTTCTGTTAACTTCTATGGACATTGGATTGAGGCCATGGTGCTAACTCTCCCCCTTGTCTCCACTTCCTAAGTCACATTAAAAGAAACAAAAATATACATTTGATATGACTTTCTGTTGAAAGCAATTGCTGCTGTAGCCACAGGGATGTTATGTGATTGCAAATGGTGTATGGAGGGGAGGTGCCCATAAGACTGTTTCTCTATTAGGATGTGGGTCATGCTAACAAAAAGCATGAGAATCCTGAGGTAGACCAATCCATTATGGCACATAGAAGTTTGTGTAACTCTACCAAAGTGATTTTGATGGGGGTTACAGCTCCTAGTGTTTTTTTGTTTTGTTTTGTTTTGTTTTTTAAAGCAAGAACACTTCAGAGAATACCATGAGTTGTGAGGGGGAAGGGTTTATAAGAATGTATGCTGTTGTGAGGGGAATCTTGCTCCAGGGCTTTGTTCACTAGAAAATTATATCAAATTAGAACACTACTTTGATGAGTTGTGCTAACTAACACCCTATTGGCCACAATTTTTGCAGTCAGGAACAAGTGAAGTTTAACATCATGTCAGCGGGTTGTGGGTAAGTTGTAGTGATACCAGAGTTTACCTACAAGTAACTGACACAATGTTGGACAGAGCGGCTCCTTGGGTAGAGCGAATCAGGGTGACCGCTCTGGGCCCAGTACTTTGGTGCGATTGGCCAGGGCGGTCGGTCCCGGAAGAGATGAATCTGTCACTTCTGCCTCGGTCCCTGCACCCCCTAGGGACGGCCCTGATGTTGGACATGACTTATCCCAGTCTACAGGGACTGCAAAGTTGTGTTAGTCCGCAAACAGCTCCTCAAGGTTGTGTTCTAACTTGATATAATTCTCTAGTGAAGATAAGTCCCTAGCAACAGGTAAAGCTCCAAGGGTTTGCTGGTTTTGGCCTCGTTCAGATAGAGCCAAAAACTTTGAGGCCAAAATTTGTTCTCAGTTACACCAGTGTAAATGTAGAGTAAGTCCACTGACCTTTGTGCCATTATCCTTGATGAAATGGGCACTTATTGATATTTACAGCAGACCTTCCATTTCAAGCAAAGCAAGTAGCAACTTGGGAGTCCCATGTATCCTGCAACCTGCAAGTTGAGTCTATTTCAATTGCCTTGTCTGGTGGTGCAGCCTAAGTGATTGGGTGTAATCCCCCACTCCCCCAGCTGGCACCGAGGAGAATTGTCTTCCTGTCTTCTATGCAGGCTGTGTCCCTACAACTAAATTATATGAACTTCTTATGGGTGGGGATCTTTGTGGGACCTGGGGTTGCTCTTCAAGTGACTGTGGTGAAGGTAGCTGTGCAGCTGTTACAGCTTATTACAGGAGAGACGCACGCCGAGCTCTCTTGTGGAGGTATTACCTTTGTTCTTTCCTGTTTGGTTGTTTTCATGATTCTTTCAGACGGAAAGGCCTTTTGTTTTAGAGCCCAGTTTTCTCATCAGATTTCTTATGTTTTTCACGCACCAAGAACAACCGTATATTTTCAGCTTGAATGACTTGTAGAACAAAAATAAAGTCTCCAGGAGAGAACATGTGTGCGTCCCTCCTCCACAACATGCTATATCATTTCTTATTCCTGGTATTAGGGTTGCCAAACCTGCTGGTTTTGCCAGGAGTCTTCTGGAATTGGGCTCTTATCTCCCGGAGGCTACTGAAGCCAAACTGGGAGATTTTAGGTGCTAAAAGTCTGGCGGCACAGCAGGGCTAAGGCAGGTTCCCTACCTGCGCTGGCCCTGCACCGGAAGTGGCTGGCATGTCCCTGCGGGGTGCAGGGGCCTCCGCGCACTGCCCCCACCCTGAGCGCTGACTCCGCAGCTTCCATTAGCCGGGAACTGTGGCCAATGGGAGCTGTGGGGGTGGTGCCTGCAGGCAGGGGCAGCGCGCAGAGCCCTCTAATCCCCCACAGGGGCTGCAGGGACATGTTGGCTGCTTCTGGGAGTGGCACGGGGCCAGGGTAGGCAGGGAGCCTGCCTTAGCCCTGCTGCGCCACTGATGGAGAGCCGTCTGAGGTAAGCGCCACCCGGCTGGAGCCCGCACCCCTCACCCCCTCACACACCCCAACCCCCTACCCCAGTCTGGAGCCCCCTCCTGCACCCAAATTCCCTTCCAGAGCCCACACCCCCTTCTGCACCCCTACCCCAGCCTGGAGTCTCCTCCTGCACTCAAACTCCCTCCCAGAGCTTGCACCCCTCACCCCCTCCTGCACCCCAACCTCATGCCCCTGCCCCAGCCCCTAAGCCCCTTCCTGCACCCAAACCCCCTGCCCCTGCCCGGAGCCCCCTCCTGCACCCAAACTCCCTCCCGGACCCCACACCCCCTCCTGCACCCCAACTCCCTGCCCCAGCCTGGAGCCCCCTCCTGCACTCAAACTCCCTCCCAGAGTCCACACCTCTCACCCCTTCCCGTATGCCAATCCCCAACCCTGAACCCCCTCATGGAGCCCACACCCCAACCCCTTGCCCCAACCCTGAGCCCTCTCCAGCACCCAAACTCCTTCCCAGAGCTTGCACCCCACACCCCCTCTTACACCCCAACCTCGTGCCTAAGGCTCAGACGGAGCCCCGTCCCACACTCTGAAACCTTGAGCCCCAGCCCAGAGCCCGTACCCCAACCCCCTGCCCCAGCCCGGTGAAAGTGAGTGAGGGTGCGGGAGAGCGAGCGACAGATGGAGGGGGGGATGGAATGAGCGAGGCAGGGCTTCGGAGAAGGGGCAGGGCCTTGGGGCAGGGGGCGGGGCAAGGGTGTTTAGGTTTGTGTGATTTGACAGTTGGCAACCCTACCTGGTATCGGTGTTGACTAGTAGGTTTAGTCGTCTGGTTAATAAATGCATGCAAAAATATTTCCAGACTGCTCTGTTCAAAACTTACTTAAAAACATCCTTTTTACTGTAAACCGGGATTATGACTAAAACTTTCTCTCTCATTCTTGTAGCCTTTCCTCCCCACATGTTTATACTTGGGAACTAGGCTTTTTTATGCCATTACAGCTCTTAAAATGCTAGCAGCAGCATGGATTATTGCTTAGGGCCTCAAACGGGGCTATATCTTATACTGCAATCAGAGGTGTGACTGCCGCACATGTAGACACATTAGCTACCTCAGATAACAATAGCAATGAAGCAGCAGCAGCAGGGGCTGTACAAGCCCATCCAGGTCCCTCGATATGTATGTACTCAAGCAGCTTGCCTGTGCTGCCATGGCTTCACTGGTATTGTTATTTGAGTTCGCTAGATCAAGACTGAGTTCTGTTCCCTGCTTGAAAACTGACCTGTGTGACCTTTGGCAAATCACTTCACCGCTGTGACTCTCTTTTTCCCGCCACCTTTTCTCTGTCTGGCCTGTTTAAATTGTAGATTCTTTGGGACAGGGACTGTTTGCTATTATGTGCTTGTACCGTGCCTAGCACAATGGGTTTCTAATCTCAGCTGTGGCCTCCGGGCACTGCTGAAATGACACGACTATGATTTTGATCTTATTGAAATCAATGGGAGGTTAGCCCATTTGTAGCCCCCCCCTTTCTTTTCCTCTGCATGATCGTCATAGAAGTCTCGCAAACCTCTGCTCATTACTACCACCACCTGTCAAGCGTTTTTAGACGCTTTGGATGAAGAACATATACATCCAACTGGATTGAGCAAAATTAATGTTTTCCAGTTGGCTTGAAAACCTGGGAGAGCTGAGGTGGAGGTGCGTGGGGGCCTCCCACAAACCCAGGTGCTTTAATAATAGGACGGAGCTGGCTGCCAAACATACAGGCTCCCCTCTAGAGGGAGATTTAGCTTCATGTGCACAAGGAGGAAGGCCAGCAGTTGCCAAGCACGCACAGCCTGGGAAACCAGGTGATTTGAGGAGTATAAAAAGTCCTGCACACTTAATTGGTAAGAAGCTGCCGAAAATAAGCTGGGCCTCTCACATCAAATATATGATAGCCTCCTGTTGACCTCTTAAACCTTCCCCATGGTCTGCTGCCATGCCAGCTGGCGGCGGAGGTATCTGTTGAAGCTGTGTTGTTGCTGTTGTGTGGGTGATTGCAAATGTGGTCACAAATGGAGCTGTTATTTCTTAAAAAAGTTTTAAGGTGGTTTATATAAAGATAAACCTCCTGAGTCTTCTGTCCGTGTGTGTGTGTGTGTGTGTGTGTTTGTGCATGTGTAGGCGTGAATATAGAGCTGGTCAGAGGTGCTAGAGCGGCAGACTGAAGGCCTCTGTTTATCCTCAAAACAGCTAGAGCATGAGAAGAGCCACTGCTGTCCCTCAGCTCTGAAAATAGTTTGGACCCATTCAATTTTTGGCTTCTTTACTGAAACTGCCAACAAAGGAGCCTTTTTTGTGTTTGGGTTTTGGGGGATGTGGTCCCTGGGAACTAAAGGGAGACCACCATGCTCATTTCATGTAGGCCACGTAAGGACAGTTTTCTTTTACTAGCAAGTCAGTCAGGATTTGAACTGATGACTTCGAGGTGATATATTTCACCCAGCCCCGGAGCTACGCATTCCTGCCACTCATTTGCTCTTACACTAGAATCTCTTTGGCATAATCATTGTCCACAGTGGTGACTGAATTGCAAATTGTTTAGTGGTTTGGGCAAAGTGGCCGTGGGAGGGGACTTAAAGGGGCATCACCTCAACCCCAGTCTCTAAAGCAATATGTCTGTGCAGCATACAGAGTGCCGGGGAGGGGGGGGAGGCTGGAGCACTGCACTTGAACTGGCTCCATGGCAACTGCTGCAATTCACATCTGGCTTAAAGCCCCTTTTGTACCCTGCTTTGTGAGCCTTGCAGAGCACTCATCAGCTGCTTGGTCTCTTTGACAAATCAAAACTGATCCCGATCTCTTTTATAAACATCCCTCTTATGTGTTTGTAGACAATTATGTTTCTTTTCAGTCTTCTTTTCCCCAGATGTAATCTACCCAGTAAAGAACAATACATTATAAATTGTAAAGAAGAAGAGAAAAGAAAAGTAAAAGCCTTTTGTGACTTTGCCTTTCACCCCAGTGTGCGTGGTGGCCTTTCAGCTTTCAACTTTTAAAATGCTCCCTTCCCAGCCATTCAGTTCCATTCATTTCTATTATTCTTTAAATTACAGCCGTGATCACTGTGAATAATTCATGTGTGTGAAGTGATTTGAACGGCCCTGCGGATTAGGAATCTTTGGCTAGTTCCAGAGCTGCTGAAGGGCAAATAGTCCCGCTTGGCAATGAGTATTTTTAACAAAAAAATGCAGTTTTTTATTTATTTTTCCTGTTCTCTCCAAATGGGGTCAGCACAAGACACCCGGGTGCTACTTAAGCCCTCAACATAGTGTTTAAATGGGACTTAATTGGTGCCTAGGCCCCATTCAAGGCCTCTGCCCGGGGGGGGGGGGGTGAATATCATCCTTTAAGATTTCTCCATCACAAAGCTGGACAGCGGTGTGGGCTGGGACGGTGTGGTCCAGAGAATCCTCACCATTAGCAAAGCATGACCTTGCCCTACTTTTCCAGATCTGTGCAGGGCAGTATGTTTGCTTTGAGTTTTTGGCATTTTATGTTACACTGGAGGTAACTGTCTTTCACCTCTGTCCATTTCCACGATTATCAGCAGAGTCATAGCCATTTACACTGGCCCAGATGGCTTGGTGCAAACTAAAACAAGATGCCTTTAATTCATATAAAAATAAGTGCAGTGTTAAAGAGGTGCTGACTCAAGGGCCACAAACTAGTTTGGATAAACGTCTGAGTTCCCTGGTGTTTCTACCAACCTTGTAGGTTCGCCTGTCTCTATGTGAGGTGTCACCCAATTAATTTAGATTTGGTGGGAATGGTTGAAATGAAGTCAGTTCAGATCGTAAATCCTGTGGGTCAGGGACTTGTCTAATACCTGATGTTTGTACAGCACCTAGCACAATGGGGCCAAACTTGGTTGGTCCTCAGGAACTACTGTAATAAACATGATTATTAATAATAATTAATGTAATTACCAACTGCACAGTGCAGGTGCGGGGTGGGGGTTGCATATAGAAATGCAAACTAAGAAGTGATTAGCTGGATAGGGAGGGAGCCCCGATCCTTTGTTACTGAGAGTGTTGCTGTGCAGTCCGCTATTCCTCCATCCTAGAAGCAGGAGGAAGGCCACATGAATTTATTTATTATTAAGTCTTCTCAGACCCACCCTTTCTTTTCCCACATCCTGCCACTATCTTTCCCCTGTGCTGTTGAGAATAAGAATGCTCAGAGGCCTTCTGTTCAGTGCTTAACTTTACTGATATCCACATGCAGGCTCTGCTTGCAACTGCACTGAAGTGTAACAGCCTTGTGCCCTGGGCAAGGATCTGCAGGATCAATGTCATAGAGAGGAATCCTGCTCTGCCGCGCATGGCTGTACTGGGCAGAGGACCCACCTGTGGCAGAGGAGGGTTAGGCTCTGCTTTCAGCTGTGCATATGACTGGGAGTTCAAATATATCCTCACAAAGAAAGCGGAGCCGCTGGCACCTCTCGCTGCACCTTGCTCTTGTGGTTTTATTCCTGACCACAAATATTGTACGTTGGAGCTCACGGCAGTGGAACCTGTACGCATTATGATACATCACAGTGGTGACTGCAGAGCTTCCGTTTGGAACTCCCTGTCCTGCATTGGGGTCCCCATGCTGCTGACAAAGTTACAGGGTTGAGATCTAAAGACTGTCTCTTTAGAATTGGCATGGACGCACCATCAATTATCTGAGCTCCAGGGAAGGGAGCATTGTGGAGCCTCTTGGAATGGCTGCCAGGAGAGGATTGGAACCGCTCAAGGGTAAATATGTTGCTACTTCATGATGGATTGGTCTGGTGAAGATGTAAGTTGCATTTATAAGGAGATTTTGCTGAAATCTCCGCCCCCCCCCCCAAATTCTTATATGTTCAGCACCCATGTTGAGCCACTGGACAAGAGGAGATTTTATCATAAAATGTGTGTATTTTTGTACCTTTTACTGATGTATGGAAGTTTATCTGTAGTCACTAATTCCTCACAACTGAATCAATGTTTAAGCAACTTTAAATTTTACACATGCGTGGGGCAGAAACTCAGCTTCATGGAAGTCAATGATGAAACCTCCACTGATGTCAGTAGGGCCAGGATTTGGCCCTTGGTGTTTTGAGAAATGTAACCTTAAAATCCCTTTGTGTTGCTAATTGCATTATTTTATTCTCTTTCCTTAAGCCCCATGAAGAAAATACTCTGAAGACAATGGAGCTGTGACATTCTACGTCAACTTGCCAACTGGAACTATGGAAATTATAGAAGATTGCCAGCACGCTCATGCTGGGCTGGTGCCAAATGGATACATGAACAAGATTTTTCAAGCCAATCCACAGGATGGGAGCACTGAGACACTAAAGATTTGTGACCTTCAGCACTGTAACTCCAGAGGCATCAACCAAAATGCAAGGGAAGAGGCAGCCAGGTATAAGAAGAAAGCCAAGGGCAACCGGATTTGGAATTTTGTTAGCCGAAGGAAAGGTCCCTCCATGAATAACAAAAGACCCCAGTCCATGATCCTGCTAGGAGATACCTCAGAGACCTTAGAAGAAAAACGCAAGATGTCCTTCATGGAGAGGGTGAGGTCCTTTAAAAAGCTAAGAACCTCCAGCATGTCTAAAAGTGTGGATTTGAGACCCTCCAAAGCCAAAGTTTCTCGCATCCCTGAGGAGGACCAGGAGGACAGTGACCAAAGGGCAGTCTACAGGATTAAGAAACTAGCTGACAGTCAGAGGCCTTTCCGTCATTCGTATGCAGGGTACATCGATGATTTGGATTCTTCCTTTGAAGACGTAGAGTTAAATGTCAGCATTCCAGAAATTGATGCCAATGAAAATAAATGGCTCAGGGATATTAGTGTCAGAATACACAGTGAAGATAATGATAGTAACTGCCATAAAATGTCAGCTAGAAAGAGCAAGCTTTTGAATTTTGAAAACTCTAAGAGTTCTGCGATTACAGAAAGGGACAATCAAAAGAGGTGTCCCATGCTTCCTGAGGAGAGCAGGAGAGGAAAAAGCTCTGATGTCTGGAGCTATCTGAAGGGAATTTCATTGTCTAGCAAAGATAATTCAAAGTTGCTCAATCAAAGTGTTGAAACAAATTTCCAGAACTTAGAAAATATAACTGATAATTCTGCTTCTTATTTTGACTTTGATACGAGATGTGAGGAGAATCTTAGCCAGCCTAAAAAATCAAACAGTGAAATGAAAGCCAGTCACTTTGGTGGTGTTCTTCGGTTCTTTAACAGTGTGGCTGAGGCAGCTAGGAAGTGGCGAGGCTCTTCCCGGACATTTTCACAGGGAGAGCAAAGACCTCAGTCCAATTTCAGAAGTCAGAGACAGGAAGCCTCCTCCCACAAAGAGTCTTTGGTTATTGAGAATGAAAATGCCAGAGCTTTCTCTTCAACGGGAATGTCATTGCGGTCTCCAGATTCTGGGATTTCGGATAATCATAGTTCTGAGAGTTCAACAGGAAAAGCGCTGCCTCAGCAAAGTGTTGAAGCAGAGTTATCTCAAGAGATCAGCAGCTCTGCTCTGAACAATGAGAATGATAGTTTTAACGAACTTTCTGACCTTGGGCCAGGTCCATCCATCTCCCCACTGCCAGAACTTCCAGATGACCATTATGCTCTGTTAAGCACACAAGGCCCATATAAGGCTCTATCACAGTTTCCAGACATGCCTCTGACTGAATTAGATGCTCGGGACCCGGGCAGCTCTCCGGCGGCGGATGCTTGGGAACTTGGAAATATTGAGTTACATTTGAAAGACAGGGCTAAGACTAAACTGGGTATTCAGGAACTGAGTAGCACTCCAAAGTATACTCAGGACACTAGGAGTACTTCAGTGGATATTCAGGACCTGGACAAGACTCAATCACATTCTCAAGATCTTTCTAAGAGTAAACTGGATACTCGGGACCCAGAGAGTGCTCTGACTGGTACTCAAGGCCTCTTTGCAGTTACTCTTTTAAAACATGCAACAGATAATGAGCAAGCTGTAGAATTGGAGGATTCTCCTATCAAAGAACATGAAATAAGTTTACCAGGAGAACAAATTTCCATGGAGAGGCCAGACAAAGCAAATCACTTTAAATATAGTAAAGTGTGCCATCAGATCCAGATGAGCCTCTGTACAATTGTCTCCTTCGGGGAACTCAACAATGGAAAGGTATGACCAATCTTCACTGTAACACTGTCGCAATAAGACACTATACAATACTCCCTCCTGGGTAGAAGGTCTGCGGACAAAACTGGTTTTGATATAGTTTATCTGGTCTTCCAATTCAATTAGACCTTCATATCATATATGGATGAAGGCAGTGGACACATCTTTTGAAGCAGACAAAAAAGGAGTCAGTAGGCTGATGGTATCTCTGAGCTACTTGTTTTAGAACCATTTGGCCACCTCACACATATCAATGTGCCTGTGGAAGGGTAGCTGTGGCAAAAACAGCCCCAGCATAGAGAGAAACTTTACAGTTATTTCCAAAAAGCATCTTTAGTTCCCCCCGACACACACACATTTAACTCATTCAAAGATTTGACTTGGTACTGCTTGACATTATGATTAAAAAATTTAAAAAAAAATATAAAATTAACATGGCACACATTATATGGATTAAAAACTGGCTAACTGATAGGTCTCAAAATATAATTGTAAGTGGGAGAATTATCATTGAGCGGGTGTGTTTCCAGTGGAGTCCCAGGGATTGGTTCTTGACCCTACACTAGTTAACATTTTATCAGTGACCTGGAAGGAAACACTAGATCACTGATAAAGTTTGGAGATGACACAAAAATTGGGGGAATGCTAAATAATGAAAAGGACAGGTCACTGATTCAGAGCAATCTGGATCACTTGGAAAACTGGGTACATGCAAACAATGTGTTTTAATGCATCTAAATGTAAACACATATGTATAGGAACAAAGCATATAGGCCATACTTACAGGATAGGGAATCCCAGGAAGCAGTGACTCTGTACAAGATTTGGGTGTTATGGTGGATAATCATCTGAACATGATCTCCCAGTGTAAAGCTGTGGCCAAAACAGCTAATGCAATCTTGGGAGGCAGAAACAGGGGAATCTTGAATAGGAGTAGAGAGGTTATTTTACCTCTGTATTTGGTACTGGTGTGACTGCTGCTGGAATCCTGTATCCTGTTCTGGTGCCCACATTTCAAGAAGGATGTTGATAAAATTGAAGAGGGTTCAGAGAAAAGCCATGAGAATGATCAAAACATGCCTTAGAGTGATAGATCAAAGATCTCAATCAATTTAGCTTAACAAAGAGAAGGTTAAGGGGTTACAGTCTATATGCATCTAAATAGGGAACCAGTATTTAATAATGGGCTCTTCAATGTAGCAGAGAAAGATATATCATGATCCAAAGGCTCAAAGTTGAAGCTAGACAAATTCAGACTGGAAATAAGGTGTAAATTTTTGACAGTGAGGTAATTAACCATTGGAACAATTTACCAAGGGTGTGGTGGATTCTCCATCACTGGCAATTTTAAAATCAAGCTTGGATTTTTTTTTTACAAGATCTGCTCTAGAAATTATTTTGGGGAAGTTCTATGGTATGTGCTATGCAGGAGGGCAGACAAGATGATCACAATGGTCCCTCCTGGTCTTGGAATCTATGAAAAGTAGAGGTTAAAGTGCTGAAATTCTTCAGGTTACGCGGGATTTTTAAGCATCCAGTAGATAAAGTGTATTCAGCACTTTCGTTTCAACCCCTAGGCTTGGATTTTCAAATGGACCTTGAGCTGTTGTTATTTATTATTTGCATTACAGTAGCATCTAGGAACCCCAGTCATGGACCAGGACCCCACTGTGCTAGGTGCTGCACAAACACGGGAAAAAGAGATGGTCCTTGCCCCAAAGAACATGCAGTCTAAGTTATGTGCCTGACTCCCATTGAAAGTCAAGAGTGTTGGTTATCTAACTCAGGTAGCCCCCTTTGAAAGCCCCAGCCCTAGTTTACTTTCATTTTGCCACAGTTTGAGCTTCAACAAGTCTTCTAAAGACCTTCCAAAGAACAATCAATAGTGGTATTTAGAGCCAAGTTGTAAGTCTATTTTAAAAAAAGAATTTTCCAGGTGAAATATTGCAGGTTGGTAGCACCAGAAAATGTCTGACTTCTCCATTGGTCTGGTGCCGAACCTGGGGCCCAATCCAAAGGCCTTTGAAGTGAAAAGGCTCCCACTGGGTTTCAATGGGCTTTGGATCAAGGCCTTATTCTGTGCTCATCTCTGTAGCCTCTGAGTACCTATGTACCTCTCCATATGGGACAGGTATAGTGTGGGCAGCAGAAGTGGTGTGCTCTGACCCCTCATTGTCACATGCTAATGGGCCTCAAGCCTGTCCTGGAGGGACCAGTTTCTATGTATCAGCGAGATCATCAACACATGGGGCCCATTCAGTCATTGGCTCTTTGCCCAGTCGGTCAAGGCACACATTCCTTTCAGTACCAGTAGTGCTGGAGACTTGTGGATGCCTGTGTTCCTGGAACTGGACTGAGATGCAGCTATTCGCTTCACACAGGCCACTGCTAGTGATCCTGAGACAGGATGGGAGGCATTTTTTAGATGCCAGAAGGGGAATGCTTGCCAGTTCATGAACAACTTTCCTCCCTTCCCCTGGCTTGAAGAGACCAGACACTGCAGAGGTTATGAGACTAGTCTCTCTTGGAAAAGGGGGCCATTACAACATCTGAGCCAAAAAGCGATGTTTTGGCAATTGGCAGCAGATTATAAATACTGAGGTAAACATTCCTGGATGCCAAACTCCAGGCTGAAATGGATATGGCTATTCTGATGTGTATCATTTCTTGCTATATTAATTTGGCCCTGACAATGTGCACTGCACTGTACAATACACAAAAACAGACAGTTTGTGTCCCAGAGAGCTTGACATCTGATAACAGACACTTACAAGATGGGACTGGGCAAGAGAACAACTTAAACATTAATTAACTGTTCAATGATAAATCCCTTCTTGTGAGCCTCATGGAAGAAATGCTCCTTAAGAGGGTCTTGAGTGAAGAGAGGGCAATGGCTTGTCAGACAGCATTCAGTTCATAGGAGGCAATGTGGAAATGTGATGGACTGCGCAAGCAAGCTAACGTTAATCTCTCCAACCCAGTAGCTAGCTGAGCGCAATGTATATATCTTTATATCTAATCTCAGGGCTCTTATAGCTAAATCTAAATGATTTCCCAGATCAGCTGCATGAACAGGATATGTGATGTGTCCTCTGATCATGGCTGACCTGCTGTAGCTCACAAACATTACCAACAAACTTAATCAAGTACGGCACTTGAGATAATTGGGCAGGAAACTTCCCCATGAATTCCTGTGGAGTATGATGAGAATAATTGTAACAACTCATGTGTCGTCCAGCCTCAGGAGTCCAGGACGCTCATGTTTCTTTTGGTGAAAAGAACATTCAGGTTAAAGGGAAAATATCTGGCCAGTGGCAGTTTTCACTTGGTTTTCCAAAGCTGGATATGGTGGTGGCTAGAGAATAAGAAGCAGTTACAACTTACTAGTGTTCTAGCAGGAGCAGAAGAGGAAAGCCCAAAATAGCTGCAAAGGAGGAAGATGCTGGAAAAGCAGCAGCAGTGGGCACAGGGCCTGAAGGGAGCAGAGAGCCCATCTGGAATTCCTATACAAAATATTCTTATGTATCTGGGGGATTTGCCTGATTGTGCGATCAGGGAGTGGCAGTTGGAAATATTTAATCCCAAACTCGACATGCTTAAACTGGAGTACTACACTAACAGATCTCTGTGCTCTTGCTGATAAAGGGACAAATCCAACCGCCCCTGGACACCTGTGAGCAGATCCCCCCGCCTCTCTAGGCTGCGGTTCCATTGCTCAAAGAAGGGGCTGGATTTCAGGTGAAGTACTTGGCATGCGTAGGGGGCAGGTGATGCTAGGGTGGTGGTTCAGATGGGGAAGATGAGAATCCCGCCACAGTGAAGACTAAGTGATAAATCCTGTGAGGTTTAAAATCTGCCAGGGATCCTGAAAACTTCTCAGAAGTTGAATAGTCATAGTCAATATCTGCAAAACAACCTTCCATAAAATATACAAAGGCCCTGGTCCTCATTGAGGACAAATGAATAAAACAGACGTGGAGTTTCCAGACGTGGCTCTTTGTGAGATCAGACATTCCCAAGAAAGCTAAAAGCAGTGTAGTCTAGTGCACAGGGCACTGGACCGCGGTCTATTGCTAGCTCTAATGATGACCTGCTGTGTGACTGTGGGCAAGTCATCTCTCTCTGCCTCTGTTTCCCTTTTTGGCTGTCATAGACTGTAAGCTTTTCAGGGCAGGGACTGTCTGCTGTTATGTGTATGTACAATGTCTAGAACAATGGGATCCTAATGTTGATGAGGGTCTCTAGACACTACCCTAATATAAATAATAATAATAATAATTTTAAAGGGTAAAAAGCTACTTATTTTTCAGACTTTTAGTTAACTTTAAACTTGCCCTGTCCATTTGCTCTCAGACCCTACTCAAAATTCTCCTCTCTTCCTGGGACACATCAAACCATTCAGCCAGAAAGGAGTTGAGGAATTTAAAGAATAGTAGGAGTTAAAATCGGGTTGCAAATGGAAAGTTAGGTATAACCTTAACAAGCTGAACTACCACAGCGCCAGAGTAAAATCTGCATCCTCATTTTAAGCTTATGGCTAAATATTAGAAACAACTGGTAAGGTGAACGTCAGGTTCCTCTGGAGCTCAAACGATTTAAAAACCCGACCTGCAAACTGGCCAAAGCTGCCATGTTCATTTCTACCATTCCAAGAAATATAGCATCTCCCTGCAATCCACATTATCTCGCCCAAAAAGAGCACACAGCTCCCAGGAGGGACCTCACGGCATGTAGCATTGCCGAATTGCTGATCCTACAATATCAGCATTTCGGGAAGAAGTCAGCCTGGAGCCAGGCATACCCAAGTTTGATGTAACGATGTACTCTACCAGCTTCCATCAGTTTGAGGTGGTGGCTGGGTGGAAAGGGAGGATGCCTGGTTGTCGTTGCTGTAGAATGGTTTAGACTTTAGAGCATACACACGCCTAAAATGCAAAATCCAGCTCTTGATTTCTAATCATCCAGTTCTTGGGAGGGAGGGGTGTTATAGATCTATGGTTTTGGAATGATATGGGGGACAATCGCAAAATTTCAGTCTGGGTTCATGTTTCAAACACCACTTCACACCCACTTCTGTTGTGGACACCTTCCCCCTCCCCCCTCCCCCCCCAAATCCCAGTTACCTCCAGGTACTGAGTATTTCAGCCCAGCCTTTTCCACACTTAATAGGAAAGTGTCACTCTTAACTGTGAAAGCATGGCTGGCTTTTAACTGCAATCCTTTTGTGCCCTCTGCTGGCTATTGGTGAAATCAGTATGTTTCGATTTTCAGGAACTAACTTTTTACCAGCTACCTACTGATTTGAATTTTCAGTCCAAAGGGATTCCTTATGGATTCCTTCTAGCAGCAGATTCTTGTAGCTGCATGGAGTAAGCCGGTAAGTAAGTCAGTTGTCTCTATTACCTTTTTCTGGGGGCATGTTGCAGCCAGAGCTGTGAAAGTCAGATTCCTGCAGACTGCAGCCCTGTCTGGAAGGTCATCTTCAGCATAGGATTTGGGTGCCGTGTCAAGATGGCTGTCTGCGCCTGAGCCACAACAGATTATTCACTCACAGACCCCTGCCACTCTTATAAAACAGGCAGCTATTGCCCCAGATTGCTATGAAGTGATCCCTCGTTCTGTGATTGATACTGCTGAAGGTCATTGGTGGAACAGCCCTCTTCTTCACCTTAGTGTTGGTGAATATCACTGAGTTGCTTGAATTGTTACTGCCACTAAAGATCCCCCATAAAGCAGGCCATATTAGTGGGGAGCATGACCAACGATCTCCCATAAAGCATTCCACGTTTTGAGGTGTGAGCAATTCTAGCAAACATTATTTACTAGTAGAGTAACTGATGCTTTAATTCATGAGTGGCACATATAATTTCTCATGCAGTAACTGCACACCATGTGGATATACCTGGGAAATTCAGGGACTCAGAAGGGCATTCTCTCTGCACATGCCTGTTCTGCCTGGACTGGTACATTCAGTAGAATAGCAGGTGCATAGTCTGCTGATTAAGCACAGGACTTGGACTCAGGAGTTCTAAATTCAGCCACAGACTTGCAGCTTTGCTTATCTTCATTTTGTAGCAGCTGGTACAATTTGCTTCTCACAACTGGGAGAAGCTGCTATTTTCTTCTTCTCTATTTGCCAAGAAATGGCTGGTAATGTTCAGCAAGTTCTCACAGTGGCCTTTTCAGTTTAGTTTATTGTTGTATTGGCCGTCTGGCATTTAATGTTGCAAAGATTACTGTAGAGACCTGTAACTACATAGTAGCCAGGAGAAGGGATATTTCCTAGAGCTGATCATCAGAGTTTTCTCTCTAACTCACAGTTAATATTGGCCCATTGACAGCTGGAGTACCACTGATGAAACTTCAGACTAATATTTCAAATCAAGAAATGATACTTCACTTCCCCACTCTCTTAAATCTTGCTTGGGCCAAATGGCTGCTATGTTCTATTCTGTAGTAGCTATATTTTAGTGGCAGGGCCATTTGTCTCCAAGCTGTTCTGCTTTTCAGACACTTTTTTTTATTTTAATAAGCACAAGGTACTAGTAAAATCTTAATGACAAAAACTTCTATTTTTTCTTTAACTGGTGTTTTGTCTGGGAATGCTGTTATTTTGCTGTCAGTGAGAGGTTTGGCAGTGTATGTAAAGCCTGGTGGCTTTATTCATACATATTTGACTCAGCCAGCTAGTTGGCACATGGCTAATCCGTGTAACCACATGTTCCCCTAATTGTGATCTGCTGTTCCCTATTCCCTACATTAGTTTGTTATAACCACTTGTGGCTTTTTAATTAGTTCCCTGTCCCAAACAGCTTACAATCTGTTTTACACTATGTGTTTGTACAGTGTCCCGCTCACTGGGGCTTTGATCCCAGTTGAGGTCTCTGGGCATTACTGTCCTATAAATAATAATAATTAATAATAAAGAACTATAAAATGTCACACATTCCCTGCAACCTCTTCCCATTAACCAGTCTTATTGCCAGTTCATCTACAAGGAAGTCCTCCTGCATTCATAACATACATAAAGCTGGAATGGCTGGTAAATGTACCTTGAAATGGAACCTACTTTGTCTACCATTGTGTCTCCTAATCAAGAGAAGAATGGTGGTCCAGTGGGTAACGTGCTAGCCTGGGACTTGGGGAATGTAAGTTCAGTTCTTTATTCTGATGTAGACTTCCTGCGTGACCTTGGGCAAGTAACTTATTCTCTGTTTGCCTCAGCTTCCCATCTGTAAAATGTATTTATCCTCAAAACACAGGAATGTTTTGAGGATAAATACATTAAAGGCACTCACTTACTGTGGTAATGGGGGCCATGTAAATACCTAAGATACATAGATGCAACTCTCATCTAGCCCGAAAGCTTAGTAAAAAGAGGGTAATAACTATTGGAACAATTTACATATAGTCATGGTGGATTCTACATCACTGGTGATTTTTAAATCAAGATTGAATGTTTGTCTAAAACAGGGATCGGCAACCTTTGGCACGTGGCCCACCAGGGTAAGCACCCTGGTGGGCCGGGCTGGTTTGTTTACCTGCCGCGTCTGCAGGTTCGGCCAATCGCGGCTCCCACTGGCTGCGGTTTGCCGCTCCAGGCCAATGGGGGCGGCGGGAAGTGGCAGCCAGCACATCCCTCAGCCTGTGCCATTTCCCGCCGCCCCCATTGGCCTGGAGCGGCGAACCGCGGCCAATGGGAGCCACGATCGGCTGAACCTGCGGACACGGCAGGTAAACAAACCGGCCCAGCCCGCCAGAGTGCTTACCCTGGTGGGCTGCGTGCCAAAGGTTGCTGATCCCTGGTCTAAAAGAACTGCTCTAGGAATGATTTTGGAAGTTCTGTGGCCTGTGTTTCAGAGGAGGTCAAACTAGGTAATCACAATGGTCCCTTGGAACCGGTGAATCTCCCAGTTTGTACTGTTACATCGTCCGCAGAAATTTCTGCTGATTTCCTAACTCAGAGTGTATCTGAGACTCATCATTTGTCAGGATAAAAATAAAAGCCTATTTTGAATTGTATAACTCTAAAAAATGAAGCCATTCTTCAGAGAGTCACTGCACATTTGGCCATTTCAAGACAATTGTTCTTTAGCTAATGAAAGGTAGTCACTGCTTGAGAGAGGGAAAGTTATAGTGTTCTTCCTGTTAGCCTTAAAAGGCCATTTCCTCTTTGTCTGGATTCACTATTACTTTGGTGGAGGCACAGCCAAAGAATACTCAGCCACTTTATGGTTGCTTTAGTTAACAGCAAAGCCTTTTTGTTTGTTTGTTTTCAGTAGCACTTCACAGGCACCGGGTATAATGTATGGGTCATGTTAGCAGTTAGCAATCAACTTTCAAGGAAACCACCTCTGTAATTTTTACTCCTTTCTGTGTGACCCCTTCAATCGAAATAGACGTTCTGATACTATTTCTAAGCGTAGTGAAAGAGTACAGAAGCATGTGCAGTCAAGAACTAGAGATGGGTCCTAACTAACCCCTCACATTCAAATTCCCTGCCACTCCTGTTTTTGACTGGATTAAATCTGGGTCTGGATCTAAATTATCTCTAGCAAGAACATAGGAATTTTGATCCCAGAACTAGAAATGATGGTGACAGGCACCATATAAATACATTTGGGAGACAGAAAACAACAGTGACAAGTGTTGTGAATAACACACTCCAGTGACAGATGCTTCAGAAGATGTAATGTGACCATAATGCAGCTAATAATATAATACTGTCCATTTTTGTGTGTGTGAGTGTGAGGGAGTGGAAAAAATATTCTATCCTGATTCCATCTGGTGATCAATTTATGCCCTGAAGCATGAGGATTGGAAGCCCTTGCAATTTCATGCTTACTAATGTAACTTCACAATTGGTCCCTATCCTTATAATAAGCCAAACCAAAACCTATCTCGGAAGACTCAACAGAATTTAGAAGAGTTTGTATTCACATCTGAATTTTGCAGCTCTAACAGGAACAATATGAACTGGAACCCAGACCTGAGTAAAATAGTAAATATCACTGGTATCTTGTCTCAGACAAGGGGCTAATGACAGATGCTTCAGATAGACACAAACTCTTCGATGGGGTTGGCAGGGAAGGGGTTAGCACTCTCCTTCAGAAGAAGGTCTGTAATGAGAGAGGGGATTTGCTTAGGTAGCAGGGTTGGACCAGCTGTAGACAATTAATTCCTCCAATCACACTAGAGGGGAGATGTGGACTGCAGGGTGGGGCAGAAGTGTGTCTGGAAGGGAGCAAGGTGAGTTTTTCTTGCCTGCAATGATTCATGCTTTGACTTGGCTGAAGCAAGCCCTATGCTACACTTTAATTTTAGCTGAGGCAAGAGCTATTGGATTTGGTCCTTAAAGAGGCAGGATAGTCTAGATAATTTTCAATGTTCTTTTTTACAAACATATGCACCTCAAAAGTAATAAAATTCCACCTAGGTGTGCAGAATCCTTTCCTGCCCAGATGGTCTTCTGTGCCCCCTTAGTGAACCTACCGGCTCCACAAGAATACCTACTATACATAACAAAGTTGCAACCTGCTGTCCGGTTCAAAGACCAAGTGTAGGGTTCTGTTTATTGCACTGGAAAACACCTAATATGCAAATGACTAGAAAAGCAGCTGTATTTGTAAGGTTTGGGGGACCTGAGAGATAATTCACTTTTATACAGGTATTGTTAAAGTCACAAAAACCACAGTACTCAGAATAACTCAGCTAGGGTATTGCTGGAACTGCTTTGGCTCTCTCAGCCTTAAGTGTCATTCTGTGTTATTAGTAAAGTTAGCTGAGCGTGTGCTTTTTTTTAAAAAAAAGTGATATCTGTAATTAAAACAAATTATAGAGTAAGAGGCAAGATAGCCAGTACTGGGAGCTGATGTTTTCCTCTTTAACCATAGCGCGTGCAGAGACCGTGCAAACTCCTCACACTGCTCCCTGGCTGTGTGCCTCCTCCAGCTTTGGAGGAATCATGTCCCAGTACATTGTTGTTCACTTTCCATGCCATTCAATTATTGACCTCTCTGAGTTAATGTGGATTGTGGTAGTGGTGATTACTGTGACATGGGAACTAGACTGAGATAACAAACTACTTATTTCAGGTAGGCCAACAAAGTACGACCAGGAAGGAACAACATTCGACCACTAGTGACCTTGGGTCTAACTTTCAAAAGTGCCCAAGAGACTTAAGAGCCTATGTCCCATTGACTTATGCTCCTAAATGACTTGTATGCTTTTTTGAAAATTTTATCCCTGGATCTGAGTTCAAGCTAGTGACCTACTAGAAATGAAAGCTGATACTGTACAGAGATGATCAGCAAGTCTAAATCTTTCTATCGAAAACAATTAAGTGGTCACAGATTTGTTTGGCCCATTTAGGGTGTATTACAGTGAGCTTAATGTCTTGGAGAAAGGCATGAGTCATGCCATTGCACTAATTGAGTCTGACCTTTGTCAAACTATAGGCAATAATATTCCTACTGCACAATCTTTTTCTTTCCAGCCCCTGTCTCACCCTCTTCATCCATCACCACAAGCACCTCCTTTCAAAATCCTGTTGGACAGATGTCACTCCTTACCCCTTTCGCAAAGCACTCCAATGGGGCTGGACCAACTGGGCTGGAGGAGGCGGATGTTGCTGAGCACTGGTGGTGAGTCACCTTTCATTTGACTACTTAGGGCTGGTCTACACTAGGGGGGTGGGATCGATCCAAGATACGCAACTTCAGCTACGCGAATAGCGTAGCTGAAGTAGAAGTATCTTGGATCGAATTACCTGGGGTCCACACGGCGCGGGATCGACGGCCGCGGCTCCCCCGTCGACTGCGCTACCGCCGCTCGCTCTGGTGGAGTTCCGGAGTCGACGGTGAGCGCGTTCGGGGATCATAGAATCATAGAATATCAGGGTTGGAAGGGACCTCAGGAGGTCATCTAGTCCAACTCCCTGCTCAAAGCAGGACCAATTCCCAACTAAATCATCCCAGCCAGGGTTTTGTCAAGCCGGGCCTTAAAAACCTCCAAGGAAGGAGATTCCACCACCTCCCTAGGTAAAGCATTCCAGTGCTTCACCACCCTCCTAGTGAAATAGTGTTTCCTAATATCCAACCTAGACCTCCCCCACTGCAACTTGAGACCATTGCTCCTTGTTCTGTCATCTGCCACCACTGAGACCAGCTGAGCTCCATCCTCTTTTGAACCCCCCCTCAGGTAGTTGAAAGCAGCTATCAAATCCCCCCTCATTCTTCTCTTCTGGAGACTAAACAATCCCAGTTCCCTCAGCCTCTCCTCATAAGTCATGTGCTCCAGACCCCTAATCATTTTTGTTGCCCTCCGCTGGACTCTTTCCAATATTTCCACATCCTTCTTGTAGTGTGGGGCCCAAAACTGGACACAGTACTCCAGATGAGGCCTCACCAATGTCGAATAAAGGGGAACGATCACGTCCCTCGATCTGCTGGCAATGCCCCTACTTATACAGCCCAAAATGCCATTAGCCTTCTTGGCAACAAGAGCACACTGTTGACTCATATCCAGCTTCTCGTCCACTGTGACCCCTAGGTCCTTTTCTGCAGAACTTCTACTTAGCCATTCGGTCCCTAGTCTGTAGCAGTGCATAGGATTCTTCTGTCCTAAGTGCAGGACTCTGCACTTGTCCTTGTTGAACCTCATCAGGTTTCTTTTGGCCCAATCCTCCAATTTGTCTAGGTCCCTCTGTATCTGATCCCTACCCTCCAGCGTATCTACCACGCCTCCCAGTTTAGTGTCATCTGCAAACTTGCTGAGAGTGCAGTCCACACCATCCTCCAGATCATTAATAAAGATATTAAACAAAACCGGCCCCAGGACCGACCCTTGGGGCACTCCGCTTGAAACCGGCTGCCAACTAGACATGGAGACATTGATCACTACCCGTTGAGCCCGACGATCTAGCCAGCTTTCTATCCACCTTACAGTCCATTCATCCAGCCCATACTTCTTTAACTTAACGAGACGCGATATATCGATCCCGGATAAATTGATTGCTACCCGCCGAAACGGCGGGCAGTGAAGACGTACCCTCAGACTTGCCTTTCAACCAAAGCAGCAAGGGAAGCATTGGGCTAGGGACTAGGAGAGATGGTCTGGAATTACATCTGTATTCGTTATAAATCTGGAACTTGGGGGAACAGGTTGCCATAGCCACAAGCTGTAGAGAGTTTAACCCTGATGAATTAGGATCTTCATGTGTATTGCAAATAATGGGTCTTTACTCTCTTTAATTCCTGTCCCCAGATTTTCATTACCCAAAAGGGAGATGGATGATGCTCTGAAGTGTAAAAACCTTTTAGCAACCTGTGATTTGGGTTTTCATCTCATTTGCTGTACATGGTGATTTCTTCCCAGTTCTGTGTCCTGGACAGTTTTGTGTAATTTAGTAGTCTCTTTGTGAATATTGCCATTTGAGAAGATGAATGATTAGCTAAATTTTCTCAGAGATCCAGGTGGGAGGTTTGTTTGGGAATGTGACATCAGAAGGAAAAGCTTTTTTCCAATCTGGATCTTCTTTCTGATCAAGAGGGAAGAGAATATCAGAAACCTGAGTACAATCTAGTATGCTGTGAAATAGTTGGCCAAGGAAATTGGTACAAGTCCTATCTCCAAACTACTCTGGAGAAAACATAAGAATGGCCATAGTGGGTCAGATCAATGGTCCATCTAGCCCAGTATCCTGTCTTCCAACAGTGGCCAAGGCCAGGTGCTTCAGAGGGAATGAACAGAACAGGCCATCATCGAGTATCCATCCGCTGTCATCTACTGCCATGAGAGAATGTACTGCAGGGAACAGTCCTGCACTAGCAGGGAGATGAGCTGATGATCTAATAGGTGTCTTCAATGTCCAACCTCCCTGATTAGGAAGAATGACATATAGAGTATGGAGGTTCTTTCCTAAGGGGTCAATATTACTAATACCTGAACATTAGGATTTCTTGGTATGTCCAGGTCAAGAATACCAGCCATGTAGATACATCCAAATATGCCACTCATTGAAACCAAGTGTTAATGGATGGTGGCAGTACAGCAGGTATGAGAAGCACCAGTGGTGAAAGGGTGAAGCAGCTGCTTACTAAAATGAATGTTATTCTGTACTGATACGTTTCTAGTGTGTGGGTGGAAGTGGATAAGCCTTTTTAAGAATGCAAGTGTTACAGGATCTGCATGTTGCCTCTTTAGTCTTGTATCATCCTTTAGTTATAATTAGTCCTCACACTGCAGCTTGGTTTGTTTTTTGTTTGTTTGGGAGACTAGAAAGAGAAACATGCACTGCTAAAAATAATAGCAGGCTGACTATGTCAGTACTGCATTTAGGAAATAGGTTTCAGTGCAATCTCTCTCTCTCTCCCAGTAATGCTGGAAGAAAATCAGGTTCCCTGTCCAAGCAGCCCTGAATGCAATTCCATAACTAGAGATGGGTCTGAGACAGAACCCCAGATCTAATAATCTCCAAGTCTGGATCCTGATCTGGAGCAAAACTTCAGTTGGGTGTGTGATTGGGTCCATGGGTATGAATTTCATGTTTTAACGCCCCTGAACGATTATGAAGTACTCTGAGATCCTCACATGAATGGCACAGTAGAAGCACAGCATGGTAGTATGATAAGAGATGTGTAGGATCAATAGTCAGTAGGTCTTCATTTAATGTGCTATAGAGTAAACCACACCTCCAGGCTTGCCGTCGGAAGGAGCCTGTCTGCATGGGGAACAGTTCATAGCTAAAACTTGTTTTATAAGGTCTAGCTGATTCTTTCTGCCAGATGCTGTTAGCTTCCAAACTGTATCGCTACTCATTGCACATAGAGTCATTGTAAGGTAGAGGTGAAATTGATCTGCAGAGTTCAGATCCAGACTTGTATCTCCACTTTCCCAAAGCTCAGGAGTACTTGGATACAGGGTTTCAGCTCATCCTGTCACTGGCCAGTTTCACAGTCTGGAGCTGATATTTTAGATCTGGGATTTTGGTTTGGGCCCATCTCTGAGTCATGCAGCCATCCTAGGTTAGCATTGAGTGCAACTGCTGTCTGGACTTAGGGGTGGATTGGAAAGAGGGAAATCAGTGTTGTACATCTCTCAGGCAAATTTTCCGGAATTCAGCTCTTTCCTTCCTGAAAGGGCTGACAGACCCCAGGGGAAGCGAATGAACACTCAGGCACGCACGCTGTCTGTGCTCTGCTCAAGCCACGTGTGGCCTGCTGACTCAGGAGCCTGCATTAGCAGCAGCTGCAGACCTACATGTGGTGCCTTTCTACAGCTCATCTCTCCCCGTGGATATCACTCCAGGCAAGCATTGTGTGAAGGGTGGACTGGCGGAAGTGATTCAAACCAAACCATGGGCAATATGAGAGGGAAATAGACCTCTCTAAACTAGAGCAAAGGCTTCTGCCCAGAACTGTGCCATACCCATCGGGTGGGGGTTGGGAGGAAGAGCTGGGTTCATGGTTGATTAGAACAATATAGCTGAATTTAATAAAAGGTAAGTTATGCTTAAATCATCTCCTCCTAGTTCATCTGTATCTCCTTAATAGCCAGCTGCACCTTCAGGTACAGAATCCTCAGGGGGTGCTCAGTTGTCTATAGGGCCAAGTTCAGACTTGGTGTAAGTGGGTGCAAATCCATTGAAGTGCAATTGTTTCCATGGGTGGACTGGCCTAGGATGCTTGGGATGATGAAAACGTCCTGGGTTCTCTGGTACTCAGCCTTTTAATGGCCTATTCTTGATTTGTGTAGATTAAAGGAGCAGTTACTACTTCAAGGTGTCTCATGTTGCAGACCACCAGGGCTGGGAACCCCAGATTTCCAAAGATGTATAAGAAGTGTTTTAGAACTTATGGTCCTTGAGATACCAGACCTTTAATAACAATGTATTCAGATTATATTCTTCCTGTGCTTGTGGAATAGCATCCTGGCCTGTGATCCAGCGTGTCTGCCCCTACCTGCCTACGCCAGATCTGAATTTGGGCCTGAGCTCTTAAGTGATGTCTGAATTTCCACAGCATCCAAATTAGGATACTTTCCTTCCATCTCAAGAGTATGAATTAGGCACTGAAATAAATTTTCTACTTTTTAATTTTTTTTAGAAAAAAGTAAAGCTTGAAGGAGTATTTTCACACTGTCTTGTTTCTTTCATTCAAAACAGCCCTCACCCCACAGACTGAGACAGAACATGGTGTTTATCCTTTAATTCCTTTTTGTGTGGATTTTGTCCTGCAGCTGAGAATGACCTGGGTTCAAAGACTCTGGAGGTACGCAGAGATGGCAGGAATGGTGGAAGTAGATGGAAGCCCCTGAAGCCTGGAGCTGAACAGCTGCTAGTCAATAAAGTAAGGCATTGTTTGAAATATGTTTTTATCTGCTCTAGTGCTGGCATTTGTCTGGTGCATACTTAGCCTTATAATCTGACAATATGCTTTAGTAAAAGCTTCCAGAATCCAGAACACAGTTTCTGTAGCAGCAGATTTTTTTTTTTTTGTAATTACTGTGGATTATTTTATGGCAATATAAAGATTGTAGCATTAACCTTTTTTGCCCAGTTTAGTTCCCATCGGATATAAATCAGAGGCTTTACAACCTAACACGGGGCCTGGGCCCTCCCTTCCTTTTGGCTGAATATTCCTCGCAGATGGGGGGAAACTGTGTAATTTCAAATTGTCTGTAGTTTTATTACCGTATGTCCTTTGGATTCATTATTGTCGCTATCTCTGTGACATATTTATGTGTCTGTTCTTTCCAAAGTGTTTTGCAAATACAGATGAAATCCGGATGCTTTTCCTTTTGACAGTGTAATCTCCAAACTCACTAGTGAAACCCACTGGGGTTGTGGGGACTAGTCTGGATCTTTGTCTTGGAGGTAGAAAGTTGTGGGCAAGCTATCAAAGAAAATTCGCAAAGAGCTGTGCCAGCATTCCCCGATCTGCATATCACCACATCTCCAGGCTCAGAATTCTCTTGGTAGCTGCCTCATGCTATGTCTTTGCTTCTGGAAGTGAGGTTCACTACATGATACTCTTTGTGACACTTGTCTTTCCTGAGCCTGGCTCTGGGAGGAAGCCCTTCATTGGGAGCCGAAGGTGGCCAGCACATCTCATGAGAGGATCTTGGTTTGCCTTAATCATGAGCCAGCTACATTGCTAATCCTCTATGTACTGTACATTGAATGATTTCCCAGCTGGTGTGGGGAGGGGAAGCTGCTTTTTACTGATCAGATGGGAGACTCAGAAATAGCTTTAGACAATATGTAAGCAAATCAATTTAGGACCAGAATCAATCTGGTTCTTGCTTATGTTTGCCATGGTGGGGAGTAGGGTAGCTGGAGCTTTCCTCCCCGAGCTTTCTGCTGTGTTCAGGCAGGATGCACTTCAATTGCTGTATTGCTGATTGTTGTGTACTCTGATGTCTCACTGATTTCAGCATGATGCTCATGTGGATGACCGCAGCAAAGAAGAGCTTTTGGAGAACAAGCAAAAAAAGAGTTAATTTATCACTCTAAGGGCTTTCTTTTGCAGTGGGGTGAGCAAAGGCTGGGCCAGCACCCATGAACACTAGATTTCCCAGTGGGACCAAGGAGGGAATTACAGTACTGACCATTTACAAGGGACCCTGTTTTCATGATATTTCCAGCCCAGATTTTGAGAGAGAGAGTGAGGGAGATGTTGACCTGTAGTGGCAGGGCCCCAAAAGAGGATAAAGCAACCTTGTACTAGTGTTTGCCTATAGAGTCATGAAAGCTTTGGGTACTAGTCTGAGTGCCCCAGTTACGTCTGCTGTCACAACACATTAATTCTTTACACCCGGAAGTTCAGGTGTTTGGGTAAATAGCTGATCCAAACTGAGCCCACTCTTGCGTGTTGCCTGTTGCTATTTTCCCCACAGCTGCTGCCACTGCTGCCTCCCTGCTGTGTCTGTACAATTTTATTATGCCTTTACGTAATTGCCCTTCTTTATCTGATCAGCTGCCTTTATGAAACATGATCTTTAAAGAGGACCCTGCTGCTTTATGTCTGGTTTTCGTGATAGAAATGGCTCATTGGTGATAACTCATGTTGACTACTCCGATTTCCTTGTTTTGGATGGGTTCTGCAGCTTTCACTGAACACATGCAGGGAAGGGTTATTGGCATTTAGGAGTCACTGTTAGCCCACGAAAGCTTATGCCCAAATAAATTTGTTAGTCTCTAAGGTGCCACAAGGACTCCTCATTGTTTTTGCTGATACAGACTAACACGGCTACCACTCTGAAAACTGTTAGCTTTGTGCCTTGACTGCCACCTTCAATTACTTCTCTATTTAGTGGACTGAAATATAATCCACAGAGAAGAATCACATTCATTTAACCAAGAGTCAGATCAAGATGGTCAGCCCTTAATTTCTGCTCACATCCCTTGGGATTACAATCTCTTCCCAGAGGGGTAATTCTGTAAGGAGATCCTTCCACGTTGCTAGACAGCATATCTTTGGCATTAATTGGATGCAGAGTGTACGTGGAGCTGAAAGTCTCTGCCAGGTTACGAATACACACAAATCAAGAATAGAAGCATGAGCTGGTAGTAAAAGCACAGAGGTGGGTGTTAGGACACAGCTCTGTTCTATTCCTGACTCTGACATTAACTCACTATGTGACTTTGGTCAAGTCACTTCACCTACCTGTGCCTCAACTTCCCTGTCTTTATGATTAGGATAATAAGGATTTCCTACCTCATGTGTGTGTGTTTTATGGCTTAATTTGTTAAATCTGTAAAGGCTGGGAGGCTCAATTGAGGGACAAACTATTATTGTAATTGGCGGGCCAAAAAACCTGAAAACTCTTTTCTTCCCAGAGTTTGTGGCTGTTTGGCCTATTACAGAGGCAGCCACAAAGCTCAGATCTGGATTAGAACTTCATGTGATGCCCAGAGTTGCTAGACTTGTTACAGAGGTGTGAAGATAAGGTCCCTGTCCCAAGGAATTTATAATCTAAATAATTTAGAAACCTGTTGTTTAGATTCAGTGTTTTGGTGTGAGCTCCACTCTAATTATTGCAGCAAGCAGAACTAACCCAACCTGGTGGTGAGAGTTTTGTCACACCTTCCACCTAAAGCATGTGAAATATACACAGCTGTGAGATTCACTAACTGAAAAGCTTTTGAACAAACCTAGGGCAGATTCATGGTCTTGATGCAAAACCCTGCAGTTTCAAATGATTTTCTTGCGGAATTTCCAGGTGTGAAAGTTACAGGGTATGACCTTTATGGATATGGCTACACTGTAATTAAAAACCCGTGGCTGGTCCATGCCAGCTGACTCGGTCTCACGGGGCTCAGGCTGTGGGGCTGATTCTTTGCAGTGTAGACTTCCGGGCTGATTCTGCGAGGTGAAAGGTGATTCCGGGCTGTCGGACTGATTCTGCAAGGTGAGAGGTGATTCCGGGCTGTCAGACTGATTCTGCGAGGTGGGAGGTGATTCTGTGAGGTCTGAGACCCTGGGCTGCAGCTCAACCCCAGAAGGCCTCAGTGTAGTGAAACAGGCTCGGAGCCCCGCAAGCCTCAGTCAGCTGGCACAGGGCAGCCGTGGGTTTTTAATTGCAGTGTAGACATACAGGTTCACTGATCTTTTTAGTTACATAGGGTAAGTGAATCCACCAAGTATCCTTGTCATTGAGTGGCCCAGAGTCATGACAGAGGAAGAATCCCTCACCCTCTTCAGGGGGCAGCAGGGGCTGGGAATGCGGTGGAGGGAGCATGCTCAGATACCAGAGATACAGAAAGGGAGAACCCCCCTCTTGGTTATATTAAGTGACATCCATCCCTTGGCTGACACATAAGTTAGCATTGATGGATTTTGGAGCGAACAGAACCTCTGTCAGTGAATTAATGCCACTTGGGATGTGCCACTTGGTGATGTGCACACTGGACTCAAAACTGCCAGCTACTAACAATTTGCCATCTTGATAAAATGAGCCAACACCAACAGAGCTATTGTCTGTGCTCTGGAGCCAGCCAAGTGTTGAATAAAGAAGAGCAACAATATTTATGGGGAGCTGCTGTTATAGATAGCGATATATTCTGTTGTATGATACTCAAGCCCTATCAGAGAACGCCATCAGCTGTATTATATGATATGCAACATTACCATATTCAGGAGCTGGCTCTGAATGATGCATGCCTGTGGTCAGCCAAGTTTAATAAATCAAACTTTCTTAACCTATTAAGAACAGCCCTGCATTTAGCAGCCTTGGTATTTGTCACTGTTGTGATAATACACATTCCTAGTGTGACACTGTGATTCTGTTGCTACAGTTCTATCTCTAACATGCCGTGGCACTGAAGGTTAGAGAGATTTACCAGGAAGACTTAGACCTCATTTTAAAAAATACCTCTTCTAAACATTACTATTAATTGTCCTGCAATAGCATTTATAGGCTCTCATCAAAGATCAGGGCCCCATTCTGCTAGGCACTGTGCACACTCAAAAGAAGAGAGTCTGTATCCCAAACAATCTGAGGAAACAGCCCTGTTTCTGGTAGGTAACTAGAGAGCCATGCCGAAAGTGGATTAAAATGAAAAACTCAGCACCCTGCCCCTAAACTTTCATCTCAAGTCATGCAAAAAACATTTCTGAGGTCCAGGAAAGCTTGGTTAAGAAGCTTTCCCATCCAGCTGAATGACATAAAGATGAGATTCTGGTGCTGGAAAGGTTAATGGACCTTTGAACTTCCTTTTGATGAGCAAAGAGACCTGCCTGCCAGGGTCAGAATCAGAAGTGCCAGAATATTGTGTTGTGAGAACTGCTAGCCCAAGAGACGCAGATAACTCAGAGAAACAACTTTAGAGTGCTAATCAAAACACCTACTGAGATTTGCTCATCACTGCAATTAGGCAGCTTGTCACTTAGGCTGAGTTACAGGGAATAGCCAGGTGTGCAAAAGCTGATCAGGGTTTATAAATCAGATCCACTGAGTTAAAGGAGGCAAGAGTGGGATTTACAAACACAGATCACAATGGCAACATTTCAAAGCCTATCCATCTCTCATCTCCTGAGCTCAGAGCTGCAGGGCTGTAAAATCAAATCCGTGCTAGCCAGAAAATCTTGGCAAGATCTGTAAATCTGAATTAAGATTTGCAGGGTTTGGATATCTCTTGTCAATCCATTTATTTGCAGCCACAGACCAAATGGATTGTTTAAAAAGTCAGGTGGCTGGAAAGGGTGGTAAATCAAAACCACAGGCCCAGTTTTGGAAGAAACTATGCCTAGTTTCCATGCTGCGAATGGCAGTTTTTCAGTTAGAGAGCAAGAGGCCGGGTCAATGTAACATCGGCATTAGTAGCACCAGTGTTATCTTGGTCCTTGGAGGAATGGGGGCAGTGCCAGAAAAATTAATGAATGTCACTGCAGGCCATCGAGGGCACAGTGCTGATAGTGAGCGGTGGCCCCGGAACCCCAAGAGGCTGCTGTGTGCAAAGTGCAGGTTTTTGAAAATAGGGCTGCACTTCTCTGCATTTTAAAAACACTGAGTGTGTCGTTTGGGCAGGGGAATGACCTCTCTTACCTCTGGGTTATAAGCCAGTTAAGTGCTAAGTGCCTTGTCCAAAGCCGACTGAAGTCAGTGAACACGCTCCCATTCACAAGGCTGCCAAGTGTCACACACGCGTCTGGCAACCTGACGGGATCCTTGTGCATCAGGAGGGATGTCCTTGTAGTTGCTACTCCCAGCAGCCAAACAACCTCCCCTCTCGTTGCTCCCTCTGTTGTGTCTGCGCAGGGAAAGAACAGGCAGAGGAGGCGGTGGCTGCTGGTGGGGACAGAAGATGAGTTGGCTCTCCCCCTCCTTCCCACTCCCTACCTAGCCTCAACAGCTGTCCTTTCCCCAGAGCGCCCAGTACCCCTCCCCCCCCCCCACGCACTGCCGTGGCAAGGGGAATGTTTGTAAGGCTGGAATCACTCAGAACTCCAGGCTGGGGTAGGAAAGGCTTGTTGGGCTAGATCCACACAGGTATTTAGGTGGCTAAACCCCAGACTTAGGCACCTAAGTCTCAGTTTTAGGCTTCACTGCAATCCACAGAACTCCTGTCAAAGTCTGTAGATGCCTAAATTCACTCAGTACCAAACTGTCAGTGTAAAAGTTCCCTCGACACCGAGGTTTTTTGCGTTAGGGCATGTGCATGTGCACTGCTGCCTCCTTCTAGGTGGCCAGACGCCTATCTCCTGCCTAGCCTCAGAGCAATCCCCGAACCGGCGGGAGAGGATAAGGTGGAGGAGTTCCTGTCTCATGTGTGGGGCCTGATCCGGTAGATGTGTGCAATCAGGTCCCATTTAAAATCTGGCCAGAGAAGTTGTTAGCGGCCGTCTTATAATTCTTAGCCCTGTGGTTAGATGACTCTCCTTGGATGTGGGAGACCCAGAGTCTAGTCCTCCTGCTCCAGCCACCCTTTAATTATTTATCCACAGTGGAACAGCTGTAACAGGAGGGACTGAGAACATCCCCAGCGTTTAGACCCCGTTCAAATCCTTTCTCCCCCTCTCGCAGAGAGGGGACTGGAACAGGGGGTCTTTCACCTCTCAGGTGAGGATGGGGTGAGCAAACAAGGCCCAGGAGGTGGTAAGGATCTTTCCCCGGCGCTCACAGGGAAACAATGGGGGGGAATGGAACTCAGGTCATCCGAGTCCCATGTCTTGTCCACAAGGCTATTCACCTGCCTGAATTGTACCCGGCAGCCAGGAGAGGGGGTGTCAAGGGGATTTAACTACACTTTTCTGGATCTTCACTAATTAGTGAGATTTGTATTCTGTGGGCACAGGTTCAGGTCAGTCCTTCCTTTGCTGGAACTGCTTCATCCTGAATCTCTAATGCCAGCTGTATTTTAGTACCCTGGTCTTGCCCAGCTCCCTACTCCTTCCTATCGGCCTGTGATGCATCCTCATAAAAAGGATTAAAGCACAATCTTTTGTGCCAGGCAAAGCTGCGGTGTGAGTATTTAAGGTGGAAATCTTGCCATCTGCATTAGGGCCAGTTTCTTTCTTGTCCCCTGTGCTAGTAGCAGGGAGTATGCAGACCTGCTGCAAAAAGGTGTTGAATATTCACAAAGGCTTGCTTTTCTCTGACAAGCAACCTATTTCTGGAGGCAGGAAGGGGACTGTAATGGCAGTGATGGTGTACATGTGAGCCAGATCCCTTATGTGAAGCAATCCCAGGCTCCCCAAAGTTAATTCTATACCAGCACATTTATGAGGAATAGGACATTCAACCAAAGTGCTCTCTCCAGGAGAATGGAATGAAGGGAGGGTTGATCTGGGTTTTCTCCCAGTGACACCGTGCAGCCATAGCCAGGAGCTCTGCTTGGTATTCCACACCAGCTCTGTTGCTCTCTATTTTTATCTCCTAGTGCAGTGCTGAGTGAGCATTTCATTTGGTGGAGATATTTTCTGTTTCCTATTTGAAATGTGTCCCACACTGTATTTCTCTTGCCTTACTAATTTCAGGGGGAATAGAACATTAACTGCTGCATTTTGACACAGGAGCTGTAGCTAATCATGATGATAGTCGATCGCCTTCTGTCCATATGACTAGGCTGACAGAAAAGCATGGAGTCCCATGGATTTGTCTGTGCTAATTAGTTTAAATATCAGTGCACCAATGCACTCAGAGATTTATTTGTATGCGTGGAGGAAAGCCAGGAAAATGTATCCTCTCTAATCTCTGTCTTCCCTGGCTCTAAATATTCAATCATTTTGCAGCCAGGGAATGTCTGCTTTGTATATTTTTTTCTGTGGTTTACATTATCACTTGCTAAACCTATTATGAAGTACTATTTGCCACAGTTTTAAGATGTTTGTATGGTTTCCCCAGTACCCTCTTTCTCATTCAACTCTAGGAGCTTCCTAAATATATCCGTGACTATATTTTGCTTTCCAGTTCTGCAAGACCCATTTGTGTGTGCATACATGTAGTGTGCATAGCGTCGTGTGACATCACTAGATCGCACAGGAGGTGGGGTAGTCGTCAGTAAACCTAAATTGACAGACCTTGACATAACTAATACTGAACCCCATGAATGGTTAACTCGGCTGCTGTTGAATGCCCACCATACATATGCCTGTGGAGAGAGCAGTTCTAAAGTCCCTGGTGAGCAGTGAAACTGTAATATTGTGCAGCCTTCTAGGGATCTGAGGGCTAATGCTTCCAATCCATGGTGGCATATGAACTGAGCAGAGTGCGAGATACACTGTATGAACATACGTGGCTTGCAGTGAACTGCATGCTGATGGAGCTGTCAGGCTACGTCTACACTACAAAATGATGTCGACCTAACTTACGTCGGTATACAGCCACCGCAGTTACTAAATCGCTTGTGTGTGTGTATGTGTGTGTGTGCGCGCAAGCTTGGCTCCTTGTGTTGGCGGTGCATGTCCTCACCAGGAGCGCTTGTATCAATTGTATTGTCAGTGTGGGGCAGTGTAGTTAGGCTCCTGAAGGCCAATAACAGTTGACATAAGCAACTCAGTGTCTACACTGACACTGTGTCAGCCTAACTACATTGACCATGACTCTATACCGCTTGGGGAGGTGGTGTTACTAAATCGGCATAGAGAGGCACTGATGTTGGTAGAAGCCAAATTTAAGTGAAGACACTTCTGCAGCTAGGTTGAGGCAAAGCAGCTTTCGTCGACCTAACTGTATAGTGTAGATCAGGCCTCAATGATAATGCAATGGTGGGAGAGTTCCCCAAAACCGCTAGGGGTAGACAACAATCAAGTGAGTGGCTTGAAATGGAGAGGCAGTTGGTCTTGAACTGTGGATTCCTGGTTGTTCTGGACTGCAGAGAAGAGATATTTGCACTTCCATGCTTGAATCAAGAAGTTCTTGGCCTCCAGGTGATGGCCTTCATAATACTTTAGAAAGTTGGGTGCTCCCTGAGAAACTGCAGATGGAACTACCTGCTGCCAGACTATAAGCACGTGGCTTATGGTGATCTTGCATAATCAGCCCTCATGTAGTTCAAAGCAAAATCTCCTTTCTCTCTGCTTCCCAAAATCTTACCTCTGGTATGAGAGCATTGTCCCCTGCAGCTCCCAGCTCCTGGAATGGCCTTGCTGGGCATCACCCACTTATTAGCACACAATCTCATCCAATTTCAGCTGAGAAAGGGTCTTTTCTTTCTCATTTACACCTCTTGGTTTCTCTTTGCTTGTGCTGTAATTCATTATTTAACTCTGTCACTGGGTTGTTTCGCTCTGGGATATGGTTTGTATGAAAGAGGCTATAGTATAAACCCTGTTGGCACTTTGCTTGGCAGCAATGTATGCTCTGTGTGCTTTGTGCTTTCCCAGCACACTGTTCTCGGTAAACCAAACTCTGCATTAGGTGTAGCATGAAAAATCTCTGTGTAAACATTCTGACAAATGCTATTGTAGTACTAAGCAACAGCTATTTTGGTAGCTCAAGGCCACTGTAATTACACCTGGGTTTAACTAAAGAGAGAATTCAATTTGGGGGGATAGGCGAAATTACAAATATTCACAAGTCACAGCTTCAAAGTCCCTTCTCCTGTGGCTGTTAAGATTCTGAGATCTCTCAAATGCTGCAGAAGCCAGTGGTAATTATGTCTGTAGAATACATCATGGGATCAGGCACTGTGACCAAAAGATATCATAGTGAGCTGTCTAGAACAGGGGTCGGCAACCTTTCAGAAGTGGTGTGCCGAGTCTTCATTTATTCACTCTAATTTAAGGTTTCACGTGCCAGTAATACATTTTAACGTTTTTAGAAGGTCTCTTTCTATAAATTCTATAATATAGAACTAAACTATTGTGATATGTAAAGTAAATAAGGTTTTTAAAATGTTTAAGAAACTTCATTTAAAATTAAATTAAAATGCAGAGCCCCCCGGACCGGTGGCCAGGACCCGGGCAGTGTGAGTGCCACTGAAAATCAGCTCGCGTGCCGCCTTTGGCACGCGTGCCATAGGTTGCCTACCCCTGGTCTAGAATATGCATGTATGCACACCAGTGTCCTCTGGTGGATGGAATCTGTATTGCTTAATGGTGTATCATAGGCCTGATAACTAAGGGAGATCCTCCTTGGGCTTTAGTCTTAGAGGCCTGTGGTGATAATTGGGTCAACAAATTTACCCTAATTGTGAGCTCAGTTATAAAAAGTATATAAAAGTTTTATAAGATGTTACAATAACCTACAATAACAGATGTTGATGGAAAGTAGGTCATGTTGCTTTCAATAATGAATGTTATAAACAGGTGAAAGAGAACCAGACAAAATTAGTCTAAAGCAAAAGGCCATGTTGATAGTTCTTGAATCATACGTTGAAATCATGCTTGGTAAAAACAGAAACTATGGAACCGGAAATTAATGAACCAAAATTGCTTTGTCAGATATTAGGCCTAACTGGTGGATGCAATAATTAGGGGATGGGCTATGCCAGCCGTTATTCCTTTGTGGGTCCTTGAAGAAAGAGGCTTTGGGTGGAGACTATGGAAAAACTGACAGAAGCTACTGGCGCGAGCTTCACCAGTATGGCTGCCACCTGCACTGTTTGCTGGGAACAATAGCTCCAGCCCAGCTTAGCTAGCTTCCTTTCTTTTACCCAAAAGACAGTTATTGCCATCTTTGGTACCACCTAAGAGACTGTCAAGTCAAGGGGGGGGGTTCCTTCTAAAACTCTCTCCAGCTAAAGGGAAAGGGAACAAGGGATGTTGTTAAAATGAAAGCCTGACTTTCCACTTTACATTTCAAATGCTTTAACTGTTTTTTCTTTCATTTTGGCATCTTTAGTAAAAGGTTAAAAGGATTTTTAATGGTGTGATTGCCATGGTTCTAAGCAGGCTGAGGTCTTTGTATACCAAACCCTGAGCCTTGTTTAACATTGTTTAATGTTGGACACTGACAGGTTTATAAAAACAACAAGGAGTCCGGTGGCACCTTAAAGACTAACAGATTTATTTGGGCATAAGCTTTCGTGGGTAAAAAAACACTTCTTCAAATGCATGGATCCCACGAAAGCTTATGCCCAAATAAATCTGTTAGTCTTTAAGGTGCCACCGGACTCCTTGTTGTTTTTGTGGATACAGACTAACACGGCTACCCCCTGATACTTGACTGGGTTATATTAACCTATTTGGGCCCCTCTATTCCATCAAAATTAATACAACAGGTCTATCTCTTTTTGGAGCAGAAGGACCTCGGTCTGTCCCTGCTGTTGTACTGAAGCTCTGAGGGGACACAGTATGCAGCACAGTGATAAGACCAAGGATTTGTTAAGGTGCTTCTTCTTGAGGGGAGGTTTTGTAACCATCCCCTCACACCTCCCTCAAACCCAGTGAAATTCATCTGACTTGAAGGATCTGTTACAGACTAAAAACTCAGGTCAGGTTTGACAAATGTCAGGAATGTGGTCCAAATCTTAAAGGATCTCTGGCTGGAACTGTGGCACAAAGCCTGTGAAAACCTGTTGTTTCACCAGGTGAGAATTAGCAGTTTTGGCTGCATTTAACTCTGAAGCTGAAATTGTGACTTGGGTTGAGTGCTCACCCCACACAATGTCCATGCTTTGCACAGTTCTAACTTGAACCAGGGGATAATGCCAGAGATGTATAATGTGGCTTTACAGCAGGCTTGGTCTTGGCCCATCAACTATGTATTGTCAAGTATTTAAAGGATGTTAACACTGCAGAAGGAGGGCGTATAAAGATCAATGTGATGAAAAGGCAAAGGAAAACTTGGAATGAATATCAGAGAAACTTTCCTTTATGGTAAAATCAAACAGCCTGAAATAATCTCCTAAATGAAGCAATGACAGTTCCACTTGCCTGATTTATAAATGAACAGGCAACAATCCTCCTGTTGTCCCCCAGGGATGGAATAATTCCCCAATTCATTAATTAATTAACACCTTGCAGAGGTGTTAATGGCCTACTTCATTTATAATAGTCCCTTGCAACACATGTTAACTGTTTTGTTTAATAGTCTGTTCCACCCTGTATGTAGCTGTGATACTGTGAGTACCTTTCCCAGACCTGGAGAAGAACTCTGGGGAGCTGGAAAGCTTGTCTGTCTCACCAACAGAAGTTGGTCCAATAAAAGATATTACCTCACCCACCCTGTATCTCTCTTAATTCCCCAACTGGTCTTTTCCCATCAATAATTTCTAGGAGTCTGTATTGTTGTGTTGTCCAAAAATCTTTGGAGTCATCAGGGTTGTTAGAGACTAAATAATGGCCTATTGCAATCCAGTGCCATCCTTTAGCTTTTGCCAGCAGCAAATATCACCTGGGTACCTTCATCATGATGCAAGAAAATTCTTCCAAGCAGCCTTGTTGACAGGAGTTGTGAGGATTTAAGGGAAAGCAAAACCGTTTCAAGCTGTCATGCTGCATTAATGTCCATCGGCTCAAACAGCTCCAGGGAAATGAGTTCAGGAGAGAGCTGCAGAAGCAAGCAGGAAGAACCAATTGGTAGGCGGCTGTCATAATTGCCCGAATCCTTTGGCATGGGTCAAGGGAGGGACTTATTGGTGGGGAGGAGGAGTGATGTGATTGGGCCAGTGATGTGACTGGGACTCTGGATTTGAGTCTTGGATAAATTCCTGAATGTTCTTCCTCTTCATTACCCTGCAATACCCAGCCATCATGGATTGATGATTTCTGATCATCTTGGGTGAAAGTCCCCCCATCTTCCCAGCACCAGTACAAGGCCTAGGTACTATTGAAGACCTATTCTGAAAGGTTTCGATGGGACTTAAGTGGTACATAGGCCTTGAGCTGCTCCTTGCTCAAGAGTGAATTTCACCCCAGTGAGGAAAATGTGGGGATGGGCAAGTAGTATGGTGCTGTGTCTATTCCTGATAAAACATGTTTATGAAAATCTACATGGGAATTCAGTGTGGCCTTTGAGCATCTGGTGACTTGTTGCTTTGCTTGATGTCACCAAACTGTGGGCACCCCGCAAATGAAGTTCTCTGCTGCTCTCTCTGATTTGGTAAGCGATCAAGAAGAGATCAAGCAAAACAATTAGTGAGAGTTGAAATAATTCCCAAGTCAAATGCAAGTTTGTGCTTGGGGAGGCATAGAGACCTGGATGCCAAGCGAAGTAGGTTCCCAAAAAACAAAGATAGCCTTAGTACTAACTGATTCCCCTTTCCCTCCCACAAAAACCTTCTGGAGCCAACAACAAATAACCTCAGTCAATATTCTCTGCATTTTGAATATCGTTTTGCTCTTTGTTGATTTTAAATATAAACTTTCAGGTGACTTCGTCCTTCGAATGGGGAATAAGCAGGCCCCCATTGAGACGAGGTTGAAGTATGTGGCTGGCTTCTGAAGGGGACTTGACATGCTGCAAATGTACTTGATCTCTGACATATTTGTATGGGAAAGTGGCAAGCTGAAGTCAATGCTAGCATAATGATGGGAAATGACTGAACTGAATAGCAAGCGGTGTTGCTTCAGATATGTTCCCAGCGATGGCTGGACGACTGGTTGCCTCTCTGTAACTGTTCTTTACTTAGGCAGACTAGAGCTAGACAACGCCCTCACTTGTCCTAGCAATGCAAATAAATAAATTAAAAGAAAAATTGAGCTGCGAATGTGGCTGACAATTCACTGATCTATTGATATTCTGTTCCCTGCTACTCCAGCCACTAGCTGCTATGCCAATCTGAAATGTTAAGTGCCTTTTCCAAATGTATTCCTGACCTCTTGGCTAACTATTCTTTGCAGTGAGGAGTTGGGAACCATCTTGAGTCTTCTATGCCAGGGGTTGGAACCATTTAAAAGTTTAGAAATGGCTGCTTGGGGCCAACCAAAACTTTTCTAAGATTTCCCACTGGAAGAGACCTGGTCAGCTCTGTCGTCCGTGGTAATGAAAATGGTGCCGTTGATGGCACTGAAGAGAAATGGGATAATGCCAAAGGAAAATGCTTGTGTCATGGATTTGCCATTGGCTCCCAGATAGTCAAATATAGGGACTGTTGGCTAGCTGACTTCAGCTCTCCTGATGATATAGGAAAGCTGGTCCCAGGCAAGAGAAGGCTTTCAAATCCACATCAACACCCTGAACTGCAGTGAAAATGATTAAGCAGCAGGTGTGTTCTTTGGAGAGCTAGCATACTAATGCTCTCTCCCTCAGAACTACTGAGCAGTATGTCACCGTGTAGTTTTCCCTGTAATTGCATAATATGGGCACAAGATGCCTAATTCCCTTGCTGCTACACTACAGTGTAATCAAATGACCAAAATTGTAAGTAAAAAGCATGAGAGCATTGTGTCACGATGCAGTGTAAGATCAAAGCACTTCCAGAACCTCCTCCTATCGACTGACAGTCTAATGCTTAGAGCAGTTGGTTCTTTCTTGGCGTGGAATTAATCCCTGCCTTGTGCATCTCTGGAGACCCTAGTGATAGTGGATTTGATAAGGGGCCTTGTGGACATGACATTAGCTGGTAGCGTTCTTGAATCCACTGACTATGCCATGTCACTAAAGCCTAAGCATGAACTGAAGTGAAACCTTGATGACTCCTTTTAATTTTGTGTGCAGGGGATGGGTGGAGGTGGGCAGGCAGGAGGGAGGAAGAAAGAGGTGGAACATCTCAAGGGCATAGCAGTGAATCACTTTGTACCCAATCTCCTTTTCACACTCTCCATGACAGTAGGAACAAAGACCTCACCTGATGGAATTAGCAACATGTAGGATATGTCTATACTTAAACCACTAAAGCGGTACAGCTGCCGTGCTGAGCTGCGCTGTGGTAGCACTTCAGTGTAAATGCTATCTGTGCCGATCGGAGGAGTATTCTTGTTGGCATAGGTAATCCACCTCCCCGAGAGGCAGCAGCTAGGTCGACAGAATTGTGCCATTTATCTAGCACTGTTTACACTGGGGGTTAGGTTGTCATAGCTTCATCTCTCCAAGAAGGTGTCGTTTTTTCACATCTCTGAGAGACGTAGCTCTGCCGATGCAAATTCCCATATGGACCAGATTTAGCATCAAGAGAAGGAAATGCTACTTGATATGGCTAGGGGAATTCTCTGCCACAGGACCTAGTTATGTGAAGTCACCGGGCTTGGCTGGTAAAAGAACAAAATAACGTGATGAACGGTAATAACCCAGGCCCAGTTCATTATGTCCTTATTCACACCATGCTCTCACTGAAGCCCAAGCTTTGGGTAAGGACTGAGTAAGAACATGAACGTTTGGCCCATTTTTCATTAAGGATGCACTGAGATAAAGGTAGCTAATGCTCATGCCTCGGGCATAAATGGATGGTCCTAGGGTCAGGAAGGAATTTTTCCCTCCCAACCTCCAGTATTTCACATTTGTGAAGTTGCTTGGGAGAAGGGGTGGTTCACCTTCCCTTGCTGTGTCTGGTGTTGGCTGCTGCTGGGCTAAATAGACCAATGGTCTGATCCACTGAGGCACATGTAGTGGTGTCCCTCTCTCTCTCTCTCTCTCTCTCACTCTCTAGCTCCATTCTTTGTCTCTTCTGCACTACCTCGCTTTAATCTTTGTGCTGGAAAAATACTAGGGATTGCTTGGAGGGTCTATAGCTTCAGCTCCCAGGTTTGAGTGTTGAGAGAGCCATCCACGCAAACACAGCCTCTTCCACTTCATGTGACAATTCTTTGTCACAAAGTCTTTAGTGGACACCGATGAATTTCCCATTGTTGTGGATGGTGTTTTAAGGCTGATGTGGGTTGTTAGAAGGCAGACGAGGTTCGGATTGGACCAGGCTCCAGCACATAAGTGTCTGCTGTGTGAAGTGATCACCTTGCTGGAGACCTCTTATTTTTTCTGATGCTCCCTTCAGTAAAAACAGAGAGCTAAAAAAAAAAAAAAAAAATCCTCACAACCCCATTGATAATCAGTGATGTGCCGCTGCCTTACATCCTGTGTTACAAGCCACTTTGCAGAGAGCTTAATTTTTTTTTCTGCTCTAGGCTAGAAGGGGAGTTGAACTTTATAAGGAGTCAGACATTTTCCAGCTATTATTTTGCAACCTATTAGAGTGGCAGATCAGGAGGTGGGAACCCAGTTATGCAAACAAACGCACGTCACTCCTGCACAGAAATAGCTACAGTATATGTGCACTAAGGTGGAAACGAAGGCCTTTGATACGCATGCAGCAAACAGATAGAGGAGGGTGGAGAACGGGGGCTGCAATGTTTTGTTCAAAGCCTCCCAGGAGATATTTAGAGAATGCATTCTTTCTGGAAATGAGCAGAGTATTACCGCTTACCAGTTCGACAGTGTAGGAGTTGTTATTGCCTTTCTGAGGGAAAAAAAGGGGACCAGGTTTTTGACAGAGATGATGCATTGTTCTCGGGTGTTAATCGTTTTAAACAACTGTTTTCCACATGGCGTATGTAGAAATAACTGCTTGCTTTCTTTATCTGTTTTTTTTCCTCTCCCCCTTCTCTATGTCAGTCAATCGCCAGACCAATGCAGGGTTGTTCCCTAATACACTGTTGAGTCTAGTTCTCAAAGTCCCAAGTGACAAGGCTCTCGCCCCTTCCCTTGGGAGACTATTCCACAGCTCACGGTCATGAAGTGGTTTGTGATATTCACCTTACATTTTTTTCCTTTTAGTTTCATCTCAGCCCGCCTAGTTCTACTTCTTCCTCAGCCTGAATAGTTTTGTGAGAGAAAGCTGCCATCACTCTGCAATGAATCTATTCATTTTGCACAGACAATTTAGTTGTTAGCTATACATGTGTGTGCAACGGCAGAGATAGAACCCTCCCTCCTTATTAACCCTTATGTTAGGATCTTTAACTCAAGGAAATCTTTGTTATTTATATATTATTACATTAATATATCTTTAATAATCACTTGCAGTACATTGTTCAACCATTGAATGACTTTGTGCACTGCACGTAGTTCCAGGTCAAGGTGTGGTGGTTACTGGTAAACAAAAGAAACAAAGCTGGAACTTGAGCTGTAGGGAACTGCTGTTTGTGTCTGTTGTCCTTTCTTTAATAAATGTCTCCTGCTTAAAAGGACCTGCTATTCCCTATGCCATGATACTCTTTAAGGTCCAGCCAATAGAGGGTGACCTAACCCTATAAAGCTGAGCAAGTGTGTGACATCTGATGCAGTAGAGGGAATACTCCAGAGGTTCAGATAATTTGGAGAAGACTGGCTTAAGTAGCCAGACTTTTGACCCCTATTAGAATAGCCCAGCTTTTTTAGGATATCCTCCCCTACCCTCACCTATGAAATTAGCATCTACAAAAAATCCCGACATCAAAAGTTGACTATTCCCAGACAGCCTCGGACATGTATAAATGTTTGGGGATGAGTGAACCTCCTAGATATTAAGAGGTCATTGAACGCTACAAAACCAAGCCTTTTGCAAATAGGATTTCTAGCTATTGTGATGTCTGGGCTGTGCCAGTAGGAACACTGCGGTTTTCCCAAATAGCTGACCCCAGCTGAAAATCAGCATGCAAAACTACACAGCGAAAGGGGAGATTAGTGCTGATTTATTGGCCTGTCAATTAAATGAGAGCACCAGGATTCTCGCCGCACGGCTGAGAGATAAATAACATGATGACAGCGAAGATCAGCCATATCACTATGTCCTAAATGCAACTGTTCACTTCTATACATTTGTATTAATTAAAGTATTCATACATCCTGCACACTTCAACATCAATTTCAAAAATTATTTTGAACCATGGCCAGGAGACTACATTGTTACAACATCTACTTTCCCTCCATCTATTAGCAGGAAGAGGCTAATTGAGGAAATCACAGGCAGATTTAATTGGGGACAGAGGGAAGTCGTGGGGGGGGGGGGGGGAGAGGATATGGAGGGGAGGAGAGATGCAGAACACAAAACTAGGTCAGAAGTTTGATGGTAGGTAACTATTGCTTGACACTGGAAGACTGAGCGGAATGAAGGTTTTCTTTTTTTTAGGGAGCCTTGAATCTGCTGCAGTTAAAGCATTAACCAGTAATTGGTTGTGATGCAAAAGGAGTTTCCACCGTAACTTTATATAACATGCCGCATACAGACTGACATGGTTGCAGGTTCCCTGCATGCCACAGGGTGTGTTACCAGCTGTGGCCATTTACAATGTTTGTAAGGAAAGCAGGGTGACCGTTGTCTCTTGAGCTTGGATTTGGGGAGGTTGGAAGGGTTCTGTGAAATCCTAGTGCCTCACATTGCCCTGGGAGAGAAAAAGAATGAACAAAATTAAAGTTTCAAGGGGGTTCTGTTGAAAATGTGTATTAAAAACCCCTCCGCCTGCCATCACCTCTTTTGAGGTGGAGGCTACTTTGCAGCTCCCTGCCTCGGTTTCCCCTTTTCAGACCTGCACCCCACCAGTCCAAAGATAATTTAAAGCATTCCCCTCCTGGGGTCCCATTTATTTAGTACTTACACGGTCTAGGTCTCCAGGCCCCAACCCCAGTTCAGAGTGAGAGTCTCTTTCTCTCCCCTCCCTTAGGAAGTCCCCAGTCCTCCCTCCCATAGTGAGGTTCCAATTCAAGTTCTCTCTCTCTCTCTTCCAGCAGGAGTTTGGCCCTCCTGATTCCCTGGGTGAACTTGGGGTGAGACTTCTCACTTCTTTCTGCCTCAGTCTCCCCATCTGTAAAAGGGGGATCATAATGCTTAGCCGCCTAATAGGGTGGTTGTGAGGTTTAATTTGTTAATGTTGGTGAAGCACTTGTGAGTTTCTCAGATGCAAGAAGCTGAAGATTTGCAAAGTGTTTAATTTTGTTTTGTGTATTGGCCTCTGGGATTGTGTTGTCCAGCAGAAGGTGTGGGACAGTTTGGTCTAGTTGTAGTGATTTCCTGGCTTGAGAAAGACAGACAGGGAAATTGAAGTGTCCTGTCATGTTACATAAAATACAGCAGAGCGCGCTAGTATTATTATACAGAATGAACCATAGATTTGATCTCTGGCACCCAGCATCACAGAAAGTAGGATGCTCAGGGTTAATGAGTAGACAGGAGCTGATGAAAGTTGGGTCTGTGGAATTAGTCCGTGCCTCAGACTGAACTTTCCTCTATTCCTAGAGAGGAGGATAGGATGGGTCATGTCTGGCTAAAACTGTAGATGTTTTTTGTAGCTGGTCTATTTTCCAGGCTCTGACATTGCCCATGGCTTCCAGGGAGAGTAGCATGTGCTGGAGAGGAATCAGCCCAGTGTCTCCCAGGTGGGAGCGAAATAGTCCAAGCTAGAGATGATAATGATATTATCAAGTAACGCCCAGAGGACCCACTCAGGATTCAGGCTCTGATGTGGTCAGCACTGCATAAACAGTATGGAGTAATCCCTGTGCCAAGCAGCTCACAAGACAAATCAACAAGACAAATGGTAGCAGGCGGACAATATAGAAGCAAAAGAGTTAAAGTCCAAAATTCATTTTTTGTTATTGATTTCCCCAAACCATCCTGTCACCAGTATTGCCAGATCAAGCATTCAGAAATCATGAGTCTGGCTTAGAAATCCACAAGGTTTTAAAGAATTGTGGGGTTTTAGTTGCCTACTGTTTTTGGAGCCTCTAGCGGGTACCTATTTTCAAACTTTCCTCTCCAATTATCCTGGCTAGAAACTTTCTCAGCTTTTCTTAAACTTTTTTTTTTTTTTAATCACATGACTCCAGGAGCTGGGGTTTTAAGAAATACATCAAATATTGCAGGACTTGAGGTAAAATTGCAAGAGTTGGCAACACTGCTTTGCTCTCTCATGTCCAGGTGCCCCAGCCAACCTGCTCTGCCACTACTGACCCAAATTGCCATCCTTTTTTATCCTGCACACTGCACAGCGGTAGCTACTGACTTCTGTGTAGGTGGTGCATAAGTCTCTGAAGGTATTCCCCTCCTCCCCCCATCACTACAGCTGGTTTGGTAGGAAGTGTCTGGCTCTTGGGAGGGGCTCCTGCTTGATGCCATTGCTGTAACAGAGGAGAGTTGGGGCAATATTTGGGTTCCAAGAAGTTGAGTCCAAGTCCACTCCAGCTGCTCTGCCTAGGACTCCGCTCCTTTCCCAGCTACCCAATTCTGTCACTCATAGAAATTGGAAAAGAGGCCTGCTTTCATTCCATCTAGGCCAGTGGTTCCCAAACTTTAACAACCTGTGAACCCCTTTCACTAAAATGTCAAGTTTCGCGAACCCGCTTCTAAAAATGAATATTTCCAGGGATTTTCTCCTTTACCTGAGTATAAATTATAAAAGCAGTGATCTTGGAAATATAACATTTGTTTTTATGACATGTTTATTCCACACTATTATTAATTATTATTTATCATAACAGTATTGTTAATACATTATGAAAACTGCAACACTCTTCCAAGATTTCACTTTCATAGCTTGTATCACTTTGAATAAGCCTGTTATAAGAAAAGGCTCCTATGTTTCATCAAGGAGTATCAGATGTGAAACAGCATGAAGGTATTTAAGAAGCCAACTCAAAGAGTTCCTCCTTCCACAAGCATTCAAGTCTTGAGCAGTCCAGGCAAACAACGCACATTACAACAAAGCTTAAACTTGTTCTTCATAATAATTTTAAAAACAATACTAGCTGCCTATTTAATTATAAAATCAGCAAAAAATATACACCTCCCTTTCCATTTCTTATAAGGAGTCTTGAAGTTTAAATCTCCTCAGTGTGATAGATATGCTTGCTTTGAACTGCTTAGCTCTTGGAAGCTCAGGGACTCCAGGCTGCTGGCCCCATGCTGCCCGGGGTTCCTAGGGACAGCTCTGTCCACCATTAGGGAATTTTTTCCCAAGAACCCCCTGTAACATTTCGCGAACCCCCAGGGGTTCACGAACCCCAGTTTGGGAACCACTGATCTAGGCCATCCCCCCAGGGGGCAGTGCAGGTTGGTTCCCTGCTGGATGTTTCCTAGTTTTAAATGTCCCTTGCAATGGGGCTTCCACCATTCCCTTGGGAGAATCTTCCATAGTCCTAGATCAGCTGGTCAGGTAGCTTTTTTTCTGAAGCAAAGCCTTCGTTTTCCCTTTCTTATCTTCATCCCCCTTTACTCCTGTTTTATACCACTGCATGCCACCCTAGATAATTCCTCTCTCTCCTTTCTGCTCCTTGTAGGCCCTCATCCTGTCCTGCCGTTCTAGTAATTGCTTAACCAGGCTATAAATATTTAGTTCTCTCCTCCTCCAAAGACAGGCCATGCTGCCCCCTTCATTTTTGTTGTTCTGTTAATTTCCTTCAGTCTCTCTAAATGCTGCTGGTAAACAGGTGCCTGGGATTGTACCTCATTATGCTCTCAGCTGAGCTATCCTTTGTGATGCTTCTGCCTCCCTGTCCCAAGACGTGCTGCCTCTGTGTATGCAACCCAAATTCACATTTTGCTGTCATCTTGTACTGTAACTTTGTTTCTAGTTTGCCAGTCCACCACCACTCAGGTTTCTTTTTATCTTTACGGCTTTCTAGGATTCTCTCTGCCATTGCATGTGTGTTCTGGCTTATGTTTCCCCTGACGTGTTTGCTTGCATTTTCCCCAAGGTGAATCTCTCGGTTGGATTTCCCTTGTAAAGCCCACCTAAGGGACTGCTGCAGGTACAACATCTTGTGCTGGAACAGAATGTACCCAAAAGAGTCCTCAAGGAAGTGGCTTTGTGAACTGCGACAGGTGGTCTGACATCAGAGGATAGAAAAAGTCTCATAAGCTCCAACATCTTTATTCTTAATGTGCATGAGAGGGGGAGAGAGAGAGGCAATATATATATATATATAGTGCCAAATCTAAGTTAAGAAGCTTGTTCAATTTTTAAACAGTTACATAAAACCATCAAAGTCTGACAGCATGAAAATGCAAGTTTGTACAAAAAAAGAAAAAGGAAAAAACCTGAAATGAAATGTTAACGCTAATTCCCCCAGGCTTACACCTAATATGGGCTTCAAATCAGAGTAAACCCTCCTTCCTGCTCTCTTTTTCTTCCTTGATAAAAGGCTTCATGTTGTCACACAGGCAACTCCTCCCGGGCAAGTGTGAAAGCTTTTTACGCTGAGGCCCTGGCTCCCTCCACCAAACCAACTTCTGTGGCACTCCTGATGAGCACCTCAGAACTGCTCCTGGAGAACCAGGCTGCAGGCATGAGCAGTGGACACTGTGGCTGTTGGCTAAAACGCAGGCATTGTAGCAAGGGGAGTAGAATTTGGGACTTGTAAGACAGAAGAGTACCATAATGGCACAGTACTTAAGATGTGAGACCCATTAAGCAGGGTATATCTCCTCCCACACATGCATGAACAACACACCTGACCCATGCCCTCTAACAGAGAGCAGTGGTGCACATATGCCCACCCATACATGGTATTTGAAGCACCGGATTCCTGACCTGCTCTTTCCCAGTGATGAATATTGGGTTAAGGAAGGCAGGGCCGGCTCTGGGTTTTTTGCCGCTCTAGGCAAAAAAGCCCCCCGCCGCCCCCCCCCAAGCGCGGCAGGGGAGGGCGGCGAGCCCGGCCGGGGCTCTCCGCTCTCCCCGACCGGCCGGAGCACCGGGGGGAGGGTGGCGAGCCCGGCCGGGGCCCCGCCGCCCCCCTCCAGGCGCCGCCCCAAGCTAATGCTTGGTGGGCTGGTGCCTGGAGCCGGCCCTGAAGGAAGGAGAACCTTTGCAGGAACAAGTAATAATTTGAAGACTTGCTGATTTCCCCATGACAACCGTTGATGAATATCCTACTTGGCAACAATTCTGCTTCTCTATCTCTGCCTCTCCTCTGCCACTTTTTACAATTTGTTGAGGATATTTGTTGTGAAAATATCTTAATTTTTGCCATGTGGATCTAGTGCTCTTGAAATGAGCCAGTTTGTCTCTTGTAGATTGAAGTTCGGTATCCACAGAACATATGCAGTGTGGGCAGTGGTGGTGCAGGCTTCCCCACAGTGCCCCGTTGCCTTGATTCAAACCTGACTTGGACATGTTTACTGTTAGAAGTGGCTCCTCCAAGACGCATTCAACCCTTGGCCTCTTGAAGTCTGCCAAGAAAAGTGCCATGTGTGGACACCTTTCCACCGGGAACTGGCCTGAGACTCATTTCATGTAGTCTTGCGAGCACGGTCTCTGATGCTTAGGAGGCCACCTTATCCCACTGATTACTCACCTCTTCAGTTCAAGCCTGGTTCTGTGGCATCATAGTCTACCCCAAAGCAACTCATTGTGCTGTGATAAACAGGGTTATTCAGTCTTTAGCTGGAGAATCAGTGACCAGAGCCGGGGGGGCCCTATGTAGCAATGATCCTTTTTCATGCAAATTTTCCTAGTAATAAATGAAAAACAAAACAAAAGAAACCCAGGGGAAGGAGAAATACCAAACAAAGTATTGTAGTGAATTGGGGTGGGTTCATTATTGCCTTCTACTGGATGGAATCAGAACTGTTTAGATAAGTTTCAGAGATGGTGTTTGAACATCTCCAAGACAGTTCCACGAATAAGAAGTTCAATTCATGTTGACTTTACTCCCCTTCCTCTTGACTTTACTCCCCTTGACTACCTGCTGCCTGCAAACTTGGTCACTCAGAGTTAGCAAAACCAGCAGATTTATAACTAATGGAGAAATAAAGGGAGAGTGGACTTTCAGCTCAGAGTCTCAGATGTTTGCACATAAAGCCTGATTCTAGGAGTAGTTCTCATCATCTGGGCTCCAATCCAGTAAGGCACTTAGCATATGCATAACTTGGGGCATGTGTCTTCAGTGGGACTATGCACATGCTTGTATGCCTTGCTGAATTAGGATTCCAGGCAGGGAACAAGTAACAATACCTTGGGAAATTGGGCAGACAGGCTGAAATCAATGGGGCTAGGCATCCAAATACTTTTGAGAACCTGGGCCTTTGTTTCTGATCAATGTCAGAATCAGGAGGGTTTGAGTGACTCTGGTGGCTATCACCAAGGTGCTTTCGGGGTATCTTAGCCGTGGGGTCAGCATATGAATCAAGATCCAATAACCTTGAAAACCCCTGAGCCGTAGCTCTGTAATTTGACTGCAGCGGGTGAAATTGATTGATGCCCCCCCCTTTTTTTTTTAAAGGTCTCGATCTAGTCAGAAATTTCTCCTGCTTGTTCTTAGGTGAGATGATGCAGTCCAGTTCCTGACACTGATGCATTGCATCTTAATAAGTCTGGGAGAATGATTGTCTTTAAGAGTAGGATTAACTCCTATTGGGGGCATTGTAGAAAGGAAGAGGAAAGGAATTAAAAAACAAACTTTGGTATAGTGAGCTGGACACACAACTATCCAGGATCATTGATCAGCCCTGGCAGTGACTAGAATTCAGGAGAGCCTCATAACACCAGTGTGCTCTCACAGAAGAGGAGCTGAATATAGATTGCAGAGGAAAGTGGCGGGGAGAGATGATCTGTAGAGAGAGCCCTAATGTAATTACAGTAGTGCTGTGCTTTGGGCAGGGATCTTCCTTACTGACAGATTCCCACCTGCCAAATGGAACAAGAAACAAAAGTTATTGAACACGTCAGCTAATGCGGTCAAAGGTTTTAACGTCATCCTGCCTCGGATTTCAGTTTTACTTTCAGCACCTAAACATTTGCGGCATAATGCCATGACTGTTAGTGGATTTACACCAGAAAGTCATTTGGCCCCTGGAGTCTTATTGTGACTGGATCTGCTGACTTTATAGGATGTTTGTGAATTTCAATTGACCAAAGTGTGTCATCTGTAACCCAGAGGCAAAACCCTTTCTCAGGGGTCCTTTCTCATTCTCTGTCCTGTGCAGTCCTTAAGACTACCTGCATGGGTTCCAGGATAGACCCATGAAGTACAGGTCCAGATTTGGCTTCACATCTTAATCCTATTCAAGCTCAGGGGTGCTTGGATCCATGACAGCCCTGAGCTGTGCAGTTCAGATCTGAACATTTCCAAAGATTGGGGGAGGGAGGGGCAGAGCAAGTTGGATTCAGTATTCTTCTTTGGCCCCATCTTCGACCCACCAAATGTCAAGATATTGATGGTTTGGATGATATGGAGTGTTTGCCTAGCAAGAACTGGACAGCGACCCATCCGTTCATTTCAGGAAGCCACTGAACAGTTGTCAGATGGGGGTAACTTTTCATCACTCCTGAGCTGAGTTGGATTTGAGCCAGTGACCTAGAAGTGAAGAACAAATGAATCCCATTACAATGACACAAACGTCTCTCTCAGGAGAGTGTATCTGGGACAATCCATCTAACCTGAAAGGGATTTCATTTTTGGAGGGTTTTTCCTTTTTGTTGTGGTAAGACTGGGTTTCCTTAATTGTTGTTTAGTGTTTTGTGTATCCTGAGTAACTAGAGCGCTCGGAATACATTTTAAAAGAGCCTCACTAGAATATTTATGCTATTGAATAGTAATGGGAGTTGAGAGCGAGTCCTTGATCTTGTCTAGACAGAACAGGTATAATGGGTTTCCAGCATCTAGATGGTGGATATAAATAGATTAATATTCAAATATTTGTGTGAAATATTGTCTAGAGACGAGGAAAAACGGAAGCACATACTCTTGCAACCAGCTTGTTGTTTAATGAAAAGTGTTCCATCTAGCTCCTGGGATTTCTATGTGCTAGTTACCTGGAGAAATGTGGGTCAAAATAACCACGAGAAAAAATCATAGTAACAGCCTCTGATTTGAAAGGCAGAATGGTTAGCAGGACAAAGGGTTTGGTGATGTGAAGGCTGCATTATACAAACAATTAATATATTGTCCTTACGGCATCTTTCAGTTGAGGATATTCAAGTCCTTTGCAAGCACTAAGTAAGTCTCACAACACTCCAGCAATGTATGCAAGTATCATTATCCCCATTTTACAGAAAGTGAAACCGAGGCACAGAGACATTAAATTCACAACTTGCAAACATGGGTACACAAATATCGGTACCCACATTGATTTATAGGCCCCAAAATAAGGAGCCTAATATTTCAAAGGTGTTGAGCACCTGCAGCTCATTGAAGTTCTGTCAGGGACTTTGGCATCTTTGAAATCTAGATCTGCCTCCATCACTGCTTGATCATGGCATTTTTCTATGCTGTCTGGCTGCCCTAATGAGTACACCAGGCCAATGATTAAGGGCCCACTTCTGCAACTGTTATTCATATTAAGTCTTACTTATGCAAGTGCTCCCATTGATTTCAGCAGGCTTCTCCATTTGAGTAAGAATTGTAAAATCAATAGATGTGTATGATGTGAGCAACAAACCCATCATTCGGTGAATGGGCAGGCTGGGCATCTAGGGTTCAAGGCCAATTATTCTGGGCCTTGAATTAAAGGAGAAGAATCACTAATTGAAGCCAGCAGCCAGTTTTCTCATATATGCCACCAGCAATGCATTGCACAATGTTTACTCGAGGCCAGAAAAGAGAAATGGTTTCAAATGCATTTTCTGTTCTGAGTTTGCTTCTGCAAACATGGGGCAGCAGACATTATAATCTACAGGTACAGAATGAGACTATTTGACCCTTCTCTTATCAAAACCCTTTACACAAATGACTTTAAATCAGTGACTGAAGTAAGTAGGTGTCGTCATCCCCATGTGACAGATTAGGAAATTGAAACTAACCTAAGGGCAGGTCTTCACTACCTGCCGGATCGGCGAGTAGTGATCGATTTATCGCATCTAGTGTAGACGTGATAGATCGATCCCCGATCGCTCTGCCATCGACTCCAGAACTCCACCACTGCTGAGAGGCGGAAGCGGAGTCGACAGGGGAGCGGCAGTAGTCAACCCCGTGCCGTGAGGACGCGAGGTAAGTCAATCTAATATACGTCGACTTCAGCTACGCTATTATCCTATCTCCTAGAACTGGAAGGGACCTTGAAAGGTTATCGAGTCCAGCCCCTTGGACTAGCAGGACCAAGTAATGATTTTGCCCAAGATCCCTAAGTGGCCTCTTCAAGGATTGAATTCACAACCCTGGGTTTAACAGGCCAATGCCCTATTCTCGTAGCTGAAGTTGCGTATCTTAGATCAATTCCCCCCCCCTCCCCCCCCCCGTGTAGACCAGGGCACAGAGAAGCCATATGAGTAGCCTAGAGTCACAGCACTGTGAATAGAGGGTGGGTCTCCTGACTCCCAGTGTCTGGGTCACATGGTTCTTTCCTCTACAGATTTTCAGAACATCCTAGGACCAAATCCTGTTCCAGGAACTAAAATGTATTTAACTTCAGGCCTCTACTTTCTGAATATCAGGCCCAAAGTCATTACCTTAAAATTGCACCATTGCTATCACCAGTTGAACTCCATCCCCTGTTCAGGGTAGGTTTATATGAGAGGAGACTTAAAATGCTGTTGACTGGTGCCTGTCTACACTAGCCTAGCACTCCTGTCATTGCTATCACTGGTGGAGTGGAATGAGGGCCAACAACAATGGGAAACTTTAGCAAAACTTCCTGTTGTGGAGAGGGTGATGTCAGGAGTGGGTGCATTTCCAAGCAGAGGCAAGCCTTTGTTCTGCTGCTACAATTCCCAGAGACAGCTTTTTATGGTCAGGAAGAAAATATTCAAATTCAGTTTTGCAAAAATCTGCCCTTTTAAAAAACTGACATTTCTGGAGTGGCACCTTCCTAACATCTCTACACTACCTGTAAGTTGTGGGGTGTCCTTTGCATATTTTGCGAATGCCTGAATCTTCAGACTCTCACTAGCTTGCAGGACATCTGAGGTTGTTCTAACCTTTGGGATGCCTGACTCTCTGCACTACCTCTAGGTCTTAGTGTCGTCTCTAGACTTTTGGTTACTACATAGTCATGCTATCAACCAGAACAATTGTTTTAGAAATGAGCAGACAACGAAAGCTCTTAAGCTATCTCTTCCTTGCCTGTCAGAGGGGCCATCTCATGGTGATGGTGCTGTGAAAGTGGATCTTGAAGATATGTTGTGGCACTTACTGGTGTTGGCCCTAATGCTGTGTCCAAATTCCAGTGGCTTGTTACCTAAAATTCCCTCCCTTGGCCCATAATTGTTGGTAGAGGAAATGTATTAATCCCTTGCTGTCCAAAACCATTATGTGCGCTGTTTAAACAGCTGCTGTGTTCCATCGCAGAGGTAGCTGGGCTTCAGCACTGAGTACATTGATTCCCACCTCTTTAAATAGCTTTGGGATTCTTTGGGATGACAGGCATTATATAAATACAAGTAATTATCATTATCATTAGAACAGCCTCAAAATATTTCGGCTCACATAGCCTCAGGTAAAGAACTAATAAAGAAAATGAACCGCAAGGGAGCCTGCTCCCGTGTAATTAAACCCACCCGTGTTTGCACGGCAGATGAAACAGGAATATTTGGCCTGTTCTGTCTGGCATCTCAGCACAATCGCTTTCCAGTTGGGACTCAAACACTTACGGGTGATATGATCTCTTCCTACCCCTTGTGCTGCAATTCTTTAAGACTCCCTCACCTTGCTGTGCTTAGCAAGAATTGGGAGAAGCGGAGGGTTGTGCCCTATAGGTCAAATCTATCCTTGGAAAAACCTCATTGAAATCACATTTGCTCCGTTGACAAATAAAAAGGTTTCCCTTTCTCTTTGTCAAACGGCTTATTTTGCAAACTCACCCAGGGATCTGAACGTGAAGTTAGGTTCTTTGTGGCTCGTGCGTCATCACCAGAGTTGTATTATAGCACTGTGACGTTGTGCAGTCTATATGGTTTTATAAAAACTTGATAAGTCAATATAATGTAACTGGGATAGTTTTAGAGAAAATACGGTAATAAGTGAATGTAACGTAACTGGGATATGCTTCATGCAAAAGGTCTCTTGTAAGGTATCATTACAAAGCTTATAATCTACTGAGTATGATCATCTGATTTGTAGAAATGTACCACTCTTGTATCTAAAACTAGAAATATAAAACATAACTCTGAGGGCCTATTGTAATTATGTAAAGTGTGGGCCATTAATGATGGTTTGGAATCTTGATGACTCCCATTAACAAGGACCATTGTCTGCAGATGACTGTGTTTACCTGTGAGTCTTCCTGTATATGTGTGTGCTGGCAAGTGAGTAATGAAGTCTTGCAGTGACATGTGATCATGTCACCTGAACTGGAATCCATCTTTAAACTGGTGCTTTTCCAGTGAGGGGGGGTGGAAACCCAGAGGGACAAAGGGTTCCCGCCTTATGCAAAAGATATATAAAGGGGTGGAACAGAAGAGAGATGGAGAGGAGCCATCATGAAGAATCCCCTAGCTATCACCTGAGCTGCAACAAGAGCTGTACCAGGGGAAAGAATTGTGCCCAGGACTGGAAGGTGTCCAGTCTGAGAAAAACTTACTGAAGCATCTCTGGAGGGTGAGGTTATCTGTATTTGGTTTGATTAAACATAGATTTGTGCATTTTATTTTATTTTGCTTGGTGACTTACTTTGTTCTGTCTGTTACTACTTTGAACCACTTAAATCCTACTGTCTGTATTTAATAAAATCACTTTTTATTTAATAATTTACTCAGAGTATGTATTAATACCTGGGGGAGCAAACAACTGTGCATATCTCTCTATCAGTGTTATAGAGGGCGAACAATTTATGAGTTTGCCCTGCATAAGCTTTATGCAGGGTAAAACGGATTTATTTGGGTTTAGACCCCATTGGGAGTTGGGCATCTGAGTGCTAAAGACAAGCACACTACTGTGAGCTGTTTTCAGGTAAACTTGCAGCTTTGGGACAAGTGATTCAGACCCTGGGTCTGTGTTAGAGCAGACTGGAGTGTCTGGCTCAGCAAGACAGGGTGCTGGAGTCCTGAGCTGGCAGGGAAAACAGGAGCAGAAGTAGTCTTGGTACACTGGGTGGCAGCTCCCAAGGGGGTTTCTGTGATCCAACCCGTCACAAGCACTACTTAAGGTGTCCATCTCTATAGAGACTTACAAGACCCTAGTACCTCTATGGAGTACACCTCTGAATACCCCTAGGCAATAGCTCTGCAAGGACAACTTAGTAAACAATCTGTTGGTGATTATGTCAGAAGAGACTCCAGCTCACTTTTTCCTAGCAGTGCTGGCTCAGCAAGTCTAGCTGGAGTCCTGTGAAATAGAAGATCAGAATGATTTGCAGTGGGGTTTTTCATTATTATTTATTTTATTTTTAGTAAAATGTATTTTCTTTAAAATACTGTAAATAACAATTTCCAATGGAATATTCAAATTGATATTTAAAAGACACAAATATAGGCCAACATTTTCAAAAGTGGACAGTGATACTGAGTACATCAGTTTTGGGGTGTCCAGTTTGAGACACCTGTGGTTGGGCACTAAAAATCACTGGCCACTTTTGAAAATTTTGACTATCCTTTTAAAAGAACAGTACTCAAGTATTCTACAGAAATATCCCGAAACACTGAAATAACATTATTTGGTCCATTACTCTTGAACACTGTAGTATATTTAATACGATAAAACCCCAGTTGAGACCCCAATCCTTGAATTCACTCAGGCATGTGAGGAACGTGAAGCATGTGAATGAAATGTGAACTGCTCATGTAGATAAGAGGATTGGGGCCTGAATGACTGTCTTTTGTACATAGCCTCGTGCTGTTCCACTTTGTTACATAGATTAAAGTAACAATCCAAGATATTACACTGTAGGTTGATGAATGATTCATGCCCAGATAGTGTGCAACACTCCTTAACTTCTGTTGCCTGGTACAAAGGTTTTAGCACCATTATTTCTGTTCGGTTCCTATACGCATGTGGGGAGCGGGTGTCTTTGTGTTTCATTCTTGCCCTCCTGCATTCCAGTGAAACGTTTCATGAGCTTTCGAGAGTCGTGTTCACTCAACTTCTGGGCAAAGGTTTGGGTCAATGTTTGTTTTATGTAAATGGATTTGTTTCTCTCCCTAGAGAGATGATCTAAAAAAACATATGGCAATCGGTGCTCTGTAATTTAAAGTTGTTGCCTGCTATGTTCAGTGGTAATAGCAATAACTAATACTTTGCATGCATATATTTAATATTGGTAATGTCTTTTTAATATGGAAAAATCAGTTTAAAATTAATTTTGGAAGTGTCTAGTTGCCCTGTTGGGTGCCTGACAGTCCAAACCCTTTGAAACTCCAGAGCCCGCCGTGCGACAGAAACACCGAAAGTAATTCTCCCGGCAAGATCAGCACATCACTCGCTCCTCCCGAATGCAATGCATTAATCTGAAGCCTAACTAGAGGCCTGATCCTGTGATGTACTGAGAACCTCTTGCAAGGGGCTGAGTGCTCCCAAGTCCCACTGCAATCATTGGGAACTGAGGATGCTCAGCACTCTGCAGGAACTACTCAGGATTGAACCGTAACTGAGCACCTTGTGTACTGACTTCCGGGTTGTGGAGGTCTTGGTGGCAGCAGCGCTGTTGTGTTCCTCCTCTTTCTCCCCCACATCACTGCGCACTGCCACTGACTGATGCGTTTACGCTTTTCATCATCTGTTGTGGTAGGTTCAAGGCACCCAACTTCTATTGATGCAAGGAGAGGCCCCTCACCTTAATTCCCATTTACAGGGCTGAGAATGTGCCTTTCATTAATCATGTCACAAGCTCCAAATGTCAGTGAACTGTGACAAAGTTCCTCCTATATCTTGGTGGGTCCTGCGCTTATTGGTGGATTTTCTTGCCTCAGAGATTTACCATGTGGGTTGGGGAACAGCCCAGAGACCTTCCCCTCTGGAAGAACCCACAGTCCAGGTCAATTGGGAGGTTTGGGGGGAACCCGGGCCCGCCCTCTACTCCAGGTTCCAGCCCAGGGCCCTGTGGACTGCAGCTGTCTATAGTGCCTCCTGTAACAGCTGCATGACAGCTACAACTCCCTGGGCTACTTCCCCATGGCCTCCTCCAAACACCTTCCTTATTCTCACCACAGGACCTTCCTCCTGGTGTCTGATAACACTTGTGCTCCTCAGTCCTCCAGCAGAGCACCCTCTCAGCTCTTTGCACCTCTTGCTTCCAGCTCCTCACACACACAACAAACTGAAGTCAGCTCCTTTTAAAACCCAAGTGCCCTGATTAGCCTGCCTTAATTGATTCTAGCAGCTTCTTAATTGGCTCCAGGTGTCCTAATTAGCCTGCCTGCCTTAACTGGTTCTAGCAGGTTCCTGATTACTCTAGTGCAGCCCCTGCTCTGGTCATTCAGGGAACAGAAAACTACTCATCCAGTGACCAGTATATTTGCCCTCTACCAGACTCCTGTACCCCACTGGTCTGGGTCTGTTACAGAACTCTATGACTTTCCATCTTCCCCCCCACCCCCCTCCAGTTGTTTAAAAGAATAATGAAAAGCCAAGAGAGGATTGCCCAGCCCTAATGAGTATGTTCAGATGCTAGCAGTTGCAAGAAGCATGTGCAAATGACATCTCCTGCTTTTGCCTTTCAGTGCAGCTCAGTTTATACATCTTGTCTTGTGAACTCACGTGTGTCCATCACTTCAGGAGGATGGAGATTTGCATAATTAGTATTTGAGATACCAACAAAATAATAGAAGGAGCGGGTACTCATTCAAGTCTGAGCTTTTACCTAACGAGGTGCTGGCATACACAAAGAGGTATCCATGGAGACATCTGGGATAAAGCAGCATTCTGAAATCATTTCTTTCCACTACATGCTACAGTGCCTACAGGTTTTCTTAAGCATAATTTATAACTGTTCTTTGGCCCAACCCTAAACAGAAGGAATTGTGCCCAGAGGCAAAGAGAACCATCCTTAGAACAAGAGGTTGCAGGTTCTTATAAATAAACAAACAGGGACAAAACTGACCTGGAATCCTGAGCACAGGCTTTGAGCCAGGCACTCCTCCCGGCCTGAGCTCCATTGCCTGCAGTAAGAGCTGGGGGTGCCCAGCTGGTTTGAAAATAAGGCCACCTTTATTCAGATGCCTAAATGTGAATTGAGGTGTCTAACTTTTAGCCACCCAAGCTTGACAATTTTGGACTCAGTCCTGCTCATCCAGAGGAATCTGAACTTTTTCTCCATTAAACACAATAAACACTTCACTCACCACTGAAAAGCAGCTGTGTTTTGGGTGGAACATAGCAGCTGTTTGCCTGTGCATAGCAGTAGTACATTGTGGTTTAGGATAGATAATGAAGATGATCAAATCCATTTGAAACTCCAGGGGGATTTTAGGTAGGCAGAATATAATCTCCTATGCAGGAACCTGGACAAATCTCTAGGGCTAACTGTCCTAAACATGAAATAAAAGTTCTGGGATTTTTAAGACAGGTGGTCAGGACTTCAGCTTTGGATCTCTTGCAGAAGGCATTACCATGCACCATGGTGGTGCTTGGTTAAGTACTGACACAGAGGAGCGCTGGCCAAGCTCAGCCCTGCTTACCTGATGAGATCTAAGTAAGATCACAGTCTATGGTAGCATAGTTTCTCAGCAAGCCTTCCTTCATAGGTTTAGTATGCAGATCTGTCATGTGAGCCTTAGGTAGCCCTGGCATGTCATTCCAATGTAGCCAAGCCATGGGAAATACCTTCCGCTTTTTGTTCTAGGGAAAGGAAAGTATTTTGCTTACAGTTGCTCTTGGTAGTTAGTCTCTGGGTATTTATGGGATAGCTCCAGTATGGGAAAGGTAGGAAATGAAGATGGTATTGACTCCAAAGAGGGTCTGCACAGCTTGAAGAAGTGGAGAGAGTTTAGTGCTTTTGAAAAAGGTGGTTCTGTAGTGAGTCAGGCCTGGAGACTGCACGAGAGGTAGAGGAAGATGGGCAGCGGCAATGCGAACCTTCATCTACTCAGCCAACGTGCCTCATACCTGAACTGGAGTAACCACCTGCATCTCCATTCACCTTTCAGAGCGTTTATCTTAACCATATCCAACTCCCTAGAAACACTGGAAATGCCACTCTCTGCATTCTTGCAGCCTTTTGCACTTGAATGACCCCTTCAAAGGCCTGCTCCAAGCACTGAGAGAGACAGACCTCAGATCATCCAGGGAAATTAGGACTTCCTTAATTCCATGAAAGGAGCGGGCAGAGCTGCCAGTCACGTAGCCCTACACGTGCTGCTGCTTTCCTCCTTTAGGGCTTGAGTTCACACCGTTCTCTAAAGCTCCCATGGCTGCAGGCTGTCTCTACATCTCTGCTAAATAGAATTGGCCAGTGTTCTGTTTCACAGGCGCTCTGTTCATATAAATATGACTCTTGTGCTCTGACTGAATCTATGCAGAACTCGGGTTATCTGTTGTTACAGCAATGTGCTCAAAGAAGAAAAAGTTGGTTCTAACTCTCCTCTTTCTTCCTGCCTCTTCTTTTCTTGCCTCATGCACAGAAATTTGTAGCTTCATAAAATCCAACATATCCAACCTTGTTATTTGTAGCTTGCAGCCATGCTGGGTTTTATTTTAGAGGTGATAAAACAGGTTCCTTCTTTACGAGAACTGAGGAAATAGTGTGTGTGTGTGTGTGGGGGATCTTTCACAAATATTTATTAGAGTTCAGAAAGAAATTATGATTCAGGCACGTTTGCTACTCTTCCCTGGTCTCTTCCACTGACTGTTTGAGCTTTATTAGACCAAAATTACTCACAAAAAGCAAATATTAAGTTCTGACTAATGCATGAATATTCACCTACAGTGAGACCTGAACTGCACATTCAGTAGCAATATTTGACACTATTTGTTACATAGGTCATCTGATTAGGGAACAAAATCATGTGACTTATTATGGTCCAGGTTTTATGGCACAGAATAGGGAGATTGAAAACCTGGGTTCTATTCTAGTCTTTGCTGCTGGCCCATTTTGTAAGCTTGAGCAATTCCCATTGCATCTCTGCACCTCACTTTCCCCATATTTATTGTGGGAGATAATGACATTTTTGGCAAATCACTGTGAGATATGTAGATGAATAGTTCTGTATAAGTGCTAAGTAGATGTTCATTATGGAACTAAACAGCACCGCATGAAGTTTAAATCTTTGTCACAAACTGCTGTGAGCTATTCACTGGGAGTGGGGGGGGATCACAAATAATTTCTAATAGCTCATACATTTAAGAATGTCGGGATCTGTTTGCAAATGGGAAAATGATGAAATTTATTGTTATTCTTTATGAATTATACACTTAGATGTTCTGAGCACCCCTAATTCCTGAAATCAAGAATGGGGCCAGCACCTCTTGAAAAATCTGGGGCTAAAAGCTTGTTCTCCTCTCTCATCAGGGTATTCTTTTTGTAATGAATGTAGGGATTATTGGACCACTCTGGAGGGTCATGGAAGTTTTCTCAACTCTCTCTCTTAGGGGTGATCCCACCCGTTCAGAGTTGGAATGCACTGATTAAGGGCATCATGATGGAAGCTTGCCCTGCTGATGCTATCTGGGGATTCGAAGGAGTTCGGTCTACAGGGCTGTCGGTCAAATACCTTTCACCAGTGCTAAATACTCTTCATGCAAAAATTAAATTGGTAGCTGCATCTCACTGCTGATTTAACATGAGTGTAGATCTTCACATCAAAGCAGGAAATCTAGGACCACCTCTGTGGATGGTGGCTAGGGTGATTAAAGCTGCTGCAATGGCCCCACTTAGATGCTCTCAGTTTGGCTGAATCCTGACTGTGCACTTAATAGCTTCAGTTTAATATTTTTAGTAATTACATGGAAAAAGGGAAGGAAACAAAAAGGGAGTTGGCTGCTGGGGGGAAGAAATGATTCACGCTTCTCAGGGCATTTGAAAGGAGCTGGTTTCTCTCTCCTGACAGCCTGATTTTTAGCACATTCTGGAGGCATCATTTGCTCTTATCTGTGATATCTGAATATTCAAGTCACTGTGGATAATGCAGACCTAGGTGGAAAAAACCCCATCAGCCTTCTCTCTGACATCAGTCTCCAGCTGACACTTTGTTTGGATTTCAGGAAGGGTTGTGGTGGGAGGGAGAGGGTAGGTGAAGCCTGATTTCATGCTGAGCTGGAATTATAAAAGCTCAGAGGAACTGCAGCCTCACAGATCTTTAAATACACCATTACTGAAATCTCAGTGGAGAACACCTCCTCATCCCTCCCCCACCACCTCCGCTACACTCCCTTCCCTCCCTCTAGATGCTGTGGCTGCAAGTTCTTTGATGTGCAGATATAATGACGCATGTTTCATTCCCTAATCAGATCCCTAATGGTTACAGAACAGGGAGCTTACACAATGCTGCAGAGGAATAGAGCGATGGGGGAGAGAAACAACTGAAGCAAGCAGGGGAATTCAACGTTGTTATTTGTGTGAGAGAAAGCAGCAAAGTGCCATTGGGGGAAACTCTCTGGACTGGCCCTTCAACTTCTGTTGCCCTTTGAGTCTCTGGTCTTGCACAGATTTCCCATGAGGTCAATAGGAAAGGGGGGGGGGGACTAGTACTGGCGTCTCACATCTGTTGTGGTCCTGACAACCTTAAGTGTGGAGAAAGCCTGAGTCAGGCCCCTGAAATCATGTTAAAAATCTTTATCTTTTTAAAAAATATGTTTTGGTTTCTTTTTATTGGCCATTTGATTTGAGCTTTTAGGGGGCATGGAGGGTCACATTGTCAAGCTTTTTTCCTCATCATCATGAGGGCTAGAAACTTTTTTTTTTTTTTTTAATGAAACTTTGATTTTGAACAGAATTGCATGCCTCCAGGAGCTGGGACTCTCAGAATATTGTGTGAAAGGAAAGTCCAAAGGTAGCAAAGGGCTTGTGTCACAAAATTCAGATTTAGATTTTGAGGTGAAATGTTGCTAAGGATCCTGGGGCTTTGGTTTAGGCCCATCTCTATCCACAGCACTGGTCAGACAGAACTAAGTGTATGTCTACACAGCAGCTGGGATTACGTTTCCCTACGTGGGGAGAGAGATGTGGCTGTGGCTGCATGGATGATGGCTCAGGCTAGCTGTCTGAGTACAATACTGCCTGACCCAATGGGTGCGTACTCGGGCAGCTAGCAGGAGCCGCTGCCCATGCAGCCGTGGCCATGCTGCTATTTTTAGTGTGTTAGCTTGAGCAGAGCTAGCAAGTGTCTGTCTAGCTGCACTGGGAAGCACCCTCCCAGATGCTGTGTAGCTAGACCTTAACTACAAGATCTACCTGTTCAAAAAAAAATAAATACAAAAGACTATGGGTCAAGTTCATCTTGGGTGTAACTCCCATTGACTTCACTGACGTTACACTTGTGGTGACTTTTGGCCCTGTGACTCAAGACAAGAGAAGTTCATTCCGATTCCACCCTACAAGATATATCTGGATGGAAACGAAGCTCCCTGGGCAACGGAGATAGGGGGTTTTAGTTCCTCTAAGCAGTTCCTAATGGAAAGAGAACCTTGGAGAGCTGTTCGGAGTAGGGGTCATGGAGATTGCAGCTGCCCTGGGCTGGAGAGGAGGAGTGGAGTTTTAATCCAAGTATTTATACCACCCTCCTCACTGTGGTATCTGAAAACCTGAGATCTGCAGCATTGATTTGATTTTTTGTGTCATGCTTGCTGTGGTGTTTGTTATTTATAACCCTATATGCTGTGCCTCCTCTATTATAGCAATGTCCCTTTGCTTCTGATTTGAAAGTGGCACTGAATACATTTAAAGTGACTTGGAAACTGTGTGTGTGTGTATGCACACGCACACACCTGGTAGGGAGATGCTGTGGCTAGTTTCCCACCAACATGAATTAGGACACGGTACCTTTGTGAAAGCTGGAAATTTCCTTTGCTTTCAAAACAGGCTTTTAACCCGAAAAGAGCAGCAGCTAAGAGCAAGGAGAAGCCAAACTAATGCACACAGAGAGGGCTCAGGGTGGCATCTAGGTGCAGAGGATTGTCTCAGAGTGATATGTACAGAAGACACCAAGGTGAAGTGAAGCTGGCTTGCTACATACTGATCCAAAACACAGGGCCCTTATCTTGCTACAAGATGCAAGTCTGTACATTCATTGTGAGATCTCTAAGTCCATTCCTGTTACAAGGCAAACAACAGCCACCTGTTACTGTCTCACAGCCACCCACGTCAGCAAGATAAACTGCCTCTCAAGAAGCCATTTTCCTGACCTAACAGCCCTCAGGTTCATATTTGCCCAGGCAGAGTTCTCTCACTGCATCTGGAGACGATCGCAGAAATTAGTGCAGGGCTGGCTATACAATGTTGGGGACCCACTCGAGAAGTTGTGTATCCCTGTCTTGTCACCTTCCCTTCTTGGCATTGTTACGGCTGGGGAAATCCAAAAACAAGTGCTGGATGGAACCACCTGTATGCCATAGATCCTGTACTGCCCGGACACCTAGCTATTGATGTCAGAAATATATCGTGTAGCTGAGGTTGTGGACTGTTATTTACACTAAAGAAATTAATTTCGCATCATTGGCACTAACTTTCTTGTATTATTGTGTGTCTCTCTCATTTCCCCATATTCTCTCACATTTTCGACCTTGGTGGGTTCAGATGTATGGCTCACTCCCTGTTTCTGTCCACTACTTTATTCAGAGCGTCTGTCTCTGGATACCCGGGAAAGGTCAGAGGAATAGAGGAAATGAATGCAAATTCAGGGAAGGAACAGAACAACCAAGGGCCTGAATTCTGCACTGACATACCTTGTGTAACCCGTTGACTTCAATGCATTTTCACAGTATGTAAATCAGCATATCATATGTGGGTTTAAAATTCCCAAATTAGGAGAATTTGTGGGATTAGAAATGGGACGTGGAGCTTTTTTTTATAGATGGTCTATTAATGTCTGGAGTGGCCCAGGTTAATAGTGCCCAAAAGGACTACCATCTGGTGGTGGATTTGGGATGTACGTGAAGTAAGTTGGTTTGTTCTCTCTGTTCTTAGAGGCTGGGCATCACAGCCCATGCTCACTGTTGAGTTGTAGCAGCCAGAGGTCACTAGCACTGACGTCCCCTAGTGAGACCTTCGGAGCTTTGGTTTACCTTACAAAATAATGATACTTGTGTTTCTCGGTGCTGCCAGCACATACTCAGCCTGCATCCATTCCCTGGCCCAAGGTGTGACTGAACATCTGGGAGTGGGATGTTCTCCTCTCACATGCTGTGTGTGGGTGTGAAAGAACACAATGGGCCTATTTCTGGGCTGATTTACCCCTCTGCAATCTCACTAAAGACAGTAGGACCAGTTCTGCCCTGTTACCAGACAGCCATGCACCCCCATTGACATGCAGCCTTAGAAAGTCTAGTGGAATGCCCACTGTAGTCAATGGGGTGCATGGGTGCTACTGAAGGCAGAATTCAGCCCTGGCCTCTGCCCGGTGCACTGTTTCGTTTTTCATCACTCTAGCTGCTAAGGAGTTTTTGGTTTAGTGCTGAGTCTACCCTGACTAAAATCTGTGACTTGTTGCCCACTCTCCAGCTCCTGAATGTGCCTTCTCTCTGCCCCTGCCCAGCTCGCTCAGCCTCTGGAGGACATTCTTTGCTGAGGTTCAAAGAGTCTATCACGAGAGCATTGCCCACTGTTGGGAAATTTGGGGATTAGGTTTGGGGCCTGATATGAGAGCCCTCTGGACATGGAAATCCCATTGTACTCAGTGGGAGTTCCACTTCTGAAGGGGTTACCAGATTGGACCCTGGGGCTTTTAGCTCAGTTACCTGTATGCATGTCTTTCTCCCTATCTGCCCATTGCTCCTTTCAGGCTATCTTGTTAGTGAAGGTCCAAAGTTGTCATCAACCCCAGTTTAGAGTTCCTGCTCCTGCTAACTATGGTAGCTCTTTGCACCGTTTCCCATGGTTTCTAGAGAAACTCATTTCCATCCAGAGAGACTTTGCCCCCCCCCCTTATTATTTTTTTTTTAAACTAAAATGTAAAAAGCCCTTGATGAATGCCAGCAATTATAGTCAACCAGGCAGGCGCATTCATGATTGGCTTGGCTTAGCAAGGAGCCAAAATGTCAAGTGTTTGTTTCTAAGGCAGAAAAAAAAAATGCTGTGCAGTATCTAAAATAAAATGCCACCAAACGTGTCTGTGTGTGTCTTTGCAAGCCATTACCCCAGGGCCCTCTGGCGCCCCAGAAAAGCACAATGCAGACACAAAAATGAAATCGAGCTACCGAGTCCCTCCCAGCTGCTGAGCCCATATTAGAGAGTGGGATATCCAGGAAGGGTGATACAGCCCCAGGTAGTTCCTGATGTTGTAACTTTGTTTCATCAGGTTCTTGACTCAGGCGTCAGATTTGTTGAGGGACAGGGCCTTTTATGTCAGGGGCTGTTTAAACCACCAGAAGATTTAGAGTCCGATTCAGATCATCTGAGTCATCCTGATGCAAATATTTTCCAGCTCAGTCTATTGAAACTAGAGACAACCGAGGGGTGGGGGCGGGTTGGGAGGTAGGGAAGGTGAGGAAGGCGAGGAATTGATTCTGTCACAAGGATTCATCTTGAGCAATGATTGAACAGTCTTGATGCCACGCTCAGTTCTGCCTGCTAGAGTCAGAAATGAGGAAAGGAGAAGGACCGGAATCTGACTGGTGCTCCTGAAAACTCCTTAGGGTGACTGCATTTTACTAGAGGGGAACGTGGCCTAGAGCAGCAGAAGCTGCTAGTGAATGCAGGTTTGGCCATGTGGAGTCCTGCTCTTGGGAATCCCCACAACCTTCCAACTCTTTCCCTAATGTTGGCACTCCCAGACCTCCCTGTGACGGGTTGGATCACAGAAACCCCCTTGGGAGCTGCCACCTAATGTGCAAAGACTACCCCTGCTCCTGTTTTCCCTGCCAGCTCTGGACTCCAGCACCCTGTCTTGCTGAGCCAGACACTCCAGTCTGCTCTAACAAAGACCCAGGGTCTGAATCACTTGTCCTAAAGCTGCAAGTTTACCCAAAAACAGCTCACAGGAGTGTGCTTGTCTTTAGCACTCAGATGCCCAACTCCCAATGGGGTCTAAACCCAGATAAATCCGTTTTACCCTGCATAAAGCTTATGCAGGGCAAACTCATAAATTGTTCGCCCTCTATAACACTGATAGAGAGATATGCACAGTTGTTTGCTCCCCCAAGTATTAATACATACTCTGAGTAAATTACTAAATAAAAAGTGATTTTATTAAATACAGACAGTAGGATCTAAGTGGTTCAAAGTAGTAACAGACAGAACAAAGTAAGTCACAAGCAAAATAAAATAAAATGCGCAAATCTATGCCTAATCAAACTAAATACAGATAGTTCCTCACCAGTTCCAGAATGCTCCCTTTTACAGGCTACTCTCCCTTTAGCCTGGGTCCAGCAATCTCTCACAACCCCTGTAGTCTCTGTCTTTTGTTTCAGTTTCTTTCAAGTATCCTGGGGGGGTGGAGAGGCTCCTTCTTTAGCCAGCTGAAGACAAAATGGAGGGGTCTCCCCCAGGCTTAAATAGGCTCTCTCTTGTGGGAGGAGACCCCCCTCCTCCCTCCTATGCAAAGTCCAGCTCCAAGATGGAGTTTTGGAGACACCTGGGCAAGTCACATGCCCCTGCATGACTCAGTCTTTACAGGCCGACGCCATTGTCCACATGGTATCTTGCATGTCTCCAGGAAGACTTCTTATGTGGATTGGAGCATTCCAAGATCCATTGTTCCCCAAGTGTTTCCCGATCAGGTACTTAACCTGGCGAATTCCTTCCTAAAGAAGCTGACCAAATGCCTCACCAAGCTTACTTAGAAATCAAGCAAGCATACAGCCCATATTCTTAACCTTAAGTAGAAAATGGTATATAAGTACAAAGGATGAATAGATATAGTAGACCATAACCTTTACGGAGATATGTTACATGGCACAGGCAGCACAAAACATATTTCAGTTATATCATACATACATTTATAAACACCCCCCCATAAAGCCTTATGGGGTACGCTGTCACACTCCCCACCTCCACTCCTCCTCCTCCTGAGCATCAGTGTGGGTCCTGTTCCCAGTTCTGGCATTGACTTTCTGTATGATCACAGCCAAGGTCTTCTGTGTCTAGTTGCTGCGTCTCAGATATGGGGAATCGGAAAGCATGTACTCACCTCTGTAAAGTGCTTTGGGATCCCCCAGTGAGGGGTGCTATAGAAATGTTAAGTACGTTTTACCTTGTCGTTTATTACCTGGATTCTCCAGCAATGGATGCTCTTTCAGTACTTTAGCCAGAACACACTAGCTGCCCTGCCATCTACTTATTCTCAGTGTAGTGTCTGCCGGCTCTCCCTTCCTTACCACTCTGGCGGATTTGTACCGACCTTAGTGCTGTTAGCATTAGCTGCTGTGTATTTAGTCATATCTGCTTTTGCCTAGAGATGTCAAAGTGCTGACCCAGGTTGGGTTATCCAGGCTTATATCAAGTGAGAACAAAGGGCAGAGGCAGTAGGGGATAATAACAACCTAGCAAGAGGCATAAAGCCTTTTTACTATGGCTACTTTAGCCAGTGTCTAGTCTGTCACCCTTGTTCTCTTTATAGCTACATAGGTATTCCTGGAACAGCTAATATTAGCTTCCTTCTCTCTGCCTGTTTCTTAGAAGCTGGGGAAACAAAAATCCACTCGAGTGCCCTTGTTCTCAGGTGAGCTAATGACTGAGCTCTGTATAGTCCATTCTCAGAACCCAAATGAAACAGCAGCGTCATCTGCCCTTGTTACAGGTCAGCATTGAAATGTCTGGATGTGGAGGTGATGGCGTCAAAGAGAATAAAAGGTATTCAGTGCTGAGAATAGATTCTCTGTGAAGTTAGCTCTTGCAGCAGACTGCAAGGCTTCCGTTTGGGGTACATTTTCACTGACTTTCAGTGGAGTGATGAATGATGTATGTGGTCGTGGGAGTAGGAAGGGGCATCTAGGTCTTGCCATTGTACTGAATGTGGCCTGAAACTGTTTCAATTGAGGCTGAAGCCCAGAATCACAATTTAGGCAGGATTTTAATCCAGGATTTAGTGGGGTACTGTGTCCTGACACACTGTGTCTGCTTATAGACACGATGCTTTCGGCCAGGTTGCAGTCAGGAAAATGGCTATGAAAAGGGCATTGTGCAGGTTCATGTTTGTTCTCTCTGAGTGACATCCATAGGCAATTTGCTCCATTTACCAGGAAGGAATGTTGCTTCTGACAGCACAAACTCCATCTAGCATCTAACAATCAGTGTTCCCTTTCTGCCTCTGACGACATCAGCAGTGAAGAAAATCCTGCAGCTGGATCTTAGCTGACAATTTTGTTGATGGGTGAGTCGGGATAGACTCCAGCTTAGTCTCCCATAGTGGTGCTGGCTCTGCAGGGCTAAGAGGAGTCTCTGGAATCAGAATGGGCCTGATCTTAGGTACAGTTCTAAAAAAGCAAGAGCCAGCCCATCGATATCAAAGGAGTTACAATGGTGTCCTGTCAGAATCCAGCTCAACCCCTCTGGGCAATGCCCTTCTGTATGCACACCCAGCTATTGTCCTCAGGGAAGAGATAGATATGAGGCACTCAGTAAGAAGTGCACACTCACATTTTTACATAGTTATTTTTCCGCCTGTAACCATACTTCAATGTTTGAGTAATTCTTTCTTCTCTGTGGAGTGGTGTCAGATCTGAAGTGTTCTTGAAGTCCATGTCAGTTATGCGAAGAGCAGATCCTTTGCCAGCTCTCCTTGTTGCATCCTTGAAGGATTCAGAAGGAAAGATTTTTGCCTCTCCCAGGTGTCTGAACGCTGAAAGAGTGGTAAGAGATATTGCTTACCATGAATAAAAGATGAACTAGGGTTAGGAAAAAAGATTTTTAATTATGGTCATTTCTGAGTTGCCAGGTGGCGGTGGCCATCTTGCAGAAAAGAAGAGAAAAGCATGCTTGGAACACTCAGCACAGGAGCCTGATTTAAGAGATGAAAGAAGTTTTAATGCTGCTTTAAAACTGTGTGAATAATTAAAAAACAACAACTCTAATGTTTAAAAATTAAACATTTTGATTAAATATTAAACTCTAATTAATTTCTTCCAATTGGTGAGCTGGCATCCGTTCTGCAAATGCCACAGATCTCTCTCTACATATAGCTGTGATGTATTAATAGTACTACAAATTTAATAATAAATAATAATATAGGCTTCAATCCAATAAAGCACCAAAGCACACACGTAACTAGAAGCCTTGGAATAATTCCATTGAAGTCAATAGGACTTGAGCCTTTCTGGATCGGGCTTACATGACATAGACATCTAAATGTCCGATTGCACTGCAGAAATCTTAGTGCCATAGGAACTTGTAGCACTTTACACATACAAAATAAGACAAGGATCCTGTCCTGAGGAGCTAACTTAAATAGCTAACACAACAAGAAATATTTCATCAGTACATGGTGGAGGTTAGGTGAGTGTCAAAACAAAAAGAGAGGGAGACGTGCTTGGGAAAGCATTTTATTTTTCATGTTTTCTATGCAACTTCTAGGTACTATCAATTGAGTCAACTGCTTTTATTTAATGAGTTAAATCATACTTTGATCAGAATATGAGTGGCAAAGAGGAACACTTCCCCCGCCTTCCCCCTTTCTCTATATTTGTGTGTCTATTATGTGTGTATGTTTGCTGGGCTCCCAAACAATCATGTCTCATATTTTAGCAAAAACACCGCCATAAGTATGAGGCTAAGAAATGCAAATAGAGTAATATATTCTTTGGGCCTGATTTGAAAAGGGCCTCACTCCGTTTAGACTGTGATTATTTGCAGTGCAGTCAGACATTTAGATGTCTAAATGTAACTACTCATGTAAAACGTGGAGGCCTTTTCTAAAAAATCAGAGCCTTTATTTTAGGAAACATCACCACTAGTTCCTGGTGAGAGGAACATAGGAACTAGCGGACTGGATCAGACCTGAGGTACAACTAATTCAATATCCTGTCTCTGACAGTGGCCAGCATCAGAAGCTTCCGAGGAAGGTGAATGTGAGATAAACTGCCCCTTCCGTTAGGTCTCATCCTAATTCCTAATAGTCAAGAGATTATTTTACACCCTGAAGCACGAGATTTAATCTCTCTCCTTTCTCTTCCTTCCTGCTGGCTGGAGATCAGCATAGTAGGAGTTATCTTGAGCCAGCTTGGTTGAGGTTTATGACCTATTCTAATTGGAAGCTACTATTTTATGGACAGAGCTATCATGTAGTTGCACTTGCCTCCCTTATTCCCCCCTCACTTCCTGGAGGAGGGGGCCCTGCACAGTAGGTTGTTATAGTTCTGAATTATATTAGCTTTTTGGAGGGTGTGCTTTGCAGAGCAGCGAGGGAAACTCCTTGCTCGGCTGTTCCTTTCCAGAGCAGTTCTTATTTTAGATCAGGCACGGATGAACTTCTTTCATTAATGTTTCATATTTTAGAATTATCATTTGAACTGGAGAAATTTTTGCACTTAGGGTGTTCGTCCTACACGTGCAGAAAGGTTGTTTCATCATCTCTAAGGCACATTTCTTTCTTTCTCGCTGTATCAGTTCATGAGTTTTAAAATATTCTGATGTATGGTTCCAAATGGGATTTCCAAAGCAGGATGGACACACACGTGTGTGTGTGTGTGTGTGCGTGCCTGGGAATAAGAGAGAGAGCCTTGCCGAAGGAAAAGAGTTTGTGTTTTGTTTTTTTTTAAATAGGAGATGCTTTGTTAAAGGGAACATCACCTCCTGCTGCTGTAACAGTCATTCAAGGAGATGGATAAGAGTGGAGGTAGATATTATAGCAAGGGACAGGGAATCAGGATTCTTGGGTTCCAGAGTCATTGTCCAGAGCTGGGAGGTGATAGAAGTGTCTCTGTTGAATGAAGCCATTGTTGCCTCTCTTAGTGCTACGCAGCTTATCTTAGCAGCACTCTCATTGCTGCAGGGTTGCCTTGGGGAGCAAGAGACTGAGCCTAGGAACTGATGTGATGGTACACCATGTAAGAAATGCAAAGATCAGCTTCCACCCAAGATGAGTGTAGCAGAGCCCTAAAGCTCACCCAGGTGGAGAATGAATGTTGTCTCATCTGGTAGAATTGTCACCCTACGGTCCATGAGAGTCCCCCTTCCACCATTTTCGTGGTGGTAACATGAAGTCTGCACTTCCCCAGCAAGGCTGACCTCTATTGGAAGACTTCACTAATGGGCTATGTCTACTCTAGTGTTTGGCTATGCAGATAGCACACAGAGATGCACTGGCACAGTTGTGATAATGATGAATCTGCTTCTAGAAGGATTAAGGAGGAAGCATTTTGTTCTTAGAAAAGGTGGGCATGTGGAACAGATGGCTTGGGGGACTGATACTGAAAAATGGCAGCTGGTGGATCTTTGCTGAAGTCGGTAGTGAAAGGAAGTCATTATCATTTGGTGTGGCTTTTTGGTGACCTGTCTGAAAAGAATAGATGGATTTTAGTTCAGTTTCTTCTCAGCAGGTACCCCTATTCCAAACCTCCCCACCCCAGTGAGCACTGATTGGCACTTTGGGGGCATAGCCTTCCCTGACTCATATGCCATGAAACCCCATCAAAACAGGTAGTGTTGCAGAGTGCAATGGGCCTGATCCAAGTTCCACTGAAATCTGCAGAAAGACTGCCATTGACTTCAATACGAGTTGGACTGGGCCCTCAAATGGGGCAAGTTGGCCCCGTTTCCAAAGTTTCATGATCGGTCAAGGAATGAATTGGACCTTTTCCTTCTGGGAGAGGTGGTCCCCTCCAGGTCATATTTTGGGACAGGACCACTGCCTATGCTTTACCTTTTCTGCAAATAAAGGGAGAACTTCTGTCTTCAGGGCTGCAAATCTAGAACCTTTCCACGGCACTGTATTCACTTAATTTTTAAAAGCAGAAACAATTAGCAGACTCCTTGGAAGAAGGGCTTTCAGGGGGAAGCAATTTAATGAACTGAAAGACTTTGTATGCAACCTAATCAATGGACTGCATTGTACAAACCCACCAGGAGTGGCTTTCCAGCAAGCCACACGTACACTGATTTTCAGGGGTCAATGGTTTCCCTAAACCAGAGAAAATACTAAGCACCTCCAGGGAATAAATAGAGCAAGTGGACAAAAAAATGTAATTTCCTCAGGGATAAATTACTGTTTCTACCAACACGCTAGAAAACAGCTATAGTCATAATTAGAGTTTAGTTACTTATGATTCTTATGGAGACAGGTGTAGCACATGTACCATTGTTGAGGTTCCTTAGGCAGGTCATGCCCACAATCCCTCTGACTCGCTAAATACCTGTTATCACTGATGACGATTCCTATTCTGCGAAATCCACAGCAATTGTAGGATCTCCTAAAGATCTGGCCAGACTAGAAATCAAAGCTGTTCAGGGGCCTCCTGAAATTGCACAGCTGTCATTGTGAGTGCAGCCCTTTGGGACAATGCCTCCACCTGCACCAGTTCAAGGCACAGTGGGGCAGTGCAATCACATCAGCAATTCTTCCTCCCAGCTTCATTCTGGAATTCTCTTCTGTGACCATCTCAGCACATTGTCAGCCCCGGTTTCCACTCCCTGTGGTGCCAAGCCAGCCACAGAGCAGTCAAGGCACTGCTGAGTTTGTCTCAGCTCTGCACAGCACCCTGCAGAAATGTGTTCACCCAAAGGCTCATGCTGGAAGTGTGTGTTCCACTGGCATGAGATCCCCTTGATTGTCCTCTTTTGTTTTATATGTTTGCCATCCAATCAGGCAGCAGGAACACCACCATGTGACCTAGATGACCAATCACATATTGTTACACAGGGCTGCTCCAAACTTTGAAAGCTTGTAATAGCACCCAAGAGTTGGTATTGCTAATCCCGTAGAGCTGGCTGTACCAGTATTGCACCAACTGGAGATTCCCACACGATGGATGAATCCTAAACTGCCAGGTTAGGGCAGCTTCACAGACAGATGCACAGGGGCCAGGATCTCTCACAATATTCAGAGGTGATGTGTAAGGAGGAATAAGTCTCACATTTAGTAAATGGGTGTGATGGGATCTAACTAAATCTAAACTGGTGTGGCATTCTTGCTGAGGATCTGGAAGAGGGACGGGGAGGGACAGGAAAAACAACCCATAGGTTAGTGTAAATTAAGGTAGCACCGACTACTTCATTATAACTTATTTCACACTCCTTGGGGTCAGATTGTGAGTGGCCCTTGGGTGCTGTGGGGTGTGTTTGTGTGCGCGCGTGCGCTCATGCAAAGGAGTCCATCACAAATGAGGTCCCTGAAGTCAGGGGAATGCAAGGACTTTATACACACACACACACACACACACACACGTTTGCCTAATTTCTAGCAGAAAGGAAGAGGGCAAACTAGTAGCACGTGTAACAAATAAAAGGACTTCACTTTCTTTTATTCTCCCCCACTCTCCGCATAATGAATGGTAGGAGGAAGCATCCCACCTTGAGTAATTTAGGCCACTGAAATGTACTGGTCAGGCTGTTTTGTGTAAACCCCTCCCCACCAAACCCCTCCCCACAGCTACGCTTTTCCTTTAGACAGAGTGCAGGCTCATTCTGAGCCCCGTGTCATGTGAAGAATGCCACTAGACTCCACAACAGCCCAGCCCATGGCTGTCAGCAGCATCCAGCTCACACAACAGTGCATCTTCTTGGAATCATTACAGTGGAAAACTCAAAACTGGGCTCTGTGCCTGCTGTAGCCTATCTGGCATTTTGGGAGTGTGGGGGGGAGGGGTTTACTTGGCTACAAGCCGGGCTGCTGCCATCTGTGTATGTCCGGAGTTCCACTCTCTAATGGAAGTATGGAGAGAGACAGCTGTACTGGTACCTTGCCTTCTTTCCCAAATGCACCGTTTGTTGAGTGCCTGCACTTTCCTATTACATAAGAAGCTTATATAATCCCTGCTCATTCATGGAGCTGCTTCATGACAAAGAAACTGCAGGGCTGGCAAAGTTTGCTTTGTTTCATTGTTTCTCTTTCTCTCACACACATCCCTACCGCCATTTTGTCATGGAAGAATTTTGAAATAAGGCCATTTGCAGCAAATAACAATGCTCTGGAAGCTAATGGCTGGATGACTAGACAATGTTAGCCACGGTCATCTGCTGCAGTGAGTCTAGGCAGTGACTATGGGATGCTTAAGATGGAGGGAGCCTGGATCTTGGCAGAGAAGTGGGGATCAAGAAGATGGCTCTTCTGTTCAAGGATGATCTAGAAATACCAGGGCTGATTCTGATCTCCCTTGCACTGGTGTAACTCCAGTGAGCTCATTGGAGATACTCCTGATGTGGGAGAGAAGTGGGATCAGAGTCAAGCCCACTATGTATGTTAATTGTATGGGCTTGGGGTGTATGGGGAGTTAGCCACAGATTTTGAAGGGCTGAGCCCCTCCTTTCTACACTTCTGTGATGGACATTCTCTTAGGCATGAGTGTTCATTATATCGGTAACATCACCGTAGCATCAGCTAAATGAGCATGCCAAGAAGAAGAGATCCTCATTATTGGGATAAATACAGGTTTTCTCGCTCAGTTTTTGCTTAATCTATACTCAGGCAAAACTTCTCTTGAAATCAGTGGGGATTTTGCTTGGGTAAGAATTTCAGGATTTGACCTCTCATCAGTACTGATACAGCACTGTCAGTGTACAATGTGCTTGACACGCACTGAGCCTGATGGGCTGGGCTGGTTGAAAATTTCCCATCAAATGTGTTTTTGATGAAAAACTGGGTTTTTGACAAAAAAAAATTTTTTTTTTTTTGCAGCATGTGTCTGCTTTCCAGAGAAAATATTGACTTTTTGTCAAACTTGAAACTGAAAAATGTTTGGTTTTCAGCCTGAAACAAACAAACAAACAAAAACTTTGTCTAAAAATAAAAAGCTTTCAGTTTTTGTATTTTTTTTTTTTTTTAATGAAAAGTTGAAGTGATCCATGGAAGTTTGGATGAAAATGATTTTCTGACCAGCTCTGCTGCCAGGTGTCTGCGCTGTGGAGCCTACAAGGCCTAGAACAGCAGCAGACAGCAAATGGGAAGAGTAAGGCATGGAGGAGAGAGAGATTTCTTTAGTTTCTCAGCAATGGCCTTATCTTCCTTGAGTGCTCCTTTAACACCACTGTTGTCCAGTGGGCCCCACTAATTGTTTTGCAGGCTTGCTGCTTCTCATGTACTTAAAACTTTTTTGCTGTTAATGCCAAACAATCCTGAAATCAATTCCAACCACAGCAGAGCACAACCTCTTAGCAGGGCTTGGTCAAAGCAGATCTCAAGGCAGTGGCTCTTCTGAGCATCTTCAGTCCATGTTTTTGACGAATAACAATATATGGTGTATTATCAGCGTCCTTCACTCCTGGTTTAACGTATTGGGTAGTGTTACTATGGGAGGTCAGACAGTGGCTGTGTTCCATCTTAGCACTGAGTTCATTTCAGTGATAGATGAAACGATAGCGGGGACTCGACTCAGTGACCCAGCAGGTCTCCCCCAGTCCTATGGTCTATGTTCTCATGAACCTTGTGTATAATTTGTCTGTTTAAGGGCTTGCCTACGTGGGGAAGTGAGTGTGCAGTAAGCTAGTGTGTGATTTTTAAAGTGCACTAACTCCCCTTGTGGACACTAGGCTACGTCTACACTTGAAGCTAGGGGTGTGATTCTCATCTCGACATACTTCCACTAACTCTGATTGAGCTGGCGTGTTAAAAATAGTAGCATAACCCTGGGAGCATGGGCAGTGGCGAGTGGCAGCATGAGCTAGCTACCCTGCGTACCTCCCCATGGGGTCCAGGCAGATTTGTACTCGGTATGGCTAATCCATGCTGCCGCTGCCCATGCTATTGCAGCTAGAGTACTGATTGTAGCAAACAAGCTTGATGAGAGACAGCGTGAGTATATCTACGTGAGCTGGGAATCACATCCCCAGCTCCAAGTGTAGCCGTAGCCTTATTCACACTAAGCCCAGTCTACACTACGAGTTTAGGTCGAATTTAGCAGCGTTAGATCGATTTAGCCCTGCACCTGTCCACATGACGAAGCCATTTTTGTCAACTTAAAGGGCTCTTAAAATCAATTTCTGTACTCCTCCCCGACGAGGGGATTAGCGCTGAAATCAACCCTGCTGGGTTGAATTTGGGGTAGTGTGGACGCAATTTGATGGTATTGGCCTCCGGGAGCTATCCCAGAGTGCTCCATTGTGACCGCTCTGGACAGCGCTCTCAACTCAGATGCACTGGCCAGGTAGACAGGAAAAGCCCTGCGAACTTTTGAATTTCATTTCCTGTTTGGCCAGCGTAGCGAGCTGATCAGCACAGGTGACCATGGAGACCCAGAATCACAAAAGAGCTCCAGCATGGACCGAACGGGAGGTACTGCATCTGATCGCTGTATGGGGAGACGAATCCGTGCTATCCGAACTCCGTTCCAAAAGACGAAATGCCGGAATATTTGAAAAAATCTCCAAGGGCATGAAGGACAGAGGTTATAACAGGGACCCACAGCAGTGGTGCGTGAAGCCTACTAAAGAACCAGAGAGGCAAATGGCCGCTCCGGGTGAGAGCCCCAGATATGCCGCTTCTATGATGAGCTGCATGCCATTCTAGGGGGTGCCCCTACAACTACCGCACACCTGTGCTTCCCTCCTCCCCCACCCTTCCCGGGCTACCTTGGCAGTTATCCCCCCATTTGTGTGACGAATTAATAAAGAATGCATGAATTTGAAACAACAATGACTTTATTGCCTCTGCAAGCGGAGATCAGAGGGGGGAGGGGAGGGTGATTGACTTACAGGGAAGTAGAGTGAACCAAGGGGGCGGGTTTTCATCAAGGAGAAACAAACAGAACTTTCACACCGTAGCCTGGCCAGTCATGAAACTGGTTTTCAAAGCTTCTCTGATGCACAGCGCACTCTGCTGCGCTTTTCTAACCGCCCTGGTGTCTGGCTGCGCGTAATCAGCGGCCAGGCGATTTGCCTCAACCTCCCACCCCACCATAAACGTCTCCCCTTTACTCTCACAGATATTGCGGAGCATACAGCAAGCAGTAATAACGATGGGAATATTGGTTTCACTGAGGTCTAACCAAGTTAGTAAACTGCGCCAGCGAGCTTTTAAACTTCCAAAGGCACATTCTACCACCATTATGCACTTGCTCAGCCTATAGTTGAACTGCTCCTTACTACTATCCAGGCTTCATGAGCCATGGGAGCAAGGGGTAGGCTGGGGTATGTGCAATCGCGCAGTACTGTTGACTGGGAGAGCAGCCTGAGGCAGAAGCCTCCAGCTGGCATGATATTCCAGGCAGGATTGAATCTCCATTAGACGAAACTTAAAGAAGAGAATGACCTGGAGTCATTCCCATTTTTGTCCAGGCGCCCCCAACCGACCTCACCGAGACTGGCCAAGAGCACTCGTGTCTGCCCAGGCGCCCCCGACCAACCTAACCAAGGTCAGCCAGGAGCACCCATGGGACGACGATGATGGCTAGCAGTCGTATTGTACCGTCTGCCTTCCGCAAGGCAAGGCAAGGGGATGCTGCTGTGTAGCACTGCAGTACCGCGTCTGCCAGCAGCACCCAGGAGACATACGGTGACACTGAGCTGAGTGGGCTCCATGCTTGCCGTGGTATGTCGTCTGCATGGGTAACCCAGGAAAAAAGGCAAGAAATGATATTTTGCCATTGCTTTGGGGGGGGGGGGCCTGACGACATGTACCCAGAACCACCCGCGACAATGTTTTTGCCCGATCAGGCATTGGGAGCTCAACCCAGAATTCCAATGGGTGGCGGAGACTGCGGGAACTGTGGGATAGCTCCCCACAGTGCAACGCTCTGAAAGTTGACGCTAGCCTCGGTACTGTGGATGCACTCCGCCGACTTTATGCGCTTAGTGGGGACACACACAATCGACTGTATCAAATCGATTTCTAAAAAATCGACTTCTATTAAATCGACCTAATTTCATAGTGTAGACATACCCTAAGAGTGCCCTCGGCCAGTTTAGCTTAATGCACTTTGAAAGTGCGTTAGTTTAATGCACAGTAAGAGTGTAGAAGAGAGAGGAATTTTTTATTTTTCAGGAACTCGGTGTTGCTTAATGGAATTGACCCAGCAAAGCAAGAAAAATGTTTAAAGGACCAGATCCGTACCTGGTTAGATAGACCCCAAAGAGATGCAGTAATGTACAGTGTATTGTGTAATGTTCTGGTAGTATATCAATATCTATATTATTTTTCCCTTTACTGATAGCCCCTGTCCTCTGCATCATTTGGAAATTGTCAGCAGTGAAGAGAACGGTGATTGTTTATAGGTGTTTGCTGTTGGTGAATTAAACAATAAGCAATTTCTATTATCCTCCAATGAATGCAAGTAAATATGAAAGTGACATACATTTATCTTGATTGTAGGAGGATGTAAATTTATATAAAAATTAGGTCATGGCCTTTGAGCTTCTGATAAATTGCTAGTGTAGCTCTCGGTGACACAAAGTTTTGCGACTCCTGAGTAGGCAGAGATAGTCCCAAAGAAGACAAGAATATCATGTAAAAACTCTACCTACTTTTAAAATGTAGAGCATTTACTTTTAAATCCACTAGGTTAAAATCTGTGTTTACATCAGTGGTAAATTCATTCAACTCTGTGAGGCTGAACGGGTATGTGACGGGGTTCGACTCACCCCTGCAGCGCCTCTGGCTGGCCGTTCTGGGAATTAGCTCTGGCTGGCTAGGGAATTAGCTCTTTCAGCGGCCCGCCTTCGCTAGTGGTGTGTCGCTCTCCATTATTTTCTCGGTCTCCACCATCCTCACCGTCAGACCCCTGTCACTCCCGGACCGTGGCATCTGCTTCTGGACACTGCCCTCTGGCTATGCCCACTCCGCTGGCTCTCCCCCCCGTTCCGGGGGACCGGCAGCTTCTGGTTCTATCTCGCCTCAGTGGCTCACTGCAGTCATCAGTCTAGCCCCTTCCTTCAAGGGCAAACTGCAGCCTGGCTTAGCCACTCTCTTCACTGAGGAGGGGGGGGGGCAGGCTCGCCCACTACTCTGGGCCCCGACCCGGGGACCCTCTAGTGGCAGCCACTTACTGCCCTCCTCCAACTCTCCTCTACTGCCTGCTTCCCTGGTCCACTTCCCCATAGCCCCAGCACCTTCTCTGCCCCTTTGTGTCAGGGCCCCAGTCTGGCAGTTGTCAGCCTAGAGCTCCCCCAGCGTCTGCTGACCCTGCCCAGCCCTGTTCTGCTCTGTCTTAGGTGCTTCTTTAAGAGCCAGCTCTTCTCCCTTTGCCCTCCAGGAAGAGACTCTGCTCCTCTCTGCCCTGCAGCCTTCTTATAGGGCCCAGCCTGGCGCTGATAGGCTGCTTTCAAGCCTCCACTTGATTGGCGCCCAAAAAGCCCTTCCATGATTGGCTGGGGTTCTGTGCAGCCTCTCTGGCTTGCTTTAACCCCTTCCACACCAGAGTGGGGGCAGTTGCAGGGGTATAAATGAAAGCAAAATTTGGCCCAGAAATTCGAAAGATTAGTTACCATGCAGTGTATACTCTAGATGAAAAAACAAGAGCTCACTTATATTTTTAAAATTATGTAATATTTAATACGTAAATTGGCTGCTACTACATGGGAATGAACATGCATATGCATGGCTCACTGTTATTCCTAACCTCTTGTGTAATGTTGCTCTGCCTTGTTAGTCATCTGCTGTGCTCCGTCCCAGAGGGGTTTGGCATTTCAGTGGTGGAAGGAATGTGATATAGTTTGCATATGACTTTGTAAAGGCTTTGGAATGAAAAGGCCTATATAAATGTAAGATGATATTTATTGCTTAATCATTCAGAAATGCAGAGGCAGCACTTCCCATTCCCCTTATCTATAGAATAGCAGCGGATCAATGTATTCTTAATAGAGCAGTTTGCATGCGACTTAATCAAAGTCTCTTTATGATGCAGCTGACATTGAAACATCACTATCCATTGAAGGTATGAGTATTAAGTATTTATGCACCAAAAATGGTGAGCCAGTCATGCTTATCCAGACACAGACTCCAAAAATGGCAGAACTCCTAGTTATTAATAGGATACAGCAGCCAACATACGGCTGCTCCTCAGAAGCAGAGTAAAACATATGTTATGCATTTCTTTTTTAGAATATATATTTCACACCTTTTTATTTTCCATGAGAATATTTTTGTGCTGGCTTTGCACAGTCATTGTGCTTTCCTCAAAAGGTTATTTTTATATTTTCACAACATGGTTTAATTAAGAAGAATTGTGTTTTATAAACAATCTTTCCAGTCCTCCTTGAATAAACCAGCAGGATCCAGGTAGCAAACTGCAAGAGGAATTTTCTGCTCCGCAGACTCACTGGGTGTTTTTCTGGCTAACTTTGTAACCTTCCTTACATGGTGTGTGGTTGGACCAGGTTGTGTGTTTCGGGGGCGAGAGGGTTGTATTCCAGGTTGGCATAGGTCTCAATCTTACAGTGAGATTGTTCATGTGGGAGCCTGCCCACACAGTGTTTAATGTAGGATTGGGCCTTTAATTTGTTTCTTCCTTTCTCATCTTTTGGACTTCAAGGAACTGGAGTATGTTGTTCTCTTGAGGTAGCCATTTACATCAATCTGCTTCCCTGACACGCTTGTACAAGATGTTAGATTTTCTGGATAAATCTGTGAACTGATCTTGCACCTTGCCTGGTCTAAGCATGTAACCTTGCACACTTGCTCGGCTTTCATCAGTGACTTTATGTGCTCCTTTATTTGATAGAAATCTGGGGATGAAACATCAAAATCTACAATTCCTTGCATTTAGCAAGTGAACAGTTTCAATAGCTGTATCAATCAATCAGCGAACATTTGAGAGCTGGCTCACATTCTTTATCCTAAACACACTTTTTAAAATCAGCAGTTTACAAAGATTATGATGTTATGGGTGTTTGGATGTTATTCCAATCTGAAGAGATCCATTTATAAGAACTTATGCAGATTATTTTATAATATAGAGCCCTCTCTAGCTATGGTTCATGATGTTGAAACCCATACACATAATTTGTCTGTGTAGCTGTTTTAACAACAAACTTACTGACCATATGTGTACAATGACAAACTGGCTTTTCTGGAGAAAAGAATTAATCTAAAGTGATGGGCAAAACCATCTCTTCGTACTGATACCAACTGTTCTGTAGATGTAGTGACAGGCATGGATTGTGGTAAAAGATTGGTAAATTTTATACCCAGGAAAGCACTGGCTAGTACTGTGGACATCCTAAGCCGTACTATGTCCAGGGCCGGCTCCAGGGTTTTGGCCGCACCAGGCAGCCAAAAAAAAAAAAAAAGCCACGATCGCGATCTGCGGCTGCAATTCAGCGGGAGGTCCTTTGCTCCGAGGCGGAGTGAGGGACCGTCCGCCGAATTGCCGCCGAATACGTGGACATGCTGCCCCTCTCCGGAGCGGCTGCCCCAAGCACCTGCTTGACAAGCTGGTGCCTGGAGCCGGCCCTGACTATGTCCTTAATTGCCATACATCCATAAAGTTGCACTGTATTTAAATAGGGTTGCCTGGGTGTAATTACGAGCATAATTAGAATCATACTGTGCAAGGATCACAGGCTGCAGATGTACCAAGTGCCTAGAGTTATGTTGGAGGGGGCTGGATGGTAGTGACTGTGGGTTACCAGAACTGGGCTTGAGCAGTGAATGAACTAGATAGCAGGAGCAAAGATATTAAAGGAGAAACTTTTTAACCAACACACACGTCTTATGAATTGGCAATGATGGAGAAGGAAATGCAGGAAGAGCACATGGCAATTTAATGAGATTTGGATTAACTATGGCTTTTAAAATTTGCCTCTCTCCAGTGGTTCATCGAGGCACCTGCCTTGATGTATTAATTCTTGCTAGTTACTAATTTTTAAAAAATTGGTCTACAAAGCATTTTTAAAATGCTTGGTCTACAAAGCATTTTGTACTGATTTAACTGTTATGGAGGGATGTGCTTTTCTACAAAAATAGTTAAAATGGTACAACTCCCCTAGTGTGGGCTCAGTTACACTGGTATACTGGTGCCTTATGCCGGTATAACTTATTCCCGTATACTGGTGTAACTGAGTCCACATTAGGGGAGTTGTACCATTTTAACTATATTGGCATATTGTGTATAAAGCAGCCCTAACGTTCCCAAACAGAGGCAAAGCTTTGGACCAAAAAATTCAAATCTGGGTGCCTATGGTGAGGCTCCTAAGGCCTGGTCTACACTGACAAATTATAACAGCATTGCTATGTCAATTAGAGATGTGAAAAAACCACAGCCCTAACCGATGTAGCTATGCAGACATAACCTAGTTGTGTCTACAGCGAGGATTGATGGAAGAGGGCTTCTGTTGACACAGCTAACTTTGTTTGGGGAAGTTGGGTTCCTACACCAAGAGAAGCAACAGAGGGTCCAGTGGCACCTTTAAGACTAACAGAAGTATTGGGAGCATAAGCTTTCGTGGGTAAGAACCTCACTTCTTCAGATGCAAGTGAAAAAACTCTACACCAAGAGAAAAAACCCTTCTGTCAGTGTAGGCTGAGTCTACACTATGTCGGCATAGCTATGCTGGTATGATCTCCCTAATGTAGACATACCCTTAATATGTAGACATACCCTTCAAAGGCACTGGGAGGCTCCAGCTCCCATTGGCATTGCAAATGTTGGCCTTTGCTTTTACCTTCTGCAGTACATTCCTATTCTACCACTGTCATTGGGGGCCATCAGGAATATGGCATCATAAAATCAGAGTTCTGCCCTGAGTTATACCTGTGCAACCTCAGTGTCTCCAACGAGGCTGGGTGTAAATGGAGGGCAGAACTGTGCCCTTCGTGTCTGAAGTAGTCACAAAATGGAATACAGCCCTCAAGTAGCTACAAGTCCCTAATTCTCTGATTTTACTTTTAAATACCACAAAATAAAAGGACTAGGAACACTAAAATCAGTTCTGGTTCATTTTGGAGCATTTTAAATCATATCATTTTAATTCACTTGCTTGGTGTACCTTGGTACAGTTCTCTTGATAACTTTGTGCCATCTCATGGTGCTTCTTTACTGCATCATGTCTAACTACATGCATGCTCATGTTGTAATGAATGAGCAGATTTGGCAGATTGATGTGTGTTTGGTGATTCAGTGAGAATAAGGCTAGATCTGTTCCCAAAAGTTGTTGTTGGCAAATTAACAAGTGTTCACATCATAAGCAGAGAATAGCATTGGGAAGAAGGGGGAAAAAACCTTGTTCCAGACATCATATATCAGTAAGAGATTTTGGCATTGTAATGCATGGTGGACTAGTGAAAGCAGGCTGGATTTCAGATGTTGGCTGGTTGCATAATAATCTCTATTGCCATCTGCAGAATGCAGTCAGGGAATGACTTTCACAAAGGATATAATGCCTCATCTTTGTTTCAGTCTTAGCACCTGCTGGAAAATCTGAGCTTGCAGGGACTACAACAGGGATTTTAGGATACAAAAGCACTGGGAGAATCCCTGTTCCCTTCCAGGAATTGCAGTAACATTTCTGTTCACTTTTATTCCAAGCCTCCAGCCATTAGAGAGATAGAATGTTACATATTTATGGCTTTGTGTACTAATGGAGATACTCACTTAATGCACTAATTGTTCTTAATCCACAACATGGTTTTCCAGGCATTAGTATACATTTTTTTAACCCCTTCTTTACATGTTTGGCCAGAATTTTATAGCCAGTATTTTACACCCATGATATCTGACCTCTACAGACTTCTGTCTGGTTACAATCAGGAATCATAGGTTCTCTGAAGGATGTTAGGTGCTCATCACCCATGCCCCAAGTCTCATATTTGCATCCATGTTCTGAAATACATTAGGTGGGAAACCTTTTGCTCTTATCCGGTATCTGCCTGTCATCTCACATTATTACACACAGCGATCCCCTAATATTACCTAATGTAATGTGCCATGACACACAGAAATGGAAGGTATGGAAACAGCAGAACGATGCCCATTCTTGCATTCTTGTTTCCATCATGCTTGGGACTTCTGAAACCTATAGTATAATTCCTGTAGCAACAAAAAACAAAACTCCCAAACAAATCCAAGAGGGATCTCATTACAGATGGAATTAAAGCAATGAGTTAGTGATTATTCTAAAAAGATGAGACTCTGGTTATTTCAGGGGACACAGCAAGGAGTATAGAACCAAAATGTAGAATTTGTTGGGAAAAATACAGGAGGAGGGTGTTAAAAATGTAGCAATGGAAAGTGATTTTTAAATACTCCTTAAAATGAAACCAGTTCAATTGAATAAAAACCTTTCCCTGTGGACAGAGCTCAATAGAATGTGGCCTTGGTCACTAATTATAGCCTTGGAATTTGATGAGGGGTCATGAAATTGAAGAGTTCTAGGAAAATGGCATGTTGTAATAGAGAGCTCCATTATTTTGGAAAGGACTGTGTTTGTGGTAGTGTGCAGCTGCAGGAGGGAGCGGGACTGTGACAGCTGATACACCTCTACGGGAATACAGCCTGCCCTCCCCATCATGTATCTCTGCCTTCCTCTCACCTGTTGTGGGGTGACTAGTAGTGTTAGCTTTGCCATCTAGGAGCAGTACTTGCTCTGTTAAAATGACAGTGCATAGAGCCAGAGTCAGACATGGCCAGACTGGCATGGGGATTAGAAGGAGAGAGTCTGTCTTTTTATTGTCCTCATGTGTGATTGCTGAATTTGACACAGGGAATTGGGGAAGGGGATTCCTCTCATTTGCTCATGGTGCGGGCACGTCTTTCTCTTGAGGAAAAAGGTTTCACAGTTGGGGCTGCTCCCAGCTGTTCCTCTCACTGCTCTTTCGCTTGTCGAGCTGCTCACTGGCTATTGCACCTGATGTCAAACCTGAGCTTGAATGGAGAGGGATTAGAAACCATTACAGTGTGACCAGGCCAGTGTATTAAGAAATATAAGGTATAAAAATAACTATATAAAACCATTGGCCCATCAGTTCCAGCATCCTGCCCCTACTGCTTCAGAGGAAGACAAAACACTCGTTGATGTATTTGGCCTATTGTGCTGAGCTGTATATTGTGGGTAATCTTCTTTCTTTCCCAAGTCCTATGGGTATCAGACTAACCTTGCAGTATATCATCTGTTTACCCTATCGTAGCCTGCATGGTGACCAGTATTAATGGTTATAACACGGTCCTTCCTTTTGCATAACTTGCCATGTGCTCTCTCTCACATGCTCTACAGTCTCCAAGTGTTTGGAGTGCCACATGGTGGTGTCTGAATCCTTGTTGTTTGCCATTTAAGCTCAATCCCCTGGTGCCATTTCTTTGTATGCTGTCTGCTAGAGTAAAGTTTCTGGAAGCAAACACACTGTGTGTCAAGCCATGTTTCTAGAGGTTGATGGGAGAAATTACTGTAGGGTGATTCTTTCCCTCTCTCCTCCCTATTTTCCCTGTAAAGTTCAAACCTGCTGGTACTTTCCTGCCTGCCGAGTGTGTCTAGTTGCATCATGTTCTTTGAATTTATACTTGCATAGGATATGGCTGGCTGAAATAACCTGTGACTGTGTTCTCAGAGACAGAACGTTACTCTGGGCTCCGGGGGCCAGATTCTGATCTCAAGTGCACACTGGTGTAAGTGCAGAGCAACTCCAATGATTACAATGGAGTTACTTTGGATTTGTACCTATCACCCCTGTAACTGAGATTGGAATCTGGACCCCAGCCTCTCTAAATGTTCTTTACTGTATGAAAAGAAACAATAAAAACAGGCAGCTGAAACCTTTACTGTCTTATCTGCCATGGGGCAAGAGATTACGTTGCAGAGCTCCTTCCCAAGAGAGTAACGGTAGTGTCAGTGCTAGGTCTGAGCCTCAATCACACACCCTTCAAAACTAATGGAGAGAGACCTCTTAAGTGAGGCTGCTAGATGGCGGCATGACCAGTGGTGTAGCCAGGTTCTAAGAGCAGGGGGAGCGAACACAGAAAAAAAGGCGCCACCCACTGCAAAGCAGCGAAGAAAAAAAAAGAGAAAAAAGAGAAAAACCCAAGTCTTGCCGAAGAACCTGCCGCACCGAATTACCCACCGCCGAATTGCCGCCGAAGACCCGGAGCTGCCTCTGGGAAACCCGTATTGGAGCCGCAAGGTAGCAGGTGCCCCCCAGTGGGCACAGGGAGGAGCGTCACCCAGCGGCCACAAAGCGAGGGCGGTGGGAGCAGGAGCCGCCGCCGCTGCAAGATGCACGCAGCGGAGCCCGAAGTGAGTGCCACCGAAGACCCAGACGTGCTGGGAAGCGCCAAGTGAGTGCTCAGCGGAGCGGCTGCTCCCCCCCTAGCTACACTACTGGGCATGACTTGCCCTACTGTACCTTCTTAAAGACTATCGCGTTCATTAAGTCTGAGGCCCATGCGTGTGTGTAGTGAGGTAGAGCTGAGGAGGGGGTAAGGAGTGGTTCCAAAGGTGGTATGTCTTCGGCTGTTGGAGTGTCTCTCCTGGAGGGGTGACTAGTACTGCCTCCAAACGGATGCAGTGTCTCTCCATGCTAACGCTGGTCCACCAGGTCCTACAGAAGAATAGCCCTGTACCTTTCCCCCTTGCCTATCAGTACCTCCTTTTGAAATCTCTAGTGCCACTGTCAGCATTAGACAGTCCATATTCTGGTGGCTGAGATTCAGCTGCCACTCTGCATGGGAGTGTAAGGGAAAGGGGAGGCCTCTTCCCCCTCATTTTCAGCCTGCCCTACCTCTGACATCTTGCTGCCCTCCGCACCTGGGCAGGGCCAGTCACGCTCTGGCTGCCCTAAGATTCGCCTAAAATTTCTTTTAGTTCAGATTGGTTGGCTGAACCCCTGGGAATGATGCTGTGAACTGTGGTGCTTACAACCAGCACGTCAGACCCACGGGTCATGTCCTGTAGTAAATAATCACTTAGATGAGAGATCACTGAATATGAATATTTCTCAGTATTGCTCTATGGACTTTGATCATCTCCACTGTCTAGCTGTAACTCTCTCAATGCAAGCTGCTCATTGACAGCCAGAAAACACATCCTATATAATAAAAATCCTGGGGGATTCAAGGCCAATCCACTTGTCTTCTGCAATGTCTTAGCTACTAATGAGCTAAATCCTTATTCAGGAAATAGACCGATGGATTTCAATGGGAGTTTTGCCTCAGCAGGGTCAGACCAGCCTCTTGTATTATTACTACTTTTTCTGCAGCCCCAACCACTGCAACTTGGGGGAATGCATGGTTTCCATTGCAGGGCATGCACAAATATAGGGCCAGGTCATGATTTGAGTAGTATCTTACCCCTGGAAAGGTCCTATTGGAGTGAATGGGATTCCTCAGAGAGTATTACTCAATGAGAATAAAGGTATCAGCATCCGTACCATAGGGCCCATGCACTCTGATTCATAGAGCCTGCCCAGAATCTCTCTCCCTGGTGCCTCTAACGGAATGGCCTCTCCATGGAAATGGGAGAAACAGAATATCAGACTAGATGACCAGAACGTTCCTTTCTGGCCTTTAAATCTATGGAGTGGGGTGCCCAATGTCCATGCTTACGTGTAGGTCTCCATGTATGTGTCTGTACATATCTTTGGGCTGTACTTCTATAAAGCTCTTTGAAGGCGGCAGACTCTCGCTGTAAATAAATAAACCAAATGAAATTTAAATAAATGCATTGTAATGTTTGTGCAAACCCTTCTTTGTTAACTTTATTTTTTTTAAATAAAGTAGACTGCAAAGAGTTACAAAGGGATCTCACTAAACTGGGTGACTGGGCTACAAAATGGTAGATGAAATTCAGTGTTGCTAAGTGCAAAGTAATGCACATTCAAAAAAATAATCCCAACTGTACGTACAAAATGTTGGGGTCTAAATTAGCTGTTACCACTCAAAAAAGAGATCTTGGAGTCATCATGGATAGTTCTTTGAAAACATCCACTCAATTTGCAGTAAAAAAAAAAAAAAGCGAACAGAATATTTGGAACCATTAGAAGATGGATAGATAATGAGACAGAAAATATCATTATGCCACTCTATAAATCAATGGTACCCCCACACCTTTCAAACTGCGTACAGTTCTGGTCACCCCATCTCAAAAAAGTTATGTGGGAATTGGAAAAAGGTGCAGAGAAGGGCAACAAAAATGGTTAGGGGTATGGACCAGCTTCCATATGAGGGAGATCAAAAAGACTGAGACTGTTCAATTTAGAAAAGAGATGAGAAAGGGAGGATATGATAGAGGTCTATAAAATCATGAATGGCGTGGAGAAAGTGAATAAGGAAGTGTTATTTATCCTATCACATAGCACAAGAATACTAGGGGTCTCCCAATGAAATGAATAGGCAGCAAGTTAAAAACAAACATAAGGATTTCACACAATTCATGGTCAACCTGTTGAACTCATTGCCAGGGAATGTTGTGAAGACCAAAAGTATAACTGGGTTCACAAAAAGTATTAGATAAGTTCATGGATGATCGATCCGTCAATGGCTATTAGCCAAGGTGCATGTCAATGGCTATTAGCTGAGGGACACATCTCCATACTGTTAGTGTCCTTAAACCTCAAACTGCCTGAAGCTGGGACTGGACGACGGGGGAGTGGATCACTCAATAATTGCCCTGTTCTGTTAATTTCCTCTGAAGCATCTGGCACTGGCCACTGTCGGAGACAGGATACTGGGTTAGATGACCACTGGTCTGACACAATAGGCCTTTCTTGTGGTCTTAATGTTTTTTTCCTCTAAAATATCCACAAAAATCTCACTGGCTAACCAGAAACTTGGGCATTGCTGGTAACAAATGGGCATACAAAGACTACTTTCAATACTGAAGGGCCTTTCAAAAAAGGTTGTTGGTTCTAAAATGGGGCATTTTTACTTCACTCCACAAGTTTAATTTGACTGCATGTTATTAACTTTCATCTCTGAAGCAGGGGCCTTAGTAACAGATTGCGTTCCTTGGCAACAGGCTTCCATGGTTTAATTAGAGCAGATGTGGGAGTTTTAAAAATGCCACTGTTGGAATAGTTGAAGGATATTAGCAAATCAAATGGGCTGAGGCATGAGTCGTCTTGTCAGTCGGATGGGGGTGGCAAGTCAAAAGAAGTAGTAAACAAGATGCAAGCTGTGATGATTTGGCAGAGGAGGCTTGGCAGAGCAGTTCTGGAAACTTTGCTGCCTTCCTGGGATTCCTGGGATGTCACTCATCCCTGCTATTCTGTGCCTTGTTTGATTTATGTGGGGAGGGTAGTAGAAATCAGGGTGTGGGGAGAGGGGGAAATTCTCTTCCTACGAATGGGATGATTTATGTAACAAATTACTTATTTGCAAGTTTCCAAAAGGTTTCTCATTTTTGCTTCTGTTTTCACAAAACTAAGAGTTCTGTCCCCCCTTTCCCCCTGTCATTTTGCCATTAAAAGCTTTTCTTGTCTTCCATCCCTAAGACCTCACAATGATCTGGAGGAACCATTGCTAGGCATACAGCCCACTTAGTCCTTGCCCTTTCAGTCACCATAGGGGCTAGTTGTATGATGGTTGGGTTTTATGACATGGTCACATATTCACTAGGAACTGGACTGAAGTTTCTAGCTTGCCAAACAGCCATCAGATTGTAACCAGTTCAGGTGCCTAATAGAGAATGAGCCCAAACCCAAAGCCTGGATCAAGCTTTGAGGTGGAGAGAGTGCTGGGGTCAGAAGCTAAATCCAGATCAGAATCTCATGTCTGTCCCCTCTGTTGATCCTGGGCTGAACCAAATTCCCAGATCTAACTACCCTCAAAGTGTGTGTGTGTGTGTAGCTCTCTTATTAATAATAAATGAGTATACATAATAAAATTAGAAATAATTATAATGCCTGCCAGCAAGTGTGTGTGTGTACTTGAAACTGATTCAAATCCAGGAGGCAGTGATTAGTGGTTAGAGCAGAGCACTGTGTACCAGAAGGACTCCTGTTCCCATGTCTGCCTCTGGCTAGCTGTGTGACACTGGACAAGTGACGGGCACATTCTGTGTCTGTTTCTCCATCTAGTTCATTGTGCCAAAAAGTGTGTTAGGTGCTGTCTAGAACATGGAGTGACTGGGTTCCTGCCCCAAAGACCTAATAAATCTCCCTCCCTCCCAGGCATACTGTGAAATGGGTTGAGCTCGTTGTATAAATGATGCATTTTTCCCAATGAGATAATCCAGTACCAAATTTGACAAAGCTTGTTCAGGAGGACACTTCTGGCTGTAACTTCTTCTGGCAAAGCTTGATAACAATACGTATGACAACTCCTATTAGAAAACCAATTAGCAACTGTAATACAAATAATAAATAATAATAAAAATTATCAGTAGAGCGCAAAGCATTGCGGCATTGCTATGGTAATCTGGAGAGTACTGGACCATTACCAAAGAATACTGTAGCATGTTTTTTAGGGAAGTTAGCTGCTGCTTGGTTCTACAGCGCCGCTGTTTTGTTTATAAAACCTAGCTGTAAAATTATGGGCAAGGTTAAATAAAAATCTCCTCCCTATCCTTAATTAACCTATTGATTTTGATTCCTTTTTGCAGTTCAACAGTGACAATGGTTCTGAGAACATGGTTCTAATCTCTAACATGTAATGAAGAACACCTGCTCTCTACAGCAATGAAATAACTATGGTGTGAAAGGGCTCTCCAAAGGATGTTGTCATGTTCCCCTTTGAATGAGGCAGTTCAGGTTTGGTATATCAATAGGGAGGCGTGTTCAGAGCCATCAGGATTGGCTGCCTGGAATGAATTTTGTAACTGGGGGTGGGGGGAAAGGGGAGACAAATGGGTGAATTCTACAGTAAGGAAATCCCCAGGGGAAGCAGTGGCAGGGGGAGGAGAAAAACTTCTTTGGAACAGTCTCCATACTCACTGATTTGTTTGTGATGTTGCTCGCAGGGTGGGACTGTGGAAGTGACGAAGGAGACCCTTGAAGGCCTATAAGCTGCAAATCTCACGGGGAATAGTGTATTGTGATATAGTGTAATTAGGAAACGACCATGCAAACCATAGAAAAATATCAGAGATGGGCATAACCCCATACTCCTGACCTGACCACTCCCCTCGAACGCTGAGAGAGTTCCAGTCCAGAGCTGCATCAACGGGTCGTGTCTTGGACCTGTCTCAAACCAGGAATACAGACCTGAGTACTGCCTTGGGATACAGATCTGCACTGAGCAGCTCAGGAAAATATCTCCGAAATATACAGAGAAAACACAAAGCACTGACAATTCAGAGCCAGGGAATATATATGTCAGACAGAGTGGATTGAGAAGGGCATGGTATTCGAAGCTTCAGCCAGACTCTTTGGTGGCTCCAAACATGCTCTTAAAGGAACACTGCTGCAAGCATAAGGATACAGATTTGTTTGTGCTGGTTAAGTGGCAGGCTGATAGTAAATGTCACCTTAATCTGTGTGTTCTGTTTTGCAATCAGTCTCTCCAGCTGCAAGTAATTAACACCTCCCCCCTCCCCAAATGCCATGCCAGTTTGCACAGGAACATGACATTAATCTAATAATTATAGCACTTGCACCAGTCACAACTGCTACAGCTAGGGCTATAAAAAAGTTTCCAGTCTAATGTCTTCCCTGTCTTTGCATGCTCATAACTGCCTGAAATGTTAGCATTCATTGTGAATGCAGGTCACATAGGGGTGGGCAAAACACTCCAAACTGCAATTCGTTGTCAAAGGACAGATTTCACCATGTTCATAGCATTATCCTGGAGAAGCATGCAGATGCCACCCCCCTGGCAAGCTGCCGTTTATTGAGCATGCCCAGAAAGGCATTTGATCTGGCAGCTGCCAGGCGCCTGGTGTGGAAAGCCTGGCAGTGCAGAACAGCTGATTTCCTTTTAAACTATTTCTCAGCCCCTGGGATTGTGTGATGAAGAAACAACCAAGTGGCAGTTTTCCTGGGAACCATGGTATCCACCCAGAGTGAGTAGAGGGGTCTCTGAATGTCAGTATCGCTCAGAATAACTTGCTCATTAATATCGCTATCGATTGCATTATTTGAAACTAAATTGCGGGAAGGGAGCTGGACCAGTGCAGAGATGCTAACAGTGACCTGAAGCCCGGTTCCTATACATTTGAAATTGTCTGGCTATGTAGATTTTATTGAGAATGCACCCTCTATATGGCATTCCTCCAGAGTACTCTGCATGGCTTGCAGTGATTGGATTGGAATACTGGACACGCACTACTTCCCAGTAACATTTTCCATGGTGTTTTCATAAGCTTGTGGATGCCTGCTTTCAACATGCGTTTTCAAACCTACCGCAGAGTAACCAGGGATAGCACCCTCTCTAGAAACATAGATACACACAGCTTTTTCAGGGTTTTTCAAAGAGAGAAATTCCTGGGTACCCTCCTGTGACATTAAGAACAACCCAAGGCAGAGGGCGATGGACACCCTGATATCTGGTAATGAATTGCAGCTGGCTTAACCAATTCAAGTGTATCCCAATTCTTTAATGTCATGAAATGTATCTGATAAGTGTCATGCATGGTGTCAATGAAAAGCTCATGACTCACTCATTATTAATATCATCACATAATGTAGCTGAAAGCCACTGATGCAAAGTTAAGGACATAAACTGAAATAATATATTCTTAAAATGTGTTTGCCAGCCAACCAGTAGTTACTTCACCCCAGACAAAGGAATGTGATTTTCCCACCTGGGAGGTACTGCCAAAGTACTTTGAAAGACAGTGCGAACGTATTTACATATCCCGTAAACAGACCCATCCAGCTACAATGGGGTGGAGACAAACCTCACGCTATCACGGTGGGGGGGAGGAGAGTGACAAGTACATGTTTAATGTTCATGCAATTACACCAGAGGGGGCAGAAACTATATAATTTGCATTTTAGGAGACAAATCCAGCAGGAGAGAGAAGCTTGGTCTGGGTTTTACTTTTCAGAAAATACATTGCAAAGCTTTACTGGTGTATAAAAACAGGGGGCTGAACCTCAAGTGATAAGCAATTGAATCCACTGATTGCATGCAATACTACTGTACTATACAAGTGTATAGAGTGAGGTCTTTCTGAAAGGTAATGGCACACCGGGGATTAATATAATTGTGAAATGTATGTATTAACGCTATAGGAGGAAATATGAATACATAATGATATTATGCTTTAAAGTCTGTGACCAAACAGGCTCCCTGCCAGACAGGGGAGAAGGCAGATATTTACCTGTCTCCTATGTAAATGAAACATGGTGGAATCAAAACAATGGAAGCCCCATTTACTTGCAGGGGGATAGGAAGCCCACAGGAAGGGAAAAACAGCATGGGGTCATCCTGCCTCTTGAAAGAAAGTGACTCAACTTTGGAAGATATATGCAAAGACAGAAACCATCTTTAGCATTCATCTCTAAACAGGCACAAGGGAACAGAGCTGTAGCAAGCTGAGAAAGATGGGTTCTTCCCCCAAGACGGGTTGGAAATCTCTGGAAACCAAATATAGGTGAGAAACCTGCTTAGGCAAAGATCTTTCATATAGGAAGATAAGAGAAACCAGCCTGTTGTACTTCTATGGAAGGTCTTAACTGAGGGATAGTCACCCATGGCTGGGAAGAAGGAAGATTAGTGAGAGAGACCATCCTAAACAAAGCCTGTACCTTGCTAGATTAAGTTTTAGGCTTCCACGTTTTTCCCCTTGTAACATTTTCTAATTTTATCTCTTATACTTGAATTCACTTAAAAGCCTATCTTCTTTTGTTAATAAACGTGTTTTATTATTAATATAAACCAACTCAGTGCTGTGTTTAAAGGAAAGGGTGTATTTACCTCAGTTAAGTTAATAAGATGTGATATGATTTTGTGTCTTTCGAGGAACAAACAAACCTTATTATCTCTCTGAACTGTCCAGAAGAAGAGAGCTGGATGTTAGAGCGCACAGTTTTGGGACAATTCAGGACTAGGAGTGTGTTGGGGTCATCTGCAATCAGTAACTGCAGTTGGTAGAGACCAGGGAACATGACTGGTATGTTGCTGGCAGGTTGCTGGGGTCAGAGTTGCTGGACCAGGGTTACAATTATACAGAAAGAAGGTGTGACCTGCATGCTTCTTGCTGACTGTGAACGTCCGAGGCAGGGAATTACAGTAGCAAAGCATTTGAGGAACCCGGGGTTACAGGGCAGACAGTGACTCAACCCCTCACTGGATCTGGATTGCACCCCTCAACTGCGTAACGCCACCTCTGTCTCCTTTTCCTACTTGTCCTTCCTGCAGAGATTCAGAGCTGTCTGTCACACAAGCTGAGACTGGTTTTGAACACTATCTTACAGGTAGGTAACAGGAAAGGTACATTTCCTTGGCAACTGGTTGTGTAGTTAGGCATCTCTCTGAGATTTCATCCGTTATTGGGGGTTAATCTCCAAGTGATTCTGGATGGTGTCAAGAGTCTGGATTCATGTACAGGATGAATCCGATTTGGCACATCCCTAGTTCCTATTGCCTGTTATGAAAAGCAAGTGTTAACTTTGATAGCCTTTGATTTACTCCTTCCTAAACCAGCTCAGATTAAACAAGGTGTAGATAATAGAGCAGTCAGATAGTAACCTTATTGGCAAGCCTAATCAACAAATGACACGGGGAAGGAGAAAAATCAGGATAATTTCTGCCTAACAGTCCTCATGACAAATGCCCTCCTATTTCCCCAGATGCATTTTACTAATTTGGGGTCAGTTGGTTGGGATCTGAGGGCCTAATTCTGCTCTCATTTACATCATGGTGTGAAAATCTGGAGTAACTTCAGTGAAGTCAGTAGTTACCAGTGTAAGTGAAGGCAAGATTTGACCCTGAGAGCTCAGAGATGATTTATAATTTAACTGGGCGAGTCTCTTTCATTCATCTCGCCTTTCCCCCTCTTCCCTGTACATCTCTCTCTCCTCCTTCCTTCCTCTATTTATTTTTATTTTCTAATATACTAATCATAGGCAATAGCTGTGTAAGGAAGAGAAGCATGAAATACCATAGATACCCCATGGTGTGCAGTGCAGAAATGCGTTCCAGAAGAGGGGACATGCTGGGTAGCATGGTCGGTTGGAGAGCTGGCACTGGCATAGCTAAAGCAACCTCTATATTGCCGTAGTATTTGATTTGCAGTCAAATGTGGTTACGAAAGTACTGTGGCATGCCAATCCATGATTTAAGATGTGCATGTTCTCTTGAGTCAAGTGTTCAATTTGACAGACCATCCCTTCACTTGAGTGACATAACCACTGCTTCCAAAGCTCAAGATAGTGGCAGTAGTTATTATGCCTGTAATCATAAAGCGTCCTTGCTACGCTAGTAGGTAGTCTCGTTACCGTATATTAATCCATATCTTCCCCTTGCCTCCCTCCCACACAAGTCTGGCATCAAGCAACTTTTCTTGACTGTATTATATAAAGGCTGAAGAAGGACCAAAAGGGCAAAAAACTTCAGGCAACCTTCCTGAATTGTTTCTGCATTATCTGCTCCCTCCATGACCTTCATTGTCTCTCATATTTGGGGCATCTGTCCAGGCTTTTGAATGGCAGTGTTACGGGATGCCAATTTCTATAAGTAACAAGTACTAGTGGGAGTAAGGATGGATATCAAGTCACCAATATGGGAGTGTCTATGGAAATGAGAGGATGGGACATTAGTATGGGATTAACTATGGTCATGGATGTATTAAGCCTGTGAGCATGCCCAGATATTTCCTGGGACTTGAACGCCCAGGTGGAATGGGGTGCTTCTGCAGTTACAAACATGCCATGCTTTCTTTCCAACTAACCTGACTCCCAAATGCTTATTAGACAATAGAGTATGTTAATTTTCATAAACAGAATAAGAATGATATGTCAGGCCCTTGTTGCTGGTACATGCCAGTGGTCACTGTCTCTGTCTCTGTGTCCTTGCACAAAAGGACTACAGGCATTTTAGAAAGGGACACAAAGTCAGTCCATAACTGAAGAGTCACACAGCAAGAGATGAGAATGGACCATGGGGAGTTGCAGAGGGAAGGGCCAAGGTTAAGGATAAAGAATATGTGAGTTGCTTTATGTTGTGTACATATCTTGTTACCTTGAAATTATTTCCGTATATGATATATGTATATATGTGTATGTAGTGTATAGGGGAGAGCTCATGAGTTAAGATGGAGTATTGCTAAGACTTGTGGTCTCCACATTCCATACTTGCAAAAATTAGGATAGGCGAGGACTGCCCTATAGATCTCTAGGGGGCTGTATTTGGCTCAGTGGCTGCAGTGTGCTCATCCCTTACGATTAAAATGTGTGATGAGGCCTTATCTCCTAGAAAAGAGATTTCTTCAGTGTAGTGTTGCTAATGATTTTATTGTGAGTCTTATATTTTATGTTTTTTTCTTAAAGCTCCTGATCCTGGAGTCCCGAGATTATGAAATAATCTCAGTTTTCATTACAGAAATATAGTTTTTAGCCTTCCATGGTTGCAGAGAAAAGTTTGAAAATGTGCCCTGAGTGCACCATAAAGGCTCCAAAACCAGAAAGCAAAGAAGAAAATGGAAATGTATAATTTTTAAGTCAATCTCAAAATATTTTGGAGCCTGACTCATAATTTTTAAACACTTGGGGTTGACAACACAGCAGATCACTTATTAAAGGTGAAATAACTCCCTATAACAAGGCACTTGGCCCCCCGATTAATATGGATTAGGGTGTTTGTAGGAAAAACAAGAATAAGCAGGAGGTTTCTGCCTGACAGCTCATCCTTTCCAGGAACATTTTTGGAGGCTGGATTTTTCAGATGGGAAACCCTCTTTAACTGAGAGCAACACAGCTGGGTTTCCTGTCACCAAATATGAGAAACTTGGGTAGGATTGCAGAGTTGTGCGCAGCTATAAATAGTTCACTTATGACGCTCTCTCTCTCTTTTGTCAGTCACATCCAGAAATAATGAAGACTGTCAGAGTATATATTAAAGATAAGAGGATGAAAGGTGGCTTGATTCAACTAGAGCATGCTAGGTGCGACCCAGTTAGTACCAAGTTAGTGCGGCGCATCCTTCCGCTTCTTCACTCTGCTTTGCTTTGGCTTCATTTAAAAATAAATAAATTTAGGACCAGATTAGCTCCTACATCCCAGCTATACCGAGAGCTAGGGGAGAGTGATAAATAACCACATGGCGCTGCTTGTTTCCTGATTCAAGCCTGCCCAAACCATGCCAGTGGCGGATCAGACTGAGGGGAGTTCTGTTCTGCCGGGTCCTCTTCCCTCTCATGTCCTCGACACATCCACTTCTTCCCCTATGTTGGGATATCTGGTTTGGGTCTGGCTCTCCTCTAGTAACTTTTTGGTTACCACTGACCTATGCAGGAATCATGGAATTGGGGAACAAAGTAGAAAGATTTTGATTGTAATTGAAAAAAGATGTTTGTTGAAAAATGTTTGAGTGACAACAGGAATGGAAATGGAGACCAAGAACTTGAGAATCAAATACATTTCTTTCATGCATAAGCCTTATGGAAAAACCTGTAGAATTCAAATGAGATGATAAATTTCATTTGTTTTTTTGGACCATCTTTCAGAAATCAATAGAGAACTGTATCCCTCCCCTAGAATTGTGCACCAAGAGCAGAAAGCAGGGGCCAGCTTTAATTGATACCGTTTTGTTCCCTCCCATCCCAGTATGTGGCCTCCCATCAGTTTCATCTGTCCCCCTCTGCCTCTGAAGTTTTAATTTTGTCAGCTGGCATGAAAGGGAGTAGAGGATCTTGAAAGAGGCTGTCGCAAGAATCATGACATCTCATGTTGTTTCTCTGGGCATTAAGTAAAAAAGAGACCCCCCTTTGTCATGCCTGATGATAGAAATAATGAAACCTCTATTGTATTTAAATACGTGTCTGTTCCAGAGATGGATTATCCCTCATAGGAGGCAGATTGGCCAAGAGGAATGAGGAACCGCGTAGGGAGTCAGAATTTCTACTTCTGGCAGTGCTGCCGACCGACTCACTGTGTGGCCTGGGGCGAGTCCCGTCTCTCTCTCTGTGCCTCCTCTGACAAATAGGGAGCATGGCATTGACATGCCTGCCAAAAAAGGACATGCTGTGAGGATTCATTAGCTGTTGCCACAGAAGTGTGCCATATTCTATTGTTTTCTTCCCCACCCAGTGCCACATTGGCTGACCCAATATATGTCAATGATAGAAAGTTGATTGCGCCTCTAAGGGTGCATGATCTCACTGGTGAAGAACTCACCTTGGGTATCTTTACCTTTCACCCATGCAGGGGTCTGTCGTTTCATTCTCCAGGTTAGAGAGCCTGGAAACAGAAAGAGGAGGAGGAGGGAGAGAGAGTTAAATAGTCAGGAAGAAGCAGAACCAAAGTGGTTGGGGGAGGTGAGGGGCATCAGCACAGGGGCTTACTCCTGAAAGACTGACTGGATGGGCAGCTTGGTTCCAGTCTAATGGGGACTTAGTAGCAATAAGAAGCAAGATCTCACTTACCTCCTTCACAACTGTCAGCGGAAACCCAAATGACTAACTCTGAGCACAAATGGACTGGCTGACTCTGCAGATTTGGGAATCCCATAGCAAAGGGGGATGAGGGAGAACCGAGGAGGCAGCGAAGAAGAGGTGAAGAGCAAATTATCATAAGCTCCACTATTTTTATTCCCCCTCATTTCCTCCCCCGTACGTTTCCCGTCCCTCCCAATTCCCCCTTGAATGCACATAGTTTTCAAAGCACATGTGGAAAAGGGAAGCAAGAAAAATCCCCCTCTGCCTGTGCTTCAAATAAATAAATAAAATAAAATCCCAGGTAGTGAGGAGGCTGCTATTAACATGCTCTTGACAGGCACGAGACTGCTGGGCTGAGGGATGTCTGACTGAAGGGTTAGGCTGGGGTAGGGGCGGGGGAGGGGGGGCTTCTCTTTTCCTTTCAGCTCTCTGCAAGTGGTGGGTTCCCCCCCCCCCCTCCCTGATAATAAGGACATCATCAGAAGCAACATGCAGTGGCTAAGGGATGGCTCAGGAATGGTGAGTTCAGGTAGCTATGTCTTTCTCTTTTCCTCCTATTGCTGTACTTGGAAGGGGAAATAAGCCTCAGTCCTTTCTCCAGACTCCTTCTTTACTCTCTGTCCTTGAAAATCATTGATCATGCTGTAGCCATTTTAGGGACCCTGCATTACAAAACTGCTGAGCCAAAGAAGAGATTAAAAGAAAGAAAATGACATGGCAGAGATTTGGCAGGTTGGGGGATGGCTTTCTGGAGGGGTGCGTGTGTGTGAGGAATATCATTTTCCAGGGGTTAGCGTGCGGTGTGTCGGGTGAAAAGAATCACGGAGGGAGAGAAGAGAACTGGAAATGGGGGTGTTGGTTGTCAACAGCATTGTTGCAAGTGGAACCGATCCGATCTGTCTCTTCCGTGGCAGATGAGTTGGGGTGTGTGTTTTATTTGTTACTAAGCTGTCGCGTTCCTGCTGTCACTTGGGTCTGGACTGTAAAACACCCATCTTAAAAGCGGAGGCTTCAAGAAAGCAGTTTAAACGATGACAGCCAGTTTACAGCTGTTCTTGCTGCTCGTGACTGGAGTGCAGCTTTGTGTTGATTTTTTTGTTGTGGTTGGGGAAGCCAGGGAAATCCCCCACCTCAGACAGGGCTATCTGTTCAATAACTTCCGGACTGAGAGAGACAGTTCCCCCTTTCTCTCCCCAGATCTCTCTCTCCTACAGAACTGCCTGTGCTTTGTAATATTATTTGCCTGAGCCCTTTCTTTATACACTAGGCTTTTTTCTTTCAGTACAATTTCCCCCTGATGCTAACACCGCTGCATCTCCACTGAGAGTAGCAATGAGGAGAACCGTAGTGTAGACCTGGTCTGAGCAGGTTTAGACAACATAGTGCTTAGAGCACGGGGGTCACCTGGGAACCCTGTCTGCACTTTGGCTACCACTGTGGAACTGAACCGATCTTAGCAGTGGTGGGGAACATTTCAGAGGAAAGCCTAGTATAGAAACAGCTGTAGGTTACCCATTGATCCCAGTCCATAGCTTTGAGACCTTTTGTGCAGGTTCTTCCCCCACCTTCCATCCCCTCTGAGAAATGTTATACAAATTTGAGCTCTAGAGGTTCACACTGCCTAAAGACTCTGAGCCCATGATCTAAGCTGAGTGTCGGGGTGTGGGCAACTGTCCTGTGTCAGACCCCATGGTATTTAGGTTTCTATTTAATGTTTGTCTAGCACCCGGTACCGATTCAGGATTTTGTTTTTTCTTTTAAAAACATCCAGGCTTTTAATTTCTCTCTCTCTCTCTCCTCCCCCCCCCCCCCAATCCCATCCACCCAAGTGTAATTCTCCAGTAATGACATTCTCCCTGCTCCAACTGGTGTCTAAGCAACCGAAGTCACCCGGCACGAATTTGCCTATTTACATTTTCAGAGATTATCAAGTTGAAAGCGAGCAGTGGAGAAAGGCCCAATGTCTTTCTTTCCTTCCTCTTTTATTTTACCTCCTAGGCAACTACTGTGCTGTGATGGATTTGGGGTGTGGGGCGGTGGCTAGGGGAATTGCTATAGCCAAGATGAGGTGCTGTCACTCCCTCTTGTCTGTTGATCTTTCTAACTATTTGTCATCAGAAAGGGACACTTTATTTTTCACTGATCACTCAAAGCCTCTTTCCCTACAACCCCTTAAAAATAAAATATGGCGACTGCTAAAGAGCCTATAATATTTTTGTAAACACAGTCTGGGAGATTTTTTTGAAAGTGAAAGTTTAGGCAGATGACCAATTCTGAAACAGGAATTACCAAATACCTCTAATTCCTGCTTGGGGGGGGGGATTAATTCCAGTGCCATGATTTCTGTAGCTTTTTCAAAGGGTTAACAATCACAAGAGTATTGAAATTATTCTATCTATCATTTGAAAATGGAGCAGACAATTGATAAAAACAAATAAGATTTGCATATGAGCTATTTATGAGCCGTAATGCCGCAGCATGGTGTGAAGGGGCTTAAATGGTTTAAGCGATTTAATAGGTGGCAGTCGTCTCTCAATGTTGAATCAAAGTTCCAGCATTTTGGTAGGGGGCGCTATGATGCTGCAGGTGCTGTCTCTTGGCTGAGCGGTGAGGCTGAGTTCCTGATCACTTGGGCATTAACAAATCTGCACACTATTCCCAAGACAAGGAGTGTCAACCCAGATGTCCGGGCCAAATTCCAATCCAAATAGTTATATTCCATCCTACTTATATTCCTCTTGTGGTTCCCATTGGGTAAGTTACTTTTTACTTTCTGTCTTTAAACTGTTGGGTCATGTTGCTGTGCTCTGTTGAACAGTTGTCATATTCCACCCCAGATGGAGCTGCCCTTCAGTGGAGGCTGAAGTGATGGGAATATATGTAGTCTAGAAATCATCATCAGAAAAGCAGTGTAGAAATGTAAAATGGTCTTATAACTCTTACTGCTGGAGTGAGGTTCACTATTGCACTCACAGATGCTAGCCTACCATAACCTATGGTATGATAGAAAACCTTAACCTCTCATCCAAATGAAATTAGACCTGTTTTCATGAGCATCCATCAAGCCATCCACAACAGTTCTCACTTGTATAGATTTCATTGTTTTATGAATACTGATTAAAGAACATCAAGAAAAGTATGTGTCAGTTACAGCCATTGGGCCAGATTCTGCTCAGTTGCATTAGTGTAAAACTGAATAACGTCATTTATTTATAACATGATACATAAATGCTGCTTTTTACTATTCTCGTCACCAGATTAAGACAAGGAGTTACACTCATTCTTTTTCAATGCTAGTCACATGTATCAAAGACACAGATCCATATATTTTACAGTTGGTCACACCTTTTATTCTGGTAGTAGGCTGTTCTTTATTTCTAAACCTGCCACTTAAACCTTGCTATTATTCTGTCATATTAAGTTGTTGGGTTTGTGCATGTGCTGCTTTCTATTTTTTAAACAATTAATCTTTTGCCAATTATGCTAGCTTCCTGTGAGGGTACTTTACACGGTTCATTGATATTGAGTAGGTTGCTAAACTCTGCAAGTATCTGTTTCTAACCCTGCAAGCTGAAACTAACTGTCATTTCTAGTGATAAGAATAAATATACACAGCCGATCAGCAATGCAGGTAAAATGATTGTCCGGGTAGGACTTTCCTCACTCAGAATATTGATCCATCATGAAAATCAAATGAGCCATTTTAAAGTCATCCACACACTATAATATTTTCTGAAATGCCCCCAAGGTGGATTAAAGAAGTATGTTTATTTTCAAGCATGGTCTGTATTTATTAAAGAAAATAGAAGCTTGTATCTGTAATATATCTTTGTTTCCTCTTTGAGTCTTATTCTGGGCTCAATCCTGTGCCCATGGAAGGCAATGCAAAGGTTGCCATTGGCTTTAACAGGTTCAGAGTCAGGCCCCTTTAAAGCAGATTGTCGCAGCAAACCTAATTTTGTGCATTTTTTTAAAAAAAAAAATTCAATTGCTGGATTTTTCACATAATCATTTTAAAAAAAAATCCAAACTCTTGCAAATCAAAGTGGATAAAATGTGACCTGAAATTAAACAAAAACTAATTACATGAATACAAATGCAAACTCTAGTGGAGAGGCCATGTGGAGTGCAAATCAGCAGCCAAACTTCCACATAATCTTATCTAACTTGTTCTTCCCCAGTTATCAGTATGTAAATCAAACAGTCCTCCAGGTAGCACAGGCTGCTCACACTCCAGCATTTGAATGGGTTCAATGTCAGAGAAAACTGGCTGAGAATCTGGACAATTTTCTTTTTTTTAAAAGCTAAAGATCAACTCAGGAGATAAAAACCTCCCAATGCCCATGTGTAGGAGGACAATAGGATTCGATTGAGGAGGCACTGAGCCCCCTCAACTCCCACTGAGATTAAAGTGAGCTGAGTGCACTCAGCAGCTTGCAGAATCTGGCCCATTGCATATGCACAAAGAGAAATGCACTGTCCTGCAGAGTGGATTGGAGCACTCGGAGAAGGTGAACGCTGCACCCTAACCCAGAGTTTTCATCACCACTGAATGCTGCACCTGAACCTAGAAGGGCCCTTTCTCCAGAAAGAGAATGGGTTATTTCAAGTCTATTCCCATTCATGTTGGACTCTGATGTCACAGAAGATTGACACTTGGCTCAAATGTGCACTTTCTGTGCTGTTGATTAGAAATTCCTGAAGGATTAAGCTTGTTTCATAGTGGAATTTTCCCCACACATTATTTATTTTCTGAGCATCTATTGGACCATGATGATTTTCCCTCCACACCCATATCCTATACCCTTAGGACAGTTTGGATGTTTCAACGTTAGTCTCCCTCTGGTTTTATTCTTATATGAGTGCACAATAAACACATGGGCTAATAAATAGTTGATAATGTAATAAATAATAAAACAATCAATACCTGGCATGGGATGAAGGTTGGTCCTGTGACTAAATCATAGGACAGAATCAGGAGACCTGGGTTTTATTCCCATCTGTGTCATAAAGTTGCCGTGTGAACTTGGGCAAATCACAGTCACTTCACCTCTGTCAATTCTCACATCTGTAAAATAGACATAATAATAACTTCCTTACCTCACCGGGGTGCTGTGCTGATTCTGTTATTAATATTTGAAAGACACTTTGAGATCCTTGGATGGAAGGTGCCAGAGAAATACAAAGTATTATTTGTATAATATCAAGCAACATGCACCCATTGTGAAACCAAAAGCGCCAAGTGGTTGGTCCGTCTGCCTGTCCGTCCATCTCATGTCCATCACTGTAGTATTTGAGCATAGCAGTTGTCTTACTTTTCACTGACATTGTATTTACTAAGAATTGATTTGTTTGAACGTAGGGATGCTTAAAAAAAGACTTCTTGAGAAATCTCTGAAATGCTTCACGTTCACATGCTCATCTATTTATGACATTAGCTTCTTCTGCTCCAAAATTGTTGCTTTGGTGATCTTCCAGCCTGGCTGTTAGTTTGAACATGACTAATTCTTCAAGTGACTAAGCTGTTAGATAACAGAAAATCATCAAATTGTCTCAGCCTCCAATAGTTTCTATTGTTATGAAAAGACATCTTGTCTAAAACAAAACAACACAAAAAACAAAACACCTGCCTATTATGTAATGTAGATAAGCAATGGAAGGTGCATAGTATTAGAGAATGACCTAAATTGCAAATTTTGGTTCCAGATCCAGATTATGAAATCCCTAAAATGTGAACATGTTTAGATCCTGGTATCTGGCTTGGTCTATTATAGAGAGATGGGCCAGATGCAAACTTCAGATCCTGGTTCAGGCTCCAGTTCAGCAAAGCACTTAAGTATGTGCTTAAATCCCATTGACCTCAATTACACATAACACATTGTCAAGGCTGTATCCCCACTTTGAACTTTAGGGTACAAGTGTGGGGGCCTGCATGAAGACTTCTAAGCTTAACTACCAGCTTAGATCTGGTCCGCTGCCACCATTTCCCACAAGCTAATTCCCTTCCCTGGGAAGCTTTGAGAAACCTTTCACCAATTCCCTGGTGAATACAGATCCAAACCCCTTGGTTCTTAAAACAAGGAGAAATTGACCCTTCCCCCCTCCTTCCTTTCACCAACTCCTGGTGAATACAGATCCAACTCCCTTGGATCTAAAAACAAGGAAAAATCAATCAGGTTCTTAAAAAGAAGGCTTTTAATTAAAGAAAAAGGTAAAAATCATCTCTGTAAAATCAGTATGGAAAATAACTTTACAGGGTAATCAAACTTAAAGAGCTCAGAGGACCCCCCTCTAGTCTCAGGTTCAAAGTACAGCAAACAAAGATAAACACTCTAGTAAAAGGTACATTTACAAGTTGAGAAAACAAAGTAAAACTAAGACGCCTTGCCTGGCTTTTTACTTACAAGTTTGAAATATGAGAGACTTGTTTAGAAAGATGGGGAGAACCTGGATTGATGTCTGGTCCCTCTCAGTCCCAAGAGCGAACAAACCCTTAAACAAAGAGCACAAACAAAAGCCTTTCCCCCCCCAAGATTTGAAAGTATCTTGTCCCCTTATTGGTCCTTTGGGTCAGGTGTCAGCCAGGTTACCCGAGCTTCTTAACCCTTTACAGGTAAAAGGATTTTGGAGTCTCTGGCCAGGAGGGATTTTATAGTACTGTACACAGGAGAGCTGTTACCCTTCCCTTTATAGTTATGACACACATGCTTAAACTTAAGTACACGCTCAAGTGCTTTGCTGAAATGGGGCCTCAGATTTTGAACCCCCCTCTTCCTCTCCCACAAAATTCAGGACCCAAGCTTCAGACATGTAACGTATATTATATCTAAACTAAATATTATGCTAGGAGAATATTAAGGTTGCACAGTTAAGTACTCAGAACTCCAGGAATGCCAAAGCTGAGGCTGCATGCATAGCTTAGCTCCACCCCATTTGTGTGTATGCTTTACCATACACCTTTCATTATATAGTCGCATACTGTTTTGCTTCTCAAAGAATCCAACATAATACCAGAGAATTTCATCTTCTGCGTCTGTATGCTGTTCCGTATCTGCCAGATAGACATAGTGACCTTCAGGCACTTTCTGATAACTCTTGTCATCTCCATGCCTGCCAAAATTTCCCAGTTTACTGTAGCCCCTTTCGTGTCATAAAAATGTCACCTTTGGACTTGGAAGTCCTGTGTGACTGATGAGGGGGGAAATCCTCTGGGATGAGGGGGGTAATCTTTGTTGTAGGTGGACTATTGTACTGTATTATATGGAGGAACAAATCCTGTACAGATTTATACATGGTGCATCCCCATCCCCAGTTAGTGGGAGTGTGTGTGGTATTGTCAGCCAGTGTGGAATACGGAAGGAATCTCCTCTGATTTAAAAAAAGAAATTGATGTAAACTTCAAAAAATGCAGATAACATTCTCATGCGACAATAAATTCATACATCCAGTGCCATCCGGTTGGAATTGCTATTTTTTCCTGGCATACTGGTGTCATCTCTTTCATGGAACAGGTGCCAGATCCACTGGGAGTTCACTGGGCTCTTCTTTCATCTTTGAGTAGATGCTCGTGTTCTGAGAGGTGCTTCTAATACCCTGGGTTAATTTATATGAAATACACAAGATCAGTGTATATCCTAACAAGATGATGTTCATCCAGTACCCACTGTTCATCTTGATGAGGGAAAATCAGGGCCAAATATAACCAACAGCCTCTTTAAGGGGCAGGAGAAAAACAAGTAGCTGGGGGAAAGGAAACACCAACAACTGATTTTTAACAGGTCCTTATCGTTCTTTGCATGTGGTCTAATGGCTAGAACAAGGAATTGGGAGTTAGGACCATTGGTTCTATTCCCACCTCTGCCACTGACCTGCTTTGTGACACTGAGCTATTTGTGGAATTCTCCCTGTGCGTCACTTTTCTCATGCATAAAATGAATGTGTTAATATTTCTTGTAACAAGGCAGTCTGCTTCTTTAAGGGCCAGGAGGTCTGCAGCCAGCCTGCCCTGTTCTGAGACAGAGCCCTTTTTAGAACAGGTGTTTGGGCCGAGGAGAGGGGATTATTAGACGCTGCTGGGAAGGGGGTCAGATGATTCCTAGAAAGGGCTGAAGAGCTCAGTGGAAGGGGGAGCTGGGGGAAGGAAGTTGGCTTCTAAAGCAGGTGGGAGAGATGCCAGATGAAGGGCTCCTACAAATAGCTTTGGTTTGGTGTTCCTTTGTGAGTTCTACATATAAAGAATTAAACTGTGCCCTGAAGGAAGGGCCTGAACAGACTTTTGGCATGGTGTTAGTCATTCCTGGGCTGGGGAGACAGCTTATGCTTCCCTATCCTGCAAGGCTAATAGAAGGCTTAATTAATGACTGTTAGTCAAACTTTGTTAAGAACTCCCTGGATGAAAGTTGCTAGAAGAGTGCACCACATTATTGTTATTGGTATTTCAAATTCTCAGGCCTTTGATGAGGGAGCAGTGTGAATTTTTTACACCACATCAGGGGAGATGCCTGAATCAGACACATACTTGAGCAGATTTGATCTTAACCCATGCTCTGAAGAGCAGGGCCGGCTCCAGGCACCAGCTTGTCAAGCAGGTGCTTGGGGCAGCCACTCCGGAGAGGGGCGGCACGTCCAGGTATTCGGCGGCAATTCGGCGGACGGTCCCTCACTCCGCCTAGGAGCGAAGGACCTCCCGCCGAATTGCCGCCGCAGATCGCGATCGCGGCTTTTTTTTTTTTTTTTTTTTTTGGCTGCTTGGGGCGGCCAAAACCCTGGAGCCGGCCCTGCTGAAGAGGAGACTCTGTGCTGCAAAGGGTCTAATTAAACCATCGCTTTCTACAAGGATAGCCAATGACCCACAGCTGAGTAGAAAACTTTCTCTTCTCCTGCCCTTTCCTCTCCAAGGCTTATGGTGTTGTTTGTTAGTATGTACATCATGGATCATACTCTTTTCATTTTGCTCAACATGTCAGCGCTGCACTATTAATTGCTGGACCTCGTCAGGCTTAGACAGCTAAAAACACTCTATTAGATGTGCTCTTTAGCAGTACAGGAGAGGTGATGCATTGACTTTTAAAGAATCTTACTATGTTGTGGCAAAACTGAAACACATCCTTGATTCTCACATGGAACAGCTTTGTATCCTTTCTGCTTTTGAGCATCTGGCTCCTTCTTCCTCAAGTCCATCATCAGGCACACTGCCCATGGGTTCTGTAAGACTGACAGATGGTGAAATCAATCTCCACTTGCAGCCATCAGATTTCATGTGGAGATCTTTGCGTGGTTGTGAGAGGGAACTGAATGTTCACCTCCAACCTATGGGGCAGGGATAGCTGCTACCGCCCTCTACAAACCATGGGGTACATCTAATGAAAGAACCAGCACCTCCATCCAAGGCTTATCTATCCCCAAAGCCTTAAAAGTGTCAACCTATTGGGAATGGTACAGAGATCCCCTTCCAGAACAGGCAGAGGTGCAAGGACTCCTGTAATCACTCCACCTTTTCCCTTCAGCACCGTGCGGCTTAGTGCCTTGCATCCATCCTTTGTTCCCTCCATAAATTTCCCACATGGGGAATGCTGAGGGGGACTGTTTCCAAGCATTTTTTCGAAAAGCTGAGTGAGTGTAGGCATGAGGTTGAGCACTGAGCCTTCAAGGGGTGCAGAACACAAAAGGGTAGCCTAGGAAGGGGGTGGGCCAACGTGACATTAACCCACCTTGGTGTCCTCAGGTTTCTGGGCTGTTGCGGGGGCTAAAATGGCCTCAGTGTAAGTTAAGCAGCCAGGGAGCTAAGTTGCAGCAGCTGTGCCTTAGCTGCTTATGGGCAACTCTGCAACCCTCAACACACACCCTTAATGTGCCTCCTCCTGCTCATGGCCCCACCCACATGCACCCTGAGTTGGCCTGTATAAGGCAGTCGCTAGCATACCAATGCACTGCCTGCACCAAGTATATTCTCCTTCAGCTGGCTGGGGCTTTTACAGCCTCTCCATCAGCATAGAGGGGTTGTAGCATATGGGAGAATCCATCCAAGTGCATGTCTCTATAAAGTGTCTGAGAAAAACAGAGGGGAGGGCAGAAGGTGAGCTGAGCACCAAAACAAGCCTTGTGGCCATGTCTGTTACCACTTCAAACCACAGCTTTGGGGAGAAGAAGGAGGGAAGCAATTAGCTCCTCAAAGCAGAGACTAGACAAAGCTGGGAGCATTTCTCGTATGAACTCCTTTAACAAGAGGAATAAAAATGTCAGTGTTTGCCTGGTGGAAACATGTCACACAAGGAACGAGAAGGGGCACTTTTCCAACCCAGAATGACTTCTGCAATGTCCTGCAAGTGAGTTGTACAGGATGCAGGACAGGCTGTCCCGTGCAGTTCAGGACAGGGGGCAGCTGACTTATTTTAACCAGTTGGGATAAACCAATAACCCACTGGAATCTTTGCCCAAAATGCCAGCTGAAGCCAATGCCTGAACCCCAAGCAGGGATTTCCCTACGTCTCCCTCGAGTTTCCCTATCAGCCCACCCAGTGGTCAAACCAACCAAGGTGAAGAACATACTAAGAATATGTCATCTGAAGGTTCAAGTGGTGTATCTACATCCGAACAGCCCAAAGCACAAATGCAGCTACCTACTGAAGAAACAGTGTCTCCACAACCGAAAGGCAGTTCCTGATGTTTGTAGGTCAAACTTTTCCCATTTATCGAAGTTACAGAAGATGGCTACTAGTGCACCTCTTGCAAAAAAGCTTATGAATAAGGAAAGCTTCCCATTGCTACAATTGGTAAAAGTGGAGGAGCTTGGTTTGCCAGACCAATCAGCAAAGCCAGCAATGCTGACAAACTATATGAAAAGGTTGCAAAACACCAAGTCTCTGGACTGCATCAACATGTAGAAAACCTTACAAACCAGTCACTGTGAAAGCCAATTATAGAAGTTCTTTATGAGATTGTTAATGCTGGAGACACAACACAGTTTATGCAAACAAATATGGTTGTCACATCATACTTTCTATTTTAGCAAGAAATACCACACACTACAAAATAGAGGTCAATGTTAAGTGCATTGACACTTGTTAACCCTAGGGTTGGACACTGGTTCTGAACAAGACTGGCAAATGCTCACTATCTTTCTGCAAGAAACTCAACTGACTGGTTAGAAGCATGCAGTACAATTGCGAAGGACTCAGCAGTTGAAAAAGTGAAGAACTCTCTCACCAAATTCAAAAAAATGTACATACATGGCTGATGAATGCATCGCTGCAAATGGGTGTCAAGTATTGTCATTGCGTACATTATCTTGAAGTTAGTGGTATGCCAGTAGATGCATTTCTAGATGTTCAGGTTATAGAAGACACATTGGCTGCATCTGTGACAACCCACATCTTAGAAGAGTTAAATACTTGTAAATTGGACCACAAACAGATGGCTGCTTGTGCATTTGATGAAGCTGCAAACTTCTCTGGAAGACATGGTAGAGTAGAAACTTTGTTCAGAGAAAAGTGTAGCCCTAATCTCTCCTATATACACTGCAGAGGCCATCTTAACTTCAGTACCTGGAAAGATAATGGAACAAATAATTAATCTATTTTCAAACATCTAAAAGATAATAAGGTGATAAGTAACAGTCAGCATGGATTTGTCAAGAACAAATCATGTCAAACCAACCTAACAGCTTTCTTTGACAGGCTTTGTGGATTGGGGGGAAGTGGTAGATGTGGGATATCTTGACTTTAGTAAGGCTTTTGATACTGATTCACATGACCTTCTCATAAACAAATTAGGAAAATACAATTTAGATGGAGCTACTATAAGGGGGGTGCAATACTGGTTGGAAAACCATTCCCAGAGAGTAGTTATCGGTGGTTTGCAGTCATGATGAAAGGGCATATCGAGTAGGGTTCTGCAGGAATTGGTCCTGGGTAAAGTTCTGTTCAATATCTTCATCAACGATTTAGATTTAGAACTATTTGGCTTTAGGTCACAGATTTATTACTGACCAAACAATAAGTGACTGGACTGGAAGCTCTTACTATTTGATTTCTACCCAAAATTCATAAACCAGGCCCTGATCCATTTGGAACAGTGCTTCTTAGAGCTGTCATTTTAACATAGCTTGCTGTGTCTGAAAAGCACAACGTTGTCATTACTAGTAACTTGCGATCAAGATTTAAAAAATAAATCAAATTGGGAAGTGTCACTATCCTTATTCTTAGTTTGTTAAAAACATGTCTCCTGTAAGAGGCTGCTCTCAGCATGGGGCTGGATGTGAAATTTACCGACTTCTTACTGTTGTACACAATAGAGACACAAGGTGGGTGAGGAAATATCTGTTACTGGACCAACTGCTGGTGGTGGGAGAGACAAGCTTTTGAGTTACACTGAGTACCTTTCCCAAACCTAAGGAAGAGCTCTGAGTGTCACAGCTAAATACAATGGGGAATAGATAGTTTAGCATAAGTAGTTAGCCCATGTTCTGGGTTGTACACAATGGCTGTTTCCTTGGCTGATTTATGCCAAAAGAATATGATGTGGATTGGGAATTCCTTGTGAAAACCATGTAACTGTACTAAAAACACAGTCATGCTCTATCTACCTGTCTCGTGTTCTTATATGGCCCCCGCACCATAATATCTGAGCACCTCACAATCTTAGTGAGACACTATTATCCCTATTTTACAGATGGGGGAACTGAGGCACAAAGACACTTGCCCAGCTTCACATAGGAAGTCTGTGGCAGAACAGGGACTTTAACCCAGGTCTCCAGAGTGCCAGGCCCTAACTACTGGGCCATCCTTCCTCTCTCTATTAGTGAATGCGGAGACAGCAGAGATTTCAGTGAGAATTGAACTATTTAAAGCATAAGTCACTACTGCTTGAGCTAAAGGAGTGTCTCCTTTAGTTGTGAGTAAGTCCATTAGAATCACTGGGGTTATCCCCTAGTGGGAGACATGATCACATGCCTTAAGCCAGTTTATTACAAATGCAGATGTGTGGCATGAGTCTATGGTGCTGCTTCTTTAATGACATAAGTCTCAAAATTAACAAGATTACAGTTGGTCTGTTTTCAGTGGCCTCTCCAATTTTCTCTGTATTCGAGTCCAGTACATTTAAAAAAAGTGAAATTTCTTAGTGGCAGCTACTTGAAACAGTTCTTATTTGCATGGTCTGTGCTATGCCTTCAGAACTGGCTCCTGTCTTTTGATACTAAACATGTCATCCTTGAACCCTCATTGTAAATTGTGGTTGTGAAAGCTCCTGTAATGTGAGTGTACGTGCATGCTGTCCCTGTGTGTATACACTAAGGTTATGGAGTGGATGGCCCACGAGGAGTTCAGATTTAGAGTCTGGTGTTCAGCATAAAGAATGACACACTTGAATCTCTTCTCTTGTCCATGCTTCTGCACATTTGTACCCTTTCAAGTCTCCTGCCAAATATTCTGCTGAGCATCAATGTGTTGAGTCACATAGTGGCAATTACTCGATGCCATGTTTGTGAGGTTAGCACACAACACAAGCCCCTAGTGATTTTGTTTGTAGGAAGTAGAGATGAGCGTGAGCCACAGGGTTAGGTTCCAGATCCAAACTCCCCCAGAGTCCAAGGGCGTTTGGGTCTGGGATTTTGGTTTGGCCCATTTTAGAGACGGAGACCAGCTGTAAGTTAGGGTTCCTCTCAGTGGTGCAAGTACAGCGGTATGGTCTGGTACGCCGTACCTGTAAGATAGTTATAGCCAGTACTCCGTACTGGAAAGACACAGGAGGAGCAGAACGTGGGGCTGCCTAGCGGCCCCACGCCAGCAACTCCACGCCAGAGGACAGGGCTGAGAGCAGGGCTGGGGGTGGTACAGCTACATCAAAGGAGCTGTTGCCGGCAGCCCCACATTCTTCTCCTTTCGCCGCCTTCTTGGCTCTCCCAGGAACCGCGGCGGCGAAAAAAGCAGAATGTGTAGCTCCTCTGGCACAGCTGTACCGCCCCAGCCCTGTCCTCCATCTTACATCACACGTAACACAAGCCTACACTTACTCCTGACACACATCAACACAACACAGCACAGCCTACACTTACTCTAGACCTAGTCAGAAAATGGTAAATATTTTGTGGTCTCAGTCTAGTTCCCAGTAAACAGATATCCACATCACAGAAACCATTAGCAGTCTCAGCAGAAGCCATAGTGTGAATGAGCCATGGAGCTTGGACCCCCCTCCCATCCCAGAAATACTCCTTCCTTGCCAGGATGGGCTGAGAGTGTGGGGCAAGCTTGCACAGTTACTATCTGGGCTGTACCTATTCTGTGAGCTAAAGATTCAGCACAGTGGTGGGCAACTTGTGGCACGCGGGCTGCACAAGGCCTGTCAGGGTAATTCACTGGCGGGCCACGAGACAGTTTGTTTATATTGATCGTCCACAGGCACGGCCGCCCGCAGCTCCCAATGGCCGCGGTTCGCTGTTCCCGGCCAATGAGAGCTGCAGGAAGCAGCGCGGGCCACAGGGACTTGCTGGCCGCCGCTTCCCGCAGTTCCCATTGGCCGGGAATGGTGAACCGCGGCCATTGGGAGCTGCGGGTGGCCATGCTTATGCTTTTTAGATCTAGAGGTCCTGAGTTCAGACCCTGGATATCTCCCCCGCGTCCACGGCAACAGAGGTAACATGCCAACTTAGATCTTTAATAACTAGGATCATGTGATGAGAGAAGATGGCTCAAGGAGGCTTGGGCCACATCCACTTAAATTAAAGAGCCTAGCATCTTTCTGAAATCTTGGCAGTTTTTAATTTCAATGAAAACGACACTCATTTGTTGCCCGTCATCCTGGTCTCCATGCATAAACTTCCTGAGTAAATTCTCAAGAGCAGATTTCCTGGAATGCATCAAAGATCAGCCCTGATTTTCACATTTCAGCATGTAAGGCATGTGCATTGGCAGTGTTTCTACATTCGTCTTACCCTTACTGCCATCAATCATTTGCTTTTCAGAATTCACTGAGTGTAGAGAGGGGACAGGAACTGGGAAACAAAGTATTGTATATTTATCTTTTAAGGACCTAAATGACCTGGAGGTGGGGGGAAGAGAGGGTTGTTTTGTGTTTTTGTTTTCTTAGGGCTAGTCTACACTTACCGGGTAGTTCGACGGCTGCGGATCGAAGTTCCGAGTTCAATTTATCGCGTCTGGTGTGGACGCGATAAATCGAACCAGGAAGTGATCCCCGTCGACTGCGGTACTCCAGCTAGACGAGAGGAGTACCGCGAAGTCGACGGGGGAGCCTGCCTGCCGCGTGTGGACCGCGTCTGAACCGCGGTAAGTTCGAAGTAAGGTATGTCGAATTCAGCTACGTTATTCACGTAGCTGAATTTGCGTACCTTACTTCGACTTGGGGGGTAAGTGTAGACCAAGCCTTAGTGTAGGAATGAACTTTCTGGATGGTTGTAGCATAAATACAATTACTACAACCCCTTTTCCCTTTACTCCACTCTTCTGTACAGTTGTGTCCATGGGATTAAGGTATAATTTAGTTCTCTGTGCGGAGAAATCTGTTAGCAATGCAGTACGTGCAGTACCAAGGACAAAGAGAATGTGCCATAAGGTATTTATAATTTGATAGCGTACATGGTGCTGTGCAGAGCTGAGAAGAAGAGATAGTCCCTTACTCTTCAAAACATACGGTCTGTTTTTCAGACCCACACTGAGGTTCCAAATGATTGGGTGTGGGTTGCTCCTTCTGACAAGAGGCATAATAAGAGCTCAGCTTCTCTGCCTGTGGCACATAATAGTCTAGTCTCCTGTGGGCTGTAATGCTTTGGTCTCATTTCAGTTGTTGGGTTTGGTGTGCAGGTGGCTGGCTGGTCTGTGAGATACAGGAAGTCAGATGAAATGAACCTGTGGTTCCTTCTGGCCTTAAACTCGGTGACTGTGTGATGCTCCTGCCCTGTTATCCGTCCCTAAACTGAACAGCCTTCTAGAAATAACAACATCGTTCATCCAAAGATTAAATCCACAATATACATAGTGCCTTGATCAAGTTACACAAGAAGCCAGTGGACTAGAACGCAGGTCTCCTGAGGCACCGGCCTGTGCTCTAACCACTAGACCACACGCTCTGTTCCATAAAGTGATGTATTTCTGAACTGCTTTAAAAGCAGAAGAAACCATCCTGCTCCTCACTGCCATACTAAATGGAAGACTCATTTATGGTTCCAGCTTTTCCTTTGCATTTGACTGACAGCCAAGTTCCCTTCACTGCCTGGTCACTGGAGCTGATTAGTATGCGAAAGGGCCCGCCTCGCATTGAGAGATGCAGCAGCAGCAGCTTGCAGAGCTGTCACACTCACACAGGCTGCTTATCTGCACTGGCTTGACGAATTAAAAAGCAAGCCAGCCAGCAAGAAAGAGAAGGAGAGAGAGAGAGAGAGGGGGGAAGAGAAAGAGAGAGAACCTTGCAGCCAGCATTTGCGTTTTTGTTTTTTTTAAAGGAAGGATTTTGCGTCTGAAGTGATCACTGATTGTGATGATGCTTCACTTAGCAGGCTCCAGAATGAGCTAGAGGCAGCAGATAGGGGGATAAACAAACAAACAAAAAGCAGACCAAAACCAAATACCAACCAACAAACCAAACCAGGAACAGTTTTCTCCTTTATTCTAGCATGGTGGATGTATGGACAGTCTTACAGAGCAGAGGTTGACATCTCCAAATCTACCAGCCCCACATCTTGAACACTACAGTGTTCTGCATTGCACCATGACCTTGGATGTTCAAACGGTGGTCGTTTTTGCAGTGATCGTAGTGCTATTGCTTGTGAATGTCATACTCATGTTCTTCCTGGGCACTCGTTAAATGGATTTTTTCTCCTGAGCTGTTGGGGGCTACTGCCACTAGCAATTCAACAAGAGAGCAAGAGCGAGCGAGAGAGAGAGAGAGAGAGAGAAAGGAGAGAGAGAGAGAGAGAGAAAGAGAGAGAGATTTCTTACTGAGGGGGGAAAACGCACTGAGCTTCAACATGGCCTCGCTGTGATATGTATGACGTTGGTATATTATCTCTCCGTAAATCTTTTGTCATGTCTTGTCTTTTAAGTATGCCTGTAAGTGTAGCTGCTTATTGCCTGGGTTTTAAATGTGATAAATAATAATAATCCAGTCATATATCTCTTGGTTACAGATAGCTAGTTACAGCTGTACATACCGAGATAGAAACAGAGTAAAAAAAAATGTTAAAAGAATAAGCACTAGGTGTGTTGTTTTTATTCCTTTAAAAAATATGGACTCCCGTTAAGAACAGAATAGGGATTTTTTTGGTCGACATTTCTTGCAAGCGATTAATGTCTAGTGTCTCTGAGAGTAACTATGTAGGTACCAGGTGAGAGACGGTGTGTATTTAATTGAGTCTAGAGCACTGGCCGTTTTTAAAAGGTGGAGAGAAATCCTAGCTGGGAAATTAATGTTATTAAATCTTTGCTAAAATAACATTCAGCCACAAAAAGGGGAAGAAATTTGATTGATTGATTGATTTCTGTTGCCTTGACAGTGTGACTCGAATACTCAATGTTCAGTCCAGAAGCCTCCAAATTCTATGTTCCCACCAGTTTAGCATAGCTCTTTTCTTTAGACATATAGCAGAGAATGAAACATAACCAGCTGGGCTTTTTTTCTGTTTATGTGTGTTTCATATCTTTGCAGAGTGGGAAGAGATCAGAGATGAAAAGTAATGCATGCTTTGTTTTCCTCTGTTAAAGCAACAGATGCAGGGGTTTTGGTCTTGTTTTGATTTTTTTCTAAAAATATTAGTTAGGCTTCCTTTTTTTTTAAAATGTACAAATGAAAAATCTTTGCCCATCTCAGGGATAACAGGATTCCAATACGGGCAGTTTTTGGCGACTTCATTTACATTGATTTTCTTGAAAATGAAGTGCTAAGTTACATATTATAGGCTCAATGAGAAGGTGGCCACTAGTTCGAGGTCCTTCTGTTAAGAGATGTCCAGAGCAAAATGAAATTGTTTGCAAGCTGGGTAACAGGGTGGTTTTGGAGGTGGGTTTCAATGAACAAAGTTTAGTAGGAATACGAAATGTGCTGGGAAGAGTACTATCTTCTCCATGCAAATATCATACACAGAAGCAGTGTTTCTGTTTGAAATCTTGTCCACTCTTTATTTATTATTTCTGCTATAAGAAAAGATCCAGGCTTGCTAAAATAAACAAATAAAAATTAAAAATAATCACAGCCTGTTTTGGGAATGTTTGCGTCTCATGAGAATATTAACTGTGAGGGTATTTCTGTGATAATACAGGCAGTTCGAACTAGCTCCATCTGTCTACATTATTTTTCCTATATACTCCGTTAGCCGAAATAATACATATCCACAAAGCCATAGATATAGACGTGTATATAGATATAGACGTATACTGTATACACATATATATCCAGATGAGTGTGTCAGTTACAACTTAAGCAAACAGTTTTATGTATAGTTAAGTGTATAGTTATAGTAAAGTGTCAGAATTTGATATTAAAACAAATGCTGCAAATCTGACACTTTCAAACCTGGCTTTAACTGCAAATACAGGGAAGAAAAAAAAATCACTAGCGTCAAATGTTGTAGCATTCAGCCACATAAACCAGCAAGAAATGTTTAATCAATATAGCCAGTTTTAATACATATTTTATCTATCTATCTATAATACCTCCATAAATTGTGATACAAGCCCATAGCAACAACTCCAGTGCCTGCTGGCTGTTTTTCCTTTTACTCACTTGTAGCTACCCATGGAACAGGTGATTGCTTCACTTTACAGAAGACTGAGTGGGTCTTCTTTTAAAAAATCATCATGATGATGGTTTGGATGGCTTAACAAGTAGAATTTGCCTTGTTTTCTATCTTAGCCATCTGATGTCAATATATGCATGGGTTGGAAAACCTCTTGGAACCAGATTGAGTGAACATAGATGACCATGAAATGGGAATTCTTTGCCTGGGATTTTTCCCCTCAGAAAACTAACAATCAAACAACCCCCCAAAATGATTTGATTTAATACTTTTGAATGGCATAGTTATTTAGAGGAGTAGGTAGGGGAGGAAACGCAAAAAAACAAAAATCGGGGAAAGAAGCAGAAAGAGAGAAAACTGGTCTTAACTGTCTGATTTTTTTTTTTTTTAAGGTTAGATTTTGGCATGAAGGTTTCCCTTTAAATAAGATTTCTACAAGGAATGCTTGGTAACTAATGTGTATTTCTGTCTAGCACACTCACATTCCTTAATGCAGAGATTCTGGCTGACATTTTGCATTCTGGAAATGTGTGTGTATATGACAGCCTATGTTAGAGTATGTGTGAGCATGCTAGTATGTGAAAGGTCTGTGTTTGAGTGTGTTAGCTTGTATGCTACAATTTTGATTCCATTATTGGTGCGGTTTTGTATTTTGTGTTGCTAGGGGATTAAAATGGGGGTGCAAGTGTGGAATGAGGGGTGCCAAATGCTACACTCAACTCTAATAATTGTAGAGTGATCACTCGGTATTGTTTTTTTAATTTCATTTTATTTAAAAATAAATAAATCTGAAACCTGGAAATTGGAAAATAATTTCAATTTAAATCTTGTATTTTATTTACCTGGAGGCTAATGGAATCAAAGAAGGCAGATTTATATGTAACAATGTGAAAATGAAAGTTTGGGAGTAGAAAAGTTTGTGTGTTATTTAAACAATGTTGTTCTTATTGTATAGATAGGGGTTTCTCATAGACTTTTGGATGGGAAGGGAGGAGAAGGGCATTAGAAATGAGTCTATTTTTTCCCCAACCTGTTCATTAAAGGCCACTCTTTCAAATGGCCCTCAACCCGGCCTCTACAATCACATCTTGGTGATGTTGCAACTGCAATTCCTCATTTAAAAAATATAGCATTCAGCCATCTAACTGCCTGATTCTCAGGAGCAATTAGCTAGTTGTCTTTATTTAAAAGAAAGAAATATCACAATATTCCACATTCATGGTCCAAGCCATGACTGCTTATAATAGTGAAGTGGTGTTGTTTGGGGTGACAACATGGCTAGATGTCCATATTTTATTACCTTCACTCTCAAATGATTGCACTTGCAATTTTAGGGCCTGGTCATACAAACACATATGCATATGAGTAGCTTACATACAGGAACTCAATGGGTCTATTCAAGTTACTTACATGTATAAGTGTTTGCAGAGTAAGGGTCCAGAGGCTGGTTTTGTACGTTTGGCCCTTTAAGTCTCTCTTTTCCCTGGATACGAGTAGGGTGTGCTTCACTTTTGTGGGAAAGCTCAAGCCAGAAATAGGGTGAGAGGGGGAAGTTACCTTTTAATTAAAAATAAAAGAGAGAGAGAGAACATCCCTTCTGTAATATGCTGGCCATGAAAATTACCCCCTATTAATCCCATCAAAGCTTTCCATTGACTACTACATGTATATGTTACAGCTGGGGTGACTGGAGACCTAACTCACTGTTTGTCAGCTTCAGCAGGATTCAATGTTATTTCAAGAAAATGCCTCTGACTGTATCATAGCAACCCCTGTATCACACAGTACATAAAAAGTCCATTCTTCCTAAGCTGAAATCCACCTTCTTAAAGATCCAGGCACCTTTCTAGATAAGGGGAAACACAGGTGCATATTTTTCCTTTCCGATGCTTCAGAAAAAGCGCATATGTCACCATTATCAGTACTAAACCTAGTATTCTTTCCATTCTTCAATGTGGTTTTAATTCTGATTCTTTAAGGCTAACAAAAGGGATTAAAAAAAAGCTTTTGCCACCCCTCTTGATACCCCCCCCCATCCATTTTAAATCTCACATGACAAGTAAAAGGGGACGGGACAGCTCAGAGGTCTCTGACGTGATTGTTCTTTTCTGTCCTGCCATTTGGATTTTACCCTGGGATGGCAGCAGTACAGCATTTGCTTATGCTTTATAGTGAATGAAGAGCTGAGTAGATTCCAGTCCTTTTGTGGGAACGCAGAGGTGCTTTCTCATCCCATAGATGAATGTTGTTAAGAGCTGCATGTTCACCTGACTCCTGCCCCCATCTGTTTGCATAATGTGGTTATATTTCTTTTTGGATCAGGTATTCAGTACACAGCCCAACTGCTGTGTATAATGTCTGAAGGAAAATTGCCAAAAATCCATGTAAGTTTTTTTTTTTTAATTTGTTAAATTAACAGAACCCATCTCTTCTTTACTGTTCATTTCATTGTATTGTTGTTCTTTTATTTTTATTTAATGAATGCTGGTTGTGATTGGAGATATAGTTCTTAATTCTCTGTATACAGTGCTTGCCTGCTTGCATGTATGTATCTATGTACCTATGACTGTACTGTATTTGTATATGCTATATATTGTTAGTAATGCATCTGGGTAGAGGAGGAGGGGTTGTCTGTATTTTCTATTCACGATGTATATCTTTCTGAACCGAGTACGTAATTGTATTCATTGTGTATCTCATCTACTGGGATGTTATCCAGGCTACTTTATAAATTGTGTCGTTTGCTCTCTTTCATTTGAGATATTCCTAACTGTACAAAGTTAGGAAGATTAAGGGGAACTATCTAATTATTATCAATAATAATAACTGTGCTGCTGCGGAGAGGATGTGTTTGTCTTGGGGTTACAGCTGGTGACTGGAGGACAGGTGTCCAGGTAGCCATTCCCAACTCTACCGCTGACTTTCTGAGTGGCCTTGGCCAAGTCACTTCACCTCTTTGAGCCTTGGTCTCCCGGGCTGTAAAATTGGGATAATGCTATGTCAGTGGAGTATAGTGAGGAACAATCAATTAATGTTTTCTCATATCCTAATATGTCATTTGAATGTAATGTATTATTATTCTATTCAATTGGCTGAGCTGTGTGTGGCATTAGTCGGCTAATGGGCGTCTGCCCATACCATACGCAGTTGGATTTAGCATTTTGTTTTAAGGGAATCCGGTTTTGGCCTGTGAGCTGTAGTGATTTATACTTCCAACTAAAAATAGATGCTCCTGGAGGAAGAGCTGCTGAAGAAACCATGAAGGATCTTTTTTTTCATGTGGCTATGAGCTTTTCCCTTAGAGAAAAAAGACTTTATTTTTAATTCTAGAGAACCCTCAGACTGCTGGGCTCTCTGTAACCCTTTCTGTGATCGTTGCCTTCAAAGCATCATGCAGCCTGTTTTTCCAGTTGGAAAAGCACTTTTAGAATATTGCGTTCTATGTTGTCAGGACCTTCCACTGGGAAGAGGAAACTTGTGGCAGAAAGTCCTCCAGAGAATTCCCATTGATGAGTGTGTCTTTAGGGTCTGGAGGCTTTGTCAATAGAGGATAACCAAAATTAAAGAGAAGCCCAAGGAACTGAAGGAGCTGTGTTTCAAAGGCAGTTAAAGAAAGCGACGTGGATTTGTGATGGCAATACTTAGCATGGTTTATCCATACTGTATTCTAAAGTACTGCATAAGGTCTTTTAGCTATCTTTATCCCCATTATAAAGATGGGGAAACCAAGACACAGAGAGGTCACATGGTGAGTTAATGGCAGAGTTAGGAATAGAATCAAGGCCTCCTGATTCCCAGTCAAGTGCCTTATCCAATAGTCTGTACTGCCTCCTGAGTGTCAGAGGTGCACTTCAGGTATCATGCAAAAGTGTGGATGCCTCTTTGAAGCTTATATTAATTTTATCTGAATATTGTTATCTGGAAATATCATGAGAACAGACTAGATTTTGAGATTTCCAGGATTGCCTATTTTCAGTTTGGTAAGGAGTATCTTTCTCACCGCTATTTTGAGATTTCCACTTCTCCTTCTGATAGAATCCAGGAACCATTAATGCATGAAAAAATTAAGTATATGCCCATGCCAGTTTCGGACAATGAAAAATAGTGGCTAAGAGGCTTGTCCGTCCTTAGCCTGAACAGAGACATATGAGTCGATATTACTCAATTGCTGCCTGTGATTGTCTATGTCTGTTCTGAGTTGAAGCCCCTGGCTAACTAAAATATGGGTATGTATTTCCAGCCCATTTCCTCTACTTTCTGGTCCGATTGGCTAAAGGGGCAACTGCTTTTGTAGCCCTGCTGCCCTGCGTCAGTAGGTGGCACTCTTCTTTCTGAGTCAGTACTGAAGCAGTGCCCCAGCTACCTCAGGGGATGGTGTGCTGCTTGTTTTTTCTATTTTTCTGGCATTCCATATGTAAACTTAGGGTCCTGATAATTTCGAGTCATTAGCTGGCTCATTGCACTTTCATGAGAATAAGTATGTGCTGAGCAAATGTTAGTTTGTATTTTGCCTGCATCAGTTTCCCCTTCAAATTTCAATGTGCTCTGGTATTCTTCACATCTTGTGCTAAGCTGTCATGTATTGTTGCTGTGCACTGTTGAGCAGCTGCCACAATCTTCCCCAGAGAGAGCTGCATTTTTGCAGTGGGTGAAGTGATTCATTGTACAGAGTTTGTTAATCTCTTCTAGTGAAACGCACTGCATAAAAGAAAAAAAATAGTTTATTTTCTGCTTGTAAGTACAGCCAGTATCCGTTACCCTCGTTTTCATTATACTTGTGGCAGGCCCATAAGTTGGCCTTTATAAAGAGATGTCTTACACATAATGATGAGGATAATTGTCACTGAGTTTACAATGTGATAGTTATTCGGGGGTATCAAAGTATCTTTTAAATGCCCAGTAGCAAACCTGGAGAATCATATTATTTAAGTAAAAGTCTATTGATTTATATTTTCTTCCCAATTTCCACCTTGTTTCAAATACTTGGGACATTTCCTGAAAGCAGGTTTCTGTTACTAAGGGGTGAACTTTCTCCAGGGGCAAATTTCTGAATCCATAATCCTCTGTTTGCGACATTGTAACTGGTTGCTGTAAAAGTGATTGCAATGTCACAAACAGAAGACTTTAGGAGTGGAATCAGCAGAAGAAATAATTTTTTTTTTTAAGGAACATAAATCCTAATTTCCTGGGAGATGTCTCTAGTAATTAAAAAAAAAAAAAGCGGGGGGGGGGCACAAAACAACCTCCTGCCCAGAATAAATAAATACACATTTGAAACAACAGCAACATAGGGCTTAATCTTTATTCTGCTAAGCTGTGGAGTTATTTTGCTGGGAATAGTTGCAGAAAAAGTTTTTGACATCTAAAATGAACCAACTGGGAAAGCAGAATGAAGATTTGCTTGTATCCTTAAGAGAGGATTTTTCAAAGAATTCCTATCGACCAGATTTCCTATGTTAATTTTGATGGCACTGTTCCCTTCTGTTTTAGTTACGGTAATTCTGTTTGTCTGGCAAGATTTATACAATGGGTTGTGTACTGTAATTTCTATTCTGACACTAAATTTATATTTAGGTAATGCTTGCGATCTAAAATTCATTCTCTGTAATTTGATACGCTACTGATTAGTTTATGTGCTGTTCTCTTTCCTTACCTAGCTGAGGTGCAGTCACTTTTATTGTAAGCTTGCAAAAGTGTGATTAAGCTTTGGTGATTGTTTTTAATATGCATTCCTGGGCCCAGGAGTAATGCGGGTACTTTGATTTTTTTAAGCTTCCATCAAAATTCTGTTTAAAAAGCACACACTGTTAGAACGCTTTCTGGATCTGAAAGGAATGTGTTTGAAAGCTTTGGGAAACATCAGTTTCTTTTTAAGGGCAACAGGAATGTTTACACCAATCTGATCTAGAGATGTGCATTGAAATGAAAATTTGTTACCACAGTTTTGTGTGTGTGTGTGTGTGTGAGAGAGAGAGAGAGAGAGTGAGAAATACCTGTGTTAACCATATACTAGGGGTGTGTGTGTGTATATATATATATATATATATATATATATATATATATATATATATATATATATATATATATATAATAGGGAAGAGTAGCACAAGTAGCTTTCCCTCATTTTGTCCCTCAGTAGGACCAGCCACAGTGGGGAGCAGAGATTGTTGCCACTGAGGGGGGATATGGAAGTGGTGTGGTGTGAGGATGGAGCCTGGGCACTGCTCCTCTCTGCACTGACGAGTGGACTTGGCCTGTGAAGGGAGGAGTGTGCACTCCCAGCATCCTTCCAAAGGCAGGCAGGCACTGCCACTCCACCCACTGTTCCTCTAGAGCCCCACTGGGCTGCCTGGGGAGGGGCAAGTGGGGCAAGCCCTGGCCTGGCGGCAGTCCGGGTCTTCGGCGGCATTTCGGTGGCGGGGGGCCCTTCAGTCGCTCCGGGTCTTCAGTGGCATTTCGGCGGCGGGTCGTTCAGTGCTGCCGAAGATGCGGAGCGACTGAAGGGCCCCCCGCCGCCAAAATGCCGCCAAAGACCTGGACCGCCACTGGGTGAGTACAAGCGCCGCAGCTCCCCTGCTTTGCCCCAGGCCCCCTGAATCCTCTGGGCGGCCCTGGAGCCCCAGGAGGAATCCTGGCTGCATCAACCAAAACTCCTCCAGGGTCACGCATGGCACGCATGGCAGCGCTGTTACTCACCAACCTTCCAACCCAGACAGTGGCTGAAAGCCACAATCTGGCCTGATTATACACCAGTGCCGAGAGGAGATGGAAGATGAAGGAAGTTATAAGGAATGAAGGTGCTGGAATGAGTTATGGGCCACACATCAGCCTTCCCCATGTGCTGGGCATCACACCTGTGCTGGAGAAAAAGGGCTTGCCTCTTGTCACTGGGCCTTGTTTTCAGTGACGGGAGCTTCCTGACTGTGTCAGGCTCAGTGAACTAGGAGCATCAAGTCTCAGGTTTTGAACAGAGTCATCTGTAATTAACAGGGAGAGGCTGCTGTAATTCAGGGGGGTTTAGGCGACAGCTGGACCGATGTTCGGCCCCTCTGGTTAAGGCTAAATGAATCTCTAGTCCCATAGTGTCCAGGGCCAGATTGCACCAATCTGCTGGAGAGCTGGGATTCTGCAGAGCCATTTGAAAGTCTTTCCTGTTGGATTAAAAAAATTTAAAAAAAGAGAGAAAAGGAGCAGCCCTGGAAGGAGCTAGTTTGTTGTCTTTATGTATGGCTAAATGTGTGACAGGAACGATTAGGAATGACTGTTAAGAGGAGACAGTCCTCTTCTGTGCAAATCGTGAGAGCCCTTTACAGTTGTTAATAAAAGCTGATTGGAACTGCAGCCACCCCAACTTGCCTTAAGGCAACTTTAAAGATTTTCCTCCCCCCCCCCTCCCCCCACCAAAAGATCTCCTTAGTGCTCCAGGAAGTGGTGTTGATGACCCAGCACATGGTGCTCTCCTCTCTGAGTCAGTACTGCACCATTAGTCCAGCAGGGATGTACAGGGCACTGTGCTGGCTCAGCTTCCATTTTTCTGATGGGACATTTAACTCAGGATTGGACTGCAGCTAGTCATTAAAGCCACTTTAATGGCAGGTATCGTAAGGAGTTGTTAGGGGTGTTTGCTCCAGCGTTCTTGTTATCTTCTTCCCTCCCCTCCCACCCCCCAGTTTCAGTAGGGCATGGTTTTGTTGTTCACCTCCTGTTTTGTAGTGTTGCTGTGTATTGTTAAACCGTTGCTCTGTTTCACCCCAGAAGTGGCTGCCTTTCAGTGATGGTTTAAGTAATCTCTAGGGTCTGTTTTGTGTAACAGTTTGTTAGGTTGCCTCTCTCACACGCGCACACACACACGTGTATGTGTGTGCATGTATGTATATATCTGTAAGTGCATGTGTGTGTTTCCTGATATGGTTTGATAAATATGAGGCAATGGCAAGGCAAGTGCATGTTACATAATCTCTGGGAGTGAAGAAAACGTTGCAATTCATTAGGAGGCAGGCCTTCTGCAAGCAGCATTTGTTAGCATCATTTAACCATTGATGTGTGTAGTTCTGCCAACTGGCCATGTTTTCGTCATATACAGTTGTCTGATTTGAAAATCTGGTTCCACCAGCCTTTGGTTTTGTTATATTTTTAAAGTAAATAATAATAATAATAATAATTAATAATAGCAAAATCTCAGGATGAGGATGATGGGTCTTCCTTTGCTTTATGTGTCGCCTGCAAGGAATCTTCCTTCCCCCTTCCCTGGCTCTGTTCTCTTTAAAATCGCTGTGCCTCAAGAAATCAGACACAAATGTGGCTTGAAATAAATATTGCACCCCTCCCCCTATCTCTCACATGCTCTCACCCACCCATCCGCCTACACACGAATGGGAGAATGAAATCAACATCTACTTTTAGCCAGAGCCTTATGGCTCTGCAAGCTGATTTTAGACTCTTTTCCCCAGCATTGTGGCTGTGGTTGATGTATATATGAATGGTAAAATAGGAGAGGATTTGAATACAGTATTAATTGGCTCTGCAGTCTTAAGAGTGTCCATCTGGACCCAGAGGGAGTAACGCCGACATATGCAATGAACAGAAGAGTATTCAAAGAGGATGGGGCAGTTTCTTTCTTGTTCAGTAAGCATTGAGAGCTGGGGGAAGCATCATCAGTTAGATGGAACTAGGGGAGTGGGAACAAACAGCAAATAAGAGGAATCTGGATTGAGTGAAACAGGAGTAAATAAGAGGATCTGAATTCTTCTTCCATACAAAAGGGCTTGAATACAGCTGCTTATATGTTACAGCATCTCTGCACTCTCCTCTCTCAGTATATCCAAAGGGAAGAAGAGGAGCAGCAGGGCATTGGGCAGGAAATTGAAAATGTGTCTTAAACTCTTAGTCTTTCCATGCCTCAGTTTCTCTATTTGTAAAAGAGAGGTTGTAATATTTACCTTCCTCACAGGGGGCTATGCAACTTAATTCAAATATGTCTGTAAGATGCTTTATGGGCCTCGAAAGGGAGGAGGTGCTAAAGAAGTAAAAACATTTGATCTCTTATTTATTTTTCATTTACCCAGTAAAAAGAAAAGATCTCAAGCTGTTTTCATCTCCCAAGGCATGGAAGATATATCTATTGGGATTAAGCTGGCAGTTACCTTTTGAGTGAAGTGAATAACTCTATATTGCTTTTAAAAATCAAAGCTCTCCACCGGGAGGTAGGAAATTGCGACACTGGCTCAGACCAGTGGTCCCTCTGATTGAGTATCCTGTCTCTGACAGTGGCCAGTACCAGACATGTCAGAGAAAGATGCAACTAACTCCACTGCTGATAATGGTGGAGTAACCTGCCTATAGGGGATGTTCCTTTCTGACCCCTGCTAGTTAGCTGGTGGGTGATGCCCTGAAGCATGAGTGTTTATAGCCTTTGTATTTCTAAAAACAATCTTCTCTAATGTAACCGTGGATGTTCTTGTTATTGGTTAGTGAATAATAGGCTACAGTCCTTTAGTATTGTATTTAGAAATATCATAGAATCATAGAATATCAGGGTTGGAAGGGACCTCAGGAGGTCATCTAGTCCAACCCCCTGCTCAAAGCAGGACCAATCCCCAGACAGATTTTTGCCCCAGATCCCTAAATGGTCCTAAATTAATAAATAAATAAAACTATAGATACCCATCCAGTGCTCTAGGTGCCTTGCCCATTATAGGAAAAGGCATAAAGCACTGGAGTGGGACTCCAGAGACCTGGGTTCTGCCACTGGCCTGTTGAGTGACCTTGTGCAAGTCACGTCCCCTTTCTGTGCCTTAATTTCCCCATCTGTAAAATCAGGGTAATGATACTGACCTTCCTTTGTAAAGTGCTTGGAGATCTACCAATGGAAAGCACTACATAGAGCTAAGTATTACATTCATTATTGTTATTAACATGAACTAAGGATTGACCATAATTGTCTCCACCTCAGACCACATTCTCCTCAAAAGCCTGGGAGAAAATGGGTAAAACACAGGCTTTGGAGTGGGCCACGAAGGTTAGCAAATTGTGAGGGGTGAGGTGGTGAGCTCTGAAATCAAGGCCTCACCCTCCCACTTCCCACCCCACAGAAGATACCCGGCCAACAGCTTCCTCCCATTTATACTGTGTGAGCTCCAGGTTGAGCACCTTTGCTGATCTCATTTGTGTCAGTCTGTCCCAGGGGAGAGAGGCAGATTCCCAGGTAATGAGAACCCAGACCCTTTAGTGCTTCACAGTTATGAGCAACACTTGAATGCCACCTGGAGGCTTAATAAAAGGTGTGGGCCAAATTCATCCCTAATGTATCTCGGCTGATTTCAATGGAGCTACAAAAGGAATATATTTGGTCCCAAAGGTTTTGAGTGTGCACTGCCAATGTGCAAATATTAGACTATACATGGTATTATTCTCACACACAAAAAATGTTTTAAATGGCATTAATCTAGAGCCTCTCTGTTTCTGTCTATTTAAAGCCTTCAGTCTGCATTCAGGCAGTTCAGGATCTTTTTTTTTAAATATTGTGAATTAATAAAATTACTCTTTTATTATTAATTGATCAAAATTAGCACGTTGTGCTTCTCTAATGCCTTTGGATGTACTTCCCAAACATTAATGAAATAAGCTGCATTATGTATGGATATCTGTATCTAGGCTTGGTAGAATTCCATTATTATTTTTTTATAATTTTGACAGATAACATCAATGTTTATTTTCAAGCTTTTAAAATATTTTTTATTGATTTAAATTTTCACAGTTGCGCAAAATTATGGGGTTTAGCCTTTGAAATTTTTTATATGTACACCTCTACCCTGATATAACGCGACCCGATATAACACGAATTTGGATATAACGCGGTAAAGCAGTGCTCCGGGGGGGTGGGTCTGCACACTCCGGCGGATCAAAGCAAGTTCAATATAACGCAGTTTCACCTATAATGCGGTAAGATTTTTTGGCTCCCGAGGACAGCGTTATATCGGGGTAGAGGTGTGTTTAAAATTTCAGAGTTGTGGGGAATTATAGGGGGGGGGCAGGTATATTAGACAATAATTATTTAATGACCGTAGATGTTGCGATTCAAAAAGTTAAAGCTTTATAACCATTAAAACACAAATTATCAACATCACATGTCAAAATATACAAAATAAATATCCTTGAATCAAACTCGAATAAGCTCTCAACCAGCATTTTTCTTACTTTGTCTATCTAAATTTCGATTCTCATCGATGGAAATATTTTTTTCGTCAGTTTGTGTGTGTATGGTGAAATTGACATTTACCAACAAAAATCTAACCTGTCCAAGCCTATCTGTAATGAAAAAAATAACCTCGATTTTTTACTGATCTCTTGTGGCATCTGAAATGGGTACAAGCGCAAAACTATACAGGGTGACCAGCAAAGCCCTTTCCTCCAAATACATTAGTAAAACACATGCTAAGCCTAGGCTCTCGATGCTCAATTGAGCAGCTCAAAAGTGACCCACACCAGCATAGCCCTGTTGTGGACCACTGGTAAACTCTTCTGCTGTTTCTTTAACCTGACACAAGCTTGTCTGTAGTTAGCTGTACCCGGGACCAGGCAATGTAATGTAACTATTTTTGCTCAGGGCCATAAACTCTCACACCATCTCCTGCCTCCTAAAAGTTTATCTTCCCAGTGCAGGGGGAGAGAATGTCACTTGTCACTTCCTTTTGGATAAAATTCCTCTTTGGCTTGAAAATGCTCAGCCCAGCCTGTTGCAGGTCTCTTCAGGGTGAAGGAATCACAAGAGCCTGCCAAAAATAAGTCAGACGTGTGCATGCAAAATAGCGTCAACACAGCTGCTAGGTGTAAGGGGGGGTTGTGGGTTTTTTGTTTGTGGAAGGCTGCATCATTTTAATTGCCTAATCAAAAGCAGTATTTTTAATACCACCCATTTGTTCAGTGCCTGACTGTATCCCGGCATAAGGACTATGGAGCACTGTACTTATAGATATTTTGGGCCTGGCCTTAAGCTCTAGCTAGTGCCATAATCTGACTTCCTCCTTCACATACTTTGTCTTAGATCTCAAATGAGCAATCATGTAATCATAGGAGTTCGAGGTGGAAAAGTCCTATCTGATCAGGAGCTGCGCTGCTCTTTGGTGCTGGAGACCTCATCCCCTCCCAGCAACCCCGCTGCCTGGTGCGTGATGTTTAGGTTTCATGTAGGCCACAGACTGGTTCTTCCTGGACAAACATTTTAGAACTTTTATATTTGATGATCCAGTCCATCTCCCTGCCAAAGCAAAATTGTTCCCTAGAGCTCATTAGCTGGTGCTTTGTGTGTCTGGGACGTTTAGCACTTCCCTTGGATGGATAAATATCCTAGTGTCACTTTTCTTTAAATTCCCTTTTTTCTTCCCATCTCCACTGCAGTCAGTTTCACCTGTTTGCTTTTTCCCCCTGGCTCTTGCTGATATTCCATGGCTTTTCTGGATAATAACAATACTTGACCTCTTTCACTGCAATATCTCAAAATATTTTACCAAAAAAGAATTAATTAAAAGCCTGTGAGGTAGGTCAATACCACAGTATTGTCCCTATTGGACAGGTGGGGAACCAGGGGCATGGAAGAAGTTAAGTGCCTTGCACAGTGTCACATAAGGCTTAATTCTGCTACATGCTGAGCACTTCCTCAAAGTTCCTGGAAACACCCTGAGCTCAATAGGGGATCAGGGTATTTGCAGAAACCAGAACCCAGACCACCTGACTACCAGTCTCATGTGAGGATATATTATTAATTATTATTATTATTTCTATTATCATAGTGCTTAGGAGTCCCAATCATGCACCAGGGCCCCATTGTGCTAGGCGCTGTTAACCACTAGAGCTCAAAGCCAGGTCAGTCAGAATAAGCATATGAAATTTGGGATGCTTATAAGTGGGGGAAGAGATAGCTCAGTGGTTTGAGCATTGGCCTGCTAAACCCAGGGTTGTGAGTTCAATCCTTGAGGGGGCCCACTTAGGGATCTGGGGCAAAACCAGTACTTGGTCCTGCTAGTGAAGGCAGGGGGCTGGACTCGATGACCCTTCGGGGTCCCTTCCAGTTCTAGGAGATAGGATATCTCCAAATATATTAGAACAAGAAGCAATGGGCTTAAACTGCAGCAAGGGAGGTTTAGGTTGGACATTAGGAAAAAGTTCCTAACTGTCAGGGTGGTTAAACACTGGAATAAATTGCCTAGGGAGGTTGTGGAATCTCCATCTCTGGAGATATTTAAGAGTAGGTTAGATAAATGTCTATCAGGGATGGTCTAGACAGTATTTGGTCCTGCCATGAGGGCAGGGGACTGGACTCGATGACCTCTCAAGGTCCCTTCCAGTCCTAGAATCTATGAATAAAACCCTATGCATCTGTTACAGTGAACTGGGGACTCACGAGAACTGGCTTTCCAGTGAGATGTCTGATATTGTTACCAATGTCTTGGCCAGAAATCCTACCTGACCAACCATTTCCCACACTATTTTGATATGACCAAGGGCAGGGGCGGCTCTATGTATTTTGCCACCCCAAGCACGGCAGTCAGGCGGCTTTCAGCAGCGCGCCTGCAGGAGGTCCGCCGGTCCCGCGGCTTCAGCGTACCCGCCGCCGAAGCTGCGGGACCGGCGGACCTCCCACAGGCGCGCTGCCAAAGGCTCCCTGACTGCCGCCCCCACAGCGACCGGCAGGCTGCCCCTCGCGGCTTGCCGCCCCAGGCACGTGCTTGGTGCGCTGGTGCCTGGAGCCGCCCCGATCAAGTGGGAAGAAGTGAAGGAACTTCTCCTCTTGGAGGGACAGTTCCTTTCCTTACCAGCTCCCAGGATGAGGCAGTTGTGTGATGTCCCATACACAGAGCTCATGGCAAAGCAACAAGATTGCCCTCAGTGACTTGCTTCTCACTGGGAGCCTGATTCTGCTCTCCATACTCACATGGAATAGTACCTTGCTCTTCAAATGGTCCCACTGAACTGTCTCAGAGTAATATCCTAATCTGTGAGAGTAAGGAGAACAGGATTGGGCCTCATAGAGGTTCAACCTGAAAGTGTCCTTTAAACCTTTTCAGAAAAGGCAAGGCTGTGTTTATATTGTTCATGAGTAACCTACTGTCTTTGATCTGCTTCACTTTTATTGGCAGGAATCAGGAAATTGGATAGAAGAGTTTTCTTTGCCAGAGGCATATGACAAGAGCATCATTGGGGTACAGGGTGGCTCGCTGAACAGATGCCTCTATAGATAAATGCATAAACTGCTCCATGCGTCTTCTCAGCAGCCATTTTCAGTGCTTGCAATGGCAATCTTTGCCTTTGGCAAACTATAAATAGGGAGATGTAATAAGGGAGAATAAGCTGCCCACAGCAGAATCCTTGTGTTAATAAAACATAAAGATGGATGGATGCAGAACAGCTTGGCTTGAAGAAGGAGAAAAAAAGAAAAGAAAGCTATAAACCATGGACTAGTTGATAATATTTAAAAGCATAAAAGGATCATGCAAGTCAAGAAACTTAAACAACCAAAAAATCTGAAATGAAGACCAGTAACCTTTTTATGGCACCGTATAAGTCATTTTAATTGCAAGTCATCTAGAAATCTATTTGAGGTAAGAAATCAATTCAGGGTTGTAAAGTAGAGTGCGAGGGCCAGTGAATAAGAGTCAGGATCCCACATGTTTATGACTGTCTGGCTCTTTGTTTTCAGTTTCCTTCCAAGTGTTATTTTCATTCCTTCTTCCTTCCAACCAGCCAGAGAAGATACCCTCCTAGGTAGGTTGGGGGTTGAGTGAGAGGTGAAGTGATCTGGTGCCTTCCTCAATGGCTTGGCTCTTTTACCTTCTCTAAAGAGAAGGCTTAGGGTTTTGGAGCTGGTGAGCTCCATGGTGAAAACTGCCCAGGTGATCAGTGCTGCTGCAACGCAGAGCTATGTGAGAGGGGTGAAGTTTGTGCAGGGACCACCTGGTTATGTCCCAACCTGGGTGGAATGCTACTCATTGAGATTTCTGTGGAATGATCCTGATTTTGCAGGGGACTGTCTCACATTTTGTAAGCTAAGCTGCTCTGGTCAAGATGGAGCATTGCATACTGGGATCAGGTCCCCAAAGGCAGCACCTCTGTATCAACTGTGTAACTATGAGCCATAGTGTAAAACTTACTATGACCACCTATGTTTTAAACATCTGTCTGTCTGTCTATCTCACACTCATCATGGTAATATCTGAGCACCTAACTAGATTCCAAATACTTAATCCAGCATAAAGAACCCATTGAAGTCAACCAGAGTTGAGGGCTCTCTGAATCTTGCAGGTTAGGGATAGTTGTTATTGTTCGAATTAGGTAACATGTTTAATGACGATGGTGAGACCCATTCACAAGAGTCTCCTGAAAGGCCAGTATGAGGCACCTGACATTTCCTCCTGTTCTGTAGTGTTTGCGAAGGATGCGTTGCTTTGTTTCCTTTTCTGTCATCTTCATTCAAAACTGCCACAGCTGATTTGCACTGGATCCAATCCTTGCAGGATAGCATGATCCAATTCTTGCAGCATCGTTGCTGGCAAGCGTTGTGCATAGAATGGAACATTGGAGCATATAGGGCAATGCTCAGGGCTGCTACCAGGCTACCTGCAGTGGTGAGAAAGTGGCCTTAGCCCGCTGGGAGGCAGACTGTGCTTAGCTGAGCTTTGCCCCACAGCTCAACGTGAGTTTTTTAAAAAGCAAAATGTTTTTACAGCCTATTGTTTTCCTAAATAAAAAGCTGCCTGGGGCACTCTGTGATTGGGTTAACAGAGTTCTAAGAGGCGTTTCCCATGGACTTTAACAGGATTCATGGAGCTAAGAACCTCACACCCTGCCTTCAAAGCATCCCTATAATATTATCTCTCTCTGTCTCCTGTTAAAGTCTGTCATTAAATGTAAACTGGGCTTAAATGAGCACTGAGAGAGCAGCAGCATACAGGCGTGGGATGTTGTCTTCAACTCAAAAGGATGCCAAGGGAGATGCTGTTCCTCGATGTGGCTTCTGGAACAACACACATCTGTTCTGAAGTCAGGTTTCACCAGCAGCGGCAGGATGATGGGAGAGTTTCTTGATAACCAGAACTGCAGACATTTAGAAAGATTTCACAGCAGAGTGGCTCAGAGCCTGAGCAAGTGGATCGATGCCTTTAGTGTTCCCTTTCTTCTGATCCCATTCTTGGGCACTTCATCCTGCTTCCAACCTTCTCCTCCCTCTGTTCTTTCCTCCCACATATCATCCCTGAATGGAGAAATTCCTTATGTGCCCAGGATTAATCCAGCTGTCCCCATTCCTGTTCCATTTGGGATCAGATGGTACTATCCATTGTTCCCTTCAGTGGGAGCTAAGCTGGCTTTCTCAATCAGGCTAGAAGGGAAGTTCCCGCAGAGGATAGCCTGGTATCATATGCCAGGTGAACTTTTTCACACTGGTGAGGGATGCAGCTTGCATTCCTTGCTGTTGGATACAGGATACTGCATTAAAGGCATTCACTTCTGGATACTACTCTACCAGCAACATAGAGTGAAACTGGAAGGAAAGAGCTACAAAAACAATCACGAGTCTGGAGGGCTTGACTGGCTTGGAAATCCTGAAAGTGCTTAAATAGATGGACTGAAGGGAGGGGTGTTTGGGGGGGAGGGGAGGACATAATCATCAACAGGTGTAAAGGTTAAGGAGGGAGAGGAATTATTTAGGGTGCTACAAGGGGTATAACTAGGGGTTAATGGAATGATATTAAAAAGGGGAAACTGAGGCTGAATATCTGGAAAAAATATAGATACTGTAATTGATTGGGCTGTTGAATATCCTCCCTAGGCAACTGGTTGAAGTCCCATCACTTGGCACATCTGAAACTAGATTGGACAATATACTAGAGAATGTGCTGTGGAAACAATCCTCTTTGTTGGCTCATTGATGAAATGATGATCCTAACAGGTCTTCTCCAACTCTAATCTCTCCGATCCTGTGGACCATCAGTCCATGACAGTACAGTAACATCTGTGTTACCAGGGTGCCTTGTGATTCCCTTGTGTGCATAACCTTGTAAGGTGCTTAAGGGAAACACCAGCAGGAGTCTTGGTGAATCAAGCTCGTTCTGATGAGAACAGGACACAGGAGCACCAGCTGGTTCCAAGGACAGATAGATTCACAAGTAGGGGGTCTCTGCAAACTGGGTACCTGGTAATGTTGGGAGCAGAGGGAAAGGGAATATTTTTATTATTATTATCTGGAACTAATCCAACCCTTCAAAAGAGTGTGGGCTTCTTCAGTTTGAATGTGCTGGAAAGAAGGGCCTTTGGGACTGACTGGATAGCATGCAATGTGGCCCCATGGATCACTATGAGTACTGTGTTACTTACACACCTGAACCAAAGCAAGGTATTTGTAGGCACACTCTGAAGCACCTACAAATTCTTGGCATGGCATAGTTTAATGAGCCTTTTGAGCCAGAATCGGGAAGTTGTTTAGGAAAGTGCTGGCTCAGCCTCAAGTGCTGCTGTTTGTTCTCTCCTGCTTTAGTCTGGTGCAATGGCTTTGGGCAGTCACATTTTCAAATTTGGACGAACGTGCAAGCTGAAAATACCCTGGAGGGACCCGGTGCAGTTTTGCATACCAGTTCATCTCCTCTGACTTTTAGCACAATGTTTTTTTTTAAAAAGTGTGTGAGATGGACAGACCTGGCAGAGGTCCACATTGACAGATTTCCCTTCTCTCCCATTCTTCTATAGCTTCCTGAATGCAGCCTGTACCCCGGATCTTTTTAGCTGGGGAAAAATAATAATTTACAACATGTTCTTTATTGAATGTCTTTGTCTTCCAAGAAAGCAGGCCCTTCATTGTTTTCCTTTGTGTCCAAACTAATAAGCCTCTTGTATATTTAGAGCTGCTTCTGAAGAAACTTAACAAGTCTTACAAAAGTCATCGTGGGCCTTTCTCCTTGAGAAGCCCTTTCCCCAATGCATGCTGATGGTGAGCGTTGTATGTGGAGAAATGGAGCCATCTCCTAAACCCTATCCCAACTCACAGTGTTTGAGCACAGTTGCGCAGGACTTAGATGTGGCTGCCTCAGGGTGTAGTCTTGGATTTTGCCAGCTAAGCAGGGCTCATTCTGGTCGGGGGCAACGTGTTGCCTTTCAGATGAGACACAGGAGAGAGATTCTGGTCACTCATGATCACTGAAGACTCTGTGGCACTGTTTTGCCAGAGTAAGATTCTTAGCTCCAGTGTCCTGGCAAAACTGTAGGTAACTACGTTCTGTCCGCCTTAAAACGTCTCTTGTAGGTTAAAGGCTGGATGTAAAAAGGAGCCTAAGGAAATTAGGGGAGGTACAGCTCAGGGGTTTGAGTACTGGCTTGCTAAACTCAGGGTTGTGAGTTCAATCCTTGAGGGGGGCCATTTGGGGGGGGGGGAATCTATCAGGGACAGTACTTGGTCCTGCTGTGAAAGCAGGGGACTGAACTCAATGACCTTTCAAGGTCCCTTCCAGTTCTATGAAATAGGTGTATCTCCATATTAAAAGAATAAAAAAGCCCAACTACCAAAGGAATTTGGGTGCCTAACTGTATTAAATTCCTTTTAAATCCCAGTCAAAATTAGCAATTTTCTCACTTCCTATCCTTTACTGTCTCACAGCTTTATTGTGGACACTTATGCAGCTCCTGTGTTCTGTCCCAGAGGTGGTTGGATGTGTCTGGTGGAACAAGTGATTTCTGTATTTATAGTTTTGCAAAATGCGTTGGTATTAGAGGGGCTATGTACTTGTACAATTGTATTATTAATTACTTGTGATTAATTATTAATGGGAACATTTGTCCCCACCTACATATACCTTACAGCACTTACTGCTTTTCTTGTTTTGTTTGTATTTTGTCATCTTTGACTAATTTCTTTCTTTGTTCTTCAGATAAAATAGGGTGTGTTGGGGCTTTTCAAGGTATTTTGCTTCCGTCTAGAACTCATCATATTGTTGGAGTTAGAGATAGAAGAGACCTATTAAATCATCCAGTTCATCTCCCTGCCAGTGCAGGATTGTTGCCTGTGTTCCACCTCTTTAGTATTTTGTCTAAAAATTTTGTTTAAAAATACAGGGTTTGATCCTTCTCTTCCTTCTCTCTTGAACAGAAGGATCTGCACTAGCTGCCTATTGGTTTGTGTAGGGAGGTTACATTGTTGATTTTAACTGATCAAGCCCTAAATGACTTGGGACCTTCCTACTTGAGGTGATATGGCCACAGTTGCTGTCATCAGAGGTGCGTGAACTGGAATTCCCTCAGGATAGAAGAAATGGAGCTGCCAGCAAGGCGTTCTCCCTCAGGGCCCCTTAGACTCTGGCTTCCCATATTGGTCCCAGAGAGTTCAACTCTGATGAGCTTCAGGGCACACTACAAAAACCACCTGTTTGCTAGGGCTTTCCAGGAGGCTTGAAGGTACAGGCTCAAGGAGGGGGTATATTTTGCTGCTTTAAATGATTGGCTGGTTAAGTTAATTCCAGTCTGCTGCTGGGTGATTATACTTGTGTGGATTGTGATTCTAACTGTCAGGCACCGACAGCTGTGGTAGGTGTCCTTTTTGGTGTCCTTTTTGGTATGTAAATCTAAATAGAAATGAATAGTTGGGACATTTGAACAGGCTGTGAACAGAGTGAGATTAGAGGTTTTTGGCTACTGCTCCTTGCTGGGTCAGATCTGCCTTAGGTAAAGTTATTGCATTTGCAGTTTGAGAATCTATCCCAAGCCTTTTTGCTCTTAGATTTATGGATGACCCTAGAAAGCACAGGTTATATTTTGTTAGCTTGCGAGTTAGAGAGACAGAACTACAGGGTCCTCTCTGTGTCCAGTAGCCTCACTAAATTATATTTTAAAAATTCCCCTTCTACATTGATTACCTCTGTGTCCTGTCCTTTCTCTGTTACCAAAACCCCTATATTTGTATCGTATTCTGTCCCATCACATGTTGTTCGGGAAGTGTTGCTGCTTCACATTGGCTTTTAAATTACAAAGCAGCCTTCCTTGCCATTTTCTTTACCTGCAGTAGTATCAGCCATTTTTCTAACTGTGAGCTGAAACTTCAGGATTCCTGCTAATCCTAAAGGATCCAATGGGGGGAGAATATTGAAAAAGAAATGTAGGGATTTGGAAATGAATCCAGGATCTTAGAAACCAGGAACTGGATTGTCTGCCAACTAATGCTTCGCTGTTGGAATGCTGCCGTTTCGAGTGTTGCACCTTGCCTATTTGTTGGACAAGGCCCGTAGCAAGATGATAACAGTGATGGCAGGTGTTTTTTTCTGGCCTAGCATATTGTAATGAGAGAATAATGTAACACTATTCATCCTACTCTAAGGAGAATTCGCTTCACATAGCAATAAAACCGTAGTTGAGTCCCGGTAAGAGAGAAAACGTTTGGGCTTCCTGAAGTTGATACACCTCTACCTCGATATAACGCTGTCCTCGGGAGCCAAAAAATCTTACCGCGTTATAGATGAAACCGCGTTATATTGAACTTGCTTTGATCCACTGGAGTGCGCAGTCCCGCCCCCCCCCCGGAGCACTGCTTTACCGCGTTATATTCAAATTCGTGTTATATCGGGTCACATTATATTGGGGTAGAGGTGTACTAGTGAGAATCACCAAACCCCATCCCATTCCCACGGCATTGGGAAGGGGCTTTCTGAGCATATTCACAACCCAGCTAGCCTAGGGTATGTGCAGTTTGTAAAATGCGATCTAGCTGAATGCAAAGAAACTAGAAGTGCTCTCACTCTGAAGCTCTGTGTACACACAGACACTATATATGCAGGTACACATTGATTTTCACATACACATGCAGCTGCACAAAGACAGGTACACAAGCATAGACACACAAGCTCACATATTGTGTGCACGTGCACACCTTCAGTTTCACAAAAATTGGTAGATGTGCAGGTGCGCACCAAATCTCAGATGCATACAGATTTGGACAGGCAGATATGAATGCATGGATGTTAGCCTGGACAGACAGATACACACATACAGTGTCGCATAGCCACACAGATACTGCACACAGATTTACACATGGTGCACACTCAGATTTGCACACACAGTATTTTATTGTCACATTGAGGAGTTCCCATAAAAATTCCCTGGCACTTGTCCCAAAAGGCTGCCAATGGCATTAAAGTCAACTCGTATCCTTTAAAGTGAATCACTGAGCTCATCAATATCAATATCAGCCTCAAACAAGGAACATGAAAGTGCTTTGGATTTGACACCCTCTATAGTCTGGTGGTAAATAGGTTATTACCAATACAATAGTGGTAATAAACTGTGATGTATGACTTTGGAGAGTGAGAAATAATAGGTCATTGTGTTTGTTGTGATCCTATTTCTGTAGCAACAGTTATTGTCATTGGTGCCCACGGAATGATTCAGATAATTCCCAGTTGTTACTATATTGAATCAGAGAGCAAGCGCTTCTCATCAGGGAGTTTTGTTTGAAAAGTGACAAATGTTCAGGTGCTTTGGTAGCTCTTGTGGTTACTTTTATTAACTGATGGCTTCTTAAAAGAGAAGTCTGGACCCATGTGACCACCATTGCTGCTAGCATGATCATCAGTGATCACAGTAAAGGAGGAGAAGCCTCGTACCCCTAAGGCTGGGAGGTCTGCTGCCACCACTGCGAATAGGAAACGTAGGGAAGTGGTGGTCGGAGACTCTCTGCTGAGGGGGACGGAGGCGCCCATCTGTCGCCCTGACATTTCATCTCGGGAGGTATGCTGCCTGCCGGGAGCCCGTATCCGAGACGTTACGGAGGCATTGTCGAGGATTATCCAGCCCTCTGACTACTACCCCATGCTACTCATCCATGTGGGCACAAATGATACTGCGCGGTGTGACACTGAGCGGATCAAGAGTGACTACAGGGCTCTGGGAGTACGGGTGAAGGAGTTTGGAGCGCAGATGGTATTCTCTTCGATTCTTCCTGTCAAAGGTAGGGGCCTGGGCAGAGACAGATGCATCCTGGAGGTGAATGCCTGGCTGCGAAGATGGTGTCGCCAGGAGGGCTTTGGCTTCCTAGACCACGGGATGCTATTTGAGGAAGGACTGCTAGGCAGAGATGGCGTTCACCTTTCGAGGAGGGGAAAGACCCTATTTGGACACAGACTGGCTAACCTAGTGAGGAGGGCTTTAAACTAGGTTCGACGGGGACAGGTGAGCAAAGCCCGCAGGTAAGTGGGGAACATGGAGACCTGGGAGATGGGTCGGAAACGAGAGGGAGTGTGGGCTATATTGGCAGAGAGAAAGGAGGGTCAGGACAAAACTGGGAGGAAAGATCAAACCAGTATCTTAGATGCCTATATACAAATGCGAGAAGTATGGGTAATAAGCAGGAAGAACTGGAAATGCTAATAAATAAATACAACTATGACATTGTTGGCATCACTGAAACTTGGTGGGATAATACACATGATTGGAATGTTGGTGTGGATGGATACAGCTTGCTCAGGAAGGATAGACAGGGGAAAAAGGGAGGAGGTGTTGCCTTATATATTAAAAATGTACACACTTGGACTGAGGTAGAGATGGACATAGGAGATGGAAGTGTTGAGAGTCTCTGGGTTAGGCTAAAAGGGGTAAAAAACAAGGGTGATGTCATGCTAGGAGTCTACTACAGGCCACCTAACCAGGTGGAAGAGGTGGATGAGGCTTTTTTTAAACAACTAACAAAATCATCCAAAGCCCAAGATTTGGTGGTGATGGGGGACTTCAACTATCCAGATATATGTTGGGAAAATAACACAGCGGGGCACAGACTATCCAACAAATTCTTGGACTGCATTGCAGACAACTTTTTATTTCAGAAGGTTGAAAAAGCTACTAGGGGGGAAGCTGTTCTAGACTTGATTTTAACAAATAGGGAGGAACTCGTTGAGAATTTGAAAGTAGAAGGCAGCTTGGGTGAAAGTGATCATGAAATCATAGAGTTTGCAATTCTAAGGAAGGGTAGAAGGGAGAACAGCAAAATAGAGACAATGGATTTCAGGAAGGCGGATTTTGGTAAGCTCAGAGAGCTGATAGGTAAGGTCCCATGGGAATCAAGACTGAGGGGAAAAACAACTGAGGAGAGTTGGCAGTTTTTCAAAGGGACACTATTAAGGGCCCAAAAGCAAGCTATTCCGCTGGTTAGGAAAGATAGAAAATGTGGCAAAAGACCACCTTGGCTTAACCACGAGATCTTGCATGATCTAAAAAATAAAAAGGAGTCATATAAAAAATGGAAACTAGGAGAGATTACAAAGGATGAATATAGGCAAACAACACAGGAATGCAGGGGCAAGATTAGAAAGGCAAAGGCACAAAATGAGCTCAAACTAGCTACGGGAATAAAGGGAAACAAGAAGACTTTTTATCAATACATTAGAAGCAAGAGGAAGACCAAAGACAGGGTAGGCCCACTGCTTAGTGAAGAGGGAGAAACAGTAACAGGAAACTTGGAAATGGCAGAGATGCTTAATGACTTCTTTGTTTCGGTCTTCACCGAGAAGTCTGAAGGAATGCCTAACATAGTGAATGCTAATGGGAAGGGGGTAGGTTTAGCAGATAAAATAAAAAAAGAACAAGTTAAAAATCACTTAGAAAAGTTAGATGCCTGCAAGTCACCAGGGCCTGATGAAATGCATCCTAGAATACTCAAGGAGCTAATAGAGGAGGTATCTGAGCCTCTAGCTATTATCTTTGGAAAATCATGGGAGACGGGAGAGATTCCAGAAGACTGGAAAAGGGCAAATATAGTGCCCATCTATAAAAAGGGAAATAAAAACAACCCAGGAAACTACAGACCAGTTAGTTTAACTTCTGTGCCAGGGAAGATAATGAAGCAAGTAATTAAGGAAATCATCTGCAAACACTTGGAAGGTGGTAAGGTGATAGGGAACAGCCAGCATGGATTTGTAAAGAACAAATCATGTCAAACCAATCTGATAGCTTTCTTCGATAGGATAACGAGTCTTGTGGATAAGGGAGAAGCTGTGGATGTGGTATACCTAGACTTTAGTAAGGCATTTGATACAGTCTCGCATGATATTCTTATCGATAAACTAGGCAAATACAATTTAGATGGGGCTACTATAAGGTGGGTGCATAACTGGCTGGATAACCGTACTCAGAGAGTTGTTATTAATGGTTCCCAATCCTGCTGGAAAGGCATAACGAGTGGGGTTCCGCAGGGGTCTGTTTTGGGACCGGCTCTGTTCAATATCTTCATTAACGACTTAGATATTGGCATAGAAAGTACGCTTATTAAGTTTGCGGATGATACCAAACTGGGAGGGATTGCAACTGCTTTGGAGGACAGGGTCATAATTCAAAATGATCTGGACAAATTGGAGAAATGGTCTGAGTTAAACAGGATGAAGTTTAACAAAGACAAATGCAAAGTGCTCCACTTAGGAAGAAAAAATCAGTTTCACACATACAGAATGGGAAGAGACTGTCTAGGAAGGAGTACGGCAGAAAGGGATCTAGGGGTTATAGTGGACCACAAGCTAAATATGAGTCAACAGTGTGATGCTGTTGCAAAAAAAGCAAACATGATTCTGGGATGTATTAACAGGTGTGTTGTGAGCAAGACACGAGAAGTCATTCTTCCGCTCTACTCTGCTCTGGTTAGGCCTCAGCTGGAGTATTGTGTCCAGTTTTGGGCACCGCATTTCAAGAAAGATGTGGAGAAATTGGAAAGGGTCCAGAGAAGAGCAACAAGAATGATTAAAGGTCTTGAGAACATGACCTATGAAGGAAGACTGAAAGAATTGGGTTTGTTTAGTTTGGAAAAGAGAAGACTGAGAGGGGACATGATAGCAGTTTTCAGGTATCTAAAAGGGTGTCATAAGGAGGAGGGAGAAAACTTGTTCACCTTAGCCTCTAAGGATAGAACAAGAAGCAATGGGCTTAAACTGCAGCAAGGGAGGTCTAGGTTGGACATGAGGAAAAAGTTCCTAACTGTCAGGGTGGTTAAACACTGGAATAAATTGCCTAGGGAGGTTGTGGAATCTCCATCTCTGGAGATATTTAAGAGTAGGTTAGATAAATGTCTCAGGGATGGTCTAGACAGTATTTGGTCCTGCCATGCGGGCAGGGGACTGGACTCGATGACCTCTCGAGGTCCCTTCCAGTCCTAGAATCTATGAATCTATGAATCCCCAGCTAATGCTAACCAGTTCTTGGGAGGCCTTTTACTGCAAGGAACTCTGAGTTCCTTCAGTTTTCCGCGAGGCACTTCACACGTGAAACAGAGACTCAGTGGACCAGTTCTACCTTTAAAGTCTAGGTTTAACTTTTTGTGTTTAAAAAAAAAAAAAAATCTGTTCTGACAGTTTGTCACACTGGTTCAGCCTGCCATGTCATGGCCAGTGAAGTGTTATGCTAAAAGAAAAGCTAAAATATTTTGATGAAGGATCAAGTCAACTCACTAAGCGTTTGTGAATGTCTACTGTATTGACCTTGCTTGGTTCCTTCCGCTACAGAGCTGCTAGTCCAGATCTGGTGTCTCAAGGAGAGATTTTTGAGGTGCCAGAGGAATTGGAGGCAGCCTTTGGGGGGATTTCAGGGCAAGTTTTCAAATAGATCGGCTGGATGTTCATGCTTTGCAGGGGAGACATTTTGCCAGTTTTGCCTGAATCAAGGTCTTTACTGCATTTTTATTTTGCAATCTATGAGGGGGAGGGGAGTGTGATCGTCAGGTGTTTTTTGTGGGAGGAGGAAGTGGAGGGGGAGATGAAACCCGGAGCTGGTGCACCACAAAGGACTCTACTGAGTCACTGGTGTTTGGACTAAAGAAAAGCCCACAAACCTGGCTTTAGAAGTCATCCCTTTTTTGTTTCCTTTCACCAGATAAATACTTAATTCTTTTACCTTGACTCTGCTGACAGGTCAGGTGCAAGAGCTACACAAGAAAATGTGCTTCTGTATTATATCCTGTGCTAATGAGGCTCAGGCTAAAATCAGCGACTGCATGATTGGCCAAAGAAGGGCAGGCAGGCAAATGGACAGAGAGGGAAGGTTACGAGGGCAAGATGCTAAGGCTTTTGCAGGGTACACGTGTGCAAGTCTGAGGAGATGTTTTGTACAATTAGGGCCTCTTGAAATGCAAGCAATCCAAAGGAGAAGGATCATTGAGATGAGGTCAGCTACAGAGGGAGGTCTGGTCTTGTGAGAGGCTGAGCATGTGCGGTGTTAAGCACCCAAAGGTACAGCTCCCTGGCTCTCGAGATCTCAGCATGCCCACAGAACAGGGTGATGCATGTTGGTGAGCTGCACTGCACAGTTCCTATTGAAGGGCATCAATAGGGTCTCCCTGCTGTCTGTAAAGCATAGTGTCTGGGCTGGCTGAATTCAAGCGCTTCATCAAAAACTGAATGATATAGTTAGATATGCACACAGAGCCATATTCAGTCTTCAAATGATACCAGGATGATGAATACAATATAAGAACCTATATAGGTAGAATAGAAAAGAGAAGGGCTGTGGAGAGTGAGGATTTTTAGCCCCTATACTAGAAGGTACCTGCACTGGCAGGGGGAATTCTCAGGGGCAGAGCAGTCCTACTACTGGTGAAATCCAGTCCTAGCTGGTGGTAGCTGAAAATTATCACCATTTTCTTGGTGGCCTGTTGATCAGAGGTGGGGATCTCAGCCCACTTCTTGATGGATGGTTATCCACATCACCATTACCATAATTCACATCTTGGAAGTCACACAATCAAGGCAAAAAATTTAATGGCCATGGTGACTAAATTAATCCTAAACCCTAGCAGAGTACCCTTTGGGTCTAATGGTAGACTGGCATGGGAGAAGATTGCAATGCTATCCATGTTCTGTAGATGTTAGACGACTTTAGTCTCTAGGGCTGTCAAGCCAGCATGACACAAACGATAAGGGGGCAAAATCAAGAATATGCTGCAGTTATCTAAAGCAGTGGCTCTCAACCTTCCCAGACTACTATCCCCCTTTCGGGAGTCTGCGTTGTCTTGCGTCCCCCAAGTTTCACCTCACTTAAAAACTACTGGCTTACAAAATCAGACATAAAAATACAAAAGTGTCAACTGCACACTGTTACTGAAAAATTGCTGACTTTCTCATTTTTACCACATAATTACAAAATAAATCAATTGGAATATAAATATTGTACTTACATTTCAGTGTATAGTATATAGAGCAGTATAAACAACTCGTGATCTGTATGAAATTTTCCTTCGTACTGACTTCACTAGTGCTTTTTAGGTAGCCTGTCGTAAAACTAGGCAAATATCTAGACGAGCTGATGTACCCCCTGGAAGACCACTGCGTACCCCGGTTGAGAATCCCTGATCTAAACCACTCAGCTCAAATCAGTACTAGCCTTGTAGGAAGCAGATGTATACTGGCCAGGCAAAGTATCTATTGACAATTAAAAGAAAGGAGAAGATGGGCAGGATGCTCATACATCATGCTTCATTTCCTCATCACACTCATGTTAGACTATCCAAGATCTAATAGGCCTTGTGGCAGTTCACTTTAGCTTCTCAGAAGAAGCTGCTGTATCTAAGGAGTGGAACTATCCTAGAACGTTGGGAAATTAGAAAAGAATGATGGCATGGGGTAATCATTCTTTACTCCTAATAGAATAAATGCTGAACTCCTGCACACAGAAAGCATTTAACCTGACAGCTGGAAAAAAATAGTTAGCACTAGAAGTTTGATGAAAGGTAATGGCTAAAGCTTTATTAGATCACAGCAAGCTGAACTTTAAACCTCACACACAGGAAAGCCCTGAATGTGTCTGTCTAACTAAAAAAAAAAAAATTAATGAAACGAATCCAGTAGATTTTAATGGGAAAAAGAAAATATTTCTATAGGTGGGTTTTTTGGACAAGCCTATAGAATTTAATAGAAAATTATATCTTTTGTTCTATAATTCTATAAGTTAAAAAAAGCTGTAAAGATGTTAGCCTTCTCCATTTAATTTGATACGTTATAGAATAATTTCAGTAGACACTTATATAGAATCTTAATGGTTGAATCCACATGAAATTCTATAGGTTTCTTGGAAAGTCAGAAATATCACAAGAATTGCCTTTTTGCGGGGCTCTGACACTTCTGGGCTTCAGATCTTGCTAGAACCTGTAAGTTCATGCTGATATAGCTAAGCCTTTTTTCCCCTCAAAAAAGATTCAATTTGAGTCTGTGGCAAAGGGTTCTTATTTTGTCTGAATTGGTTTGCCCATCACGATGACAGCGATGTGAAATGTGTGAACACCTTTATTAAAAATAGCATACATGGTCGTTTGATTTTGTAAAGGTCCACAATACTCCAGTTTACTGTACAGTTACTATTGTGTTTGTGGTCATTATTCTAGAGATCCCCAGTTACTCAAGTGCTTCAGAGGGTGCAGAAAATCTTTGGGTAACTGGAGGTGCCTGCTAGCCATTTCTGCTGATTATAGACAGTCAGCTGGTGTCTGCAAGGCCAGTGAGCTCAATAGGACAAGAATGCATTAGCGCTGGATCTCAAGTGAAGACCCAATGATAAAGCACTTTAGCTGAAGTGCTGATGTCCAGTTGCAGAGAAGCCATCTGTTTGTTTATGTATCTGAATATCACTTATCTGAAACCTGAAGAGGAAATTATCATGTTTAAGATAAGAGGTTCAGATAATCAAGGTTCTGCTCTATTATTTTCCCCTTCTCAGTGCAAGTTCCATGTTTTCTTTTTTCTAAATGAATTCTCCGAATTTGCTATACGAAGCAGAGGTCACAAGTTCCCTGGCAACTATAGAGTAGTGATGAATACACTGATTCCGGTAGGTTTTCATACATTGTGAATAGTGTTGCTAAACTCTGTGTTTTGTAGTGTAAGTGCAGCTCCTTATACATGCACATCTCAATACCACTTTGGAAAAGTGGCCAGAATAAATATTCATGCTGGTCTTTAATAAGTAGGATTTCACCAGATGGAATAAGAACGTGGCTGCCCTTTCCTGCCAGAAGTTCCAATGGGCGTTTTGAGAGGTTGGAGAACATGAGTTCTTTAGAGAACCTACTTGTGATTTGACTCTCTACAAAACCACCTACCTCTGAGACCTGATCCCTTGCAGGTACTGAGCTAGTGCCAAGTAGCCCTCAAGATTGATCTATTAATGAGTAGTCAATGTTTTTAGGCTCAAGGAGGGACAAGAGAAATCCATGTTTTACTTTCCAAGTGAGAGAGAGCTCCAGTTCAGGACTAGAATGTGGTTATCATGTCCCAGCAACTGCAAAGACACTATGTAAGATGATCACTACATGTGACTCAGTCATTCAAACTGTCCTCCCTGGTAAAGGCATTGTTATAATTACTTATGGGGCCTGTACTATAGGGAACACAGAGGCATTAGCCAGTGATGTGTTGGGGGTGCCTAAGATGGCATACTAGATGTCTTCTATTTCTGATGACAGTGATTCTATAATAAACGTGTCTAATGTGGTTAGAAAATAAGCATTAAAAGGCAGGGCCGCCCAGAGGGAGGGGCAAGTGGGGCAATTTGCCCCGGGCCCTGCAGGGGCCCCCACGAGAATATAGTATTCTATAGTATTGCAACTTTTTTTTATGGAAGGGGCCCCTGAAATTGCTTTGCCCCAGGCCCCCTGAATCCTCTGGGCGGCCCTGTTAAAAGGAAGGACTTGGTGTGAAACCTAATGAGGAACAGGGCAGTCTTTATGTGGGAATGGGATCTATCATTCTAAGGGGGATTACTGGAGCTGCCCCTTCCCTCAGTGACTCTCCATCCAAATGGGTTAAATCATCCTAGCTGGTGAATCGGTTTCTTTTGTGTGTCCTGGGGATCAGCAGAACAAACCCTAGGATGCCAGCTCGCGACGTCGAGCCGGGTTGATAGTCTATTGAATGGAGATTTTCCTTGTCATTTTCTTCGCCTTCTTTTCATAAGAAAATGACGAAGAAGAAAAGAGAAGAATCTGCTGAGCTGGGTGTTTGTACAGTTTGAGTGAGTGGGCGTCAGAAAGAGTTCAGCGAGCTTTTGGAAAGCTAACAAACCAGGCTATTAGTATGTGTGGACTGGGAATGGTGATGGAATGAGGACCTGTCTTAATCAAAACCCTCTCTATTCCTGTCTCCCTTGTGCATGAGGCTGGCATGTCGTTTTCTAAAGCCAATGACATACTGACACGTTTGGCAGGCATCCGATATGCCCCTCACCCACCCATCTAACCATCCACCCCAGCTCTTCCCAATCTTGTCCTTCCCCCATTTTTGTTTAAATATGGTATGTTCCTGGTTTATTAATATGCTAATCCTCCTGGTAGGCTGCACTATTCCCCACCATCCCCACTGCTTGTGGCTAGTATCTGCATTTGCGGCTAAAGATGAACTGTTTGCTTTCTCTGTATCATGAACACAATGAAAGGAGGCAAACCAAGAGGCTTGTCTTAATGGTAGTGGGAAACTGGGTGATGTGCGTTCACATGTTCTTGCGGCCCTTGTTATCCTTTGCTTAAACCTCTGAGCAGGGGATAATGATTGAACCACTTATTTTTGTTGCACATAAAACAAAACAGAAAAGGAAACTCTTCCTAATAGACAGGTTTGGAAATTAATCAAAGCAACAAAAGCTATAGTTCTTAGTGCAAACTGTAGCCACTAATTTTCTAGAAATACAATTGAGAAGGGTAGAATTAGACACAACTATATAAAAAAAAAAAAGGCAGAAAACTCCCTGCAGGTTTTAATCAAAGAATTACCTTGTTGTGTCACCCTGAACTATCCCTGGTTTTGTATGCAAGATGCCCCCTGTGCCCTGCGCAGTCTGGTATTGTTCCCAACACTGAGGGCTGGGAAAGACTAGGCAGAAAACAGAGCTACCTTTTCAACAATAGCCGTTGCGCTCTGCAGCAGCAAACCCAGAAGCATCATAGCTTTGGGAGCTGGTGTTGCTCTGATTTCATTGCCCCTGTGCCTGGTTAGAATAAACAAAATCCATCTTGTGGAGAGCTGATAGATCTGCTAAGATGTTTATAATCAGTGGGGATGGGCAGTGGTGTCTAAAAACAATCTGAAGAAATTTCTCTGCAAGGCACAAGTAGAAGGAAGATTGCCAATTTAATATAATATACTTTTTAAAAGCCTGTGTTATTAACACTTAGTGCACTCTAAAGGAAGGATTTTTTAAAATTAATATTTTCACCATCAATGGTATTTGTTTACCTTTGCATTTCACTCAGCTTGTACAGTGAAACTAGGTTTGGTCAATTTCACTTTCTGTTTTTAGTCAGTTTCACTTTCCAGGTTTCTTGCATTAGTGCAGTTCTGTTGGGTTTGGGTATGTAATATGGAAGGAAAAAGTTTAAATTAAGAAAAAGAAAAGGTTACATTGCATCAATTTAATATTTTAAAAGCATTGCTAGTTTTAAAGAGAGGGAGTCAGTCTAATAATTACAGCAAAGGACTATGGCTTAGATCTTCAAAAGTATTGGTATCTCATAGAGCCTGCTTCAACAGAGAAATAACCCCCCTCTGACCGCACACTCCTAGTTGTCACCTACCACCCCACACTGGAACCCATATAGGGTACCATCAAACAACTACAACCCATAGAAGATGGGGACCCCATCCTGAAAGAAATTTTTCCTGAACCCCTTCTTCTGACCTTCAAACAACTTCTGCAAGCTCATCATCAGATGCAAGCTCCCCACAGATCAGGACACACCAACTCAAACTGGCACCAGACCCTGCCAGAAACAGATGCAAAACCTGCACACATCTCCACAGTACAATGATCAATACCCTCCCCCCCCCTCCCAACACACACACATCTTTTCAAGATCCACGGGAACTACACATGCCTATCACAACATGTGATGTACCTCATCCAGTGCACTAAATACCCCAATAGCAATTATGTGGGTGAAACCAGACAATCACTATGCTCTCAAATAAACTCACACAGGAAAATGATAAAAGACAAACACCATATCATCTGTGGGTGAACACTTTTCACAAAGCATTCACTCTATATCTCACCTATCAGTCCTCCTCCTCAAAGGAAACCTGCACAACACTTTCAATTAGGGTGACCAGACAGCAAGTGAGAAAAATCGGGACGGGGTGGGGAGTAATAGGAGCCTATATAAGAAAAAGACCCCAAAATCGGGACTGTCCCTATAAAAATCGGGACATCTGGTCACCCTACTTTCAATAGACGAGCCTGGGAGCTTAAATTCATAACTTTGCTAGACGTTAAAAATCATGGACTGAATAGAGCCACTGGATTTATGGCTTATTACAACAATCTACAACTCCCTAACAACCTTCCACCCCAGCTGTCTTCCCCTCTCTTTCCTTTCCCCCATGTGACTAGAGGGGTGTTAATGGGCCACTTCACCATGAATGGTCCCCTGAAATATGTGTTAACTACTTATGCTAAACAATCTGTTCCACCTTGCATTTTGCTGTGACACTCCTTTCCCAGACCTGAAGAAGAGCTCTGTGTAAACTCGAAAGCTTGTCTCTCTCAACAAAAGAAGTTGGTCCAATAAAAGATATTACCTCACCCAACTTCTTACTCTAATATCCTGGGACCGACATGGCTACAACAACACTACATATGTCAGACTAAGTTGACTTTTTTGGGGGGGTCCTGAGCTTAGCACAGTGACCTCTGCATTGTCCTGTTCTAGACTGGATCACTCTAATGCACTTTTTGTGGAGCTCTGCTTAAAGTCCTCTAGAAAGTGACTTGTAGCGCAGAATGCAGCAACCCATCTGTTAGGCGGTATCAGCTGAACAGTAAATAATTGCACCAGTCTTCCTGCAACCAGAGTTGTTTCTAATCCCTTTCTGGGTACATTTTAAAGTGTTGATTTTGATCTATAAATCTGTGGCTGGCTGGGGTCCCAGTTATCTGGGAGTCACCTCTCTCCTCTCACCCTGTGAACCTCTCTTGCATCTGTTGTGTGTGCACAAGATAGCAGTCCTTGGATTTAAATGCCCAAGGTTTCTCAGTGGAAAATACACTGCTCTGGAATTCACTTCTCCCACTGGTCTGACAGTGTGAATCGAGTGGTCATTAAGGCTCAGTGAAAGATGTTTGCATATTTTGTGTATGGACCTGAGACATGACAGAGCACATTGCCCAAATCTAAATAATAAATAAATAAATAAATACCCACGCTATGAGGAGGGCTGAGTGGCAGAGAATTTTCCTGGCACCTGATAGGAAAGCCGGGTTTTGTTCTAGCATTCTGTTACTGTCTGGTTTGTTCCAAGTCTCTGGAAGAGGTGCTTATGTATTTTTTGTCTACAAGAGCTGATCAGTGTTGGTGGCAGTGTGGGAAACTGGCTAATTAATGCACTACCCAAGGATCTCTTTTCATATCAGTTATGGGAGGAAAAATCCCTCCCATTGAAGTAACAGTACATAGATTTTTCCCATTTTAAGTGCTTTTTAGAAAAGGACCAAGCCAACTCAGTATGAAAATACAAGAGATAATAGAAGCACCAGGTATCTGGAGCGATCAGATGGTTTTGCAGTGAGTTTTGCTGTCAGGCAAAGAAAGAGGACCCTTTTATTGCAGATGCAGATCTGGATTTCCCAATCTAAAGGCCCCAAAACTAGAGCAGTGTCTGAGACAGATTATTAAATTGGATTAACTGTAGGGTTACCAGGCGTCCAGTTTTCTACTGGAATGCCTGGTCAAAAAGGGACCCTGGTGGCCCCGGTAAGCACTGCTGTTAAAAGTCCGGTCGGCGGTGCAGTGGGTCTAAGGCAGGCTCCCTGCCTGCCCTGACTCCGCGCTGCTCCTGGAAACGGCCGGCATGTCCAGCCCCTAGATGCAGGGGTGGCCAAGATCTGCGCGCTGTCCCCGCCCCGAGCGCCAGCTCCGCAGCTCCCATTGGCCAGGAATCATGGCCAATGGAAGCTGCGGGGGTGGTGCCAGTGGATGCAGGCAGCGCGCACCGTGCAGAGCGGCCTGGCTGTGCCTCCGCCTAGGGGCCGGACATGCTGGCTGCTTCCAGGAGCAGCGTGGAGCCAGGGTAGGCAGGGAGCCTGCCTTAGACCCGCTGCACCGCTGATCAGGAGCCGCCCGAGGTAAGCGCCGCCCAGCCGGAGCCCGCACCCTGAACCTCCTGGCCCAGGTCAGAACCCCCTCCCACACCCTAACTCCCTTCCATACCCTGCACCTCCACCCGCACACCAACCCCCTGCCCCAGGTCTGAACCCCCTCATGCACCCTAACACCCTCCCAGACCCCACACCCCCCTACCCAACCCCAACCCCCTACCCCAGCCCAGTGAAAGTGAGTGAGGGTGGGGGAGAGCAAGCGACGGAGGGTGGGGAGCTGGAGTGAGTGGGGGGTGGGGCCTCAGGAAGGGGTGGGGCAGGGATGGGGCAAGGGTGTTCAGTTTTGTGCAGTTAGAAAGTTGGCAACCCTAATTAACTGTTAAAATGCACTTTAAATCTCTTGCAGTTGCTGCTTAAAATATCAGAATGCATATGACTCCTGTTGGATATAATATTACACATGGTGTTTCTTTGCTTTAGCCCTTGTCTCTCCTTTTCCAACTCCTTCTTTTGGGTCAGATCCTGCTCTCAGCTATACCAAGGTAAATCTGGAGAAACTCCACTTTGTAGCTGAGAGCCAGATCTGGCCCATAGGAAGTTAGTGGAGTAGTTTCAGATTTAAACTTGTGTCCCTGAGAGCAGATCTCATCCTATGGATACTTTCATCCTCTAGATCCATCTCATTTTGCTCTTAAGGGGAGGAACCATATTTTATATTTTTTGTCTCAATAAATCATCCTGCAAAGTTATAGTACCATATATAACGCAACAGATCTATGATAAATTCCATAAACACTGCATCCTAAGAGGGAATTGTGATATGTTACATGGTCCTCCAGTGCTCAGACGGAACGGATTGCATGAGTGCGTGTGTTTGTGTGCATATTTATTTGCATGGGTTTGTGTATGGGTTTGATGGGCATGGCTGTGGGCATGGGCAGGTGGGGAGTGTGTGCATGTCTATTACAGATTATTTGTTGTTAATGGTAATTTTTTCAGTGTTGAATACGATGCCATTGATGTTACTTTGTTGTGATTAGCAATGGAAGAATCCGGTTTGGATTAGATAGGCATTGAAATGGTTGGACAATTACCCAAGAATGAACAGACTCTCCCTAAACTTCTGAGGGCTCCCTCCATTCTTTGTATGCCTCTGAAATACCACCTCATGGCATGAGTCTTCTAGGGAAGATAGGCCACCCCTACCCTGGAACCAGAGGGGCTGATTCTGATCTCTTTTTCATTAGTATAAACCAGGAGTAATTCCACTGGAGTGACGCTGGTTTCAAAGTGGTGCAAGTGGTAGAAGAATCAGATTTCGTGTCTTTGATGGTTTCTCTGTTATCAAGCAACCATACCAGGGATTTTGGAAAATTGAACAATTAATCCCCTTTGTGATAGGGAAGCTCAGACAATCTTTCTTTCTTTCGAATTTGTAAAGAGTTGAATTTGTAAAAACCCGGGCGGACACCACCATATGAACCCGATTTTAGCCCAGAGTTATTTATTTAATTATTATTATTATTACTTATTTATATAACATTGCAGAATTACATGATGCCCCGAAGACCTGACAACCTAGCTCAGATAAAAACTAATCCAAGGCAACAGGTGTGGTACAGGACTCTTGCATCTGAGGTACCCACCTTTGAGTCTCAGGGCTTCCCATGGAAAGTGATAGTTTTCCACAGCTCCTGTGGCATCTCTGCAGAAAAACAAGAAGGTAAAAAATGACCTGATTTAATATTAGAGGGAATTGAGACTGAAAGGCACCAGACAGGTGATCAAAGTGGAGTCCTTGTGATTCCATGGACCTGTTTAGCTGATGATTCTAAATATATATATAATTATAATATGATAGAATAAAATAAATAATATCATAGTAATTATTAATTTAAGTATTAGGAAGCCAGATAGGTGAAGGTCACTTGGAAGATCTGATCTTGATCTTTTGAAGAGCTTAAATGAATTACAAATAAATTGTTGCCCCCTCAAGGAAGTTGGTGACTAACCCAGCCCTCTCTGCCTTGGCATTGCTTTCTGTTTTGCAGGGAAACTTTGTGTTTTTAAACAAAGACAGTTTACAAGGTATAATGGGGGGAATATTTTAGCTCAGCTGTGTCACAAGTGGTTTGTTTAAGTTTGCAACAGAAAAGTATTAGAGTCTTGCCCTGGAAACTGAAACGTTCTGTGTATCCTGAAGACAGACATACTGGTAGCTCTCAGGCAAGAAGTTCACGCACCCTGTAGCCTACCTTGCAAAGTGCCTCAACCCTGTTCTATAGGGCTAACTTTGGTCAGTGAAACGATAGCTCATTGTATAGTCCATGTTCATTCGTTCATTGGCATCTTGGCTAATGGGTGTCAATGAGGGAGGTGATTAGTGCCAATTGTGGTTGTGGTTTTGGACACCTGTCTGCATGCAATTGGACTGAGACCAATGTCCCCTAGGATTTAGGGTGTAGGCATCCAAATCATTGTCCCTTGTGACTAGAGATGGTCTTCTGCAACCCCAAGTCTCTCATTTCAGTGCTTGCTCTTTGCAATCCACCAGGGCCTTAGAGTCCAGAACTCCCATGTCCAGCCCTGATTCAGTTTTTTCTGGTGCTTGCTATATTTATGACCTTTCCAGTGGCCTTGAATTATTTAACAGCAAAGAGGAATTACTTGGAAAGCATCAGCCTGTCAAGGAAAGTTTCTCAAGCTTTTAGCTCAAGCCACGAGCATTCCCCCCAGAGTTTGGAGGCGATTTGGTGGGAATGTTTCTGTACAATGAGAGGGATTTGGAAAGTTGTGGAAAAGTCATTTAAAGACAAATATAATGGGCTATTTATTCAAGAGGAGAAGAATTTTGCTGGTAATATTGCTGGAACAATATCAAGGGATTCGGATGTTTGCAATGGATTCTTACACAGCTTTAGTTCTTGACAGGTTTTGGTGGGCTCAGTCTGCTCAATAAGGGAGACTTGATGGCTTCACTATGTCACCACACTCATACTGTGACATGAGCTTGGAAGCCATCAGGAGGGCTACCGAGTTCTTAGAAAGCAGAGGTGTTGCAGGCCAGAACGGAGGTGCACTGACATACAGAATCGTAACGAGTGTTGCAGTTGGAGTTTGGGCAGCACGAGGAGGGCTATTGGTCAGTGGGTGACCTGGACTGGAATACCAGGGAGTGCTGCAAGTTTGGGACTGCTGTGCATGGGCATAGCGCTAGCAATGCGGGGAAGCTTGCCAACAAATGGGCCTGATACTACTTCCATCAAAGTCAATAGGCGATTTGCCATTCTCTTCAGCAGGAGCAGGATTGGGCACTGTGCCTGTCTCAAACCCAGTACTGCATGGGCACCTCGGGAGGGAAGGGAAAGCGGGAGAGATGAAAACAAATGAGTTGGCAGGGCTCTGTGTTGAAGCGTTCAGCTGCCATGGCTTTAATGTAAATGCAACTGTGTTCAGCACTATCCATTCAACTGGCTGCAGCTGAACTTTTTGCATCCTGCCTTTGTTCTGTGGCATTTTAGAGTTATTTATAGCAAAGAAGAAGAAGAAGAAGAAGAAGTCTGTCATTACGAGTGAGAGCTGGGGAATAGCAATGGTCCGAAGCACTGATTGGGGATGCCCTGTGGATGAGTGACCAGTCCTCACCCTTTCAGTCCTAGGAGCTGATTGAAAGCAGAGATGTAAAGGAAAGCTCTGTCTTTATTTCCAGACTCTGTTGGTTCTGTTCTTGAAAAGTCTCATCAGTTGGGTGTTGAATTTGTGTAGATTTGGGTCCAGTTTTATCCAGATCACTAAAATCTAAGGCGGTTGGATAAAACGTTCTGGGGCTGGTCCTTTCCTGCTTCCTCTGAGAGCAGGGTAAGAGTACACATCTTACTAGGAACAATCGTTGTCCAAGGATAAGCAAATAACTGACTAGCTTGTCCTAGTTTAGTAGGAATATACAGCAGCAGACTTCAGCATGCAATACACAGAGAAAGCAGTTCCTGCTGCAACTTTGTACAGCACCAACTGGATACTGATGCCACACCCAGGCCTAAAAGCAGAGGCCATTAAGCTAATAGAAGCACATGCTTCCTATATATACGCATCAATAAGGTGCATTCATTAAACTTCTTATTTACCATTACTGTATAGAGGAGACAGATAGTTATTCTATGATATATTTTTACTTGTCTGGCCTCAAGCTTGCTATGTAGCTGTTAATTACTAGAGATGGCTGTATACTTTTTGATAAGTCACCTGAATTTTTGCCCCAAATCCCAGCTGAACTTTTTGTTTCCATTTGGTTCGTACTAGTGTCCAGGAATGAAAGCTGTTGCCGCATAATAAGAATGGCTTCCACCAGGAATCTCTCTAAAATAGCCTGCCTAAGAGATATCCAGCCAGTTCTGCATACTCAAAAGGGCAGATAGTTTAGAGAAGGTTCTGAAATGCCCCTGACCCTCCCAGTCCTCTTCTGAATTGAACTTCCAAACCTTTTGTAAGTAGGATCACGACGCTTGTCACCTAAAGAATCTTCAGCTCCTTGCTCAGTGAAGGAAGGTGTTGCTGTGTGTCAAATAGGACCTCAGGAATTGACACTGGATTTTCCACCTGTTGCATTGCTCTAGTGAAAGTCCATGTTTTACCAATACAGCAAATTCTGTCACGTTAACTAGAATTGCTCAGTATCCCTGGCAAAACCATAACTAATTAACTGTCCTTAATTATAGAGTAATTTGACAAGATGGTGTTGTAAACAGAGCTCTGAATGGATACAGTGGAGGTATGACACACCAGTGGGATCACATTAATTACCGTACTCATATTTAGAACTTGTAAAAATAAATAAGGGAAACCTTTAAATTTGTAAGTTATTTCCACTTTGCAGCACTCAAAATGGACCCATTTTTCGGTATTTTGAAAATGCTGGCATTTTTAAAAAAAATTGTATTTTTTATCAAAACCATTATGCAACGGTTATGAAAAGCTTTTTTGTTTTGATAAATGAAAAATTTCAATGGCCATTCAGTGTTTTCAATAAAAAATATTACAAAAGTTTTTATGAAAACCAAATGTTTTAGAAAATTCAACAGCTTTTTTGTGTGTGAAATTTTTTGTTTTAAAAAAGAGGCCATTTTTCAACAAGAAAAAAAGAAAGACCAAACACAAACAAAAACAGTTTGTTCAAATGTTTTTGACCAGCCCTAGTTCATTCTGTTTCCCCTCAGGAAATGGACTCAGTACTGATAAGAGATGGGTCCAAAATGGAGTCTTGGATTTGGACCACCCCCTTCAAACTTTGGGGAAAATTCAAAACTGGATCAAAACTTCAGAGCTGGGCCCATCCCCATTGAGAATGTGGCCATGGAAATAAGTTAACAAAAGTAAATCAGGAGGGAGAAAAATGGCAAGTTTCCTATCTGTGTTGTGCATGAGTCACAAAACCAAGACTCTGATCAGCTGTGGTAATTAAAGATCACTTTGTGTGCAAGTCAAGCTGTTAAGCTGCCATTTACTGACCAAATTCTTACTCAGGTAACTACATCCCACCTCCCTTGACACCCCCCCCCCCTTACAGTTTTAACTGGAGATAGCTGTGATTCACGTACTTTTTCACAGCATGGACCACAACCTACTAGAGAATCTGGTAGACGCCTCGCCTACTATTTGTGATCATGTGACCACCTCCCATTATTCTTCAGATAATATTCCGGTAGGAACCGCAGCAGCTGTTTACATGCAAAAGTAGCATTAAGGAAACAATGAGTATATTTTAGCTGTCTTTTAATGAGATTTAGCTGCTGGAAACAAGGAGAGGTCGCACCATGTGACCAGCCAGCTCTCTGTAGACTACCAGCAAGTGCTCTGTGGACCAGGAGTGATCCCAGGATGATAGTTTGAGAATTATTGGTATCTAGGATTCTTCTTCATTTCCTGCCTAAAAATGTTGGTGTAGTAGTGTGATGAGCTATTAAAGTGTTGCCAGGTTCTATCCTAGAGGTGGCGATACTTTAGAGAGGAAGGGGTGAAAGGATCCCTGCATATCTGGGTCCAATCCTGCCGTCCTTGTGTGAGCAACACTGAGTGAAGTGAGTGGGAATTCTGCCTGTGTAAGGACTGCAGGATTGTCTCTGCACAGTGCTTTGGAATGAAGGAGTTCTAGAACTGCCAGGCAGTCTGACTGTGTGATTGCCCCTTGCGGATACTGCTGTCCTTTTCAAGCCAGGCAAACATCATGCTTGTTTTATCTTACAGAAGTCCCAAGGCCATTAGCTGATACAATAGTAGGGTGGTGGTGGTTGTTTTTTTAACAACAGATTACTCCTATGGGAACATTCATCATGGCCAGAGCTGCATATTTGGGTGTTTTGTCAGTTTTCTCCCACTGCTCCCCTGTTTTTATCTTCTCACTCAGCAGCAGCTGGGGTTATCATGAAGTGTATCACTGGAGGGCAATGGAGTTATCACTCAGTAGCTAGGGTTATCGGTGAGGAAAACTGGGGTTATCGCTCAGCCGCTAGGGTTATCGGTGTGTGCAGTTCTGGGGAAGCCCTGCTGAACACCAGCGGTGGCCTTCCTAGGGCTGACTCTAAACAGAACACATGCTGCATCTTGAAAAAGGAAGTATAGGACCCACTCAGTGCCTGCTTCACTCTTTCAGAGACAGAATGCTTCTGAGAACTGCCTTTGGTACAGTTCCCCACTACTCCCAGTCAGCCTCCAGGGCTGTTGCTTTAAAAGCCATAACACTTTATGAAAGCAGCTGCAAAAATATTGTAGATACTGACCAAAGTCTTTGCTGAGCAGCTAACCAGATGAACATCCGCAGTCCCGGGTCGTAGCTCCAAAATATTATGCTTTAGAAGAAAGAAAAGAAAAAAGCTGCAAACCAAGAAGCTGAAGATGTAGTCGATTGAAATTAATTTGGTTTTTGAGCCCCTCACTGTGTTAAGAAAAAGTCTTGGAGATATTTAAAAAGGGCGGGTGCAATCTGCAGTCATTTTAAATTAAATTCGCAAGTTCAAAAGAGCCAAAGCAACTGAAATGCTTCTGCAAGAGTGCAAGGAATAGCACTGAGATAAATGGAAAGCAGCAGAAGGACAGAAGGGGATTTGGGAAATGGAAGGATGGGGCGGATTAGGAAAATGGCAAATGCAGCAAAATGAAGAATTTGCACGTCACATGCCGCAGAGCTTCTCAACAACACAGACCACTGCAGGAGAAAAAGCAGTACATACAGTGTAACGCAAAAGGTGACCTGTGTTACATTAGTGTGGGTCAACCCACAGCGCAGAGATCTTCATTTGGGTTCAGATAAGATTTCAAAATCCAGTCTGAATTTAGGTCCCTATTCAGGAAAGCAGCCCTATTTCAGGGACCATGTCAGCACATGTTTTTCTGAATAGAGATGGGCTTAATTAAGCATGTGCATAAGTGCTTTCTTGAATTGGGGCCACAATTTTTGTTTGCCTGGAAATCAGGCTGGAATACTTGTAAGAACCAGTTTTCTTGTGAGATTTCTAATGCATCCTGCTGTCTGCACATGCCTTAAAACTGCAAGAATTGTATTTTCTCAGTAACAAATCTCTGCTCCCCTAGGAATTTCACAGTTGTTGCTGTGTTGTACAGCAAAGCCACTCAGAAATTCACAGTGCCAATGAGGAAGGAGGAAGGATATTCTTGCTCCAAAAGGCTTGGCCCTGGGAGACAAAGGAGAATCTCCAGTAGCAGTCACTAGTGTAAGGCATATGACACAGGTTCTCAAACTGGAGGGCGGGCCCCTTTGGAGGGGTGCGGAATGTATTCTGGGGCGGCATGAGAAGATTTAGGGAAAAAACCTTACTGTGCACATTTTGCCCACAGCAATGAATAACTAGCAAAGCTGATTCCTCCTGACAGGTCCTGTATATAGCAGGCGTGATACATCAGGTAAAACTATTTCTATTCCAGGGTGTCCTCAGTATCATGCTAAAACAAATGAACCCCAACAACAAAGGATACATGTTTTAATTTATAAAATGGACACTCCTGCAAGAAATGAATCACTAATTCCCCAGTTGCTCTATGAGGCCCTAGTGGAAGAGAGCCTGGAGGTTATTTCTGCAAGTTCTAGTCCTGAGAAAATAATGGCTTGAGTTGAAATCTGTTGTATTGCAGACTCCTTTATTTAAATACATTGCAGACTTTTTGAATATATTGAATATTTGCTTGTTTGTTTGTTTATTTAAACTAAGGTTACTTGAGGGCCTGACCCTCCACCCATTGAAAACTCCACTTGCCTTAAATGGCAGCTGAATTAAGACAGAAGAGTTAGTTGAGGAGCTACATTTCCAAGGCCTATAATGGAGGCCTGATTATTTTTTGTCTATTAGAGTGAGAGTGCCAGTATGTGGTTCAGGAACTCTAAGTGCTAAGTAAGAAGGGTGGAAAAAGCTAGACCCCACATACAGGAACAGTAGAAGAAAGACAAAAGTGCTTCAGCGTGTTGACCTGGAAGGAGAGGGAGTCTAGGAGTTATTGTGGAGAATTGCCCTGAGCTTTCAGCATTGTGTGTACAAGGAAAGCAAACAGGAGACTGGCGTTGCCAGGGGCGAGATGGAAACTCTGAGAGGATGGTATCTATACTACAGAAGTAGCTGCATAGAGCTCACCTATATAGAGAACCTGAATACTACGGTATTGAGATTGGAGAATTGTGATTCTGATTACTCTGTATACATGGTACTGTGACTGGAAAATCTTTGGGTGCTCCAAAACCAGGGATTTTTAGAGAGTATTTGGATAACGAAGCAACTCTCTGACATGGGGCTTACAATAATAATACTGTAATTGTGACCATTGCTGTTGCATATTTATTAGTTTATTTTCTAGTCTAGTTTTAAATGCCCCAAGCAATCTCAGGGCTTTCACCACTTCCCCGGGGAGACTATTCTCAGCCTATCCTTAAATTAGATTGCAAGATCTTTGGAGAAGGACCTATATACTATGTTTGTACAGGGCCTAGCATAATAGAACCCTGGGCTGATTATGACCTCTGGCATTGCTGTAATACAAACCAATGCTCCTACTACTAATCTTGTTACTAGGACATTTTTCTAGGTATTCAGTTTTTCTAGGTATTCAGTTTAATTTTTTCTTCATTTCATATTTCCCTTTAATTTTTTGTTAATCAAGTCCCATATCAGCCGTTCCATTATTTTGCCCAGGATCAATGTCAGCCAGACAGGCCTATGATTACCCAGTTCATGTTGTTGACTTTTTTCCAAATATTGGCATAGTATTAGGTTTCTCCCAGTCTTCAGGTACTTCCCCAATGTTCCAAGAGATATTGAAAATCAACATTAATGGCCTAGTGCAGTGGTTTTCAGCCTGTGGTCCACGGACCCCTGGGGGGGCCACAGACTATGTCTAAGATTTCCAAAGGGGTCTGCACCTCCATTTGAAATTTTTTAGGGATCTGTAAATGAAAAAAGTTTGAAAACCACTGGCCTAGTCAGCTCCTTGGCTCGTTCTTTTAAAACTCTTGGATGCACATTATCTGGAGTTCCTGATTTTAAAATGTCTAACTTTATCAGCTGCTGTTTAACATCCTCCTGATTTACTGTGTATGGGAAAGTGTTTCATCATTATCATGTGATATAAACTGTTCCCAATACAGAAGAGAAATATTTATTGAACATTTTTTTCCTTTTCTTTATTATTACTGACAGTTCTACCATTTCCATCTAGTAATGGACCAATACCATTGTTAGGATTCTTTTTGTTCCTTCTTCCAGTCTTTAACTCCGCTGGCCAAAGAGTTCTTTTTGTATACTTTTGTTTCTTTTATCAATTGTACACCTCTACCCCAATATAACACTACCCGATATAACACAAATTCGGATATAACGAGGTAAAGCAGCGCTCCGGGGGGAGGGGGAGCTGCATGCTCCGGCAGATCAAAGCAAGTTCAATATAACGTGGTTTCACCTATAACGCGGTAAGATTTTTTGGCTCCCGAGGACAGCGTTATATCGGGGTAGAGGTGTATACAGTTTTCTGACTTGTGATTTATATTCATTACTATTAACTTCCACTTTCTTCCATTTGTTTTAGATAGATAGATGCCTTCATTTTCCCTCTAAGCTTGGTTGGTTTTTTTTAAACCAATGTGACCTTCTTTCTTCATTGTGTCTTTGGATATCTAATAAAATGTTCTTAAACAATCCCCAATTATTATTCAAACTTGTTGTTTTAAATTATTTCTCTCAACTGATTTGGCTCAAAATTGTTTTCAACTTTGTGAAATTGGCCCTTTTAAAACACCAAGTATATATATTACTGGTTTGGAATTAATTCTGTTTGCACATAACAAATGTGATCAAGTCATGATTACTTGTATTTAGTTCTGTGATCAATTCCTCTTCATCTGTCAAGACAAGGTCTAATAAAGGATTCCCCCATGTTGGATGCAACACTTTTTGAGTTAGAGAATTGTCATCTATAGTATTTAGAAATTTTGAGGATGTTTTAGTACTGGCAGCATGAGACCTCCAGTATATGTCACTCAGATTGAAGTCCCCCATGAAAACTCAGCTTTTTTCCTCTACATGTAATAGACAGGGGCTTAAGGAGCCAGTTATCCTGTGTCTGTAGCAGACACCAGCTAGTCCTCCATCTTGTGTGTTATCTGTTAGGACATTGATCCATAAACATTCAAGATAATTTTCTTCCAAGTTGTCAGTGACTTGGAAACAGACAATGCCATTTTTGACATAGAATACCAGTCCCCCCCCTCTTTTGCCTAACCGATCCTTCCTAAATAGGTCATACCCATTAATTTTAGCATTCCAATCATGCAAATCACCCACCAGGTTTCAGTAATACTAACACATCAAATTTATGCTCCTAAATGAGCAATTTCAGTTCCTCTTGTTTTTTACCCGGTCTCCTGGCATTGGTGTACAGGCAATTAAAATTTTTCTTCTCTTCGTGTCCTTTGGTTTCTTGATTAATTTTGTTCTCAATATCTTGATTTTGTGCTAAATGAGTGTTCATTTGTTCCCTCGTTTCACCCTCCCCTTTTATTGTTAGTTTAATGCCCTCCTGACTACTCTAGCCAGACCATCTCCAAGAGGATTGGTTTCCCTTCTGCTGAGATGGAGGCCATCTGAACTGCACAGCTCCATTTCCCCATAAAAGGGGAACCAAACTCCTCTGTCTTACAGCACTTACCTAGCCAGTGGTCCACTTCCATAATCTTCTGCCTTCTGTCTTGCTTCACTCACAGATCAAGAAGAGTGTCCCAAAAAATTAGTTGAACATTCTTCTCCTTCAGCACCCTTCCAAGTTCCCTGAAGTCGTCTGCACCCTGTGAGATGCAATGTGATTAGTGCCAATATGCACCATCACTAGTGGAGCTTTGCCCGTCAACTTCAGGCGCCGTCTTAGGGTGACATCTTGTGCCTCCTAGCTATGCCCACTGGTACCACCTGAAATAATTCCTCCTCCCTGTTCCTGTTTATAGACTATCATCACCTCCCTCATAATTGTGGTTTAACCAAACTTTAGTGCTTTTACTCGTTCCTTAGAAATAAATCCGTCCGGCTCCCCTGATTATTGTTTGTTGCTCTTCTCTAAACTCCTTCCATGTTGTCAATACCTTTCTGAAATGAGAGGCTCAGGACTGAATGCAGATTTGGTCTCACCCAAGTCATGTAGGGCAGTGGCTCTCAACCTTCCCAGACTACTGTACCCCTTTCAGGAGTCTGAGTTGTCTTGTGTACCCCTAAGTTTCACCTCACTTAAAAAACTACTTGCTTACAACATCAGACCTAAAAATACAAAAGTATCACAGCACACTGTTACTGATAAACTGCTCACTTTCTCATTGTTACCATATAGTTTTATAAAATAAATGAATTAGAAAAGAAATATTGTACTTGCATTTCAGTGTATAGTATATAGAGCAGTATAAACAAGTCACTGTCTGTATGAAATTTTAGTTTGTACTGACTTCACTAGTGCTTTTTATGTAGCCTGTTGTAAAACTAGGCAAATACCTAGATGGGTTGATGGACCCCCTGGAAGACCACTGCGTATCCCCAGGGGTGCATGTACCCCTGGTTGAGAACCACTGATGTAGGGAGGAACTATTACCACCCTCTGCCAGTGCCACAGTGTGTACCTCTGCATGTGCAACCCTAAAATCTCACCGATTTTCCCTTCCCCCCTTTTTTCCCCTGCCAAATTATATTTCAAACTCATGTCTAATTTTCTGCCCACTATTGCCCCCTGAGCCTCTTTCACCATCGTTGCTCCCAAAGTGTCTCTCTCCCATTGAATATGCATGTTGGATTATTTACCTTGGGATGTATTCATTTGCATTTAAATGCAATCTCATTTTTTAAACAGGCTTTTGCTTGGAGTTTCTAATGCCTCTAGGTCCTTGGTGTGTTATTTCTCTGTCCTCAGCAGTGTTTGTGGTCCTTCCTGTTCATATCGTCCGCAAATGTTCTTACCGTGCTGCTTCCCACCTCTTCCAGCTCAGTACTAATGAAGATGTTAACCAAGAGAGCACTAGCACCAGCCCCTTCGCTGCTTTGCTAGACAACTTCCCACTTCTGACATGTTGTTGTGCATATTTGCCCTGTGCTTTGGGGCCTTAAACCTGTTCTCAGTCCATGTGACAGTGACCTGAACCTGCACTCAAGGTCATCTAATAGCGCTGCTGCCTTAGAGGTGGGAGTTATCTTTTGTTGCATCGTATTGCTGCCAAAATGACACAGTCTCCTGAAAGGCGGTAGGCAACCTTGTTAGTACTACATTTGAGGGGAAGAAACTGGGCTGCAGATCTCAAGTGAGTGAGCATTCTCTTGAGATTTCTGACTACCTGAGAGATGGGCATCAACCAACTGCCCATATTTGAACACTCCTATACTTTGGATTCAAACTTTGTAGCTGGCCCCTCTCATTAATCGTTGTTTGCATAGTGATCACAGCAATCCTAGTTGCTTTACATTCAGGTACGAAGACAAAGGCCCCAAGCAAAGAGCTAATAAGATGGGGCTTCCGTCTCCATAATGAGCCCAACGGAGCCTTAGAACCACACATCCCTGAACTTTGGGGAACCTCAGCGCTGGATCTGAATTTCCCATCTAAGTTTCTGTCTGGCCAACCCTACACCCTGATTCAAACACCCTCCAGAATTCAGGGAAGTTCAGATTCACAGCTCTGGTATGATCCATTGTGGAGATAATTGGGGGGAGGGCTTTCTTCCCTGTATTTAACTCTTTGGCAGTAATAGTGACACTCACCCTGCATTGGACAGTAACTGACAGTTGTCATATTTGATTGCCTATGCCTATCCGTATTTGAATAAGTATAAAGCTTATGAAAGGATTGTTTTTTCTGTCCTTGTTAAACTGAGAGCGTCCTCAGATTAGACACAGGACATAATGAATTAATGAATGCTGTGGTTTTCTCATGATCTATGTGATACCAAATATCTCTTTTAACTATTCGGATGAAAACAGAGAACAGATAAATCAGAATTAGCTACACCTCTACCCCGATATAACACGACCCGATATAACACGAATTCAGACATAACACGGTAAAGCAGCGCTCCGGGGGGAGGGGGGGGAGCTGCGCGCTCTGGCGGATCAAACCAAGTTCAATATAACGCGGTTTCACCTATAACGCGGTAAGATTTTTTGGCTCCTGAGGACAGCGTTATATCGGGGTAGAGGTGTAGTAACTTAAATCTCAACTAGGCATAATTAGGAACAATAATGCCAAAGTGAAAGTGACCAACAATATTAAAAGAGAAGTATGAGAAAGACACCGGTTCCTATCCTGAAGTCACAGGTCTGACAGAGTTTCTGTTACTCCATCAGTGCAGTCCTAACAGAAGGCAATTGCCCCACCCATAAAGTCACTTGAAAATCTTTTTGGGAGAATTAGATCAAAGATGTTATAACTTCATGAAAAACGGATGCCATGTAAGATGAACAGGGACCTATGAAAAGAAAGGGAGACCACTTTTATATCTCATGCATTTCTCTTTGCAGAAATGGGCCATAAAACAAAATAAATTAACCCACCGGAGATCATTTTCCATTTTCATAGTGGTTGTTTAAATGCAGCCTGACTCACTGGACTATAACAGCTCCTTAGGAGCCACTTACTTCTATTTGGGAGTACATATTTAGGCCTCTAGTAAAATTCCTTATGCAATGTCTTTGAAGGGTACTTACTGGGTATACTTAGCAGCCATTTTCCCAAAGTGAATATCTCAGATGTTTGCAGCAATTGATATTAATTTCTTCAAATTACAAAATGATATTAGCCTGGATAGTGGGGATGTGGCTTGCCAAGTCTGTTTTTCAACTTCAGTTGCAAGTTGTACTAGTGAAAATATGCATTAGCTAGAAATAAAACCACCGTGAGGAAAGTGAGGTAAGTAGGGCACATTCAGCTGTGGTCATTGCACTCTGCGCAGTTCCATTGGGGGACGTAGTCAGAAGTCCATTCCATGACTGTGTGGTCTAAGTCAAGAGCTAGGGAGAGCCTGTGTGGTGACAGTAGTTGGCATAGGATGTGTTAATCAGTGCTGAAGAGAAAGGCAGAACCACAGGGGCTCTCTGTGTCCAGCAGCCTCAGTAAAGCCTCAGTATCTCTTGCTAAGGTTTCAGTTCACTTCAGTGTCTTTGGCCAAAGATTTACTATAAAGTAGCATTATCTAAGGCTATGTCTGCCCTGCACTTTCGTTGGTAAAACATTTGTCTGTCAAGGGCGTGAAAAAAACACACCCCTGACCAACAAAAGTTTTACCAACAAAAAGTGCCGGTGTGGACAGCGCTATGTCAGCGGGAGATGCTCTCTCACCAACATACCTACTGCCCCCTATTGGGGGTGGTTTTATTTTCTTGGCGGGAGAGCTGTCTCCTCCCAGCAAAGAGCAGCTACACTGCGTACCTTACAGCGGCACTGATGTAGCAGCACAGCTGTGCCACTGAAAGGTGTGTAGGACCCATGCTATGATGGAGTCCCTGTGGATACAGGCCCTTGTGCATCACTTGTTTCCCACGTGCAACCATGGCAGTCTATCAGTGTTATCATTTTGCCATTCTTACCTGATCTTTGATATGATGGGGGGATGTACTACTCACCGTACAGTTTATATTCAGAGTCTGAAATCCACTAAAGCAGATTCCATCTATTTGGCTAAAAGGATTGCTGTGAAAAGCTTATGATCTCTTCATTACTGGAATGTTCTACAGTGTCACTATATACCACATTTTTTACAAATTCCCATCTCAAGAGGTAGTGACCTTGATCCCTTAATGGGTGCTGAATTAGACATACATTTTTCTGAAAATACGAATTCTATACTAGTTATCAATATTTATTGGTAGGTTACCAACATTTTAATACTAACATGTAATGTAACTAAAGATAGGCCTGACCAGACCCTGGATCAGAATTCTCCTGGGAGAGTCCAGATCCACTGCCAACTGCAATGAGTTGAATCAAAACCCCAGACAACTTCAGACTTTGGGGAAGTTTGGATCCAATCCAGGTTTGACTTTCACAGCTCAAGCCCTCTTTGTATATAACTGCTTGTAGGAGCAAACGCCAATGGTTCTGATTCATTTTTTACACTGTCCTTACTCTGCGAAGCCCTCGCTGAAGTGCCCGGCTACCGCATCAGATTTGGATTATAAATTCTTAGAAGGAAGAACCATGGTTTATTTGATGCAAATTATAATAAATCACATTTATTAGTAATATTATAAAATATTTATTTAGTAATGCTAATTATTAAGTCCTGCAAATGTTCTCATTGACTGTAGGGTCACTACTCGCATGAGTAAGGATTGGGCCCTATAATGCAAATCAGGCTGCCCATGCTCCAAAAATAATCAGGGAGGATTGAGATCCAGCAAAAGAGAGTGCGAAACCATATCTCTCAGGGTTAGCTTTCTTTGAAAGGTTTGCACTGTGAGGCTGTTTACCTGTTATCAAGACATGAATTCAGGAATGTGTGTATTCCTCAGGCTCCCCTGAGTAACATCCCAAACCCCTAAAGCAGAGCCGGGAGCTAGCTCCATTCTTCATGCTGCCTTGGGTGCTAACTGTGATGGGGGACTCTCAGAACCCTGGATCTCAGCAAGTGAGGAAAGGAGAAACTGACTTGTTTAAAAGTTGATTTATTTGTAATGATTATCCCAGAAGTGCAAGGGGCTCAGAAAGTTCCCCGCCAAGTGGGACCTACCTGCAGAGGACCAGCTGGGAAGCAGCTTTACAGGGGACTCCACACTACCTTCGAACAAAGGAGTTGGTCTCCATTCTAGTTTGACATAGGCCAGCAGGGATGGGGCAGGCCAAGGAAAGGATGGAGACATGGCCAGTGGCTCAACCCCTCCACATATGAGTCTGTGGGAATTGCAGCCCCTATTCCAGCCAAGGGGTGATAGGCAGCCATAGAGGGACTGTGGAGCTGCCACTGATACTGGGGTGGATCCCATCCTTCTTCTAGCTCTGTGGGATTCCTCTGGGCCGCCTTTGCCCTCCCAGTGAGCTGAGGTTTTATTTATCTGAGCTTTTTAAAAGTAACAGTGCGAGTCACCTTTAAAGTTTTCATTTGACTTCATTGTCATAACCCATCATTTCAGATTAATGATTAATTGAAGAGGACATGTTCTGACTCCAGCTTGTGTCCTGGGGTGCTTGTCGCAGCAATGATGCACTAGGTGATTATTCATCCCCTTAACCTGACAGATGCATTTCTTCTTTTGGCTGGTTAATAACCTTGACCAGGTGTGTGTGGAGGGGGATGGGAGAGGCAAGGGGCGGGGTTGTAGGACATGGGGAATGGGCAAATGTCTTTAGATGGGCTGCATGACCTCTGTTTTGCCCAAGCAAAAAACTTACTGTGCAATGGACAAAAGGAGTGTCATTCTAGAGTTGGGTGAATAGTACAAAACACGATTCATTTGTGACTCTTCATCTAGATTCATCTAGATTAGGTAGTCCTGCAAATAGTCCTGCAAATAGAATTGGAAAAAGTATAGAGAAGTGCAACAAAAATGATTAGGGGAATGGACCAGCTTCCATACAAGGACAGATTAAAAAGACTGGGACTTTTCAGCTTAGAAAAGTGATGACTAAGTGGGGATATGATAGAGGCCTATAAAATTATAAATAGTGTGGAGAAAGTGAATGGAAATGTTTTATAACCCGTCACATAACACAAGACCATTGGGTCACCCAATGAAATTAATAGGCAGCAGGTTTAAAACAAATATAAGGAAGTACTTCTTCACACAACATACGGTCAACCTGTGGAACTCATTGCCAGAGGATGTTGTGACGGTCAGAAGTATAGCAGGGTGAAAAAAATAGATAAATTCATAGAGGATAGATAGGTCCATCAATGGCTCATAGCCACGATGGTCAGGAACTCAACCCTATGCTCTGGGTGTCCCTAAACCTCTGACTGCGAGAAGTTGGGACTGGCTGACAGGAGATGGACCACGCCATAATTGCCATGTTCTGTTCATTCCCTCTGAAGCATCTGGCACTGGCCACTGTCAGAAGACAGGATATAGGGACAGGTGGACTATTGGTCTAACCCAGTATCGCCATTTTTATGTTCTTATGTAAATATCTGTTCACATGAGTATTCAATCCAGCCATCTTGAAAAGTCTTTGTGGGTCGAGTAGTCATCCAGTCAGAGGGTAAAAACAAAGCTAGGTGACTGAAGTGACCAGTTATATTATATGAATAACAAATTGTGATAGTTAATATCCTAAGCAATAGTTGTGAATAGCTTATGAGCAACCAATAGACTGTTAGACTCAAATATTTGTTGAATCATTATGAATGACAAACAATCCTGTAAACATCAGTGTGTTCTTGGATAAGTCACAAAAAGAAAAAGTGGCTAAAATTGTCAGATGAATTGTTCACTGCAAATTGTTTACTCAGCTCTCGTTGTTACTTAATGAGTCACAAATTAAACTTGATAACCAGAGAAAACTTAATTTTGCCATGAAAACAAATGATGCTCGCAAACTCCCTTTCACTGTACTTGGACCCATTTCAGCCTGAATGCACTAGTTATTCCAGAGATGATTTTGTTGTGAGAATGGTGAAACTGAGTTTGAAGCTGTAACTATTCAGGTGTGAAATATTAAAATGTGTGGGGAAATGCCTTTTATCTTAACTCCATTATATTTCCCTTCAGTATTTTTAGCCATTTGTTCATTGCTTTTTAGAGTGCTGCTCTGGACAGCTGTTCTCTTAGCTACTGAGGCAAAGGACCCAGTCTTGCATGTCTCATGCAGGCTAACACCCAGTAATGTGAGTGGAAGTTTGCCTGAGTAACCTGCCCGGAGCCAGTTATCATCTGTGCATAAATTAGGCTATAAAATTCCTAGTCTTCATGAGGTTCTTTTTGATGGACAGGGAGCCTGTGAATGGTCTTTTGGTTGGAATTTGTGCTTTTCAGTTGCAGGTATGGAGCCTAGATACAGTGGTGATGGGCAAACTATAAACATCTAGATAGTTAGCCATTAATTTGAATGATTGCTATTAAATAGTTAGCATTTGCCAATAGATACCACACAATGATATCTGAGATGTAACAATTTCCCTCTTTTCCTTGAATCTATCTATCTATCTATGTTCTTCAGCACCATCAATGTGGTATAAGTGATGATTTGTTGTACTGGATATCAAAAGTTACCTTTTAACAGCTTCTTTTGTAGATAGAATAGATGAAGGGGAGAGGAAAGAGACCTATGCATATATTGTGCCATTTGACATGGAGAGAGAAGCATGTGTAATTTACACAATGATGAGGATAAAGACATTACTCTGGATATCTTGGTGCTGACAACATAGCCCATTTCTTCTGATGTCTTTTGATAGCAACTCTGTGTTTTACCATGCGTTGAACTAAAATAAAAACATAAATAAATAGAATTGAAATTTCTTAGCCCACTCATCTAGAATTTCACCTGTTAATAGACACCATCTCTCCTTAAACAACCCAAGAAATGTATGTGAAAATAATTGTTTATTGTAGGCATTGCTGAATTGCTTGCTCATTGTGACCACATTGTTAAAAAATCAAATGTGAATTATTTACAATCCTGGCAACCTTTACCCATATTCCATCCTGTTGTAATTAGAGATTATCCTCACATTGCAAAGTTTGGAACTGAGCCCAATCTAAACATCCCCAAATTTGGGGACGAGGCATTCTGGTTAGGGTGTGGTATCTGTAATTTCAATATCAAATTTGCTGCCAAAAATAATATTGCTATTTTAAAATGTAACATATGGTTGAAATATCCACCAGCAGAGTGTATTATTAAAAGCAGTTCATGTTTGGTGAGGAGTAGACCTGGGTGAATAGTAGAAAACAATGTGCAAACCTGGTAGTTAAATCTGAATGGAACTTCAGTCTGACCGTTATACTCCTTTTCTATTTTTCACATATTTTTGCAGTTGTGTTTTGTTGACAGGAACGTTTAAGCAGAAGCTTTTATTTGTGTAAATATGGCTACTTGTACACACCTGACAACATTAGTGTTGCCAGAAAAGCCTTGCTTTATGTCATCCAATCAGAAAACAGAAATCATTGCATGTGACTGAGTTGATCAATCAAACAGTCCCAAATATTTAATTGTATTCATAACCTGGAAAATGCACTGTGAACACTTGTCTAACAGCCCATCAGCCCAAAGATATTTGGTCAAGTGGTTCACTGAACTGTTACGAATAACGGACACATTTGTAGAAAATGTGATATGTACATGTACAGAGGAAAGAGCCAAATCCCAAGAATCAGCCATTCACAATGCAAAGCTTGACACTAGTGAGCAGAGCTTCTTTACCTCTTGAACATTGCAAATGTTAAGACGATTGGACAGAGGGTGCATAAGGAGTCAAGCTCAGTGAAATTCCATCTGAAATTACTTTTGCTGTAGGACTCTCCAGCTGCAATGCTATGGGCCTCCTTATTCCAGACACAATTAGATATTTTTCTTTATAGGTGCTTTTCTTTATTAGCGTCAATAAAAAAAAATCACGCATAAGCTCTGCCAAGAATTTATTTTGCTGCTGTTAATATACAAGGTCCTTTCCCAGAATTTAGGTTAAGAAAGAATCTTTAGAACTAGTAGAGCTGGTCACAGTATGAGGTCAGCCTGGCTTCAACAGAATAGAACAGAACAGTTGTAACCCACTGGTCAGGGTGTGTGATGCGTCTCCATCTATATCCGATCCACAGAGGATGTGAGTCTGTTACAGCCCCACTGAGCTAGCCTGGCTTGTTAGCTGTAGACACTCAGGGTTTTAATTCTGGAGGTCTCTGGTTCAATCTTGGTGTTGGCCAGGATGGTGACTATCACACAGTCACTACGGGTTTTGTCACCACTCTTCCTAGGGATGAGTGGCTGTTACCCAAGCTCAGCACCTATTGAAAACCTTGTGCAGAAATGTATAACACTTAATCTGTGTACATGTACGGCTGTGATTTTCCTGCCACAAATTAAGTAGTTTTGTTTGTTGTATAAACAGTCATTAATATTTGGGTGTTTGAGTGAATTTAGTGTTGGCAAAAGGGGTTGGATGGACACCCAGGAAGCTAAAGTCTGCTTTTTATCCGTAAGACTGGTAAAGGATGGGCACTGGTGATGTAAGCCTTCCTTGCACTCTCCCACTGCAAACATGCTGAATTGCTAACCTGGGAGGGGACACCTCTGGGCTGTGAGTGAGCTTCATTGGCCTCTCTACCGAGACAGCAAGCATGGGGGCCAATTAGAGCCAAGTGTGATGGTGGGTTTCTTTGTGTGAGGTGAGCATGTTTCCTCTAGGAACCAGACTGAGACAAAGCAATGCCTTTTCCATAGGTCACTGAACAGCCATCAGACTGTTACTTTCAGTCATTAGTAACCCAGTCTGGATTGGAAAGATCAGGTTAGAAGTGAAAGTCTACATATGCCATTACTGATCTAGCCATTCCATGCAACAGACTTATGTGCATTGATTGCAATCTGTGAGAGAGTTAAATGCGTTTAACTATCGTCACTCATGACCTTACTGACAAGACAGCATCGTAGGGGCCAGGTTGCCCATTCATTCAGTAGGGAAAACTGTGAAAATGCAGAAAGAATCAGGCGGAATGCAGAATGTCGGGTCAGAATCTCAACTAGCATCACTTGGCATGTCTCCACTGAAATCAATGGAGCTCTGCTGATTTTTGCCAGATGAGCATCTGGCCTGTTCAATTAGGTTCTCGAACTGTAAAAGTGAAACAGGGCTTCACTTCGTTTGCTGTCCTTGTGTTGAGGTGAAACTTGGCTTGAAAATCGTGAGCATTGTTGAACCAAGGTGCCCAGGGAGCAGCTGCAAGGAGCATGATAAGGTTCCATGGGAGCTTGGTAGAGTTTGAGCTTTCTTTGGAGAGTGAATTTCATTCCATTTATAGGGACTGTACTTGCATCTTTGAAGTCAATGGGAGCTTTGGTGGGTTCTTCAACTGGAACAGGATCCAGCTCATTCGTAGCTGTAAGGCCCAGCATTCATATGATCAGTGTGTATTGGGGATTTCCAGCACCAAAACTCTAGCTCCTCTCTACCCAGGTCATTACAGTCAGGATAGTTTATAACTCTTGCACTTTAAAGGAGCTTTAAAATGGGCATGAATTACATTGCACTGTCAGAGTGCTGGCCATAGCAGGACTGCCTCATAGTATGGAAGGTGCTTTTGGATCCTTCTGGATGATGTAGTGTAGTTAGCAGTCTATTCCATGACTGCTTAATCCAGGCCAGGACATAGGAGGTGCTCTAGGTGATGATGCTAGGCAGCACAGACTGTGTGTAGTCAGTTTGGAAGCTAGAGAGTCAGAGGGAATGACAGAGTCTGTTCCAGCAGCCTCAGTGAAGAATCTCCTTTATGTAATTGTGTCTAAGAAAGTCCTGCCTCATTGCTCCCTTGGGAGCTGAAACGGATGAGAGGGGCTATGTAAACGCAACATCTAGTCATGAAGATTTGAATTCTGTCTGCTATGTGAGTGATGGGTTGTTTTATTCATTGTGTTGTGTGCTCCAGGTGGTGACTCTCTGAGGCATGTTGCCCATGTGTTTTCTCTACAGTGTGTTATAGGCTTAGCTTATGTTGTGCTAAGTCTTCCATAGGCTTTGGGGTGCCATAACATTGAGCGATGGGCGCAGATCCAAACACCCCTGAATATTAGTCGGAAGGATTGGAATTTGGTGGCTTGATCCTGTCTCTAGTCGCTTTTCTACTGGGTATTTGTCCTGCTTTTTTGCTGCTGGGGAGGCAGTGATGAAATTTTCACTGGGTGTTGCTGAGCCTGGAAAGGGGCAGCGTGGCAAGCTCAGCTTTCCATTGGGCAGGCTAGGGTCTATTAAGTTGACTGCAAAGTCATCAAAAGCCCGGGGTGGCTTGTGGAGGAATATATCCTTACCTAAGCCTCTCAGTCCCTACAGGGTTACATCTAATTAAATTATAGGCACCCACCTCCTAAGTAGGCTCAGGGTCTGCAAAGCAATCATGAAATGGTGCTGTCGTCCTCATGCTCAATCTGCAAATGAGCTATCACCTGACTTTTAGAGGTAAACTACAGAGTGACTTATCCTATGAAATCAAGAGATCAGAGCAGTGGATAAGGCGTCTCAGTGTAATTCATTCATCTGAACTTTTATCTGTCCAGAGCTGTGATTGGTGCTAATTACAGTCATTGCTCATGAACTCCCGGCCCTACCAACTCTTCACTAAAAATGTCAATATTGTTAAACAGTTTTTATTTTATCCTCACTGTGAAACTAACGTGCAGGAATTGTGTAGTATTAAGTTCATACCTAAACTGTTCTTTAATATATCTTTAATATAATCTGTGCCTCTGTGCTTCATTATAAAGCTCTGTTTGAAAAACACTGTAGCAATTAATTTCATCTGGAGGGCTCTTGCTGTCAGTTCCTGGGACTGAACCATTCAGGAATGGTGGCTGGGCTTTTCCAGCTGAGGCTCTGCCTTTGGAATTCACTCCCCTTTGTGATCATCCAGACCCTGCCAAGGTTGGCAGCTTTGATAGCACAGGGAGTTTATTTTCTTCTGGTTTCATTTGTTTGGTTCCTTTTATTTTATTTTATAAAATTGTATTCCAGATAATTGAGTTGCTGCAGTTTATTTGGTGACAACAACTGTTGATTTATGTGACTGCTGTACTGGCTAGTGTGTGTGTCTCCCAGTACTCTCTACAGGATGGAATCAAAACTGCTTAGCTGTGTGTCATACGTACTACACTGCTGATGACTAATGAAGATTCTTGTTTAGCTCCAGTAGTAGAGGTCTAGGGGTTTTGGATCAGGAAGAAATGTATTCTCTACCTGCTGTTGCCTTACCGTTGTGAGTGGCTGTGTTGAATAATCCAACCCATTGTGAGTAGTTTACATCATTTGCCTTTTTAATTTTTGTATGATGATCCCAGTTCATGGTAATAGGTGAAATAAATAACCAGTAAGTCAAGTACTAATCCCGCCATCCTCAGAGCAATTACGATGGACTCTTCCCTTGCCACAGAAACTGCTCCATTGCTCAAATCAGTTTCTTTTTATAATTATGAGACATGTTCAGCCAGCCAGGTCCGTAGTGGAGAAGGATGGCTCTTGGGGTGAAACATTACATGAACGAAGGTTTGTCATTCCTGATCAACCCATTTATGCGTCTGGTCCAGTATCCTGTGGTGGTCAATACCTGATGCCTCTGATGTTATCTATAACAGCATTTCATTACCGCAGTGGGCGAGGGAGCTTGCAAAGACTGGATTGACATTTTATTAACATTTAAACATTTATTTTGTATCATTTTACTAATACTGGACCAATTTCCATGCTGACTTACCCCCTCCACCGACTATCCCCCCCGCCCCGCAGCCTCACAGAAGATTAAACTGGGCATTAATCTAGGCACCCTTTGGCCATATATTTACAGGAATGTTTCTCAACAAGGCTCTGATTCATCCAAGCACTTCAGCATACTTAACTTTAAGCATGTGGGTAATCCCAGTCTCTGTTCAGAAACCTGGGAATAGTGCTTTACTGAATCAGAACTGGTGTTGGGCTGACCCCTTTTGGAGAAAGATGGTGCCATTTGTTGAGCAGTTCCAGCTTTGAGCTCCAGAATTTCACAAGGTAATTTACCCACGTGAAAAGGTTATGTTTTGTAGCTACTTGTAATTACTTTATGTGCAAGTAGCTATGTCACCAAGGAGAGGAATCTTAATGTACCCGGTGCATAAAAGGGACTGAAAAGCAATTATGGCAACACATTGAACTAGAGAATTTGTCAATACTCCAGAGCCAGTTAAAACCCAAATTGGCAATGTTATATGGGGGTAACTCAGTCTCAATGCCAGCCCTTTTTTCTTTATTACTGCTTTGACTTTTAATGCATTTTCTCCTCTCCAAGTGTGTATATATCTCTGTGTTGCTGCCCTTAGTATTAATGAGAGCTACATGGATTCATCAAGATGAGAGTAAGCAGTACTGGACCCCTGAGTCTACTAATGTAAAAAGTATGAAAGCAGTTAATTTCTCTGATGTCAGGCTATATCTTCAAGAAAACCAAGTCAACAAAGAAGAAAGTTACTCGCTCTAAATTAACCCTCAAGTCTATACTGACTCCCCGCTATATAAAGCCTCCAGCCAAACGCACTAGCAACTGAGCAACATGAGGATATCAGAGGCCCCGTTATCCCAATCAGGCCCTTTCAGCTGAAATCTATCCATTAGTCAAATTCATCAAAGGGCTTGAATGCAAAAAGGGAATTTTTCTGCCTCATGCTTAACCTTTGTGTGATTGCACCTCTTTGGAGAATAAGCAAATCAAGTGGAAATGCCCTCCCATTGGAGTCATGAATGATTTAGCTGTATTCAGTTTCTATAATTTCTGCTGAGAGGTTTAAAAATAAATAAATAAATAAAGGGATTATGGGGAAATTATACAAGAGCTAAATTACATAGTGATTGGTTTGGGCAACATTTTCTTATATGCTCCTAATATATCCTCATCATTAAGACCAGAAAAATGTCAGACTGAAACACACTGGCTGTGGTTTCAATGGTATGTAGAACTCAGGTGAGCCTCCCGTCTAATCAATCTGGTGATTGTGCTGTATAGATAGTTTTGGTGATGGAGATGTATGACTATACCACTGCAGAGTTATAAATGCTCTCCTTGGGAAGCCTTTGAGATGACGGCATTGTTATTGCAACAAACGGTCTCATGATTAACAGTCTCATCAATCTGTGTTGTAAATGTTACTACACGTGAGGGAACAATGCAATTAAAATGCCGGAGGGCTATCCAACAAGGGAGTGGGGGATATCATTCTCATAGGAGCATATGAATCAAACTATGGTATCCTCATTTGGCTGGGAGTTTCTAACAGGATCGCTTTTGTTTCTGAGTGTGTTGGGTTTACTTTGAGTAATGATTTCTCCTTCCTGAATGCCAGCAGTCTGTATGTTTTTTTAAAAGAATTTCTGACTTTCAGCCCTTATAGAAAAGCTCTATAGAATGTAATAGAAAATTATAGCCATTCCAGAGTACCTTTGCACCATCCTATAGAATGTTTGGCCTTGTCTACACAAGAAATATTTTTTTTGTATAACCAAAGGTGTGAATTTAAACCAGTAAGGCTATACTGGTGTACCCCGCTGAGTGGGCACTCTCATTCTGGTATAAGAATGAACTTTTTTTTGTGTGGTTTAGCTTATGTCACTGGGGATTTAACCTAAAACAAAAAAAGCCACTCTTATACCAGAGTAAGTGTCCACCTGGAGGTTATACCGCTATAACTATATCTGTATAACTGCACTGGTACACAGGTAAAAGGTCTAATGAAGAATTATATCCCTTCTATAGAATTGTTCAACTTACCTCGAGACAGGAGATCATTCTCTCAGAAATTCTGTAGGTGTTTGGAATAAATTCTAGAGAGCCTTATTTGTTCGATCCCTGTTAAATTTTATAGGGCTTTTCCATAAGGGTGAGGGTGAACAACTGCCCCTTTGTGCTATACTTTCTCTTGAATAAGGGTGTGATGGCTTTAAGATGGCAGCACTCTTTGGTGAATTTCTTTTATTTATTTTTTTGTAATTTCCCAGAGTATTTAGTTTAATTCTTTTTTGTAAGTGCATTTAGTGCTGGTGAAAGGTTCTGGATTGAAAGCTCTGGGGACTGAAGCCCTAACAATTGGGCATGCTTCCCCATCAGTGTGTCTGCACCCTGCTCTGCAGAGACCAACCTGAACACTGCTTTGGAATATGTGTTTTGGTCTCCAAGGTGCAGTCAATCCTTGGCTTCTCTTTTGAGACTGCCAACGAGGAGACCAATTAGTGCCAATCCAATTGTGGCAGCAAATGCTCAACAGTGCTTTGCAGCAGTGGCTGATCTTACCAACTAAAATGTGTGCTTAGCACTTGGCTGCTCCACTGGGGATTTGGAAATAGCTTTATATGAAGTTGTTCAGTTGGAAATAATCAGGGAAGGGCGGTTGCTGGGAAGGAACAGACATGAGCCCTTAACCGTGAATCACAGAATAAAGGAAAACTCAGTGTGAGGTTCACACATTTCCCATGTCCTTCTTCCAGTCACTACATCTACAAAGCAGAGTTGGAGCAAGGTCCCTCTGTAGAGATGCAGCCAGCTCTTGGCCAGAAGTTTTAAACTCTAGTCTGTTTGGAAAAGCTTAGAAACCTAGTGCTCCAGAGAATACTGTAGTTGGATACATTCAAAAAACCTAGGTGCCTGATCCTGCCTCAATTTCAATCAACAGATGCTGGGTACATGTACAATAGTTAGATATAGATTCAAATAGCTATAGGTATAGATCCAACCTGTTATGCTTAGGCTGGACAAGATGTATGGAATCTGTATCATCATAGGAAGTCCTAGCCAGGGGCGGCTCCAGGCACCAGGGCACCAAGCGCGTGCCTGGGGCGGCAAGCCGCGGGGGGGCGGCCTGCCGGTCGCCGTGAGGGCGGCAGTCAGGCTGCCTTCAGCGGCATGCCTGCGGGAGGTCCGCCAGTCCCGCGGTTTTGGCGGCAATTTGGCGGCGGGTACGCGGAAGGCGCGGGACCGGCGGAACTCCCGCAGGCATGCCGCCGAAGGCTGCCTGACTGCTGTGCTTGGGGCAGCAAAATACATAGAGCCGCCCCTGGTCCTAGCGGCTCATCTCTTCCATAAACCTCCCCTTCCTGTGACCATATAGGATTGTTCCTTATAGTATGTTCTTTAGTCCAGTTTTAAATTGGTCAAGTGATGGGGCTGGGAGAAGACTCCATCATATAATACATCTCTCTCTTAGTATGGTGTGACTAATGTTTCTTTTCAATTCTTCTTTGCTTACCTGTATTTCTATGTTTATCTTGGTGGGGGCAGTTATTTTATCCAAGAGCAGCGACACCAAGCCCTGTACAGAGGGAACAGGCAGAGCCCAGAGCCACCCATCACATTTGGGTTCCTTTTATTTTTCTTGGCATGTTTTCCCTTGGCTTTGATGACAATCTCTCCCCTTTGGTGGTGGTCTTCAGAGAGCGCTAATAAAAAGAAAGAAAGTGGGTTTGCTTGCCGAGTGGGCATTATAGCGCTAGTCATTATAATCCTAGCTGGGTGAGTTCAGCCATGGTTTTCCAATTCTGTACCACAACAAGCCTACAACTTATAACAGCCTTGCCATGCCATATCCACACGCTCTTAGCTGGCACATGCTGATATTGTTGGGAGATCAGTCTAACTGTTAGCACCTTGAATAGTTTTTTTGCTATCACTTTTAAGACTTTTTTTTTTTTTTTGGTTTATTGTTTTTTGACAGCCTCCTTAACCTAATGAAATGCCTATTTTTGAAAGCTCTGTTGTGACCTGAAGATTAGATCAGAATGGATCAGGGAGGAAGAGCAGTGAGAGGCAGTGTGGTCCAGTTGATAGGGCACTCAAGAGATGTGGGTTCTACTCCTGGCTCAGCCACCAATCTGCTGTATTATGAGCTTGCCCCTCCACCCCCTCTTCCTCTGCTTCCCCTTGGACCCTTATCTGTCTTGTCTATTTAGACTGAAAGTTCCCTGGGGCAGGAACTGTCTCACACTGTGTGTTGGTACAACCCTAGCACTGTGGGGACGTGATCGTGATTGAAGAGTTCTAGGTTCTACTGCAATACAAATAATAATAACTGATGCTCAGTGGGCCTAATGCTGCATGGCACTGAGCTCCTGTTAAGTCAGTGGGAGTTGTGGGCAACCCCAATGAAAAAGCATTGTTTGGACTGGTTAACATTACACTCATTCACCTATGCAACCCGTCATTTCTATCAGCAGGCGCCCAGAGACTGCACCTAGCAGAGTGCCCCATCAACTTTTGCATTCATTGTGTGTGATCCATGCATCAGAGACCCTCAGTCTAAAGTCACTGGGCTCCCATTGACCTCTGTGAGAATTAGATGGTGGCCTAAAGCAATAGGAGCTGGACCACAGGTGGCTCTTTGCACTTACACTTCCTCACCTGCTCATTCACTCCCTAGCTCGCTCACTTGTTCTCCCATTCACCAGTTTGGTCACTTGTTCGCAGGTTTACTCACAACTTCTCTCAATCTAGGGGAACGGGATCAAAAGTAATGCTACGCAAAGTAGGCTGAATATCAGGAAAAGCAGCCTCAGGATGGGATCAGTAAGACTGGGCATAAGATCCCCCAGTGAAGAGGGGGAAAGCCCCATTACTTGCTTGGGGCAGATTGGACAAAATGCTAGAAAATGTCCCATAGGAAACAGTCCTGAACTGATCACTGGGAGATGGTCCAGATGGGATCTGAGAGGGTTTTTCTGTTTCTTAGTCTATGTAAAAGTAAAGCACTGCCTTGCCTGATAGTAAGTCCTCAGTACACGAGGCCCCAGTGTTGACCCGTAAGGTGAGACAGTTTCATCTGGAGTTGGGAGTCAGGGTTCTTGGCTTCTGTTCGCAGCTCAGCCACTGTCTTTGTGTGTCCTTGGGGAAATTGTTAACTTCTTTATGCTGAGTCAGTTCCCCATCAGTGAAATGGGTATAACAGTTCTCACTTACCACAGAGGGGTACTGCCATTCTGAATTACTATGTGTTTAGACAGTGCTTTGGGATCCTGCAATGGAAGGTACTATACAAGCTGCAGAATATTATTATAATGATACTGTGGAGACACAAAGTATTAGTACGTTTTCCAGAAACAGGTCAGTTGTGGATTTTAGTAGGGGAGCTTTCCTTTCCTTTCCTTTCCTTTATGAAAATGTCACATAGGAACTGTATCAAACCAGTGGTTTAGCTAATCCAAAATTCCGTTTCTGGCAGTAGCCAATACCAGTTGCTTGATAGGAAGGTGGAATGAGCCCTGAAATGGACAATTATTCTGTTCTAGTCAGATTCTTATACCATGCTCATTACCATGATATCTGAGTCCCTCTGTGGTATCGGAGAACCTATAACCTGGTCACAGGGGAAGTTGTTTCCTAACCCCAGGCAGCTAGTGGTTGATTTATGCCCTGAAGCATAGCGAAAATTAAACAGTAAAAATTAAACCCAAAGCTTCTAATAAGAAATGGATACTAGTAAGAAATGAATTCTGCTCAAGGCCTTTGCCTTCTGCTGTTATTGCACAGAGAGATCACTCAGGGGAAGACGTCATTTACACCAAGTGGCTTCTGTGCTTTTGGGCTCTTCAGTTCAACACAAGTAGCTGACAAGTAAAACTGGTTTTAATGGGACCTAAGACTTTGGTCTACAAGTGCATGCAGAATTCATTATGCCTCAGAAACAAAAGCAAATTATCATCTGCTGTGTTTTCCTAGCTGGAAGAGTACCAACCTCCATAGTTTGTCTCTGTTGCACACTGATATTGTTTGTGTAGTGATGAGTGAACTTTAAGAAGCTGGAGGAAGAATTGGGCTTGTGCCATAACGTACGAGTCCAGATTCCACTTCCCCAGCACCTGTTCAGGTCCAAGGTTTTATTCAAGCTCCATCTCCTGTTGGAAAGATAGGTTTCAAAAAGCATCTCAAAGTTCAGCTGCCATTGCAAACTCATCCAACCCTTCTTGGGCTGAAAAGCTGGTGAGATCAAGCTTTCTCATGAGACTTCTGGTACTTCCTACCATTGGCTTGGTTTGACGTGCCACACGAGAACAGCCTTGCTCATGTGGTTTCAAGTATGTTGAAGCCAGGATGTGAGATGCATGTTGGATTAGAAAGAGAGAACGCTCATTTAAGTTTTTGAACTTCAGAACGGTTTTGATGGATTTGGTTTGCATTTTTGGCCAAGGTGCTATCTCTTTGTCTATATTTATCCAGCTCTTTATATCACAGCCATCATTATAATATCTGGGTTGGTGCTTTTATACTGACTAGTAGGCCATCTCTACTGTCATGAGTGATGGCTGAACTGAAGACCTAAGGTGTCCATGTAGAGATGGGGATGAGCCAGAAAGTTAGTATCTGGGTTTGAAATGCCTCATGGGTTAGGCATGTCCAAATCAGGTTTTGATTCAGCTCACTATAGAGATTGTTCTCATCTAGACATGCAAGGAGGAGGGTTGACATGACTCATTCCATGTTAATCAGGGGGTTGTGGAGGATTAGATGGCTCAGAAAACTGTTAATGGAAAACAGAACCTTTCACCTCTAGGTCACTGATATGAATATAGCCTAACTCAAAAGAGATTGAGTGTTCCGTGTTCATTGTAGCCTGGGGGAGATGAATTCGGAGGCCTCCCTCCCAGGGTTGTGAGTTCAATCCTTGAGGGGGGCCATTTAGAGAACTGGGGTAAAAAAATCTGTCTGGGGATTGGTCCTGCTTTGAGCAGGGGGTTGGACTAGATGATCTCCTGAAGTCCCTTCCAACCCTGATATTCTATGATTCTATGAAAGAGATTGGAGCTTTCTGGTGTGTTTGGCTCTTGATCTGAATTTCCCTAGACTTTATAGGATTTGGTTCTAACCTGTCTCTCGTTCGTTGTCTGTTGTTGCTCCTGCAGATGTCAAACCCCATCTCTATAACCCTGCCTTGTACTAGTCAGGCTGCCTTACAGGTACAGCCCAATGTCTCACAAAATGAACCAGAGAGAGAATTAGACTTTTGCTTCTAGGTTGTGGCATTTTTTTCAATGGGTGCAACATATGTGATGGCTGGAGCCTGAATCCTGCCAACCTACCTCACTCCTTTTTGTTTTCGATCGCACCTTATTTGTGTTCTAGAAGGCACAGCCGCCCTCACTGGATTTCGTCAAACGTGATTTACTCCTCGTGTATCAACAAATGCCTTTCAGAGTCATTTGGGCTCTGACATCTAGTGAAAGAATCTTTCACATGCTCACAGTGATAAAGGAAGGGAAATGTTCAGTAAACGGCCTTCCTTACCTGGCCAACAGAGAGTCTCTGTCACCTACCATCGCTGACCATGGCGCAGTTCTTAGGATTTGAATTGTGTGGGTCAGACTCAGGTTACTCTATCCTGCCAGCACAGTAACAAATCTAAAAGAAAATCACTCTGAAGTTTGGTCTAAGGAATATTTTTGTGTGTGGATCCAGTGCCCAGGAATAGCATATGTGGAGAGGTAGAGGGAGGCAGGGTGGTGGTAGTGAAGGGGATTAAGCCCTTTGTACAATAGCCCTGTTCCTGGATCATCTTGAAAACTAGTATTCAATATGGTAATTAGCCACATTAAAAACTGGTAGGTTTTACTTCTCTTAAGGTGTTAATACACAATACAACTATGAATTAAAATACACAACACTGCCTGGGTAGAGTGTCCTGAAGCGAGACTATCCACAATTAATTAGACATGAAAAATGCAATGGAAACAACAAACGTACATAAAAATGGGATGTGGCTAAAACAGGGAGTTGGTAGTTAGGAGATCTAGATTCCATTCCGAGCTCTAGCACTAACTTGTTGTGTGACATTGGTCACGTCACTTAAACTTCTCTGTGCCTTGGTTTCCCCATCTATAAAGAAAGCTAATTCTCCTTCTTGATTTATCGTAGGGATTATTGGCGATTTAACTGATTCGTGTTTGTGAGGGCCTTGGGGATCTTCTGTTGTGTTAGAAAAATGCCAAGGGTTGTTATAAGGAAGTCCTGTAGTAGAACCTATTCCCTCTCCAGAGCTGGGCAAATTGTTTGAAACACATTGCACAATTTATCCAATATATTATCTGAAAATAGGTTGGTTGAATTATCAGCCCAGCATTCCAGTTGTGCAAATAATGTTTAAAAACATTCATTGAGTAATTAAGGAAAATATAAAGAAATTTGTCAAATAAATGATTTGACCATTATTTGCCGGCTGTACCCATCTCAGAAGCTTCTCCAAAGCATGTCCTGTAATAAGGGTGCTGTAAAGAGGCTAGACCCATGGGTTGGTCATCATAACCTGCATCATTTTTCCAGACTAATTCTTGCCTAACTACCGTAATGCTAATTCAGAGCCCAGTGTTCTAATAGGCTGAGCACCTCCTGTGCGATATGAAGTGCCTTCAACTCCCATTAAGTTCAGTTCGACCTGTACCTTGCAGAAGGAGCTGTGCACCAAATGCCCAAGCTATGACATCTGTATGGAAGTTAAATACACATCAAGGTGCCTTCTACATGGGTAGATTAGGTGCAGTGCTAGTCCCATTACGGGCTTCTTGTTAAATAGGTCCCCTTATCAAGCTGGGCCCTAGTGCATTCTCTGTCTGCAGCGTGCGATTGTAAGGAGTTTGTTTTTGATGAATTTCCAGGGAGTTCTAGAAAGGGCTGTAAAACAGACATTTGTAGAAAGAATATTTTTTCTTCACTTGTCTCTGGACTTGAGGACAAGTAAATTGTCACTTTTGTTAGCAAGTACTTAATGTGTTTAGGGCTACTGGTCCACCAAATCTGGATGTCCTTTGGAAAATGTTGGAACCTGACAATATCACTGGGAAAACTTGCAAATATAAGCAACCTACTGACTTTATGAAAAAGGCAGAGGTGCAGTCAAAGGGCCTGGGCACAGGACCTCCTGAGTTCAGATCCTGTCTCTGAAACTGACTCCTTCTGTGGCCTTGGGGATGTCATGTGACTCCAATCCCTCAGTTTACTCATTTGTAAAATGGGTGTAACTAATCTTATCTTACCTACTGTAGATGGGGAGAATAGTCCGTGCTTGTAGTGTGCTTTGACGATGAAAAGCATTAAGTAGCAAGATTGAGCTAGATTTTGTTTTCTATGCACAACTGATTCTGATAACTGAAGAGTTGAAAGCCCACCAATATTTTTCACAAACCTATGAAGCTTGACTTCTTAGAGGAATGTCAGCTCAAGGAATGGGGTAAAACAAGTCCTGCAAATCTACTCATGAGGATCTGTCTTATACACTCAGAACCTGTGCAATAGTGGTGAAAGATTTACTGCAAGTTCCTTCTGTGCAGGCAAATTTTTGATCAGATATTTCTTTACTGACTGAACTTCTAGAAGAGGAGTCAGAATCCTCTAACAGTTCGCAGGGCCTCTGCTTTCATGTAGCCTCCATGATGGGTTGTTTTCTTTTGTGTGTCTTGCATTGTTTAACCTAAATTGAGTGGACATCTGTGACTGTTAAGTTCATGCCATGTGGAAAGTCCCTAATGGCTGCAGAGTTGGGTCTCTTGCTTCCCGAGATGAAATACTGATTTGGAACTGAGCCCATATCAACCACATCTAATACATCTCAAGCTACAGAATTAAAGAGCAGGGTTTGAGGAGGTGATCCGAGAAAAGCTGTGTAACTAGCACATGTAAAGCTGTCCCTTCCTGGCATGGTCACCAGGCTGTGTATACCCATCCAGTCTTATCACTCAGTGTACAGTTCGTTCACTGAACAAAGCATAAGCACAATTTATTCTCCTGTTTAAAACTGTGAGCATCCTTGTGAAAAGCAATGGGTGATCCCAGTTACGGTTGGATTGTTCTCATCTAGACATGCGAGGAGGAGGGTTGACATGACTCATTCCATGTTAATCAGGGGGTTGTGGAGGATTAGATGGCTCAGAAAACTGTTAATGGAAAACAGAACCTTTCACCTCTAGGTCACGGATATGAATATACCCTAGCTCAAAAGAGATTGAGTGTTCCATGTTCATTGTGGCCTGGGGGAGATGAATTCGGGGGCCTCTGTCTAGTTTCTAGTGGACAGGTGTTTGCATCATGAAACCCATCACCACAATCAGCACTAAATTGACACTCTCAGCAAACCGACCAAGGGTTGAATGGGCTATTGAGTCTGTTCTTCCCTCCAGCTCTGGTTTAAGACAAATCAGTAGGTTGGGGCAGGGAAATTTTGCTCTGCCAAATGCCCATGCTGCACTTGCTCTGTAGATTGAAGATTTCCAACATGGTCATCCATTAATTGGAATTGTCTGCAAAATCTCAGCCACATCAACATGGGAATATACCACTTTGCCAAGCAAAATATAAAAGACTGTCCTGTTGCTAAAATTCCTTGCCAAGATGGCATAATTAGGAACACCCAGATATATACTGTGCTAACTAAATCATACGTGAAAGCCTAGTTCCTTGAAAAGCATGTGTGCATAGGTGTGGCTCAGAGGTAGGGTGAGGTCTTTGCTTGTTAATTACGTAGGGCCTGATCGTGAGAAATTCTGAGCCCCAGCAAACACTGTTCCCTTTAGCACCTCCCAGTGTCAGGACCTTAGCAACTAAGAAATGGGATAGTCTATCTATTTAAGGGTTTGAATAATGTATTATTAGTGAAAATGGGGGTAGCAATGACAATGATAGTAAATGGGGAGGGGGGTTGTTTATTCTAGCTGAGTGTTTTGTTTTTACATTGTGTATGTGAATGTGTTTGGGTCCCCGGACAGAGTGTTTGCTGACTGTCTCTTGTTTTGTTTTTAAAGCTGATCAGTGGTGGTTCTATTGTAAGTGCTGAGGCAGTATGGGATCACGTCACCATGGCCAACCGGGAGTTGGCGTTTAAAGCAGGAGACGTTATCAAGGTCCTGGATGCTTCCAACAAGGACTGGTGGTGGGGTCAGATTGACGATGAAGAAGGATGGTTTCCCGCCAGCTTCGTAAGGGTGAGTGGCTCTCCCTTCCTAATCTCACTGCACTGGACTGTTGCTGTCACATATGCAATGTGGGGCCAATTTTTTGCATTTAAAACTCCCACTGGCTTCAGTGGGAGATTTGGTTGTGCAGTAAATGTGGGATCAAGCTCCAGTATTTGTATCACTGATGTTCCATGTGTATATCCCAACAGTGCGGCCTTTCTCCATAACCTTCCCATAGCAGACACAAGCAGTCATCTTTGCAAGGGACATGGACCATTTTCCATTATCTTTGGTTTTATACTGAAGCAGATTTTTGCTGTATCCACCCAGCTCTTGGGGTGCCCCACCAACCCACCCTAACAAAGCAAAGCCTTTCATAGGTAGGAATGACATCAGAGCTTTATTATTATTTTTGTCTTCAAAGAACAAAGGCACACTAGGAAACCTTCCTAGCTACTGTCAGCTCTTGCCATTTTAATAGGGATCTCTCGGTTCTTCATCAGAGAATCAAGAGCCAGATGTTAACCGTGTCCTTTTTCTTCTTCTCGTGCTTTCTTTCTTTACTCTGGTGGTGCAGGGATAGGCAGGATCATAGATTTTATTCCTTTGACGCCTAGAGGTTGTGGTGCAAAAATGAAGATTTCTTTTCTCTTGTAAAATCATTTAAAGATGATGCTTTCCTTTTAACGTTTCAATCAATTTGACAAGCTCGGTGCTGGTGGGAGGGAAGGCTGTTTTATATTCAATATATGATGAGGCCCAGGCAGTATCCAGCAGTGATGCTGTTTTGTTTTATTTCTCTGCTTAAGTCACCATTTTTTACCCCCACCCCTCCCCCGGCTCCTTTTCTGGGGGTTCCTGCATTATCAAGACTCCTCCTCACGTTTCTCCCATGTTTACAACATTCTTTAGCCTTTGAGGCGCCATTATTTGGCAATGACCCTTCTGGCCAAGGAAGCCTGGATAAAACCCATGAACCAGTGCTCCTTAATGGTATATAGAAAACCAGCCCTACTCTCCGCTTATCTCCCCCACACACCCTTCCCACTGTGGGATTTCAGCATGTTGCTCTTGATCCTTTCTTAGCTCTGGCCAGACCTGAGACTAAGAGATAAGGGACAGGAAATCAAATGTGGGTCACCTGTGTGGTAATGCAAAGTATGATGATTAGACCAGCAGGCTAACTAACCCTCCTTCCTTCATTTTGTTTAATGGGATACTCTGGGCTCCACCTTGCCCCCACTGAGGTCAAAAGGAGGTTTGAAAATTTATTTATAGGGGAGCAAGACTAAGCCTTGTCAGATAATGATCCCATTTGTGAAAAATTCCCCATCTGTGTTGATGAGAGAACCTGGGGTTACAAAGGCCAAAGTTTTAAAATCCAAATTGTTTTTGTTGTTGTTGTTTTTTTTGTAATTCCACTCAGTAAAGAGTGAAATTAGCCTGGTCAGTTTCACTTGCCTATTCTCATTCACTAAACCAGTGCTGTTGTGCTTGGGTTGGCAATTAATCATGTCAGGTTGTAATAGGTTTCATAAACAGCCCCACCACCCACGACCATACTTTTTTTTAACACAAATAAACAAAACCACTTAATGTAGGGGCTATACTACTTGATCATTTGGATCAGTAGCCTCTCAACAATTCCCCTAGCCCATAGCTATTCGAAGGGTATGAAGTTGATTTTAGAAGACAGTAAAGACAAAGGAGATCAGTTAAATGAATCCAAAACCTTAATATACTGAGGCTTCAAAAGATGCATTAACAGTAATTCAGGGAGCATTCTTGTGCCGAGGGAAGCGTTGGCCTTTATGTGTGAGTTCCTTGCCTGTGTTGTTTAATGTCACAGCCTCTTGGCCTGCTCTTGCCTGCACTGAAATCAGGTCACCCATTAACTTCACTGGGAGAAGGATCAAATCCTCCATCTGTGAGATACGTACTCAGCTGGGTTTGAGCTCAGAGTCACTCCCTGGGACTGAATGATGGACACCTGACAAGGCATAAGAGAAGGCAGAATCCATACTGCTGCCACAACTATGCCAATTAATACTTTACAATGGATACTAGACATTTCAAAAAATTGCAAATGGAGGTCTGCTATGGTGCACCCCAAGTTCTGCATGGGCAGCTGAAAGGGAAATTCAAACACTTACATCTACAAAGCAGTGACACTTTTTCCACACGGTACCACAAACCTGCAAGATATCACAAACCAAGGCACCCTGTCCTGGTTTATCAACTGCAAGAACAACTGCCATTTGAGCTCTCATGTTCTTCTCCATTGTCTGAGGTTGCCACTAACCTTTCTTGCCTCTTCATGTCTATTCTTCAAATTCCGTTTTTCTCCTTTTACTGACCAAGAAAACCCTCAGGTGTGATTCTCACCAGATGGCTGCTATAGTTTTGGTGGTCTTCAGAGGCAGTGGCTGTAGCCCCTTATTAGCTTGCAGGCCAAGCACTGCACTGTAAAAATTCGTGAGAATTTGAGAGTCAGTCTGCATGCTCCTTCAGGGATCCATCGAGAAACTAATCAAGGGAGATTTTAGCTGTTCTTTCCCTGCCATCTTCTTTCTATACTGTGTACTTTATATTAAACTTGTTGCTTTATTGCGACAGGAGGACTGCGTGTGTTCCTCTCTTTATTTTGAGTCCCAGAGCTAGTCTACACTAGAAGCGCTGCACTGGTGAAGACGCTCTATGCCGACAGGAGAGAGCTCTCCCGTTGGCATAATAAAACCACCTCTGCAAGAGGCGATAGCTATGTCGGCAGGAGAAGCTCTCCCATCAACATAGCACTGTCCACACCGGCGCTTAGCTCGGTGTAACTTACGTTGCTCAGGGGGGTGGCTTATTCACACCCAAGTGACCTACGTTTTACCTACATAAGTAGTAGTGTGTACAAGCCCCTACTCTATGTATATGACTGCACCAAATTCCATGGGCTGGCTAGAGTTGTTCTGTTTTGATTTACATGACAAATATTTGCACTGTCTTTTATGTCCGCATTTTTATTAAATAATGATAGAAGGAAACAAAGCAATATAGAGTCCTGGAGAGGATCAAAAGCAGCGAGACAAATACAATCCCAGATCATATTACTGCAGACAAGATGCATCAGAGAACTCAAAACACAGACTGGGAACTATCCCATGGAAATGTTGTTTTAGAATGAAGGAATTTCACAGATAGATACGGTGAGGCAATTGGTGACAGGTGAACCTCATGTTTGGGAATTGCTTTATAAATAAGCACCCTGAGGTTTAGATCCTTGTCAGAACCATCTGAATCTCTGCTAGCTGCAAAACTGAGCTGGAAAAATCTTATTTCTGGAGAGAATTCAGATACTTCCTGCCTCCAGTCAAACCATGTGAACAGCTTTTTGCATGGCATTTGGCACCCACAAAGTCTGACTGTAGGAAAAATTCACATTTGCAAGTGCAAGGGAATAATTCTGACCTACAGATTAATTTGCACCTTCTGCTCTATGTTTATGTACATAACTGTGAAGGGTTTATGCACACAAATACCCGGGACTTCTAAACTGCATCTGCAGGATTAGCATGTATACCTGTTTTGTATGTACAAAACCTGCCTTTATCTTAGGTTCTCTGATTGTGACTTGTGGTTAACCTGGAAGGCGGGAGGGAGATCGGAAGGAAGGACAGGGAGTGGCTGTGAAGTTTGATTTTCAAGGGAATAAACTAGATGTTGGGAACAGGGAGTTGCTGGGGTATGAGAGGAAGCAAAGGAGAGGAGGGCATGTGGCATGGTGAACCATGGTGGATGATTTGCTATAGGAAACCATCCTGCCACTCACTCGTGGAGAAATGAGGCTACTGAAAGCTCTTTAATCTGAGAGAAGCAGATGAGGGCTCCACAGTTCTTCAGATTGAAGGCTAGATAGAGAGCTTGGTTTGGGTCCGATTGAAATATCTACCTGGTAGTTAAGTGTGCATACTGTCAAGTGAACATTCCAGGAAACAGTACAGAACTTATCTGTCAGGGTGCAAATGTCAGCCCTGTATTTAGCTGCACACTGTCAAGTGAACATCACATGAGCTGACTGGGATCTGACAGGGTGGGAGTTAAGTTTGGAAAAGTGGCCGGAATTTTACTAAAGGAGTCCATGGGTTTATAGCTGTGACACTATCTGACATTGGTGGCTCTTCCCTCTTTTCAATAGAGGTGTTGCTTCTGCTATAACATTGCTAGAATTGTATGCGTGCTATTTGGCTTTTTGCTGCATTCACATCATGTTCTGTGAATGGTTCCCATGTGATAGTCCAGAATCACATTTGTGAACTCAAAAGGTTTCTAATATAGAATAATGTCTACTCTACAAAGGCACAGAAACTGCAGAGCTGATAATCACCACACTGTTGGGTTCCTCCGAACAGAGATGGGTCCAAACCAAACCCGCAAACTCCACATCCAAATGTGGCTCTCTGTAATGTGCCACACCGAGCCCAGATAGGACTCAAGCACTCCCAAAACAGATTAACTAAACATGGCCAGGTTTGGGCTTAGACATTTCCCATGGAAGCAAATTTCAAAGAGGAGAAAACCCTAATGCTTATCACCATGAACCTCAACCTAGAGACAAACAGCTCATGCACTGCAGTTGAATGCACTTGGCCTTAATTCTGTGGGTTGCCAGGATGAGTCACTGGGATGTATTTCCCAGCACCTGAACAGCAGTGATTCTTGCTCATATTCATGAGGTTAAACTAATTAGCAAAGAAGGGTCAAGAAGGATTTACCACCTCTTCCTACGTGTCAGGAACCTGGAGGTGGAGGGTAGGGCTTCCCTCGAAGCATTGAAGTAGGCTCGTGTGCAGATTCTATCTGGTCATTTCACTGTGGTTTTGGTGTGTGGAGAAGGTGCATTGATAGCCTTTGTTCCTTCGTGTCATTCTCAACGTTTCCCTGACTGTTGCAGTTCTAGGCTGACGTACTTGCTGACACGCTACCTTTGACTCACATTACTTCCTTTCTGGTGGCGAGGAAGTGCTAGATAAAGCTTCGCAAGCTTTTAAAGTACTGTTTTTAGAGAGGTACTAAACCAATGTCTTGTCTAAGTGCTTAACAGCTCATATGCTCTATTTGGTGGGGGGGGGGTTAACTTTCATTAATGGGTGTTGTGATTCTCCTCTCTATTGCACACACATCATTCCGAGGGCCATGTCTAGCTGGCTTTCTCATCCTGCATTATTTTAGGGCTGAGCATCTTGACGGGATAGCCAACCAACCTCCAGGCTTTTATTATTTAATTAGCATTAATTTAGCACCGGCCACTGTGATACCTGTGTGAGGTTTCAGAGGGCAGAGAAAGGGGAATGGCATCAAAGCAGTACTCACCTGCTGAAAGTGTAACATTAAGAGTACTTAAATAAAATGGTCTGTACTGCTGGGCCAGCACATTGTAAGGGAAATTTTAGTCCTGTCTCCCATGGCAAATCCAGCATATCAGTAGCCGTAGGGATATAGTCATATGCAGAGTGAATGGAATCAAGGTACCATAGGGACAGGATGCATTACAGACAGATAGAAAATGATGGACTTTTAAAAGCCGGTCTCCCTTTCAGCAGCCACATAGTGCAGATACAAATAATTGCAGGTGCAATTGATGCCACTTGATCATCTCAGTACCTGATTTGTGGGCTCAGTCGGATACTTGAAGGTTCACATATAGGTAACTGTGCCCTCGTTTATTTGCACCAGTAATTTTGCAAGCACAAGAAATGGAGATTGGATTGAGACTGGTCTTAGAATCAGGCCCAAGATGCATAAGTCAGTGCCGTCCATCCCATCGCCTCTGCTGTGCACCTACGTTGGCTGGGAGGAGAGATCCAATTTCTGCTTCATAAAGTGGCAAATGTATTGTCCCGTCTCACTGGCTCCTGCATGTCTGCAGTGCCATGCTTTGCATAGCCATCTGTATGCAGTTAACTGAGGGCTTGTCTTCATGGATAGCGCTACAGTGGCACCGCTGCACTGGTGCAGCTTAGTAGGGGCTTCGCCTCGCAATAATGTCACAAATATGCATGTGCGTGTCTGATGTACTTCGGCGTGTCCTAGCACCTAGCCCTCCGCTACGTCCTAGCACCTGCTGCCACTGGGGACTCCTGCTGGTGATCCGCAGCAAACAGGGCCAGATCCAAAGCCCATTGAAGTCAATGAAGGACTTGCCATTGATTTCAGTGGGCTTTGCCTCAGAGGGAGAAATACAAGCTACTTCGGGGGCTATTTTTGCTTATCCCCTCAGATGCAGAGTATAGCGTTGTCTGCACATGCTCCCTGCTGTCTACTCCCGCTTTTCAAGCCCCAGAAAGAAATAGGGGGTGTAGCTGAGCTCAGGGGGATGAGCCTGGGATGGGTTTTCTGAAGCTGATGGACTGCGGAAGGGAAGGGAAGAGAAGGTGTCTGAGCCCGTGTGTGGTGAGTGGGTAAAAGTTCCGAGCTAAGGGAGGCAATTCTGAGCTGTGGAAAGCCACATGGGAAAGGGGTGGGTTCTCGGCCTGGGGGATAGGATGGGGGGGAGGGCGGATGGGGGGGGGGCAAAGAGAGCTGAGGGGGGTTGGGAGGCTCTGAGCTGGGAGTGAGCCTGGAGTATTGGAGCAAGGGGGAATGGAGTCACTTGGGGGTTGAGAGTGGTGCAGACGGCAAAGTATGAGCTAGGTGGGGCGGGGGGGAGGAGAGTGAGGACTAGGAGAGAAGAGTGAAGGGGTCCCAGAGAGATAAATGCTGCTTTCTTGCACCCTGCCCTTTACTATCAAGTGTCCCAGTTTTTCCTCCTGAAAGGGGAAACGGGGAAAAGATGCTTCTTTCTTCCCCCTCCCACCACTGCAAAGCACTGCGCTGTGACACTCCGGCCCAGTGTCTCCAGTTCTCATTTTGGAAATACGATGCACCTGCAGGGAGGGGGGCGAGGGTGCAGATACCTACCTGCAGCCCTACCAGCTGCCTTGCCACACAGTGTTCTCACCTCCCCTTTCATACCCAGGGGAAAGGGAAACTACAAGAGCAAAAGGACTGTAACTTCGACCCTGCCTGGACCATCAATGGCTTCTTCCCAAACAGCATCTTGCTGGCCCAGTGATTTATACTGGATAGGATGAGGAAAGTACATTGTTTCTGTAGGGAGTCCTCTACCTTGAGTAAGGTATAGCTAGGTCCTCTCTTATACAGAGTGCAGAGTCTGTGAAGAGACTGTCTTAGTTATTTGTCTCACCAACACCTTGCCAATGCCTTGATTACGGGCTCTTGGCACTGCTGGAGTACACGTAGCAATATATCATGTGTGGCTGCAAACACACAGACAAAATGGTCATGACATTGACTAACCACAAGCTTTTAGCATGAGGAATAGAGTTCATACCTGCAGCTCAATATACACTGGTGTAGCTTGGTGAGTTAGAGGATTGTAAGGTATAGCTCTTAGTCTTGGGGCTGCATACAGCAGTTTATTTATGCAGGGTCACTGGCATATCAGACAATGGCTTGTGATTGCTGTGTTGCCATTGAGCACTGAGCTGAGACACTAGTTGGTTAAACACAGCTTTTAGCAAAGGCTGGGCCACTCACACTGGTAGTTATTGTAGGGTCACTGGTGAGTGCTGGTTCAGTGAAATGGCAACAACTCTGTGAAAGGACCTGCTTGCATCATTAATCCATCATATTACTTAATTGTGAGTTAGAATCCAAGATGACATATTATCTGTTATTTCTGCCATTGCAAATCTCTAATGGAAGGGAATTAATAATCCAGATGGCTGATCACACATTTGTTTTATCATGCACTCTAACTGTTCTGAGACGATCAGCCTTTAGTGTGCATTCAGGTAAAATGCCCTTTCTATAGAGCATATGCTTTAGGTGAAATATATAATAATTACAGGTCAGCAAATGTTGGAACTACGCCATTTGGTTATTTTATGCATAATTTGGGAATAGTTTCAAATTAATAAGTCACATTTAAATAGGTTTGATATGACTCGCATGTAATATTAACCAGCACAACGAAACAATCAGCTTTCCTTGACTCAAACTTACGATCTTAAGCTGAAATTTGTATTTAGCATCAGTTTTTGTGAATGTCTTGCTTTTTTAAGTTTGTGAAGGACTGAGCCTCTGCAAGTGATATAATTATGCAAGTACTCGCCATGACTCCATAATAAGGATTGCATTTTGAACTGGGCTTAACATAAGGCATCCATAGCTATAGTTCTGTCTGTGTCGGTGGCCGTTCAATGTGAAATTTCCCTAATGTTAACTTTTATGCATCTTGAATTTTCTCTGTAGTTTTTCTTCTGATTCTTTTAATAAATTTTGAACCGGAAGCGTTTGAAATTGGTCTGTAGCTGAAATTTACTGGGGCAACGTGTACCTTTAAAACAATGGTGTGGTGCTCATTGACTTATTACTTTAGGGAAGTGCTTTGCTCATCGTTTGCCTAGTGGGGGGTTGTTTATGACAGCACTGCACGCTGGTTTATTATTATAGGGTTGCTGATGAGTACCCGGGCTGCTGCTGCTATTTTTTCATAGGACAAAATAGCGCAGGGTATAGCAGTCCAGGCTGGTGATCCAGGCTTATTCCTAATCCTGGCCATTGGCCCAAATTTCCTATGCTGACAGAGGATGGGAGCCTGGAGAGACCTCCTAAGAGCACGCTGTGTGGGAGTGATGGCAGGCAGTCCAGAAAATTGTATCCAGAGCTCCTTGTCTGAGTGAAAGGCACCCAAGCCCAGGGCCTGGCGGCTGCAGTGACCTGGGGCTAAGGAAGAATGGAAATCTCAGATGAAGCTGGAAACAGGAGAGCACTAAAGTGTTTGCCGTTTATGCCCTAAATCCGCATTAAAAACTGCCATAGCCTTTGTAACCAAATGATTTGGGTGCAGTGCTGCTACAGCTGGAGTCAATGGGATGTAACCCCAGGTGGTGCCGGCAGCAACAAGGCCCAGGTTCAAGATCTAGAGGTTCCTCTTAACAATACAAAACAGAACCAACTCGAGCCCTCACCCACTCTCCAGGGCTGAGTCCATGTATAATAAAAGAAAACTTGTATTAAAAGGGAACGGGAACTCAGCATTAATTTGGGAAAACACTGCAACAGTGACACAAAAGCATGTAAACCATAAGTAACCCCCCCCCCCCGTATGTTGGGCAGTGTCCTTTGCCTCAGTTTCCCATCTTGTGGTGTGAAAGTCCCTTTAACATGGAGCTCCCTTTCCCTCCGCTGCATCCCACTCCCAGCTGGCTGTCCATGGTCAGCAAAGACCCAGAGTTCAGAGATGCATTCATGTGGCTTCACCTCCCACCCCTGAAAGGAGGTGGGGGCTTCAAGCAATGGCTCCAGTGCTGCTGCTGCTCGAAACTTGTCACCGCGTCTGCAGCTGGCTCACTGCTGCTGCTGCTATCTCTGCTTCCGCCTCTGCCAGAGCCGCTGCACTCTGCTGCTGCTGGCCGCCTGCTGCCGCTGTTATCTCTGCCACCATCTGCCACCTCTGTCCCTGTTATCTTTGCTGCTGCTCCGCTCTGCCACTGTTCTCGCTGCTGCTGCTTGCCGCTCCCTGTCTGCCACCTCTGTGTTGCCGCCTTCTGAGGTTCCACCACTCACCACGCAGCCTCTGAGTTGTCTCACTGCAAAACTGTCTCCACACCAGGACTAAGGTTTAGTCCCTAGATCTGCTCCTCCGTGATTTCAGCTCTAGTAATCACTGAACAGAAACAAGGATCTCTCGGAGTCTGGGCAGCTCCATCTTTAAACGCTGGAGGAGGGTGTCAAATGGTATCTAGGACTCTTTAAACAGAGTCCACATCACCAGCTAGGCACACCTGTCCCCACCCACTCTGATTTTTCACTGGCATTTGGCGTCCATATGCCTTGCTTAACAAATGAGGTTCCCTTCAGGGCGACCCCTTTAATCAGGGCATGCTAAGTACAGTTCTGCTGCCCTTTACTCATACCCACAGGGTAACATTTCTTGACCCCCTGCATTCAATAATAAAGTGAGTTTTAACTCAAAACAGCTAAAGTGGTTCACTTTGGCAAAGCAACTGTGTGTAACCCTCCCCAGCCCGAACACAGCACAGCTACTTCTCAGCAATAGCCTCCAGGCGAGAAGGTACAGGAGGTAATCAGGGTTCATACAAAGGCAATTGAATTCCCAAAGCTATAGTCTACATTCAGTTTATGTATAAGCGTCTCTATGGGCCCCTTCTCCATAGCACCTGAACACTTCAAAAACATTTGTAAGCCACCCCCATGGTAGGAAAGATTATTTTACAGCTGGGGAACAAGAAGCTCAGAGAGATTGTGATTAACCCAAGGATACACGGGAAGTATGTGGCAGAGCTTTGAATCCAACTCAGATCTCCCGAGTTCCAAGCCAGACCATAGAATGATCCTTTCTCTCTTAAAGAACTACTCTTATCAGAATTGCTAACCACTCTGTAGCGGGATCAAGGTTAGACAGCAAGGGAAGGCTGGTTTTATGCAGTGCCAAGTGAACATAGGAGATCTGGAAAGTTTGGATCAAGTCAGATAAACACTCAAAAAGTAGAATGCTTCCCCAGAAGGTCTAAACCTTTAGGGTTAGCAAAACTAGACTGAAGTTCTTGTGAGAAAAGACTGACAGAGTTTCCTGATACTTCCGAATTCTGGTTCCATTGGAAACCTAGAACAAAACAAAACCAAACCCAGTAAAATGTTAATCAAATGTTCTCAAAGTGCAAAAATGTTCACAGATTAAGATCAGAAACAGAAATGTCTAAATACCATGAGAGATGGCCTCTCCTTTTGAAGCAGAGGCATGAAATGTAGAGTATGTGCTGTAGGCTATGTGCTGGTAACTATGAGTTATGTTTGTTTTCTGTGTCTTGCACCTTTAAATGGAAGGAAATTCGCTGCCTGCTGTGTTCGTAAGCAGTTCAGGCTGGATCGTACTAAAGTGAAGAACACATTCTGCTTTCTCTAGTCTGGAGACTTTACCTTCATTTTTTCTTTGTTGTTTTTCCTCAGTCCAAAATAGAACTCAGCTAGACTAAAAATACATGTTTTGCCTTTTTTATATAGGAAACCCAATGGAAAATAGCAGACAGCTGATGCAAAAACCTGTCCTCACAAGGGTCCCCATATTGTGAATTCCAAGCATTCAAACACCATGACTTAGGCCTCCAAAATCACAAGATTGACTTAAACATCATGAGAGTTTTAAAAATAATAAATGGGTTCTTATTTGCCTTTTGGATTCTGAGCCTTTGGGGGTTCATGCTTTCACACTTTTCTTCACAACCACAAGGACCAAAAACTTACCTTTTTTGTTTTTGAATGACAGCTGAGAGTCTCACATGATCACCTGACTCCAGGAGCTGGTGCTTTAAGAAAAACATCCAATATTGCAAGACTTGCAAAAGCACCATGAGATTGACAACAGTGAGGTCCCAATCTGGTGTGGAGACTTTGCCAGTCTGAATTTGTTGACCTGCAAGAAACACTTTAATGATGGGAATAGGGTAGGATGAGGAGAGACTTAGAACTTTAGCTGGCATGAGCAGAGGGTTTAATATGAACATTTGCCCTGTTTGATTTTGAAGGTGTATTTGGGTTTGAATAGTGATGATCCCATCATTAGGATTTCTCTCCCAGCAGAGCGCCAGTGCAATTGTTTATTCTAGAATTTTAGCCCTGTTTCTATACCAAGCATGAACCCAGGGTCTTTAAAGCACCGCCCCCCGCAATCAGTGTGATCAATATAGCTAAAACAGGCCCCAGAGAACACTTTGAAAGCCTATCCCATCATGTTAGAGTTATTCAGAAGCAGGATGCGGTGGTTTATTTTTCAGTGTAACACATTACTCTGCTTGTGTATGTGCAACATTGCTCCCTCCAGTCTTAAACAGAGGGATGCACTGTTCACATTGCTGGAGGAATAGCCCTGCTGGGAAGAACCATGCTATGTGACTGGCTATCAATTGTCCCTGCAGACTCCGTTCAGGGGCAGTTTTTCTTATCCCATTTTCAGGTGCTGGGAAGCAGGCTCTGTGTATCTGAGTTCTGCATCTTCTGCTTGAGCTCCAATCCAGTGTGTCAGGCACCCAGGCAGAGGGAACAAAGGGCGTCAACCCAATGTTCCAGTTCTGTCCAATTGGCAGAAATCCTGCAAAATGCCCTTGGCCAAGGAAATTTCTCTCAGCCAGGAACCCTACACAGCCCGAAAAGTGGGTGTTGCGGGGTGGGAAACAGAGCATGGCCACGTTTACCAGGAGATGGAATGATTCAAGTCCATCTTTTCAGCAGCCTCCACTGTGGCAGAGATCTCCTATGGAAATGAAAGCTGCCCCACCCAGCAGAAAGCCCAGAGGAGGGCAGGCAGAGCTACTACTGCTTGCCCTGCCTCAGAGTGAATCCCCCCCTAGGGTATGGGGAGGGAGTGGAGGTTAGTAATAGGGGATCGGGGTATCTAGCATCTCTCTACACTAGCATTTGGCTCCTCTTTGCTAATTACTGCCCAGTTACGTCTTGGACTTACACTGCTTCCTAACATGGGGCTTGCTGATGGATTCTGCCAGGTAAATGCCACATTTGCCCTTTGCAATAACCATTGCATTTGACCCTGGCGTTGCCGCTGCCGGACTCATTATTGCGATGGAAGTGTGCTACGATTCTGCATCCATACTCCCCCGATCCACCTTGCATGCACTAGAACATAAAAAACAGGAACTGACAGACGTATTCACTGTGTTTCCTTTCTGCTCCATCACACAAGACATTAAACGGACTCTCAGCTCTATTGTCATGGGGACAGGTACAAAGCATTAGTAGTCAGTGGATGGTTTCCTTATATAACAAAAGAACAAAGGTGTTGTTTTGAGGGAGAGAGGGAGTGCTTTTGTTTTCACTTCACTTTCTAGACTGCCAAGCTCCCCAGGTGCCTCAGTCATCCCGAAGTGCACCAATAACTACGGCGTCACCAGGCAATGCTAGGGAAATCTGCAGTATTGGGGCGGGGACAGCGGTGAGAGGATGTGGTTGGTAGGATGATTAGAATAGTCAAGACGCCTAGATTCTATTCCTGGATTGGCCAGGATCACCAGGCATTTGGTCTTTGCTTCGGTATCCTCATATGTAAAGTGGTTATAATAACACTGGGCTAGATTGTGTCTTTAGGCAAGAGGTGGTGTGCAGGGTGCATCCTCCCAGACACAGCCCTGGGAGGTGTTGTGCCTCTGAGACACTGCGCCGAGGAACAATGCCCTGACCCAGTGCTGTCAGGGACTTGGCGGGTGCATTGAAATTTACTCAACGTCTGGGTAGCCCACACAGGGGGAAAAGAGGTGTTCTTAGTCCTCTGTATGTCTCTATGCAGGCAGACACAGACAATATAACAGGCAGTCGAGCTACTGCGCTTGCCTCAATAATAATAATTCCTAGCTGTTATAATACCTAGCTTTTGATCACAAAGCTCAGGTGACTGCCATTATCCCCTTTTTACAGATGGGGAAACAGAAGCACAGAGATGAAGCGACTTGCCCAAGGTCACCCATTAGGCCTTTTCCTGTGAGTCATGGTCCAGTGCCTTATCTATTAGACCATAGTGCCTCCCTCAGAGTGAGACGGTTAATTTTATTCGTGTTTGCAAAGTGCTTTATGACTCGCGGCTACAGCTCACTATGGGCTCAATCCTGCTCTCGCTGAAATCAATGGGAGTGTTTCCATTGATTTCAATGGGCACAGGATCAAGTTGTATATAAGTGGAAAGTATTACTAGCATTTGTTAAAAAGGTGGGCCTGTCAATATTGCTTTAGTCTCACAATTTATTTATTTAAGTGTGTAAAAAAACCCTTATAATATACAGAATTCTTTAATTGTTTTAAAACAGTAACTAAAACTGGGATTACATATTTATTTATTTATTTTATTGTAAACATTCCTTTCCAGCAATCTGAACTACCCAACATTTGTCTGTTTGTCTCTCCGGGCGTTTGGACCACTATCATCACTTTGGTATCCTAGTGCCTGAGAATTAGAAATTCAAAGTGACTCGAAACAAAAATTAAAATGACCAGTCAGTTGTCACAAACCAGATTAAATGCAAAAAGTAACTGTACTGCATAAATGGGGGAAAGTGAGTCTTTCTATTGCATATTTCAGTTCTCTTATCTACCATGTGGATCTCTGTGTTGTGGTTCACTTCCCAACAGCACGATTCTCTTGTGTTCCCGTGATCTCTTATCCCTGAGGAAGATCTCTACTGCCTACTCTGTGGTTGAGACATTTGGCGTGTATAGCAGGAAGGATAATTTTCCCCTTATTGTTGAAAAGAACATTTTTATTCTTTTGTGTTTACTATATCATTAGAAGTGCTCACAAAGAGGTGGGTATTCTCCAATATCTCCAGTTCCTTGACCTTTAAAGCTCACTGTAGGAAGACAAAACACTGGGGCTGTGATAAAAGAGATGTTGTTTAGCACAATGAAATCATCAGTTAGAAAAACAGAAAAAAATCCAGAAAAAAAGGTTGTGGCATTTTTTTCCCTTTGGCAATTTAAAGGGACAGTCAATTTAAAAATCATATGGAAACATGGAAACAAAATTCCTTACCTATAAATATTTAGGTTATTAAAACAGAAAGAATAATATAAAATTAAATTTTATCTTCACTCTTTATGCTTTTTATTTACTTTGTGCCTTTCTCTCAGCTTGGACAATGAGTATTCATGAAGTCAGTTTCATATTTATTTATAGGTAGATTTACTTTCAGGTTCTCAGTAATGCAATTTTTTTTGAGGCACTGGAAAGGAAAATGTATTTATTTGAAAACAACTTTCTGTTAGAATTTTTTTATCATGAGAACCTTTCTGTTGAGTTTGGGTTTTACAAAATGTTTGTACATATGCTAAATGTTGGGCATTATTTGAGTTGATCAGTAGAGTGGGGCTATTTTTTTTTTCTATTTCTTCTTTTGTCAAAAAATGCACTTTAGAGGGCCTTTGACAAATAGTTTGGGTTTGGAATTTTTTTTTTTTTGGAAAGAGTCAAATGTTTCACTTTGATCATTTTAAAACATTTTATGTCACCTTTTCAAAATTTAAAATTTGGCCAATTTAAAAAAAATAACAAAAAAGGATGAAAAACATCAGAAACCGCTAAACTGGAAATAAAGAAGTGTTTTGAGTCGACTCAAAATGTTTTGGTTGATTCTTTTAGCTCATCAATTTGATGAAAACATGTTTTTCAATTCAAATAGATCCAGATTTATTTTATTTTATGGGGTGTCCTATTGTATTAATTTAGATGAAATATATGTATCAGAGGGGTAGCTGTGTTAGTCTGGATCTGTAAAAAGCGACAAAGTGTCCTGTGGCACCTTAAAGACTAACAGATGTATTGGAGCATAAGCTTTCGTGGGTGAATGCCCACATGCATCTGACGAAGTGGGTATTCACCCACGAAAGCTTATGCTCCAATACATCTGTTAGTCTTTAAGGTGCCACAGGACTCTTTGTTGCTTATATGGACCAAAGGTGTTAAAATAACCCAGTCAGTGTCCAACATTAAATAGTGTTACACAAGATCCAGGGTTTGGTATATAGAGACCTCAGCCTGCTTAGTGCCATGGCAAACACACCATTCAATATCCTTTTAACCAGTTATTAAAGATACAGACAAGGAAAAACAGTTAAAGCATTTGAGACGTTAAAATATTAAGTAAGGCTTTAATTTTAACAACATCCCTTCTTCCTTTTACTGGAGAGAGTTTTAGAAGGGGAAAAAAACCCTTGTTGGACAGTCTCTTAGATGTATCAAAGATGGTAATAACTGGCCTATTGGGGAAAAAAGAAGAAGCTAGTTAAGATGGACTGGAGCTGTTGTTTTTGCTGCTATTGTTAAAGTCCAATCCTGTTTCATCTCTGGTGGTGTTTGGGGTCAGCTGGAGCAGGTAGGTGTGGCAGTGTCATCTGCATCCCTCTCTCTTTAGATTGGTCTGGTTAGGACATCCCTGAGGATTAGGGAAACGAAGGTTCAGGGTCCCAGGAAATGGGACTTAAAGGGTGGCAACCATGATGGTGAACCTTGCTGTAGTAGTCTCTGTCTGTTCTTTCTTTCTCCGTCTGTTCTTCCTTTTAATCTGTTTTTCTATATTCTCCCCCCAAATCTCTTTCTTTAAGGATCCACAATGGGAGTGGTGGCCAGAATAGCCCATTGCGTCGTTATTTTGTCCACCAATTACGCCTAATATCTGACACACCAATTTTGGTTCATTAATTTCTGGTTCCACATCTTTTGTTTTTGTTTATGTTTTTGTTTAATTAAGCATGATTTCAACATATAGTCCTTGAATTATATCAACATGGCCTTTTTTGTTTGGCGTAATTTAGTCTCTCTATCTGGTTCTTTTGTACCTGTTTATAACATTCATTATGGAAATCAACTTGACTTGTTTTTTATTGACATTTGTTATAGGTTATTGTAACATTTTATGAACTTTTATAGACTTTTTACAATTAAGCTCACAACTAAGGTAAATTTGTAGATCTCTGAACCAAAAAAATCCATTATTCACTCAGCTCTAATTAATAGTGCCTTTTACCCAGTTTCTAGTTTACGGCAAATGTAACAAATGGAGGGTTTTTATTAACAACTAGATTCATGTACTTGCAAACACACTGAGGTTTTCCTAAGACATAAGAATTAGCTAGCAGCCAGATATACTTTTTATTTTGGGAGATCATTGCATATTATGTTTATTTGGTGATGAGAGGGAAGTTTACTGCTTTGAGAACATAGCAACCCTTATTTGTTGTTTTTTTGCAAGCGATACAACTTTAGAATGTTCACTGGCCAATCCAAACCCTTTGAGAATGTTCACCAGCCAATCCAAACTCACCCTCATTCCACAAACACTTTTCAGAAATTCTGTTCATCCCAGGAATTGGCTATGGACCCTGGTGTAATTAACGCAACAGAATCCCTTGATGTTAAGGTAGGGCATTCTGATGGACTGAGGCAGGTTTTTTATGAGAAACATAAGGATCAGAAGAAACTGCAATTGGAATGAAAATCAGTATTCATTCAGACATCATATACTATAACGTTTACGTAAACCTCAATGTCCCATCAGGGTTTAGACTGAAATGAAGTTCAGATACATTCAGATTTCTGAACCAGACGTACTTTGCCCTTTTCAAATCAGTCTCCTGTGGCGAAAGCAAACAGCTTATTTCTCCTTCAAAAGATTTATTCCTTTCACAGCAGATCCCAAATGGTGTTATATGAGAGACAGGAGCTTTAATGATATACGCTTGAAACAGGTCTTTGTTTAAAGTGGATTGATTCTATGTATGGGTTTATTTTGGTTCAGTGACCTTTACAGTGTTGATTAGACCCCATCTTCTTCATTTTATTAAATTATTATTATTTTATGTTTGGGATCAAAATTGACCTGACACAAAGTTATTTAGTGAGGGAATTCAGCCCTGTGCTGCAGCCATTTTGAGCCAGCCATGCTGGTGCAAAAAAATGGCTTCAAAGGGGCTTTAAGATGCTGCAGGGAACAACACCCTTGTGCAGGAGGCCTTCCTGCTAAATTCAGGGCTGGCCACAGTGTCTCAAGCTGGAGCCACTGACATAGTGGATGTTCCGGAGGCAGGAGGAAGTGTGGCTGGGGAGCATTCCTAGCTATTTACCCTGCAACCACATATAGCCCATATTGGCTATGGCAATCTCAGTGCAATGTAGGGCAGCCCTAATCCTTGCCCTAACCAGCTGAACTGTTCCCCATCCAGTGGCAACCTCAGGATAGGGAAGGCATATGCTGTTCCCTGTGCTGGGCTCTGCACTGGTGCAGGGATGAATTTAGATCTATCTATTGTAATTGGAACCTTTGCAGTTAATAATCAGCACCTTGAATATCATTAGCATCTGGAATGGCATCCCATTCAGAGCATGGGGCACAAGTAGAATGTGTTCCCCTCTAGCTTTCTCTTCTCAGAAGGAGAGTAACAGCTTTCTGCACTACCTGCAGATTTCAAGGGGCCTTCTAGATCAGACCCAGCCCCCAAGCAGTGTGCACTGCAAGAGTCTAGCCTAGAGGGAATGCAGGCATGGATGACTAGGCTGGGTCCCACATCTAAGAGGACAAGCTGCGTTGAAAGCTAAAAGTTGCTACCCTATTTTTCTTCTCCAATATTCCTCTCTATAATTTCCCATTGTTACCATGTCTATTTTTATTAATTGGGCTCCTGATGTTTTTACTAATAAATGTATTGTCATTCCCTCTTCTTCCTCACAGCTATGGGTGAACCAAGAAGACGGAGTAGAGGAAGGAACCAGCGAAGTACAGAATGGCCATTTGGATCCAAGCGCCGACTGCCTCTGTCTCAGCAGAACCCTTCAGAACCGGGACCAGATGAGAGCCAACGTAATCAATGAAATTATGAGCACAGAGCGGCACTATATCAAGCACCTCAAGGACATTTGTGAGGTATGTGGGGGCTGTCGGGAGTCTTCAGTTGCTAGAACAAAGAAGAATAGTGTGTGACCAGGATCCAGATATCTAGACTGTACGTGGGTGGTGGGGAAAGAGAGAGAGACTCTCCAGGCTTTATCAAGAGACTTGTGTCTTATTGTTAAGTGCAAGGAAAGGTCATTAAGGGACAGGACTGGCCAAGCCATTGTATGAAGCATAACATCAGCTTCTAGAGCAATACACCCCTTCCAATCATCAACAAAAAGAAAATGAGGGCCAGCCACGCTTTTTCGTTATTTCACCCAGGTTTGGGGCCTGACCACAAAATGCTTATTCCTAACAATCACCAGTGATTCAAAGACCTGGAAAAAACCATGGGAAATTCCAACATTAAACAATTGTTTAAGGTTGTTGTACAGTTTGTTGTTGTTATTGTCCTTTTTGATAATTGAATTTATTTTATTTGGTATCCATAAAAGAAGAAATTTTATGACCTGTGGCTGGGAACTGCAATAGACAGGGGCTTTGAAATTCACCCATCCTCCCACAAACAGCTTTGCCAGTGCACCACAATCCGGTGCCTTCAACACGCCCCTGCTGTTTCAGTCATGGACTCCCCACACATTTCTGCCAATGCAACACAATCCCCACCTGCTATCCCAGTCCTAGGCTCCCCACAAAGCTCTGTCAATGCACCCTAATCCTGACTCAAAGCCCCCACTGCTATTCCAGTGCTGCATGCTCACACAGCTCTGTCTAAGCACCCTCTAGGCCTGCCTCACCCCTTTTGTGAATTTACTTTCATCCTGATTTGGATCGTCTCATTCTGTTCTAGTCTTTAGCCTCTCTCCCCACTCCCCCGCCAGGCTGATAGATATTTGTACCAAGTCATCATGTGTTTGTAGTTGTGTACAAAACTAGAGTGAGGGCTCCAAAGTCTTTTCACCTGCTGACCTAAGCCTGGTTGAACCTGGCTTTCTACAATCGAAAATTCAGTCCTGCCCTATTCCATCTAGCCTTATCTACTGGAAGGGGATGACTCATATCCAAATAACCAGGCTTACAATACTTAGGATGCCTGAAACCAAAGGTTGGATACTGAGAAGGTTCTGCTCCTTCTGAGGTAGATTGAGTTCCAAGCACTTTCATGTGTAGAAATCATCCAGTTGAAACCTTCAAAATCAAGATCCTGTCTGCTCTCCATGGACATTAAAGGTCCTATGACACTTTTTTGTAAAAGTAGGTGGATTGTCACTTTCATTGATCATACCTTCCTCTCCTCCCACGGCTATCCAGCTTGCAATGCAATGCCTCTCTCTCTCTCTCTCTCTAGGGGTGGCTGCGTGTGTGTGTGTGTGTGTGTGTGTGTGTGTGTGTGTGTGTGAGATATCTATGAGTAAAGATTGAAATGTGAACTCTAAGTAACAGATTTAGTTGAAAATTGAGTTCAAATTAATTAAAAATGGGACTATTAAGACAATGTTCTGACTTTTTTTCATACCCATTCTACTAACAAATGGCCAGATTTTTGTCCTTCAGACATTCCATATAATTAAAATTCAGTGCCAGCTACCTTTGAATGCACATGTGAAGAAATTAGGTTGTAATTAAAGCAAATTTAGTATCAGTTGCTTTCGCCTATCTTTTCTATTATGTTCACAACTTTCCTTTACTCAAAATGGCTGCCATTTCCTCTAATTTACAATGGGATTGAAACTCCCCAAGGGGATTGGAGTGACTTGTGCCCTCACTACATTTTCTCACTGTGTTAATTAAATAAATGTAGTTGTTTAATTATATTATGTACAATCTAAAGGATACCCCAGGTGGATTGTTATCAAGGTTTGAAGCCGGGACCTTGAGATCCTCAGCCAAGATCTCCTTCATGATACTACAGTAACTGTTATCTTCAGTGTGGGGGAGAACTACACACAAGTCATTAATCTCCTTCACTATATAGCACAACACCTTAATTACAGCCTCAGCAACATTAGCAAATATTCAGATTGACACATGTACACAAGTTAAGTGTGCAGTGTGTCATGTTATAACACGTGAGGTTATAATTACAATTTTGTGTTATATACTGCAAGAGAAGTTAATGTGTTGTGTGTACCATGCTTCCCTATAAGTAGGAGGCAGAAGTAAGTTCCTTGTGATGAGATGGAGTCTGTTATTGTCAGAAGAAACATGCTGTGGTGAACATTAGAATATGATTAAGAGGTTGTCCCTTGGCATTTCCTTCTATTTAGAGTTTATGTTGCGGAGGTTTAAGGGATGGAGGTTTATATATAGGGCCAGATCTCAGGTGATGTAAATTGGTGTAGCTCCATTGACTTCAGGGGAACTTTGTTGAGGATCTAGCCCATAGCTTCTAAAGTGTATTGGGATCTGTCAGAATAAATGGTACATAGAAGTATATTGTTACCATGAACTTTGTTAGGTCAATAGAGTCTGATAAACAGTCTATGAATCTGGCTAAAATTAGAAATCAGATTCCTACTATAAGAGAGCTAGAAAGGAAATGGTTTTCTTGTTCTGCAAAAGTTTTTGAGATTTCAAAAAATTTGAAAAAGCAAAATCTCAAAAATTTTTACAAACTGAAAATCTGTTTTTTTAATAAAAAGTTGGAATCTAAACATTTCATCTCAATAATTTTGAAACATTTCCTTTAGCTTTCAATCATTTTTATTCATTCTTAATTTTTACTATAATCAGCTTATATTTCAAAATGAAAAGTCATTTCAGACTGGAAAACCAGAATTTCTCATTTTGAATATGTTGAAATGAAAAGTTTTGACAACTTCAAAACCTTTTTTCAAAATGTTTTCGAGTCAAGAAATTTGTCAGAACTGACCCTTTCCTGGGAATAGTTTGGGTTTAGATTAATCGGCATTTTCAGAGAAAAGTTTTTGGTGAAAAATTCCTGACCACCTCTACTCTCTAAGCCAGATGTATCCATTTTTCTAATGTTTTCAGACAAATATTCATTGCCTTTGAGTGAAAGGAATAGCCTCTTTCTTTTTACAGCTCCTTCACTCTCTCGTCACCCGTCCTCCTCCTTTCAGAGCTTCATCCTCTCCTTAGTCTTAAAGACCTATAATCAAAGTCCTTTGCTTTGAGTTCATGCCACTGACATTTTAAAATTTATCAGTCCTGTGCCCAGCCTCTGGAGAATCAATACTGAAAAGTCCCTAATGACTTTATCTCAGAGAACTTCCTCCTCCTTTGCGTTAAACTGGTCCTGTTTCTACTGATAAGGCAAAAATCCATCCAAAGCAGAAGGGAGATTTTTCATGCTTTTTCAAGTGTGGAAGAATCTTGGGATTTCAATTTGGGAGCAAGTCAGTTTGATTCAACTATGTCGTTTCGATCAAAGGTGTTTGACCTGAAGAAGCAGCAGCTTTACTGTGTATTGTTTCTTTGCCTCCTCTGGCATTTTTCTGTTTAACAAAAGAAAATCTGAATTTGCCACTTGCCTGCCATGTCACTGGGCTTTTTGGGGCCAGATACTCAGCTGATGTATATGGGCATAGCTCCATTGACTTCAGTGAAGCTACATTGATTTACATAAGCTGAGGATCTGGCCCATTGTGTCAGGAGATGTGTATCTCCATGACTCTTATCTTGCTGTGAATTATACCAAATATAATTGTAGGATAAATCTTACCAGAAGGTGGAGTACCAATAAAGGGTTCAGATGCCTTTTTAAACTAGAGAAGACAGAAATGAGCATTCTCATTTGCAAATGTGATGGGTCATGCGTTGCTGGAGAGAAGCTCACCTTGCTCAAATGAAGTGTGCAAATCAGAACAATCAGTTTGCTCTGAGAAGGCCTGGAGACAGCTTAATCACTCCAGACTCTATCCAAATAAGTTAACTTGACTGCATGCTTTTGTGCTTAAGTGGAGTGTGGCTAGACTTAGAGATAGCTAGGACACCTTGATCTCCTGTCAGCACTGCAGGGTGAACACAGACAGAGGTGTTATCCTATGCTGCAGAGTGAATAGTCTTCTGATAACAAGCTGATGAGGCACAGAAGTGCTGCTGACATAGGTAAACTTTACAAATCCCCCTACTCTTATTTCTAGGATGGCAGGGAAAGCATTGCATTATTATAAATTGAGTCATATGGAAGAAGAAATCTGACAGGCTTATGAAAGTCAGGACTGATTTAGTATGGAGCAGGGGTAGGCAACCTACGAGCTGATTTTCAGTGGAACTCACACTGCCCGGGTCCTGGCCACTGGTCCAGGGGCCTCTGCATTTTAATTTAATTTTAAATGAAGCTTCTTAAACATTTTCAAAACCTTATTTACTTTACATACAATAGTTTAGTTATATATTATAGACTTATAGAAAGAGACCTTCTAAAAACGTTAAAATGTATTACCGGCACGCGAAACCTTACATCAGAGTGAATAAATGAAGACTCGGCACACCACTTCTGAAAGGTTGCCGACCCCTGGTATAGAGTATAGCAGCATGAGCCAGGTCTCGCTGCTAACATGTAACCACATAACATCTTCTAAAGTCAATGAAACATCTCAAGAAATGCTAGATTGCTGCAGGTCTTGGGTGATTCAGGGCACTCGACTTGCAGCTTCCTGTCTTAAAACACACCCAATGCCAGTATGTTCTGGAGCTTCACAGGACTATTATTTATTATATCCAAAAAACAACATTAAAAGAACATTAAGGTTGCAAAGTCAAGCGCTCAAGAGTTAGGGAATGCCAGTGTTAAAGCTGCCCGTTGCCTCTTTGAACTGAGATTTTTCAAAGACTTGGCCAAATTTGGGTGAATTTTCAGTGGAGCAGCAAAAGGCATATCCTTGCCGTAAAGGTCACCACTTTGCTATGTTGCAAGCCTTGCTCCACAGTACGGAGGCACTAGAGCAGTGGTTCTCAATGTATTTATCATTGTGGGCCAGATAACTGGCCCACAATGTGTTATGTGGGCTGCAGGTTAAGAACTACAGCGCCCCCCTCCACTAAAACTCCCCACAGACCCCTATGCTCAGCACCCCCCTCCCAGAGACTCCTCCACAGAGTGGGGCAGGAGCGAAACCCAGCGCATGGGGCCAGGCAGCTGGGACCCGAACTTCGCCCCATGTGGGGCTGGGCAGCTGGGACCCCGGACCCCGCCCTGTGAGGGCTGGGACCGGATATTTTTTAGCACGCAGCTGGGCCGCAGCTGTGTGTTAATTGGGCTGTGGGTTGAGAACCACTGCATTAAAGCTTCTCAACAGAACAGCTGCAAGAATTTTTAACTATGAGCAAAACAATGTATTTCCACCCTAGCCTCATTCTCAGAAATGGCTGAACCATTTTTCAGAACTTCATAAACAAATGTAGCTTAAGGTAGTCATCTTGCATAGAGAATTTCAGCCCAAACAGTTAGAGTTTGGCAAAGTAATAAGCAACTAAAAATAGGTCTTATAGTGGGAACTGTCAGACAACCTTAACCATATGCTGCACTCTAGCTCCACCTAGAATAGAAGACCTTAGACGGACATGGAATTTTGCAGACATATAAAAAGATATAGTCCCTACCCCAAAGAGTTCACAGTCTAAAGTTTTGATCCTGAGGTGTGCTGTACACTGGCACTTCCCTTTGAGCTAAAGGGCAGAGATACAGGGAGGAGTCACACCATGGAGAACCTTGAGCATGAAGATGAGGAGTTTATACTTAATGCAGAATGACCCTGGGAAGCCAGCAAAGGCATTCAAACAGTGGAATAACATGAACAAAGCAGTGGGCAAGGAAGGTGATTTTAGCTGCAGCATGTTGTAGGGATTGCAGATGGGAGAGTGAGAGGTAGGGAGGCCAGAGACAAGGAGGTTTCAGTACTTGAACAGAGAGATGATTAGGACATGGCCAGAGTTTTATAAATAGGGTGAAGAATACAGGGCATACTATAAAGAAGAGGTAGAGGGAGAACCAGCGGAGCCTGGACAGAGAAGGAAAGAGAGATCAAAGGTAACCCCAGTGTTATGAGTAGGTCAGGGAGAAAGAGGAGAAAAGGCCATGCAAGTTCTTTCACTAACATTTGCCTCTTCTCTGAGCTCACAAAACCTCTATGACACAGGAGCAAGTTTTACCAAGTGTCAGCATGTTGATGGAATTCCACCTGAGAATTGTCTTGGGGCTAAAGTGACTCTGAACATTTCATGGCAAACTTTCTACGTTGCTACTCAGAATGTCAAGCTGAGTTTGTTGTTTGAGGTTGATCGTATAAGACCTCAGATGGGGAGAGCCTACCGGGAGGGCTAGTTGCTGCTGTCTTCATGCATTCTTTCAGGGAGGTGGGCCACCTTTTGCTTGCTGTCTCTTAGCCAGCCAGCACCAAATGTTGGTGGCAGTGAGTGGCCTGGGTGCAGTGTGCGGAAGAGGGCTGTTTATCACTCCCCTCCTTCAAAGGACCATCCAAGAGCTGAGGAGGCAGTGGCCCAGCCTCGGGCCCCTTCTCTTTCTAGAGGACATCAGACTGGAGAGTGATCCATCCCCTGAAAATGTCAAAGAAGAGGGAGTAACCACAGACCATTCCCTGTTAGATTTCATTTGGCAGTGGTGCAGAGAAGGCCCTGTAGGAGTGATGTGGAATGAACTGTGTGGACAAAGAGCTGCATTGCCAAGGTGATATGTCCTAATAGTTCCAAGAAGCATCTAAATCCTGACCTTATTTACATTCCTCATCCTACAGGATGAAATATTTTGAGAACCGAGCAGTGGGGATAGTCCATGAGGGGAATGAACTGGTTCATAGCTAGGAAGAGGGGAACCAACAAGCGATTGCCTGTCTAGTATCTTCTCAGTTTCATTTCCTTCTTCTGTTTTCTCTCTCCTTCTCTGTGGAAGAAAAGGGAGATGGGTCACATCCCATGCCTCTTTATATACCAACTCCAGGGCTTAGAAAACTTAGCACTTAACCTCCTGCAAATATTCTCCAACTTTGCTATTCCACAGGGACAACATCAAAAAATACTTTAAAAGGAGACAGTTTGTCAGCTATTTGTAGGTCTTCATTGAGCAAAGTGTTCTCCAACATCTGCTCATCAGTCAGCTATCCCTAGCCTGAGCAAACCTGATGGAATGAGTGGCAGAAAGATGACATTGTTTTATGCAACAAAAGTAAATTTACTGGAAAAACTCTGCAGCCTTCTAGCTGGTGCTTGCTGTGTATTATATGTAATCAGTGGTCTCTTCCAATTGATTGCTCACGCTGGAAGCTAACCATCCAAACGTAGAAACCGAATACAAGAGAAAGCCCGGGAACTTTTTTTGAATGCTGCATTTATTTATTTATTTATTTATTTATATTCCCCAGGGTTTGATAGACATCTCTATGAAAATTTGCTGCTTTACTCTCTGAGTAGCATGTGGCTTAGGCAAGCGGTGACATAGCACATGGAGTGTGGAGAATATTCAAGGCAGTGGTCACAGTGAATAGCCAGCTAGCAATGGCTGAAACCCATTTGTGTGATTCATCCACTGAATGATTTTATAAAAGAGGAATAATAATTCTTTCCTACTTCACAGGTGGTTTGCAAGAATCAGTTCATATTGCAAAGTGCTTTGAGATCCTCACGTGGGAGTGAAAATATTATAGCAAAAAATTCCCATGATTTCCCATCATTTATTTGCTATACAGCTGCCATACCGTAAAAATTGTTTGGCTGTGAATCAGGATGTTCCACTTCCTCGTGTCATTTCATCCTTAGAATGAGAGGGGGAAACCCAAGGAGATGAGTCATCGAGTTCCAAAGCAGGTCCCTGGAAGAGCTGAAATTCAGATTCATCAACTGTGTAATGTATTCCATGATCAAACCCTAGGCTAAGGGAGGAAGAGAGGATTGTATCCAAAGGCAGCTATGGTCTGGTCTGATACGATGTTAGCTAAACCGGACATTTAGGAAGTTGGCCATTAGCCAGGATGTCTCAAGTCATGTTTATAATTCCATCATCTTTTTAAAGTTGTCATTCCAGGAAACCACTTTGTGAACCCAAAGTGCAGTTTATTACCCCTTTCTAATATTTTTCATTGTTTAACATCAGCTGTGTGTCACTAGCTAGTGGTTCATCTGCATGACTCAGTTCCCAAATTCAGCTGTTCAACTGGACCTTCTAGCCCCTTTCTTTATTTTGTGGGGCGAGGAAACCAAGTACAAGGTTTCAACTTACAGGGTGTCAGTTTTTATTGTTTAAAATTAGGAGGCCTCACGTGAGAGTGTGGCCCCACTGTGCCCAGCAAAGTCTAGAATTTAAATAGACAACACAAGCAAATAGTGTGAGGGAAAACAGACGCTGAGAGGCGAAGTGATGTGCCCAAGGTCACGCAGCCTGGCAGTAGCAGAGATAGCAATAGAACCCAGGTCTCCTTACACCCCAGGCAGTGCCCGCTGTGCTAGACTGTGCTCCTCCAACCAGTAAAGTTTAGATTTCTTGTGCCTCAGATAAATACTCAGATAAACTGGTGGACTGGTAAGAAAGAAATGATCTGCAAGTAGGAAGGCAAATAGAGGCTTGTGTGTTCTATCCCTTTCCCATACCTCCTGTCTATCTTGTCTATTCAGATTGTAAACTCTGCAGGACAGGGACTGTCTATTAATCTATGTTTGTACAGTGCCTAGCACAACGGGGCCTGTTCTCAGTTGGTCTCTAGGCACTTCTGTAATACAAACAACAATTAATAGTAATAATAAGAGGCCGAGGGAGGGGAAAAAAGGATGATCTGGTAGCTGTGACACTAGACTGGGATTTAGGAGAACTGGGTTCCGTTTGCAGCTGTTCCACAGACTCACTTTGTGGCCTTGAGGAAGTCACTTAAACTCTCTCCACTCAGTGTCACATCTGGGGACAATAATTCATCCTCTTTCTCCCAGTCTTCATCTGTCTAGGCTATTTACACTATAATTTTTCCAGGGCAGGGACTGTCTTTTACTCTGTTTGTACAATGCCTAGCACAATGGGACCCCAGTCTCAGTTAGAAGTCTAGGCAGTCCTAGAATACACATAATAAATAATACATTAAATAATAAAAGATTATTTAATAATAAAACAGTAGCCAAGAAAATGGGAGAAACTTCCTCTCTCAATTCCACTGGCACAACCCCCTTGACTTTAATGCACTAGTGTAACTGAGGAGAATCTGGGAGAATAGAAAGGAGGGGAAAGAGAAATGAAAATGTTGCTGTTTTCTTCCTCCAAGATGACATTTAACCATCGGCTTTTAGCTTCCATCACTGCTGTTCTCTCGTTAGGCAGCCAATAAACTGAAACCAACATCAACCCTTTATTTTTTTGTTTTGTTTTAACATTCAGAGTTCCCACACACTGACATTTTCAGAACAGCAAAACCTCCTGCCTTTGTTTCTCATACACAGGCAAATAAATAATGGTGGGATAAACCACGTTGCATTCCAAGTCAGGGATGTCCCATGAGATTTGGAGAGGTGGCACAATGCCTTTGCCTAGCAGTAGGTCTCAGATACCTTGTGCTCAGTGCAGTAGCAGTGGGAAGGATGGTTTCCATTAATGGAATATTCTGCAGCTTGATTGGCTGCTTCCGTGTGCCGATGACTGTGGCTGTGGAGGGGAATGAGAGTGGCCAGCCTATCGAAAGATAGACCCATGCAGCTGTCGCAGTAGGATGGTGTGCCCTTGATCAAAGTGTGAGAATGTGGCACCTTTTCTGGGGACAATGTTTGCAGCAAGAACCAAAACGAATGGATTTGTTTGTGTGGCGGTAATTTTTAAAGGGACTGACGATGGCAGAAACGAGTAACCAAATCCCTTTACAGTATGAAGGGCCAAACGTGGGGCTTGCTCCTCTCGGCAGCATTGGTAGAGATAGGAAGGCGCTGAGCAGTGTTGGCTAAGCTCTTTCCAGGAGTACTCCCTTTTCACAGAAGGTTCAGGCAGAGTGCGCTGGGAGTGCGGGGTAGCTCTCTGTATTGCCCTCCCTATACCTACTTTTGAATGGATCAGCATGTACTTCACTGCAACTTTTGACCAAGGCTAGCAAGCCTATCAGGATGGCAGGGCCCTGCCCATGTTCCAAAGAAGCAGCTTTGTCATACCCCAAGGGGCCAGAGAGCGCAGGGGATAGTAACTTTTTTTGTCTGTTGCTGTTTCCAAGGTCCGTCTGGCATTGTGAGTGTTTTGGGTTATTTTACAACTTCCTCCTCTTTCTCCTCACAGGGTTACTTAAAGCAGTGCCGGAAGAGGAGAGACATGTTCAGCGATGAACAGTTAAAGGTCATATTCGGCAACATCGAAGATATCTACAGGTTTCAGATGGGTTTTGTCCGGGACTTGGAGAAACAGTATAACAACGAGGACCCCCACCTCAGTGAAATTGGACCTTGTTTCCTGGAACATGTAAGTTTTTAGAGGGAGTGAGAAGGCAGGAGCCATTTCACATGACTGGATCTTCACTGTTCTGGGTGGCGGGTTCCTCAGATTACAGACCAGAGGCTACCTTGACTATTGGTTTCTTGTTGCTAGATGTGGAAATGGGCAAACTTCAGAAGTGATGCATAAGGTTATAGGACATAGAAAACAGTCAGTGAATCTGCTCAACGTCTTACATGTCTCGACCCAATTGCAAGGAGTACAAGGAATGAACAGGAAGAACTGGAAGTACTAGTACTTAGTAGCTAAATTATGATTTCCTAGGCATCACTGAGTCTTGGATAAATCTCATGACTGGAATATTGGTATAGAGGGGGATAACTTGTTCAGGAAGGACAGGTAGGGAAAAAAGGGAGGAGTTGTTGTATATATTCTTGATGTATAATACACTTGTTCTGAGGTCTAGGAGGAGGTGACAGGCAGACCAGTTGAAAGTCTCTGGATGAAGATAAAAGTGGGGGGGAAGCAGGGACAGCATCATGGAAAGGGTCTGCTACAGACCAACAAATAAGGAAGAGAAAGTAGTTGAGGCATTTCTAGAACAAATAACAGAAAAACCAAACCACAAAAACTGGTAGTAATGGGGGGCTTTAACTACCGAGACATCTGTTGGAAAAGTAATATGGCAAAACACAAAATTTCCAGTAAGTTCTTGGAATGTATTGGGGACAATTTTTTGTTTCAGAAAGAGGAAAAAACCAAGGGCACAGCCATTTTAGACTTGATTCTGACCAACAGGGAGGAATTGGTAGTGAATCTGAAGGTTGAAGGAAATTTGGGTAAGAGTGATTATGAAATGATAGATTTAGTGATTCCAAGGAAAGGAAGGAGTGAAAGCAGCAGAATAAGTAAAATGAACTTTAAAAAAGCAGATTTTAACAAACTCAGAGAACTGGAAGGTAAGGTCTTATGGGAAGAAAATCTAAGAGACAAAGGTGTTCAGGAGAAATGGCAAAGATACGGTATTAATAGTGCAACAGCAAACTATCCCAATGCAAAGGAAAGACAGAAAGAACAGTAAGAGGCCAATATGGCTCCATCATGAGCTATTTAATGACCTGAAAATAAAAAAGGAATCCTTCAAAAACTGGAAACATGGGGAAATTGCTAAGGATGAATACAAAAGAATAGTACAAGAGGTTCTGACTGTTACATCACTTATTCCTCTGTTCGTCAGTTTCCCCATCTATAAAATGGCTACACTACTTACCTGACAAATGGGTTGCAACGCTTGATTAGCTAATTTTGGTAAAGTGATTTGAGAGCCACAGTTCCAAACGTATTACATAACTACAAAGTATCATCATCATCAGTATCCCTCATAGCAAAGTGCAATCTAATCTAAATCAACCAGTAGTGTTCCACAGAAGTGAAATAGGGCTATATAGAAATTATTCATATAGAATTTAATAAAGAATGAGATCTTTTCCTTTGTCTTTTAAAATCACACTGTGGTATATAAGGGATAGAAACCTTTATTCAATATTACAGGATGGTTTAAAAATGTTGCAAAAAGGTTATCATTCTCTATTTAATTCTGAAGGCCTTTTCCAGAAGAGGAGATTATTATTATTTATTGTTATTTATTATTATGTATTATTAATACTATTAAATATTAATAATATTACTACTAATAATAGTAATGATAATGTGGCTACCCTCCAAGCTAAATTTCATGTCTGACACTTTTAAAATGATTTTTTAAAAATCAAGAGTTTTGGCAGGGATAGAAACCTTCATGCTCCAGGGCATAAGCTGACCTCTGACTAATATAGGTTTGGAAGACTCTCCCAGTGGGCATGTTGTCCTGGAATGGCCTTCTGCAGGGTTTCTTGCACCCTTCTATGAAGCCACTGGTACTGGCCACAGTTGGAAATGGACTATATTTCTGAGCATGTCTGGCATTTCCTACATACCTATGTTCTTCAGGTACAGGGGAGACCAAAATTTAACTGTATGGAAGCAATTTACAAATACCTGGCTCACCATATGGAAAGTTTTCTTCAAAAAATGGTTCTAAAAATAAATGTCAATCTGTTCTGAGACCTGTATTAAAGTCAAGAACCTGAGTTGTTTAAAAAAAAAAATCTCAACCCAAGAAACCTGGCATTTCTAATTGCACGCCAACTGAGCGGAACGTTTTGTTGCAATGTAAGCTGTCAATGGATTGATTCACAAGAAAGGAAAACACATGTTCGGAGTCTTGGCTGTAGCAACACGGCACATTTGGAAGGAATACGAACCCATCTGACTTTGTACCCCCCTTCCCCTTGTGACTGTGTTTCTCTGCTGCGTGGAAGGATGCTGGCCCACCAGGCCTCATGCTGCCTAAGTGACAGCAAGGCAGCAGATAGTTTACTCATGCTAAACACACAGTAACTGACAATAAAGCGCTGGAGGCTTTAACCCACCCCATCTTGCCTGTTACATAAGCTGTATATTACGGGAGCTGATAAATTGGCCAGTGTTGTAAATATGTCAAGAAAATTACAGTTCTGCTTTTTTAGGCTTTCCTTTAGGGAGAACGAAGTGCTATATCGGAGCTTATGTAAGAGGTGCTCTGATCCAGGATGTGAATCCTTTTATGTTGTACCTGGGCTGAGCTACGTTTCACCTCAGCAACACTTCAGTTTCATTAGAGAATCTCATTGGAGACATTAATGAAATTTCAGTGGGACACCATTAAAACCACTCGCAGCTTCTACTAATTGCTGCTGGCCTTTGCTGCAAAGAACATCTTTCTTTTTTGATGGACAGTATTATAATAAAAACATCCCTCTTTATATCTCTAACGGTGGTGCTGAGATGCTCCAGTGATGGGCATGTTAGAAATCTGCAGGGGGCAAACAGACTGGAAAACTCATAGTCTGAAGTCGTGGGAGAGTTTCACTACGGGGCTATATCCTCATGGTGGGGGACTAACCCCCTCCTGCAGACAGGTGGGAGAGCTTGAAGGAGGGGAACTGTGAGGCTCTTCTTGAAGGGTTTCCCCCAGGTTATTCTGATGGAGGGAAGCAAGGTGTTTGGCTCCTCAGAACTCCCGCATTCCTTGAGCCCCTGGAAGCACGGGGTCATCTGTCTGGAGTCTCTGTGCCTTCACGGTGGTTCTGGGGCCACGTTTCCTGATTCCCAGGTTCTTGTTCTATCCAGGAAGCCTGTCGTGTTTAAGGAAGTAAAATTGGAGCAAAACAGGTAGTACAAAAGGCAGAGAGAGCAAACTGATCACATGCAGGGGTCGGAATGACATTTTCCCTTCATGTACGGCATGAAGGGAACGCGATTTCTGGTCCCACCCAATTATGTAATAAGCATTGCACTTCTGGCCAAGTGTGTTTAAGGAGTGAGTGTCTCCTTCCTCTGCATCATTAGATAGCAACCACAGCTTGCATGCAGCATATCAAAAGCTGGTCTTGTGGCTGAGATGTAGGACTGTGACTCGCATACGTGGGTTCAGTTCCTGTCTCTGTGATATTGGGTGTTCTCTTAATCTCTCTGTGCCTTAGCTTCCAATGTACTTGTACGTATCCTTTTCTCCTACCTCTGTCTGTATAGCCTGTAAGCTCCTAAGGGCAGGACTGCTCCTATTACTATGTGTTTATACCATGTCCAGCACAATGGGACCCTGACAGAATCTAGGCCGGCCTCTCGGCAAGGTAATACAAATAAATACTAATACTAACAGACTTGATGGACTAGTGCAAAGGAGGAAGAGGTGGTCTTGTGATCAAGGTGTGGTACCAGGGGTGCTGGACCAGTTTTTATAGTGGGGGTGCTGAAAGCCATTGAACCAAACTGTAAACTCTGTATATAATAGAAACCACTTCAAGCCAGGGGGTGTGGCAGCACCTCTAGCTCCAGCACTTGTGTCTGGTTACTGTCTTGGTGTGTAACTGTAGGCAAGTCCCTTCACCCCTTCATGCCTGAGTTTCCCCATTGGTAAAGCTGGGATATTCAAACCTATATCCCACATGGGTGGGGTGAGGCTTAACTCAAAGATTTGTCAAACACTTTGGGGAGCACCTGCTGGAAGGCACGCTGCACCTACCATTATTACCGTGCTGCGTGTGCTGCCAAAGGCCAGAGCTGTGACTCAGTGTCACCTTTGCCATTTTAAAGAAAGAAAACCCCATCTCTTGAGATGAAACAAAAAGCTCCCACATGGCTCTCTTAAGGGATCATCTTACTACACTATTGTATCTCAAATGTACCTGCAACAATGTGTCAGTGTAACGGATTCCCCGCAGAGACACAGTGCTAATTGAGTGCTACACAGAGAACAGGACAAGGCCTGCATGCTAGTAATCCAACATCAGACCTTTCTGCTGCTGCTGCTGGGGTGTTTTTCTTTTATTTGTTGTAATTTATTCTTTAATGTGACAAGCAGTTGTCTGATGCACTCTCCTCTCTTCCCTCTGTCTCTTTCCGTGTTCATTCCCCCCACCCTCACCTCTCGCAGCAAGACGGGTTCTGGATCTATTCGGAGTACTGTAACAATCACTTGGATGCATGTATGGAGCTGTCCAAGCTGATGAAAGATGGCAGGTACCAGCATTTCTTCGAAGCATGTCGTTTGTTGCAGCAGATGATTGACATCGCCATAGACGGTTTCCTTCTGACACCAGTGCAGAAGATCTGCAAGTACCCCTTGCAACTGGCAGAGCTGTTGAAGTATACTGCACAGGATCACAGGTAATTAGATGCCTTTTTTTACTGTACTTGTGTTTTTGATGGCTTTTACTAACTGAGGACTTTTGATAGCCTATTTCTTTACATGGCATCTACACACACTAAATAACAAAGGGTTTTCTCTCTTACCTCTTCTTGCATCCAGCTGTTTCACTTCATGATAACTTGTTAAAATTAAGGCAGGGCAGAGGTTCAGCAAACTAGATAGAAAGCCTGCCTGAAGCACTTATTCCCAGTGGAACCAAATTGAACTCCATTGTAGTCAGAGACCTGAAGTAATGATAGTTAGCTGTACTTTTAGATGCTACCTGCTACTCTAGATGAATTATTGATTCATGTACTTGGTTAAGAGACATTAGCCAAAAAGGTTTGTTTCCCTCTCCTGACAGTGAACTCATCACAGCTGGGAATGGGAGCACCTCCCATGTTTGGATAGAAATGGGCCAGACCAGTAACTTGGATCTGAACTCCCTAAATTTGGGGGGAAATCAGATCCTGATCTGATTGTCGCAGGTTGTGTCTGTCACTGGTTTGGGAATCTGGGTTTGGATGTGAGAAGCACACAAGAGTTTGTATGTTTCTCTGAACTAGAGCTGGCCAGGAATTTTTCATCTGATGAAAAATGCCATTTTTGCAAAATTGAATTTTTCTCTGGGAAAATTTAAATAATGACTGCCCGCCTGGACGACTCGTATCAGTTTCACTTTCTGCTTGCGCTAAGGCTGAGCACTCTGATTCAGGGTCCGACTCTTGTGTCTTATTCTCCTTTCCAGTCCCAAACCATTGTGATGTCACAATGGCATTTGCTGTTTTGTGATGTAAAAACAGGCTTCTGACTTAATGTAGGGAGAGGCAGCCTCAGGGAGAAGGACTCTGTGATTCCTCCTAGGTAATTAGTACTAATACCAATGGCGAGATGTACAGTGTGATTACACCAAGGGTAAATTACATTTTTGGGTTCAACATAGTTTAAAGCATTCCTTTTTCATTGAGGGCTCTTAAAATTACTATGTGATTATATAATCAGGTAGACCATGCATGTTGTGATGTTCTGAGGGAATCAATGCATTCCTGTGGTTAAGCTACAATCGTCTGAGACAGAGGCCTTGTCTACACTGCCACTTTATAGCGCTGCAACTTTCTCGCTCAGGGGTGTGAAAAAAACACCCCCCTGAGCGCTGCAAGTTTCAGCGCTGTAAAGTGCCAGCGTAGACAGTGCATCAGTGCTGGGAGCCGTCCCCTCGTGGAGGTGGTTTTTTATACAGCCACATTAAATGCACACATTGCTAGTGAAGACATATCTAATATCTTTTATATCTAATATCTTTTTTATATCTAATATTTTTTATACTGGTGTAAATCTGGAGCCACATCACTGGAGATACTTTGGATTTACACTGGTGTTACTGAGATCAGAACCTGGTGCCAGGTATAAGTGCCCAAGTTCATCAAAAGCACATTAGTTATATGGGGCAGTGTGATAGGTAGAGAATTTTAAAACTACTTTTAGGTATTTAAGTACTGCAAAGACACAGCTGTGTGTTAGCAAGGAACTGGGAGTCAGCATAGTGTCAGTGATCTGAGAACAGGACAATTGTTTATTGGACAATTCACTTAGCTGCTTTGTGTCTCCCTTTCCCTATCTGTAAAATGGGGATAATACTTTCCTTCCAGGCATTAGCAAAAGGAAGGCCATTTGAACATGTAAAATGCTATATGTGTGAAATTCACACCTGCACAGTAGGCCATGACAAGAGCTAAGCCCTAATTCCACTCTGCAAGCATTAAGTATTACTAGCCATATGGGTGACCCTCAAAAAGTTTGTTGGTTCAGTTTGCTTTGAAGAGGCATCCAAACGCTTGGTGGGTGCTATCAATAGCTGCCCATTGTTTCTAGACAATGCCCATTGCCTCTTATTCAAAGGTCTTAAAGCCCTTCTGAGATATTACTCAGTTAGGCCTCACAGCTCCCCTGTGAGGCAAGTTATAAGGGTCTCAAATAGGGATACAGAGGCACAGCGGGGTTAAATGACTCACCAGAGGTCTGCATCAGATCCTTGTAGAGAACCCAGGTCTCCCTCTCTTTTTGGAGTTTGAAATTTCTCTGCTGCTGCATTGTCAGGTTTTCCATTAACATCACTTTGGGGTTAGTGCTTAGGTTAATAATTGCCTGAGAAGTAGATGGAAACATGAATAATTATTAAGGGAGTGACATGTACAGAAAAAGAGTGATGTGACCGCAGTTGTGGGTGCAATCTGTACCAGTACAAAGATAGAATGTAGGCTATGGCTACACTATAGACTTTCCAGCGGCACAGCTGTACCACTGCAGCTGCACCGCTGTAAGGTTCCCCCGGGTAGCTGCTGTATGCCACTGGGAGAGAGCTCTCCCATCGGCAGAATTAACCCACTCCCAACGAGCGGCAGTAGTTATGTCGGTGGGAGAGCGTCTCCCACCGACATAGCGCTGTCCACACCGGCCCTTCTGTCGGTGAAACTTATGTCCGTCAGGGGTGTGTTGTTTTTTTTCAAACCCCAACGGACAAAAGTTTTACTGACAAAAATGCTAGTGTAGACATAGGGTACATCTGCACTACCCGCCGGATCGGCGGGTAGCAGTCGATCTACCGGGGATCGATTTATCGCGTGTAGTGTAGACGCGATAAATTGATCCCTGATCGCTCTCCCGTCGACTGCTGAACTCCGGCTCGGCGAGAGGCGGAAGCAAAGTCGACAGGGGAGCCGCGGCCGTCGATCCCGCGCCGCGAGGACACGAAGTAAGTAATTCTAAGTCGATCTAAGATACGTCGACTTCAGCTACGCTATTCTCGTAGCTGAAGTTGCGTATCTTAGATCGATCCCCCCCCCCACACACACACACACACACACCAGTGTAGACCAGGCCATAGCCTTAATTTCTAAAATATCTAACATCTCTAAAATTTCTAATATACCTAATATCTCAAATTTTTTGTGCCCACAGGTCAGGTTGTTAGATATCCTAAAGCTATTATCTATACCCCAATGTGTTTAACCCCAATTTGATTGTGGGAGCAAAACTGAAGGAAGAAAATTATCTGGTGGATTGATGCTCATCATGGGCCAGATTGTTAGTCTCTTCCTCTGAGTAGGACTTTACTACGCAAGAAGTAATGGGACTAATTACTCGGAATGAGCCAGGGTCCCATGTAAGGAAGGATCTTTGTATCATTTGTGAGTGGATACCATTAGATCTTTTCCTGTCTGGTTAGCTGAAATCATTCTCTTATTGTATCACTATAGATCTACTATATATAGGTCCAGGACAATGGGCCTGCATCCAAATTCCTGATCATTCCAGCCCAAGTTAGCACATGACATTTTGGCAAGAGCCCACACTTGCATTCTCACTGAGCATTGAAAGGAAGTCATTGCATCCCAAATATATCTGACGAGCAATTTATCGGCCTTAATTTTATTTTGAACGCTATCCTAATATTAATCCACCAGCCAAATGCTTTCTTCTGCCATTTTTCTTCTAGGTTCTTTGTCAGCTCAACCGCAGACATGGGCTCAGAGCCCAGAAAGTTCAGTCAGTGATTCTTGCTTCATTAATGTACGAAAGGAAAAATGTACCTGCTGTTTCCTCTTCAAATGGAACATTAGAATTAGTGAATTAGCGTTACCAGTATAAAGCCCAGTTTCATTGGCACCAGCCCACTCCACGTGGAGGCAGGCTTGGGGGTGTTTTAAAATCTTGGCTCTGTTCAATTGTTCATTGTCTATGGGCCAGTTCATCTGAATTTTTCACAAAGGCACATCTGTTCAGCGTCCCAAGATTGAAACCAGTTTAATATTCATTAAATAGCTGAAGGTCATAAGTGCAACATTGCCTTGTGAGCAACTGGCATTGTAAGGCCACTGTCCAGTGATTTCATCAGGTTCCCTGATTCGGAGTTTCAGTGCAAATAAGATTTGGGGTAAGAAGTTGGTTTGGAATCAAAGGCAACCAGAGTTTTCCTGGACGCTTGGCGTTAGGAGTAGTTTTCATAATTTTTATAAAAGTGTAACTTCCTTCCATTGCTATGCAGGTAGTAACTAGGGCTTGACCCTTCAGGTGTGTCTATTGTGGGCTCATTGGGAATGCTGTCAACTCAATTAAAGAAGTTAATTTCTACGCTATGGGAGATCATGCTGTTGTGAGACTAGTCCCAAATGTCCCCTCCTGCAGATCAGAGCCAGAATTAAGTGTATGTGTGTGTATTGGGGTGAGGGGGAGCTGTTCTAATCTTTGAACTGAAATTAGCCACCTTTACACTCACTCAGCCCACTTGCATGCGTACAACTACTTGAATTGTAGACTTGATCCTATTTGCATAAGCCACACCCCTGAATTGTGCTGCCATTTTATCAGGGTATCCCCAGTACGTACACACACACGCCCTTAAGAGCATTGGCTCAACAGACTTGTCACTGTCTACCACACACACATTCCCCTCCCTGAAGGTGTCTTCTTCAGCCATCATCCTTAATTTATAGTCTAAGAGCCAATTCCTGGAGTCCTTTACTCACTATTTACACAGTGATTGGAAAGTTTTGGAACAGTAGGAGTTCTTTTTCATTCAGCGAGGGTTTTGCCTAAGGACCAAGTAGAAACTGAATAAGGACATCAAGACCTGAAATAATGTTAAAATAATAAATATATTTTATTATGAAAACTATAAAAATATGCTGTATATTTTATTTTAATATTTCCCCAATTTATATCCCATTTGGGGCACTTACTGAGTTTCTGGATCTAAAATCATGGTAGAGGAAGGAAGCTCTGAAGTACATAGAGAAGTGGATTGGCTGTTCTCAGTATCCAATACTGAAGTATTCATAGCTCTAAACTTACATGTCCCCAGATGTTGGAAAATAGTCTTCAACAAAGGTTTCAAGTGCAGGATATTACAAAAATAGCAGAGGAGTTGACTCAAAATGATATGCTAGCTCTTTGACATAATGAGCAGTGGGATAATACCAGATGCGTGTGGGAGTCTGAAGTCAACTTGGGTCTATAATGAGCAACTCTGCTCCTGAGAGGTATTTCCTGTATATTCCGGAGAATCAGGCTATAAAAATCTACTAGAATACAAAGGGTGAATCCCCTGTTCTAAATGTCACTGACAGAATCTTGAGCAGTAACCAGTAGAGCCATTTCCTCAGCAGCTGCATGAGATCTCCATTTTTCTCATTAGTTAGAAGTCAATATCAACCCTTAAGTTAATCATAAATTATGGCAACATTATATCAGCTGGCCTAGTCTGTCTTCCCAATAGAAATGAACATTAAGGTCTCCTGGAATGGAAAATGAGGCACAAGGTGGAAATCAATAGCATTGATTTCAGCATCACTTTTTAAAAAGACTGATCATCATCCTTGCTGCCCCGACGGGAGGCTATTTTCGGTCTGTTATTACACTCACACGCAGGGCCGGCTCGAACTTTTTTGCCGCCCCAGGCAAAAAAGAAGAGCGCCGCCCCGC